>NC_135693.1:4455674-5172261 GCF_964276395.1 Gasterosteus aculeatus | reverse complement strand
CCCGAGGCAGACACGCACCCACCTCCCCTCTGGGTATGTCTTATTTGCAGCGCTGAGGCAAAAACATTTGTTTGGCTGCGTGATCCAGGTTAGTCTGAGCAGCTTATAAAGCGCCTGACTTTTATACATCTTGTTTGAAACAGGGAGTCCTACAACCTTTATCTCAGGTGAATTAAGGTTCTAAAATTGAGAAGTCGAACGACACAAACAGGAGATAAGTCACGTTTGAAATAACTAACACAGTGGAAATTTGCCAACACGGGCTGTTAAACAGTGGCGGGCGGCTTTTGCTACAAACAAAAACCAGAGTCGGTTGCAGTGCAGAAAGAAAAAACCCCGACACGAGTTTGTCATCGTTTTATTTCGGTCCGCAGCGATGCTCTCAAGACGGATTACTTCCGACTGCCCGGACAGGCCATGGTGTCCATCAAGTGCTCCCCGTATCACATTGAAGACAAATGTGTCCTCATGGGCGACGCGGCCCACGCGGTGGTGCCCTTCTACGGACAGGGGATGAACGCTGTAAGTGACACTCAAAGGAGCGGGGGGGGGAAAAAGCCCATTTGAATAGAGGGAGATTCATTCGTCTGCTCATGCGTCACAGGGCTTCGAGGACTGCATTGTCTTTGGAGAAATATTGGATCAGCTCAATAATGATTTCAGTGAGTACCCTTCAAGGAAACAAAGCCCAAAAGAGACGGAGAACGAGTGGAAGGCATCATCGTCTGTATTCCTTTGTTTTGCCGCACTCAGGCGCCGTGCTGCCAGAGTACAGCAGAGTGCGAGTTCCCGACGACCACGCCATCGCAGACCTGGCCATGTACAACTACATTGAGGTCATTTGTCCTTGTGCTTTGAAATACGTTGCTTCACACAACATTGTAGTGGGGTTCAGGTGTCTATTGAATGTGCAGTGATCCCACTGTAGGAGAGGTTTTGCCTTCAACACACGACAGCAGCAGATTAACATTGAGCTCTTTGAATAAACACTCACCAGATGTTGCCTTGAATTCTTGAGAAAAACCTTTCACGAGAATCATGAAAGTCTTCATGAAAGTAGAGTAAAGGCGAAAGCAACGTTTCTGGCAAACAGACGTTTAAAATGAAAAGCCAGGGAGTGTTTTGAATTGTAATGTTAATGCCGAGGTAACATATGCTTGGTTAAATTCAAATCATCTTAAAAAGTCATCTGAAATTACAAACAAGATGACGGCCCGTTTCATTTGGTCGCTTGTGATATCCTCCTCTGTCCAACCCCCATCGTGCCCCAAGTCACGATGACAGCGAGTAACCTTAAAGTCTTTACAAAGCGCTGCATGGAAGAGCCATCCAGTCAGGTTCTGTGTCTGCTTGCTCTTAACATCTGTAGAAGCCACACTCTCCTCCACATCTGACTAACCATCCGTTCAGTCAAATTCCAGCTCTCCAAATTTATTCAGACACATCTCAAATTGCAGAACTTTGCTTTAGCTTAACCTCCCCGTTCCTGCAGAGTGGAGTTCACTTCATTAACATGTGTACTTGTTCCCGTTTTGTAGATGCGAGCCCACGTCAACTCCAAATGGTTCATTTTCCGAAAACATGTTGATAACTTCCTCCACTTCCTCATGCCAAGCACGATAGTTCCACTGTACACAATGGTAGGAATGCTGACATCCTAAAACAGCATTGTCCCACTGCTGGCTTCGTTACAAAGTCCAGATAATCTGCTTCCCATCACTTCCTCCAGGTCACTTTCACCAGGACAAGGTACCACGAGGCCGTGGACCGCTGGCATTGGCAGGACAAGGTAAGACACGCTGACAAATATGTGTACCACTGACTCTTTTTGAGAGATACTTTATGCCTCTGTACAGTTTAGTGTAATTCGTGCCTCCTTTGACATCCACGTTTTATTTGCAATGAGCGTGAAAGGTGTTTCTTTTTCTTACACAAACGCATCGTTTTGCTGCAAAAAGCACATTTCTCCCGTCTGGCTGTGACGAGCCAAGTCGGTCTGCCCTCCGGCGCTGTGCTGAACTGTCTCCATGGATCCTCCATCAGCGGGGACAGACTCCACAGCCTCCGTGGTGTATTTTCAAAACCCTTTGGATTATATCCGGGCAAAAGGACACAAAAGGGGATGGGGGGGGACAGGGGCATCTGCAATCATGCCGCAAAAGGCTTGACAGGGCGTTTTCTCTGCATTTTTGATGTGAGAGTGTTATTCCTAAAAAATAAACACTTTTCAAATGACGTTTGCGTATCCAGTAGCTTTTTCCAAAAATGTGATGTTTTGTTTTTTCACAGGTGATAAACCGCGGCCTGCTGTTGAGCGCGACAGCAGCTCTTTTGGGAGGCTCCTACCTGCTCATTAAAAACCCTCCTGATATCAGCAAGCTCATCAGGCCCGCTGAGAAGATGTGGGACGGGCTCGTGGCCCTCTGCAACCCCCGAGCGCTGGCTCGGATCTGACAGACAGAGAGTCCCATTTTAATTAGGGTTTGATTGAATCCTCTGATGAACACAGTGAGAGCCTTTGACTGGCAAATGAACGTAGCGATATGAGGACTTAAATGATGGACGCGTTGATTGAATGTAGAATTCCTCAACATTTAATAGCTGTGTGACTGATTGGAATATTTAATTGCCATCCAAAAACATTGTCACATTTTTTCATTGAGAGAACCAAAATGGCAGTATTATGCAGTATTAAACCCACTGGCAAGGAGTATTAGTATGGAGTATTTCCAGTGATCAGTTGGGAGTTACAATACAAACAGTCAATACAAACTGTATACTGAAGAGATAAATGTTGAATAAATACGTGTTTCTCCACTCAGTCTTTGGGACTCAAACAAGCCTTGAAACCACAGTGACGCCTCTCGATAGACATTTGGAAAGAGTTGCATGATTAAATTGTTTTTGCCCCGTTAGCACAGAGCCACAGCAGAAGTTAGAAGTGAGGCGTGGAACTCGTGGAACTTGTTTTTTTATATTTAGTTAAAAGAATAGCAAGAAAACAAGCACGTTTTTTTCCCCCCTATGACATTGACTCAGTTACGCATTAAAATGTTCTCACTAATTAAGGGTTTTACCAGCCATGGACATCCATGATCGCTGAGGAACCAGGCGGTTATGAAAGGATCGTCTCACTGCAGCACTCCGAGGTCGCGCTCGCATCTCCTTTCATCTAATCACACTTCACACTTAGAAAAACACCCAAAGTCATTTCACAGTGACTGCTCTGACCGTCCCACTAGAGCTTCTCAAGGGAAATGAGATACACAACCTTTGGTAGCTTAAAATAGGATTTCTTTATTGAATCCATTCACAACAATGTATTATGGTTTGTGGCTGAAAAGCAAAAGCTTGTTTTCAATGTTTCACTGAAGTTGGGTACCAACTGAAAAAAGGACGTCCGTCATCACACGTCGATGCAATCGAGTTCCCAACAGCGCCGGCCTCTAAAAATCTCCACGCATTTCTGCAGTTGTGCTATGTTTGACATACAGGTGTGATTCTTTATCTAAAATAAACATTTAACTAGTCGACTACATCTTCATGTGCTTCTATTGCCACAGCTGATGGTGGAGGACAATGTCGCCGGCTGAGGCAGAACACTCTCATTCAGGGAGCCAGTTGGGTATTTACAACCTGTTGTAGTATGTAACTGTGTCCGGAGGTTAAGACCGGGTTATTTTTGGTTCGGTTTGGCATGTTCGGTCCTAAGGCATACTAAGTGGTGGGCTTGAGGAGTCCTGTTGCTTTTGGATCACAACGGCCTCACTTGAAAGACGTTAGCCTCCGAGGACTCTCGAGTGTTTGATGTCACGTCCGTGTGGCGGATGTCATTCCTGGTGATGATGAAGACAATGGAGGAGGAGCTGAAAGTCACCCTCTTCTTGGGCCGGACCCTGCCGCCGCCGCACGCCGCGGACACCACGATCGGTCGAATGGGGCGCTGAACCGGAGCCAGGGGGCGCTCTTTGAGGTTGCACTGCAAACACGTTACCCGCGAGCAGAGCAGCTGCATCAAACAGCGCCGGAACTGTGAACAGGTCAAACACACACATCGGTCTCCAAGGACACCCACCGGTACAAAGGTTATTAAACCTGGGACAACTATGATACTATGATGCAGATATTATTCACATTTTTAAATGGATCTTTTACAAATGCTCCTCTACGACAATAAAATAGATTAAAAATGTACTTTTCACAGAGCTACCGACCTTTCTGCTCATGAACACGCAGATGAGGGGGTTGTAGGCCGTGCTGGACTTGGCAAAGAACGAGGGGATGATGGCCACCGTGGGAGAGACCATGTTCTTCCTGCCGAAGGCCTCCATCATGGACACCACGGCGTAGGGCGTCCAGCACAACAAGAAGCAGGAGATCATCAGTAGGAACATAACGGCCACCTTCTTCTCGTATCGCAAGATCTTGATGATCTGAACCGTCTGGAGGTCCTGGATGGAGCGCAGCTATGTGAAATGGGGGAGATTAAGATGCCGTCATGAGAGGATGGTCTGTTTTGTGACCAGATTGTCTCTGGGCCTGTTGATCTGCACGGGCACGTGAGGATGGCTGGGATAGATGTTAGCATGTTGGCTTTTCCCAGTTGGGAACAACTGACCTCAATGACCTTCAACACAATGTGACCTTTTGCAGCTTTTGTTTTCAAATTTTTATTTCATTTTTTAACTGCCATATTCTGCCATACAAGGCTTGAAGAAGAACATACTATTCTATGAACACCTTTACTTTTGCTGTAAAGGGCATTTCAACGTGGGGTTCTATGCGGATTGACTCGCTTTTGGAGCCAGCCTCAGTTGGCATGAATTTTGGGACTTCTGTGTAAACATTTCTCAGCAAGGGGAGGACACATCCTAAACAAACATTACTGCTGTACAGGCACAGGGGAAAATGTCCTTTTTATCTTTGTAAATTGCACATTGTCTCACTACAATTGAGACCAGAGAGACACTGTGTCTCTGTTTGCATGTGTGGTTTACTATTGAGATCCCATATTGCCTTTGCTCAAACGCACGCTTTTGTGGGTAGAAGTAAGAATTATGGGATGATGCTGAGTGCGAAAATGCACTATAATAGTAGCATGAGTGAGGAAGAGTCATTCGGTGAATAAATTGCAATAGATCCCCACACTTACTGGTCATGACACACCAAATCTAGGTCGCAGCTTTGCATATTGAATTAGGAAACAATGCATTTCATTGATAATTTATCTGACTTTTTATTTGTGGGAGGGAGAAGTTCTATAGACGTTATATAGCATCACTTTCGATCATTCCTAAAATAAGCCTTAGCAGAACTGAGAGTCCTGACACCGAGAAGGTTTCTATCTAGGAGACCAGCGTCTGGTGACGGAATGCAGCTAAAGTGGGGAGCGTTTCCTAGACTCCCTCAAGACTTCTGACGGAATCACTGAATTTCAAATATTTGCTTTACAAGAAGCCAAAAATAATCTCTATGGTTCAGAGTACATCTCTTTGAAGATTGTCAGAACATCTCCTCTGAGGCTGTGAAGTATGAAATCCTCCCAAGACCTCTGAGGTGTAAACGTCCTACGAGGTACGAGGAAGAAGGAGAAGCAGAGATGGCTGCCGTACCAAACGGTCCGATTTGATTCATATTGCATATTTATTATGGCTTGCTTACTCTCCTGTGCAAAACACTGTACAGGCAAAATTCTCAAAGGTACAGACACTGTTTCTGTTTAGAGAATCTTGGTGCTGTCGAATTTCTATGAGACACACTTTCTATGTATTTTTTTCTTTTGCATGAATCATTCACAAAAATGCAAATTCTTAACTGTCATCCTCACAGGCTGATCACAATTCTTATTTTTCCAGGCTGTCTTCAGCGACAGCTAGAGGCCCCACAAGTATCAGTAGAGGTACAAGGAACAAAGAGCTTTCCGAGCCCTGAAGGCACAACAGCCTACTGTGATTTAAAAAAGCTCGTAATGAAAGAGGAGAGAAAGTCAGCACTTGGTCAGTGAAGTTTAAAGAGTTTAAATGAATTCAAATGCACGATTTGTCACTTATGAAACTTAAAAAAGTTAAAATACTGAACCCTTCTAACAAAGGCCCGTGGGCTCGCTTAGAAGCCATCCTTACCGTGACGACACCAGTCACAGTGTGGATGATATAGTGACCTGGAGTTCAGTTGGAGTCTTGGACTGAATGAGCGGTACGTCATTTGTATAAACTGAAAGACACGTGCTACGGGGTTTGAAGGGGCAATCACTTAAAAGGAAACGTCCCGTCTCAACTGTTGTGACAACGGAGTGAAGACGAACATTGTTCATTTGCACACAACACACCAACCCGGTCTCACAGCAAAACATGTGATAGCTACGTCGTGGAACGTGGTATTCTCACGCTTTTCTCCCCAACACGATACTACGGTTTATTTTGGCCCATTCATTTACATTGCCTTGCAACTACGTCACTAGAAACTAATAAACGGAAGGTCTTCTACATTCTCTGATAGAACATTATGAAAATGTAACGCATACTTCTCGCTAGAAATGCCATAGAAATGCTGATGCATTTATAATAGATAATAGACCAACAGTCCGCCATTTCCTTTTTTTTTAGCTGAGGGGAAGTTGATAGTCACGTGACCTCGTTGCAAATCAAACGTTGCATTGTCACGCTTTCTCCCCAAAAAGCGTGAGCACACCACGCTGGTCCACAGCGTAGCTATTACACGTTTTGCTGTGAGACTGGGTTGCAACACACACATTCCAAATAAGTCCGAAATGTTTCTCTTCAACGCAGTTTGATCGGCTGATGTCACAGACTTGCAAGGACCGCGCGGCTCGCCGGGTGTTCAAATGTGATCAGACATGTGGTCTGTCAGAGAACAATGACGTGTAATGTAGAAGCAGTTCTCCACAGTAAAGAATTCAGGCATTTGAAATGTCCGTTTGGGTGGTCCACAGATGAATTAATGATGAGAAAATATGAAAGCAAGTAAATTGTCTGTTAGCTATGTGTTGACCTGAAATGAGAAATCAGTTCACATTGAGATGTCATCGTTTTAATTATACATATAACACATTTAACACTTCTGAAGGCTACATTGGTGATGACAAGCAGCTCAGAAAGATTCCCAGTTTTTAGTCCAACGATTTGGATCAGCGAACCAACATTTAGTCTATATGTTCTTCACTCTGTTTATTAGTACAGCTGATTCCTGATTTATCAAAAAAGGCGGACGACCTACCATTTGCACGGCGTAGAGGATGTTCCCATAGCAGTAGATCATGATGCCCACTGGCACAAAGAAGCAGGCCAGGAGGAAGAGGAGGATGAAGGAGGCGTCGTTGGGGTCCTTGGAGGCCCAGTCCAGAGAGCAGCCCAGCCGGTGGATCTCCAGCGTGTAGCGGTTCCACCCCAGCAAAGGAGCGCCCGTCCACACCAGGGAGTACAGCCAGATGTGGCCGATGGCCCGCCACGCCCAGGGGAAGTCCACCACCTGGGCGTGGACCACCCGGATGTAGCGCTCGTAGGCCAGGGACGCCAGAGTCATGATGGAGACGATGCCTGGCAGGACAGGGGGGGGAGGGGGAGCAGCGCGTTTGATGCCGATCAGCATATTTAAGCAGTCTTTTATGAATACCTGCCCTCCCCACACACACACACACACAGACCTCTGAGATCTGGGTTGCATAAGCTGCATTGATCCGGCGTCTGGTATTCAAATAGCAATAGCTTTTAGTCTTGTGTTTATCTTGTGCAACATTATGCTTCCGAGCTGCAACAGCCAGAGGACAGTTAACACACACGCATGCACACAAACACACTTCTATGCAATCACACACCCCAATGTACTTTTAGTCTAAATGTTTTTAAACTTTTAGGCCGTAATATCATCTCTGGATGTGTGTGGTGAAAGCATCAATTGACACGCACACTAATTACAAACACACCATGTATTTGGTGACTTGTTTCAGGTTGTGCATTCAGCTTCAGCCACAGCTACCCAGCTAGAGTTTCAGGCAGCGGGATAGATGTGCATGGACAGAGCTGCCAGGGGGTATTCTGTGTGTGTGTGTGGCACAATGACACCGGCCCCCTCTGAATAACACATAGGAGGAGGCAGATAGATAACCGCATGTAGGTCTCCTGTGCGGATAAAGCTAAGGGATCTATTTGTTTATCAGGTGCCTTTGCGGAAGAATTTGCCTTTTTCCGGATTTGTGATCTTGCCATTGCATAACGACGTGACCTTGGGGTGGGCTTTCACATTTAGTAATGCCCCCATGTACACATTGACAACTTCTGTTCTGTCAATGACATGGGGGGTTCTAACAACGAGGTGTCACAACGATTTAGATCTCCGCCATCTTCTGAAATCTTGCCAAAAAGCCGACAGGCGCCACATCCCTTCAAGGCTCAATGTCATTTCAGCAATGAAGGGAGAAATCACAATAACACGAACACGCACGTCAACTTTTCATCTGGACGTAAACACCCGGTGTGCTGTTATGATTCGAAAATCTCATCCGTGGCAAACTTGCAATGCACAAAAAGTGCTGACATGACTGAGGCGGGAAAACGTTCCTTAGATCATGTGCAAGGAAGCCAATGTCAGTCGGAGGACAGTGGGGAGATGGAAGGTCACGGCCACGACCTTTAGTGCTCAGTTTGCTGATAAGCAGCAAAAAGCCTGAGGCTGTGCGGCTCTAATGAGCTCATTACAGCACATCCATCACCCCTGGATTCAGGGACCTGGCTGAACTCTGATGTTACAGTGAAGTAGAGGCTGTAAAACTGGTGGCAGAATCCTTCCTCTGCATAAGGCAAAATGTGTCCCCTTAAAAAAGAAAACACAGTCAGAGAACATTTTAGTATCTTTTGATTTAACCGCAGCACATCGCTGACACGAAGGTCATTAAATTGTATTTTAACCCTCCAAAAGCTGAGAGACAAAAGGTGCCACCATAAAAAGAAAATGTGCTCATCTGCCAGCTGCTCAAACATGTGTGTTATGAAAACGACTTCATGCGTTAAACATCGCTGTGTGCTGTGGGTGAGCTCATCTCTGCCTCCCAACTCTCACACCGCGTGTGCTCATTTTCCCAATCGGTCAGAATACTATTCATGCCCCGAAATAGGCATAAATAGATTTAATACATCCGTCTTCAACTATTTCAGAAAAGAAAAGTTAACGCGACGACACTGACGGATGAGAAACGAGGATCTCCTCGCGTGATCTCTCTCACCAAACAGGCTGTTGCTGAAGCCGTCCCAGATGCACGTCGCTCTGCTCCAAGTCCAACCGCCTCTGATGCACGAAACAAACGTGAAGTTTATCCCGATGACGGAAACCAGCAGATCACTCAAACTTATGTTGACCACCAGCAAATTGGTGGGCGTCCGCAGCCTCTTGAATTTGCAGTAGAGGACGATGACAACAACGTTGTTGCAAAAGCCGAACACCCCGATGGTCCCGATGGCGAAGGCGAGAAGTTTGTAGGTGCCGACGGCGAAGATGGAATGGTCCGTACTTCTCTCCTCTCTGGTGCCGTTGTCAGGATTCATTGCGCGGATACAAACTTGGTGCGTGTGCGGAGTGGTGGCTGCGCGCCTTGTGCACCGGACGCAGCCGCGGTGTCCGCGCCGCTCCTCCCCGCGCCGCCGATGCGGAGCGACCCGAGACTGCGGCTGCACAAACTATGTCAGTGCGCACGTTCGTGTGCGAATAGCGGGCAATAGTTTCTGAAACGGTGCTGGGAATAAATGCATAAGAGCATATCGGAAAGTGCGGTGAAAAACTGTAAATTGCATTTTATATTTCACACTTTTATTTTGAAAGTCTGATTGAAGTATCCAATTTTTTAATAGTTATTTTCCCTAAACAAAACGGTTCTCATTTTTTACGGGTGCAAAAAAACATACCGTAATGTCTTATTACGTCATTATGTCACTTTGCTTTTTACGGTAACCTCTGGCAACCACAGCTGCCAGTAATTTACCGCAGCCTATATTTCACGATTTTTTTTTACAGTGTAGATTAGCCTTCAACTTCACAAAGATCAGGAATGTGTATTATTCTAAATATTTGCACACCACGCCAGACCTAACGACCTGAGCTCCAACATTTGAATGGAACTGTACTCCTGCCAGCGTCAAAGTGTTAATTATAATGTGAGATACAAGAAGGATGTCAACAAGAAAGGAGGCTCCAAGCAATGCAAAGTGCATTTACAGGCTCCAAAGTGCCGCAAAAGTAAATTGCCATCATTAAGGGGGAGCCCGGCAGTGCTCAAGCCACTTCCCAACAACCCGTGTTTTGCATGCACTCATCATCAATGTAACCCAACAGCTCTGTGGTGCGTCCCCACCTTCGTTGACATTTGCAGGTGCTCTACTTCCTCCTGTTGCCTCGTCTTGTATCCGTTCACAAATGTCACCATGTTGTGATGCTGATCTCCTGCAGCGTTGTGGTTGGTCTGACCTCATTTCTCAGGGCCCACGGGTGGATTCGAAGTCTCAGAAGTCAAATGACGCAAGGGATGCGGGCGGGTGCGTGTGTTGGGGGGTGTGCACGACAAACACACTCAAGGAAAGCTTGAATTATGCTGCAGTCGATTGCGTCCATGTGTTTAAAGGTATTAAACGTGATGTCATCCCAGCTCCCAGGATTGGTGTTATTTACTGGCACTTGTCGCCATACTAAGATGTGTCCTTATATACCAAGGGCGTTGAAAAAGTGCTGACCGCTGTAACCGCCGGGACGATGTCGTCACACTTCACATTGCTTTGACCTTTAAGTGTAAAGCTCGGTGTCAGTCAGGATGCATAGATGTGTCCCTCCGGCGTCATCAGGATAACCCATTTGAAGATGTCTTGTGAATGAAACAGCTTCATTAAGACAGTGTTGATACCCAGTTCTCTGGAGGTGTCTCTCTTTCTGCAGCCTTTGGCGCTGACAAAATGAGTACTTCCACACGGAAACCTCCGATTGACTTTTCCTCCAGTCAGAGTTTCTAACTGCTCTGTCCAGGTGTTTATGAAGAGGGCACAGCTCACTGAAACTTAAAATGGGTCTTAATTATGATAGGTTGATTTATATATTATTTTTTTAAAGGTAAATATTTTAAGATATATTTAAATGTTTGGCTGCATCTGGCCTTACTCATCAAATATTCCAAATTCTAACTGAGGAAGACTTGCAGTGATGACCCCCGACTAATTTCAGCGCCCCGTCACACCTGAAGTGGTACAGTAGGAGCCTCCCAGCTTGCACCAGGACCACATTCACACCCCAATGCTTCTCTCAAATGACCATGTGCCTTATCATCCTCGTTCCCAGGGAGGGATTTATTAGACGGAATTTGTACTTGAAAGTTGAGGACAGCGGATGATGCACACTGAAAGTGCGCTTTTAGCTCTGCACATCTGCTTTCATCCTTTTAGCCGAAGCGCATGAACATGCCTGGTCTCTCCTTTGGATATAAGCGGTTTACTTTGATGGAACTAAGTAGTTAATGTAAGAGAACATTTTTCCCTGAGGACGGTGATTGCCACAGACATTCTCACACTTGGTATTCAGTGATGGAGAAATCTATCATTACAAATCATCCTGCCTCCTCACTGACATTACAAAGGGTCATTGAGAATTCGCCAAAGAACCTCCGCTGTCTGTCACAGGAATGTGTGACTCTCGCAGCGTCATTTGTCTTTGACATGAGAAAAAGACACATTTAAGGTTAATCCCTGGGTGAGATTAAATATAGATACAAACTAAATGAGCTAGAAGCTTAACCGGATAGCCATGTCTAATTTAAAAATGTCCTATAATGAGCCATACATTTTTGCTCCATGCAAAGGAAAGATGCACGGTTAGGATGGGTGAGACAATACCAGGAGCTTCCCTCAAATCAAGCTTAATCCTGCTGTTCTAATGTTTTACACAGCTGCTGCGATGGACAGAATTACACTAAGCACAGCGAGTCACAGGCCAGCGGCCTAATTCTGCCCGAAAGATACTTAATTATGATGTCACTTGAATTTAAGAAATAATCTTTTCACTGGATTCAGAGGGGCAGACTCTAGATTAACACGCTAACCTCGGTGCTGCATCTTAATTAAGTTATGAATAATTCATAATAGCAAGCCATTTCTTGCTGAGGAGGTAATTGGAAAAGATTGACATGTGCGCATGTTTCAATAAGCTTCATGTGACAAGTATTAACGTGCACATCAGAAGGTCATTGTTGGCACTGAGCCACAGAGGAGCAGTTGGGGTATTCGTGGATGCTTCAGATCAGGTGTCCTCCCCAGGAGGCTTCTCCCCTCCAGTGAGATAAGGAGCCTAAAAGGTTTGGTTGCCAGGCTGCTGTCTGCTAATGCACCAGGACCTACCTTTGCCTGTTTGCTAAAAAAAAAAGAAATCCGAATGAATGCTAATGTTCCACCATGATTAAATGGTGGCAGAGTCTCAAAAGTCTGTTTTAAGAAGTACACAAAGTGAAAAATGACTTCTCTACCACCTTCGATGGAGAAAATATGACTAATAAAGCTTCCACCACCTACTGTAAAATAAAGATCTTCCTTCTATCGCTGTCGTCTTTCACCAATCAGTTTTTTTAAGCACTGACCCTCCACAGTCCAAATGGGTTCGAAGTCAGTACAAAAATAAAATACACTCCTCCTCTGAGACTTCAGAGCTTCATTCCAAAACGGCTGCAGAGTAAGCCTCATATTTGCTCTCCGTGGCCACTCTGCCTGCTTGGCTTTCAGTGGCCTGCAGACTTTAAAAGCATCCACCACACACTCAGCTGTCTACTTTCTGTCTCCTTTCCTCCCCGCTGGTTGATCTCATGCCAGTCAATTGCTGCTTTCTAAAGCCGCCAAGAGAATCAGAATGTTTGGATTTAACTCTGGATAACTTTCCTGCAGCGGTCATCATTACATAAACTACCAGCGTTGCAGCTTTGCAGCCAATGTGCTCACGATGAGTCGGAAACATGCACTGCAGGTAAGCGTCATTGTCAACTTGAATGTCCTTCACTGTCACAGTGCTGATTTGTAAGACTGGTGGTCCTCCACGTTGCATTCATTCGATCAAGTGCATTTTATTATGATAAGCAGCTCCTAAAGAATCGGTTGAAAACAAAACGTCATTTGCAAAATTCAAAAGCTGTAGATGTGGGTGGCTTGTATTAGCAGAGGCCAGCGATGTAAACGGTGCAGTTGGAGTCTGGGGGAGGCTCCCCTGAGACCTGGTGATGGCTGTCTGAAATACATTTTTTGCGATTTCACAATCAATTTGCATAACTAACGCCATTCCGATTTGGTACACATCCAGTCAGTCCCATCAATACATAAAAACGAATACATTAGAAAGATTACTGAGGCATGCTGGTGGAGATGTTGGTCCGTTAGCATATACTTGCTTTGGTCCACGTGTTAAGTTTGAGGTGCTGGTTTTATGTTGCTCTACTCCAAACACACAGAGTTCCTCAAAACTTTAAGTACCTTTAAGTACTTTTAAACATAATTACTTGTTGTTTGCCTCTGTGGATAAGGCAAGGATCATATCAAGCAGCTTAGTCATAACCACATTTTCTAATCTTCTCCTGTCAACCTCTGTATACTTTGTCCTGGGCGACCAAGCAGAATATGAAAGAGCCCTCACATCACTTATCACTTATTTATAAATGCATGCTATGCCTCTGCAGATAGAGAGTTGTTATTCCTTAACTCAATGTTTAAGGGGAGGACAAGAAAAGATTCCCTGAAACCTTCTGCAAATTGTTATTGGTACCAGATTGGTAAATGTGAAACTCAATGTTTGTCAGTGTATATCAATACTTGCACCCGCGGTGCTCTTTGCTGATTCAATCAGCTCATTGACTTTGACTGTGTGGTGAGTCTGTGTGCGAATGCTGAATCAAACCAAAAAACGAAATACAAAATACAAAAAATACTAAAATGTGCGTGCATTATCAAACAGAAATGGCCTTTCCATCACTAGACATATTTTGGCTTATTGCATATGTCTCATTAACATCTATATACTGACTCCAAATAGTGGTTATATAACACTGAAAATCAATAAGTCTAGCATATTGCTAGCTGAAGGAAACGAGATCATAATGAAATGGATATTATTGTCTGATGGTTTTTGCATAGCTTCGATGCACACTAGGTCACTTCTAGCTTACATTACAAAAGACATTTGCAACCATTTATAACAGATGATCAATCATCGTAAATAACTTCCTTAACCTGGTGTTCCCTGACTACCTGCTCACACCCAACGACATCCCCCATGAAGTCATCCAGGCATTTTACTGCATGTTTTAAAGTTGTCACAATTCCTATACCTTCAAATCTTTTCGGCAGATCACTTGGGATTGCACTTCGTAAAGAGGCAACGGCATCTTTTCTGAGGCAGCACAGTGGTTGACCAACGCAGTAAAGTTCCCTCTAATGGACACCAGTCAGCCATGCGATACGATGGTGTTGCCGCTGTTGTGAGGTTGATTAGTGATGATGAAAAGAACCCTTCAGACCTGTACTCAGCAGACCCCCGCAGGGCCCGAAAACCGTGATAGTGTTGCGTGTGGTGAAAGTAGGTAACAGAGTCAGCGCATGGTGACAGTTCGGAGGCCATCTGATCCTCTCTGGGCCGTCGTCTCTTACCAGCGAATCTGCACGTTGTGACAACAGCCATGTCCCGGTCAGGTGCAAGGTCAACTGAGGTCATACGGTCATCTGTCTTAATAGTAAGTTGTTAATATTTTTTATCTGAGATGTATTTACACAACTAGCTTGGTGGGTGAACAGGGACAGACAGCCGGCCATTAAACTACCACGGTTTGCTTAATGATCCCTGTGCCGTTTTTGTTTTGTTCTCTTTGTGACCGGATGAGGGTTTTCCCCTCCCTCTTTCCTGCACACAGGGGTGTGGACCAGCACACCTGGGGCTAATTGTGATTGATTGGGAGAGGCAGGGATATTACTTAAGCCTCTGGTGTGTGTGGACTCGTCCTGTGGTCTTCTCCTGCTGGGTGTCTGTGGAGACGGCCCGGGAGGCGCGCTTTATGTTTTGGCCGCTGCCCTAGGTCAACATTCTGCTGTGGTGTGGTAAGGGAAATTTTTCCATCTTTTGTGCCTTTTTAGTCTCCTGTGTCGCCGTGTATGCGGCACTAATGTGCATCCTTCCATATAGTGACCCTGTCTGGGTCATGGATGTCCCCACGTGGGTGGATGAATGCCTGGACTGCTGGTGTTCGGTGTCTCGGTACGATGCACGCCTCCCTTTTTTTTCAACACATTTGGGCGTTATTATAAAAATCTAAATGGTCTTAATTGTTATAGTGTGGGCCGCTGTCTGTGAGTGTGCGCGAGGTGGGTGCTGCCGCCGGGGTCTGTGGGCAGCTTGACCTGTAATTTGGTAAGTCGCTGTGTCTGCCTGTTTGCTGTACATTAATTACGGTCTTGTTCTAATGCGGTGTTTCACAGCATAGCTGGACCCGGCTGCAGCCTTGGACATGCTGTTGTGGTGCTATCCTGGTGCCGCGACCAATTAATGGGCCGATCTTCCCCGGCGCGCTCTCTCCCCCCCCTCACTGAGACTGTTCTTGAGACCGGCTAAGAACCTTTCGGAAGAACAGTACAAATGTGGCTCTCTATTGGGTGAACTGTTGGACATATTACATGTTTTTTTCCTTTTTTTTGTTTGAGTTGAATTTGTTTACATCTTTATTATGCATGCAGGTTTATGGATTTGAATTGTTTGATTTGAATTTGTTTACATCTTTATTATGCATGCTGGTTTATTGATTTGAATTGTTTGTTTGTTTTCCTTATAGTCCTCAAACTCCCTATCGCAGAACATATTGCCATTTAAAAAAGAGTATTAAACAAATAAAACTATATTTTTATAATTATCTTATGGTCTCTGACCCCTGATTTGGTGAACGGCTCTGCGTGCCTTAATAAGAATGGTCTTGGGCCTATCCCAAGTGGCGTTGCTGGAGATTATTCTTCCTGGAGTGTCATAGGACGCGCGTATTGCCACATCTTCATAAAACACATCGCATCTTGTTGGTTTAACGACGACACAAACCCAAATTAAAGAGGAAAAAGTACAGGTGTTGTGCCGCAATTATTTATTCACCAAATGCAACCATCCCCAAGAAACAATTAAGAAAAGCAGAACAGCTTTGATATAAAATATATATTTACGGGATATTTTTCTGACATCAGGTTAAAAAGATTAATCTTGTTCTTCATGTTTTCTGCTCCGCATCCTCGTAATTAAACTTCAAAGACAAAATGTTGTGTTGTGTTGAGGTTTGATGCCATTTACAGCCACTTTGCTGCCTGAGTGGATTTTATTAATCAATGCAGGAAGGAAAATTGAGTCAGTGCGTCCGTGATATTGAAGGGCTAAACGCTAATAGAAATGTACTGCTTACTTATTATTTCATATATACCTGCTAACCTGCACTAGTCACTGTCTGCTCAGATTGCTAAAATCAGTCATAGAAAACATTTGTATTGCGGATGGAAACCGTGTTTTTCTCATTGACTATTAACCCGAGGAGAGAAGCTTCTGCTGGTCACGTCAGCAGCCAATGTTTAAGCAATAAAAGCACTTCCAATGAACATATCATGTGACTGGCTTTGTAAATTGTGATCCGGTAAGTGTAGCCTCTCAGTGGTCACATGTTATTGATTCACTAATGGCCTCTTTACTAAACCACACCAGATATTTATGTATAAATATGTATATACAAACTTTAAGGAACTGGAGTTCAACAGGACGCAGTGAGCAGCGAGGCGACCTGGATCGATTCAGCAGCCGTCCTCGTCTCTCTCTGAGAACAACCTGGTGCCAGTTCTATGACGCTGGATCACATGGGGGGGCGGAGGACGCCGAAGTGGTTACCCCCCCCCACACACTTTGCGAATCATCTGCGTCTCAATGAAACAAAGCGCCGGCTCAAATTGGGATTGTGAAGCTGTGAGTGTGTCTGGAGATGGCGAGCGGGAGACTGAGGCAGGTAAGAGAAGATGGGCTCCTCTCATCTTTAACACATTACCCCTCGTCTTTGTGGGGGTCGTGTCTGTTTTCTATAGCCGATAGGAATCTGTTTTTTTTTAGATGCTTCTTTGATGATGGCTTCATGGGATTGTGTATTTCTTGCAAGCAGAAAAGTGCATTGTGGCTGCGAATTCCTCTCTTTAATAAAAAACACACACGTTGCCAAGCAACAAATACATCAGACAGTTTCATTGTCCGTGGCCACCAGACGGCGGCTCTTTTATCCATGTTATTACAGAAAGCCGGCAGCTTGCAGACTGACATTTCAACCAAGTGACAGCCAACTTCATTTTGCAACCAGCAATCAGTCCCGAAAGGCCTGACATGGCCTCACAGGAGAGATTGACTTTCAATGATGATTGCAACAAGTCAGAAGATTCTCACTGCTTCACAAACACCACAATATCATCAAAACGCAGCCACGACACATTAGGTTACTTAAACAGCAAAATGTTGAATGTTGTTGAACAAAAAGACACAAATAAATGACTCACAATTTCATTCTTACCTGCAATTGATATGCATGTTTTTGATTTTGCTTGCACCAGATTTATATTTATTTTCATGCATTCTCGTCTAGTCAAGATCAAATAGTTGCATCAATAAGATGCTCTTTGTGTGGGCATTGTTTCCCCTCCTGAAGTAGAACGTAACGTATTTATGTCAGCTCAGAGAATATCTATGGAAGTGGAAATGAACCGTACGGTTGCACTCATTAGTGTGTCTGACTGTGTCTGCAACACCCCCTGCTGTACTGTTGTCATACCAACCAACCACAACGCCGATATAAAAGATGTTTTGAGAACTTAAGAAGAAAGTGCAGGTCCTTGAGCATGCAGCCCTAACTGCGCACCGAATCCACTACAGACACACACACACAGGCACAGACGCACAACCCACACATACACAAGCAACTGATTGCATGATCCTGGGGGTGGACATGATAACAGCCCCCAATAACTTTAATGCAGTCTCTCAATTAGGTGTCACACCTTTCTGTGCGCGTGTGATTTTGTGTCGTCTTGTCGTACTGTCGCACAGTAGCTGTCGCGTCTCGCAATGAGCGCAGCCTTGTAGTGTGAGCAGGATACACACCTTGTGTCTCACGGCCACTGCTCTGCGATGGATGGTTCATTCTCCTTATGCTCCCACGAAGAATAGCAGTTTGTGCAGGAATCTCCTTCTCCGTGCAGTGGAGTTGTGTTTTGAATGCGGATGAGGATGGAGGGGGAAAGCAGTAATGTTGGAGCGATGAATGTTTCCTTTGACCTTGGAAATCTATTAGTTCTTCAGTATAACAATTTAGTGGTCCGGCCTTTCATTTCCCCCTGCTACGTGTTTGCATTGCTTCAGTGTCACTAAATGAATGTTAGCTATTCCTATTGCTGTTGACAGTGACATTGACAATAATCCCTCCAAGTTCTTTTCATTTTAGAAACCTACTCAGAGATTCACCTCACGGTCCTCTATGTCACACTGAGCTCCGTCTTCTGTGGAAAGGACTTACTTTTCTCTACTGTAACGGGAGGTTGATTGCTATTCTCAATCAATTTCAACACTAAAGAAGATCCTCTATGCTGCGATTAAATCTCAGCAGCCTGTCAGCGGGTTGGGCGTCATTGGTTATCCATATACCCTGCGACATGTACGGGGTACTTTCCCAAGCAGAAAGGCGTTACTCTCCCCCATGGATGTTTCCTCTGTTTCTCTCGCAGAGAGAGGACTGAAACTCACTTAAAACCAGCACAGGTTGAAGGACACGCCGCCCAGGGAAGTGCGATATTAGTGGGCTCGCAAAAGCCACCAACCCCCCCCCCATGGGACAAGTGAGGCGGCACAATCAGTCCCACGTGAGGCTTTTAGGAAACTCCATCAACGGTGAAACGGCGCCACTGAAGTCCAGCTGCTGCTGCTCGGACTAAAGCAAAGACACCAACCTCGTAGGAAAACCTCAAGCTGCTTTACGAGTCGTTCAGGCGGCTGGGACACGTTTCATTAGCTGTTACAATACTCAATCATTGGGATCTTCTTCGGGCAGCATGAACCACGGCAGATTAACATTTAATGCACGTGGCTCAATAGCTCATCACACCCCCGCCATTTATTGATTGATGTAATCCACAACCAATCTACCGTTTCGTCTTTGACCTGCATGGAGCTCCTTGGCAAAGTCACATGTAGTCTGACGATAGAGACGACATTTAACACTTGACAATATGTGGCAGAGTCACACTGTAAAGCTTTACAGCATAAACGCATGCTGGATAAAACAATCAATTTATGTACTTATTGTTTTGTTTATGTGTAATCCATAGGAGACATATGCCTTCGCTTCTTTTATTTTTGATTGTAACCCATTTATTATTCTGATGGCTGGCGGCAAACCACGCTGGCTAATATAATCCGAGGAGAACCATTAAGTGCTACTACATTAAAGCCCTTTAATGCACGAGGCAATGAATAGAAGGAACTGCAGTGAGTTCACAGCCATCGCCACATTTAGAGAAACAAACCGTGCACGTAAACACGTTGGTGCAGAGACAGCCTGAACCAAAGTAAGTACCAGCTCAGTCTCATACACCATTTCCCTTTTTATTCCTTCCCACTCTGACTTGGTTTACTTCATTTATTTTACTCCTTTCTCCTCCCGGGATCCTCCTCCTTCATCACATCCAAGTGCTGTTGGTAATCAGCACAGGCCGGACTGACGCGCATAGTTTGTTGGTCTCCAGGCACTTAAATGTGGCTTTTGCCGAGCTCAGCGCAGTCCAACACCAGACCGGGATTCATGATGACTGTGTGATTCAGCACACTGAGGTTTAAAAAAAAAAAATGATGTTTTTGTGTTGCACATTATGGGCAAAGCACTTACCATATAATTGCGTTGGAGGGAAAGTGTTTGGTAAGTGCTGGAATTTGAGAGTTGGGCGCTTTTATGGTCCTCGCAATATGAGACTGAAGCCGAGTGATGTAGGGGAAGTTTTTATTACGGACCATTTTGTTTACCTTTCCTCTATTCACAGTTTGAAACAGGAGAAAACCTGCAGAAAGGGCCTCAAACTGATTTATTGAGATGTTTAGGTATGAAAAGCCTTGAATTATGTTTCACATAATGGTGATCTATTCATCTGAGGGAAATATGTCACTGTTTGGTTGTATTCTAAGAAAATATAACAATTGAAATTACTAATCATTACTAATTATACTCTGCAGCAGAACATTGAATCGAAATCGCCACTTTGTACACTGTTAAATAAATCAAAGTACATTGTACACTGATAATACTTCACATAAAAAACTATTAATAGGTAATAGTTTTACTCCAGATGTTCAGTACCTCTTCTATTACTGCCGATGCCAACATTCACATTTATAGAAAGGATAAAAAGTAAAGCAAGAGGTGAATGGGACCAAAACACTCATTGGAAACATCTTCAGAATACATTTAGCGGATTTGCAATAAAGCGGTTTACTCTTGCTGGTCAAATAAGCCCTCGTTCCTGGTGCAAAGGGAGCAAAGGGAGCAGCAGTAAATAATCCGCTGCAGAGGACATGCTGGACTCTGCACAGCGCTGTACGACTGTTTATTCAACATGTATTAATATTAGTCATGTCACATGTCTAAACTGCACCAAAGTCCTCACCAGGATGCCCTGGAACAAGCTGATGAACTGTGCCGGAGCTATTTAGAGGATACACTGACAGACAGAGATTCCTCGCTCAATAATTAAATGTATTTCCTGGTAAGCTCCTGCCCGTTGTGCTGGATTTAGAGCCCAACTGACAAGCCCTTGATTTATTTAAACGTGTGTAAATCAACCCTAAATGTCATGCCAGATATGCACAACCCACAGAAGGTGCAGCCCGGGCCTTCCATGGGCTCAGCTCATAGCGGTGACGTGCACTCTCAGCAGGAACAGTGATGGAGGCGAGCCGCTAGATTTGTCTCGTCCCAGAGGGACCGGCGCCACCCATCGCCGCTCAGGATGCAGGAGTTTGACGTAAGAGCTGAATCTCCGGGGGGGGGGGGGGAGACAGGGATACGGCTGTGGATGAAGAGCGCTTTGAATAGCAGATTGTCTGTGTCTGTGTCATCGGGGCCCTCCGGTTGAAGCCTTTCTCTCAAATCCCAGAGCACTTTAAAAGTGCTGGTTTGTCGTTACACGCCACTCCGCTTCTAAAAGGGCACACAAAGAGTGTCACACCCCACAGAAGAGAGGATGAAACCGTCCACACACTGACTGCACATACTGGTCTGTCTGAAATCAGCTGTGAGCATCCATCATTTAACAGATGAGAATAGTCTTGAGTAGTAATTGGCTGGTAAAACATACTAATCGTTCCCCGGGGCTGCTGCTACAGAGTGGAGGGAGTTCCTTTGCTGATTTTCTCCCTTGTGGATGAAAATCTGTATTTTTTCCCACATTCCTGCTCCCACCTGGTGGTCGCTTTCCCTGGTGGAAAGCTGAACCATCCAGGGGAACTGTTGTCTCTGCTGGCTGCGTGTATAAGGCTATTAAACATTACATTACAGGTCATTTAACTGGCGCTTTTATCCAAAGCGACTTACAATAAGTGCATTCAACCATAGGATACAAACTCAGAAGAACAAGAAACAAGAAAGTGCATTTTCCTTAAATAAGCCAATTTACAATTTGCTATAGATGAGTGGCGTTATAAGTACAATTTAAGTGCTACAATTTGTTAGTCTTTTAAACCCTTTTAAGTGAAACAGACCTTATGAAAAAAAAGTGTTTTACAAAAAATAGTATTTTAATGTGTGAGTTGAAACTGTTGAGGGAAAATGTTTCTTATTGTCCAACATATTCATATTATAATCAGTAAGTAATAATCATATAAGTAGGGATATGGCTATATATATATGGCTATATATATATAAATATTAATGTATCCCTGTAGATGAGTTATAGCAGAGAAGGGAGAAGCTAACAGGAGGCCCACAGGCAGATATTGTGAGACGCCAACTAGGCAAGATATGGAAAGACAGCATCATCGTCACGCTGGGGAAGGCAAAAGGATTAGTACAAGATAGAGGAGGGACACCAAAATATAAGTATGAACCTGCAAATGAGGGCTATCATGGTCACTGATGAAATCATCAATCATGAGCCTGGTGATTAATGACACCGGAGTCATTACAGGAAAGCAAGGGAGTTGAACACTCCTCCTGCAAGCCACTTTTAAAACCATTTAATAGAATGTAGCCACTTAGTTAAAGCCATTAACTCCCATTAGAGCGCAGGGTGGCTCGACATCCAATGACCTTTTATGAAGCAGTAAGAAGAGGGAATGGGTGATGATATCGTATGGATACACAGCTGGATGAGAAAGAGCCATAAATCATATAAGTTTATCTATGATTACCTCATAGCTTAGCGCTCACAGCAGGTCAGGTCATGTATGTATGTATGTCATATTAGTTCAGTTTGAGCCTTTCTTTCTTTCTCCTCTCTTTGGGAAATTACTTAGTGACGTTTCAGGATCATTCAAATTGTTTCTTTCAGTCTAATATATGACAGTTTTCCATGATGCTTATAAGATCAAAGTTATATTCTCATCTTGGCAGATACTTCAAAATTTATGTGAAGAGATTCGAGAAAAAGAAAAGTAAAACATGGAGTAAGCTAAGCGAAGCTAACTAAAATGTATGACAAATAATACACACTTTGAGACCAACTACTGGCCAAGTTCATTCAAGCAAAGGGGAAACACAGTCGGCTAATGTCTTCAGCCGAGTTCTGAAATTGACTCACTGTTTTCTCCACCCTCAAATAGACTGAACAAAACTGCTGTCTCTTTGGGCTCTAATCAGTCCGTGACCCAGTCTGGGTTTGTTTTATTAAAATCTGAATTAGATCATGGCCATTCCTCTTCATCACAATCAGGATATAACGCATTGGTTTTAAAGTAAAAATGATTAGATCATGTGGAAATATTAATTAAAATAACAAACAATATTACACATTGTTCTTTTTTCTTTATTTAAAGTTGAAACACATTGCACGTTCACACACAAAACATCCAAACGGTACATTTTACAACATCAACGATTTAGCATTTCGGGGTTTTAATGAACAAACATATCGGATCAGACTAATGTCCCCTTTATCAAACGATGCATCGTCCCCAACTTCTTCTTCGCTCACGTGACCTTTGCTTCGTCACTATTGATCGATGGCTATCTGTAAGTAAAGAAAGGCCCCAGCAGACACAGACCCAGCTCTTACAAATCAAACATGCCAAGTGGGCGTGGTCAGGAAAAGTCCCAAAGGACAGCAGGGTCAACAAAGCACAGCACAACCCAGCAGTCCCCCCTTTAAAACAAGTTACTGGATTATAATGGCTTATACATATCGATTGCAGGTGGATTAAACCACTTTTCCTCCTCTAACAATGCGATGATGTTGATTGGGTGTCTAATAAAGGATTTACTGCACACACCTGAGAGAATGGAGATTGTGTCGATGGTTAATGATTAGAAAGAGACTATTATAAACATGACAGCTTTTATCAACAGGCGTCAAAATTTCATAGCATAATGTGAATTACCAAAGCACATTGCATTAATGTTGGTTCCCTACAAGTGTTTCAATACACGTTTTCTCTTCTTTATTGACGTCTTGTATGTTCATAGTTTGTGTTGCACCTTGTTCTTTCGAACACTAGATGGCGCATGAGGTTAAATAATTAACACCATGTTGCAGTAAAAAGAACATTGTGCTTATGTTTTTCATTGAGGATTTCTTGCGGTGATGAATTAAAAACCCCTTGATTCATACCCCCCCACCCCCCCAACTCTATATGCTGGAGGCACCGAACACTAGTTTGACAGTTCAGTCCTCTTTGAAGAGCTTTCCCTCGTTTCTTCATCAGGAAACACGCCACCGAACTCCAGCGGATTCACGTCCTGTCTGTTCTTTGCAGACTAATTATCTTCCCACAGTTAAACATGTAGCTGTCAGTCAACGTGTCAAAGGTCTCCCGGGCTTCTCTGATGCGTCGCCTCAAAGCGCTTTTCACCATGTTTACGTTTCACGCAGAAATATTGCGCGCAGGTTTTAGCAATGTCAAGGCCGCAAACTGAACCGTGACCCCTTAAGAACAAACAAAAACTTTGCACACGGCTTGCTGTGTCCATGTAATTGGCTTAAACACGACACACAAAAAAGGGTTTCATGTGAGATTACAGAGCGGATTTAGAAAAGAACATCATTTTGTAAGATTTCAGTCATACGGCAGCTGTATTGTGACCACTCCACTTTCTAAGTTGTTAAACTCTTCTTATAAGATTTATGTAATTTAGATCCCCCCCCCCCCCCCGCCCCCCGGATCGGATCATTTTAGGGCTTTAACGGATCAGTTCGCATGCAAGGATTAAGCTCATTTGCCAGATCAGAGCCAGCAAGAGGCCCTTCTTAATACAACAGCGGTCATAATACGTTGGTGCTGAACTTAAACAGTTATATATATATATATATATATATATATATATATATATATATATATATATATATATATATATGTTCTCATCTCATCTTTCTTTTCACAGTCAAAGTCCTCGTAGAACAAAAACGTCCCAAAAGTGCCTCCCCAGTGTGCTAGATCTGTGAATACTGAAACCAGAGCCCCACTACGAGTCCACCCAGTGCCGTGTTGCTGTTACTGTTTGTTTTGGGTCCCTGTGCCATGTGGACAAAAGGATCACAGAGAGAAATGATTATCTGTCATCAGATGGACGGAGGATTTTATGATGGCAGGGTGCCACCCAGTGGTTCCACAATAAGACACAACAAAGAGAGCAAAGAACCAGAAGAAGCTCAACGCCAAAAGAATAATCACATTTTTAACCACAATCACGTTTTTTCCTACATGAGAAGGAGTTAGTCGGGAATTGCAGCAATCGTCAGACCACAACGCTTACTCCTCGTCTGGTGTCTAAAATTGCAGTATTTTTCTACATTTACTTTTTTTCTCTACAGGAGTTTCCCTTGAAAGCTTGGATCAAAGTTGACTGATAATAATCACACAACAGAAGATGAGAGGTTCGTCATCGGAGGCGTTGTCGTGTCATTTTGTAATAATAATTTTTCTTCATGCAAGCACATCACAGTTAAATCAACCTTTGATTGCATTAAAATACTTAAATGTAATAAATTGAGCACAAAGGAGGTAAAAGGTCATACATATTGGCGATTGAAAAGAATGACCGACATAAAGGGCATTACAATAACTATGAATGCAATTTATAAGCTGTGTATAACTTCCCTATTAGGAAAACAAATAGTTTTACTTGTATTAAATCAACCACAACATCGGCCACAACTTTCCCAAATGTTATATATTTTTTAAATCTTGATCCACCAGATCTTAGTGATGTAACACTTATAAGACCGGTATGATTCAAGTGGCATAAACCACACCAACACCAGCCCTAACTGCCCCAAGCTGAGTGGGTCATGTCCGTCTCTGCTCCTGGCGGCGGGGGCGCTGAACAAGGGGGGGCATGTGACATGTTTGGTGACCGTTTCTGACGCGGCAGCTAATGAGCTACCGGCACGCAAGCCGCTCATTAGCCAGCCGGACGAATTAGCAGGTTGCATGCAAAGGACTTGGGATCAGGCCAGGCCACAAAACAGTTGAGTCATTCCACTCCCCCCCCCCCCCCTGGAGTGAGCGTAGATAATCTCATTAGTAAAACATAACTTTTGTAAAAGAGCCTTAGAAAAACCCTTGATTGAACATTTTTTTCAGCCTGCAGTGAGATGTTATATTTCCACCGTCTTTACGTTGCGTGATGCGGTTCAATCCTATCGCCGCCACCCAAACGGCGCAGGCCGTGCTTAGCTCTCTGCCGACCCTTTGACCCCACCCTGCTACGGGGGATGATGGAAGTTGGACGACCCCGGAGGTGCCGTGATTATCTGAAGATCCTCCGAATTATAAGGTTAAAGCTCAGAAATGTTAATTGTCGCTTTGATCGCTAATACGCGTCAGGCCTCACAATAGTTTACAGCAACCCATCTACAAAATAGATCCCTGATTACAATAGACGGAGAAGCTTTTAACGGGGATTCATCGCTCTGTACCGAGGATACGACAGAGGACCCATTTGACCCTGAAGGTGTTTGACATTCATTTGAGAGGAATAACGCGGTGGTCTCCAGATCGGCTTTGTGGCTACAATGAAAAAAGATCCTCTCAATCAAGTTAAAGCTGTAAATGTTTAAGCTCTGGCTAAGTTCCGCTGTTGTTTAGTGATAACAGACTTGAGAGTCACTAACTATCACAACAGCAGAGGGTGCTGCCCACCATTGACACCTGACTGATGTAAGTGTTATAAGACTGTAAATCATTACAAGAAAAGGGTAAATATTTAAATTGACATTTCATGGCAATTCAATTATAATTGAATGTCACGTTTCCCCAAAGTGTGCATCCAACAATGCTATGACAAATGAAAGGAGACAAAAAAGACAAAAGATGAAAACTGAGACCGTTTTCATTTAGACCGGCAGTTAATTCAATATAAACAAAAGAATGTTCTTCAATGTTTTATTTTGCTTTTCACATTTTAGACATTTTGACATTCCTTATTTGAAAAAAAGCCATAACTTTTAAACCACTTTTAATGGTACTTTTATATAAAAAAAACAAAAGACAAAAAATGTTTGTAATTTGAAGAGAGTTTTATAAAAACAAATTATATTGGGTATTTGTGGGTGTTGTTGGATCAGCTTTTAATGACAATATAAAGAAAAATAACTTTCCATAACTTGCGAAATACCCCAAACTATTCAAAATGTCTCAGAAAACCCTGTGGCCATGTTAGATCGCCTTACTTGTGGTAAGTGGTTGGAAAAAGATGTTCAGCACCTCTAAATGGCTTAAAACGCTAACCCAGTGTTGTAACACATGATAAAGATGTGAATATGGCTCCAAATGCTCGCAATCAACTCCACTGCTAAACGTAATGGAGGAGTAGCACCGTGTGAAATAAAGAGATCAGTCGCACCAACACAATGGAAGGAAAAGCAGCCAAACTCCCAACAACATTTAACATTTACATATTGCATCACATTTGGACCGAACCCTGAGAGGCTTCGACGTGTTTACAGTATCGTCATGCTTTTTGCGTTCGTGCACATCCAAGACGTACAAACTGTGGGAGTAGCGGCCTGTTATCAGCGGTATTCCACCCCTGCTTCTGCGTGTGGCCTTCTTATCCGACTAACCATCCATTATCCATCAACGCGAAACATTACCAAAAACCTTTACAGCGCAGCAGCTCCCGGAGGTCACGAGCGCTCAGCTCCTCGATAATAAAACACTTTGCGTCTGAGAGACTTGGTTGGTGGTATTTGTCCCCTCCCGCAACGAGATGACCCCGTGACCTCTGATCCCTGGGAGAGGTCAGTTATGTAAGAGTTCTTTAAGAGAGCACGGATTGATGAGTTTGTTGGGCAACAAGGTTGCAGAAGTCGTGCCATCAGGGATCAAGGAAACTTGAGAGACAATATTCTCAGCTCTCTGCGGGGGGGCTCACTTGATTTACCGTAGTCGGTCTGTGTGTATTTCTGTGTGTATATTGGTTGAGACAATATTCACGAGTCATCTCCTGTGATGTTCAAATCTAGACTTTGGCTCTATTGCTTAAGTAGTCTAAACTCTTGATAGTCATATAACGCAGAGTGGGACGCATACCGGGACTCATAGCCGGGCATTCTTAGCATTGATGGAGGTTATGTCGGGAGCCAAGGCGCCGTCGTCCTCACACATGATTGACACCCCAATGAAAGCGGCCGAGGCGTAAGCTGTTATATTGCTTTACTCCCCGCGGTGTCAAATGGCAAGGAGATGAATTTTGCAGACCTGGCTTGGCGTGTTTCAGGTAGAAGCACAATGCCGGTCTCAAGCGCAGGACAGAGGTCACGACACTACGAAAAGGATCATCGCAACCAACGTCAAACTTTTCCTCTTCTGAAATGGGAAGATTTGGAGTTCTGGTGTTTTGTTCTCTCCTTCTCTCTTCATCCCGCTGTGCTGTGTGTTGTTCCGCTTTACTGCCGGGCCATTATTCAGCTGTGCAAACCTGAAACGCGAAAGCTCCTCCAAACAAAGTGTAAAGCGAATGGCCACCAGCTGCTGCTGTTTCTTTTTACGGCGGTTTTTAAGGAAAGGAACCTGCTCGGAAATTTCCCGTAGATGTGATCGCATGACTGGCTGGTGACAACTTATAAAAGTATACTCTGGGGCTGCCAGTGAGTCCCTGGGGAAGAAAGTGAGATCAAGGTTACATGGGGGGGAACCGAGGGGGGGTTTACCTTAAAAGGCAGAATCATGAAGGCTGTCGGCCATAGCAGCAGGAATGTGCTCCTCTGACCCGATCCCGCCGGGTTTAATACGCTCTACTTTGTGTAATTCCACGCAGGTAGAACTTACACTATATTCTCGAATAATACGTACGAGTAAATCGCCGGCCGCGCTGGATATTCTTCCACAGTTCAGTCATGAGTCATCCCCTTTTTGTAGATACAAGACAGTCTGGAATTCTGCATGTTATCAAGAGACCAGAGGCAATTCCACTGAAAATAAACAGGAGGCTAACCCGTTAGAGCCAAGGCAATTTTCTAGCAGCGTAGAAAGATTTTCTTTTTTTTTTGAAGTCGACAGCTTTACAAAGGCTGTCTGTAAGTAGAAAGACCTGAATAATAATCATCAGATGTTACAAGCTACGTATCCACTCGACTCGGTGTTCTGGTCATTGTCAGCAGCAGAGGGATGTCGATTTTGGAACAATCATTTATCTTTTTCTAACCCTATTTTGCAACGGGACGATTGATAGCGCTGTCTGTCCGCCATATGTCAAGCTGTAGCCGGCAGTCAGTTAGCCAGGCTGGATTATTCGGTTTCCTGTCTTTATGCTACATTACGCTAACCGGCTGCTGGCAATGGCTACATACTTAGCAAGAAACATGAGAGTGGCATTTATCTTTCAATCTCACACACACATTGTACTTCATTGCTTGAGCCAGTTGACTTTGACAATGTGGGGTTTTAAGAGGACTCATGCAACTCGGTCATGGCAAACAAAGAGCAAGGTCTCATCCAGAGTTTCGCTAATGTCACGCCGTACAGAGACCAACCACATCTAGCAACCTGAATGCGTTAGCTGGGGACGTTTCACAGAAGTAATGGGAGGAAGATGGAGTTAAACTTCTAAGTAATAATCATTTAACCACAAATTGTAGTTTTTACATAACTCTATTGAACAAAGACTTTCTGGCCACTAAGTTAACTCCGAACCTCATATCATTTATAGTCATTATTATCTTCATGTCAGATTCCAACTAGTCATGATGCAGAGATATCAATCGTTTCTCACACTGTGAAAAGAGCTGGAGGCTTGTTAACACGCTGCTATAAATAACCAACTGAAAAAGTAGCTAATTTCGGCTGTTTCAATGGTGTGACTACAGGGTTGAGTATGTGTGAACGCAGCCGAGTTGAATAATTGGGAGACCCCCCCCCCCCCCCCCCCCCCATTCTTTAGACATTGCGTGAATGCACTATTAACATTTGCACATGAGGCTATTCAACTTTACTCTTTGAAATAAGGCCAACAGACCCAACTTTGTCTCCCAAATAGGGTGAAACCATGGCTTGGTCCGTGCCTTCCTGCATTCGGGGCCGATGTAACGATGGATGGGTGAAACAAACACAACTTTCACTAACGAGACTGGCTTCTGTGTCCCGTGGGAAACTAAAAGTTAATATTGACATTTTGTTGCCTGAGTCGTGAGTGAAGTGAGTCACATCGCTCAGTCATCTGAATATTCTTAACACCTGAATGGTGTCGATGCCTGTTGATGCCCTGACTGCCTTTCTGTATAAGGCAGGGGTTATTTTGGGTCGTTTGCAACAAACAACAGTTAATATATAGAACAAAAGTTATGTCAAAGCAGCAAAACCACTTAGTTGGATTTAGAAAAAATATCATGGATACGCTTAATTCGTATGTCTACCATGAGGAAGGATCCTGAATGAAAAACTGTCCATTGACATTGTTTTTCTTCTGTGCTCCATAAAATAAAATCTAATTCTATAATACATCTAATACAATAACTGAAAAGGTTAGTCCATGCTCACAAACCCTATACATTGAATATTGTGACTTTTTTACAACCTGCCATGACGCTGGGTGCAATGGTTGGACGTATGTGCTTATGCAGAAACTACTCCTTCACAATGGTGATTATACAAACTATTTAACAGTTCGTGGTCAACAGCCTTACATCAAATGAACATGTCTTTAAATGTATATTAAAGTCTCATGAAGTATTTCACAGGAGTCAGGACAACTCAAAGACCTGACCTCATTACCTGATCTCAGAGGATGGCCGAGTCCAGTCAACTCATTAAGGTAACCGAGATGTTTTCGACCTGCTACAGGAAAAGATGGTACATGATGTCACCGACATCTATATGGGGAGATCACACCCTTCCCCCTCATGCCATTGGAGGAATTCTTAGAAGGTTGTGAGGAGGACCAAAGGTATAAATACCTCCTCTGGTTGAATATAGGTGGCTGACCATAGGAGAGGAACCGAATTAGCAGTTGCTGCCCTGCTGAGGGGCATTTGCCATTTGAAAAGAGACAGAATATAGACAAGGGGGATCTTAGAAAGAGTCACATGATGACTGCCTATGTTTTCATTCCCTGTTGCTGCCTTAGAAGGTGAGGTCAGATACAGAGAGCATACATTACTGTGCCATCCTACTAACCGCAGTTCTTCCCAGGCTAGAATAAATATGAATTATTCAGGGTTTGTCTTGCAGTGTGAGGGCTCTCGTGAATTAAGCCTGCACTGTCTTTATAATAAGGCTGAGAGGAGGACAGTGAATGTCACTGACTGAACGCTGACGCGGTTATCTGGAAATGTGCCCCGTCAGACGCAACATTGATTAACACACATTATGGTGCAAAGTCACCAGTGTTTGACTTTGTGGGAAAATAATCTTTAGGTGAGCAGTGTATGTTGATTATTATTAAGAATATGTTCCTAATTAGCGTTGGACAAAGTTAAGACAGAAAACTAAATTTAAAATGAAAGCTGTTTCCACTGGGACCATAAAAGCAAGCTACAGTATATTATTACAATAACACAGGGAGAAAAGTGCCAATAAGCTAAAATCGGTCTCTTACACAGCAATATCTTAGTTAGCATTATGTAATATGATACTAGTGCTAATAAACTAAAATAAACTCTCACAAACTAAGCCAACACCTGTCACCATAAATTACTCAAGTAAGTCTGTAACCATCAATTGCTTGAATGTATTTATTCATGTTGCTTCATTGTTTATGGATTTATATTTGTAGGACGAAAATGATCGCTTCTTGCAAAAGTTTAGAGTACCAATCTTTCTTTATTTACCTTCAGCACTAATCAAGCAAGTCTTCGACACCCTAAAGATCTGGTCTGTAAAGAGAAAGTAATATTTAATATTTAATGTAGTCATTCACTTTAGAAATGATTATGAATTATTCTCACCCAACATTTGCTGGTTACGATCCAGTGCAGATTACACGATGATGCCAATTAGAGATAAACAAAGCGTAGGGTTCAGCCTACAGTAGTTCTTGTTTTGCTCCACGATTAACTAGGCCTGGGTTCTGTCGCAGAGGTATTTCGGTGCCTCTGAGGTGAAGCTGCTCCATTAACTCTGAATCTCTCTCTCTGTCCTCCTTTCAGCTCAGCCCTCGTGTGCCGTGGATACGAACTCCACCTCGCTATGGTTACTGGCAGCCAAACAGCAGTCAACAGTGCAGCGAACCGGAGGCGATCCGTCGCCTGCCAGACCAAACTCCATTTGAGCGAGCTCGTATCTGCTCTGCATCAACCCCTGCAGCACAAGGCACATTTTTCACCCTTAGGATTGAATTCTATTTGCTCTCTACTGTTACGAGCCCCACACTGCTAAATCAGCAGATATGCAGAACACTTGAATCCAACATTCATGCTCCGCATCCCCAAGTAAATGTTTCCGAGGAATGTTCTACTTCTTAGGCCCCACGAATTTGATTATGAAGCACGTACACAGTGTGTTTATAAACAACAAATAACATCCCTCCTGCAAGCTGGAGACATATGTTACAATAACGTTTCGGATGTTTCTCTCGTCCTGCAGATATTTCATTGCTCCTAATGTGTGTACAACATGGAAAAGCATCTGTCTTCGGGGGATTCTGTGCTGTAGGACATTTACAGGTGAAGACAAGAGAAGCTTTATCCTGCTGCACTTAGGGAAACATCGTGTGAAAGTTTCCCCTCTCCTCTGCCTGACACATCTGTATGTCCTGCTATGAGAGGCTCCTTCACCGACACCTCAATGTGAAAGACAGTGTGCACTTTATGCAGCTCTGTTGTGGAGGTCGGGTGGAAAGTTAAGCCGGGTCTGAGCTGTGCTTTCTTTGGCACTCTGAGCCAAAACGTATTCATCTGCAAACTGACAGCTTCACCGTAGCCCAGGAAATGGAGGAGCGTGATCCGCCAGGTATTTGTGTATGTCTTGTTTCCCCAACCCCATTCACCATCTCCCTAAAGCGAGGCAGCAAAGCCAAAGACAAAGAATTGAGTAATTAGCCTGCATTTCTGTTTTTGTTGTTGTTTTTTTCAAGAAAAGAACTGGGAAAATTACAAGGCAGCAGGTAGCGGCAACACCCATGTTACCTCCCTCTCTTGGCTCACGCCGCTGTTTTCAGCAACACCAAATTAGCTTCACCAAAGAAATCCAAAGGAACATTCAGTCTTGTGTGAATTTGTCTTAAAAGAAAATACCAGCAAACAGGAAAACAAAGTGGAATGTTGTTCTGCTGGTGAGTCGGTGGGTGTCACAATGGTTGTTTGTGTTGCTGTGGTGTCACATTAGCAGAGGCACTCGGGCGAGGTCTCTTCGGGTCAAACGTCCGACTCTGAAACCGTGGTGACGAGAAGGGGCCCGCGAAGGGCCGTGCACGTCCCGTCTCTGGTGTCTCCCCCTCTGCCCTCAGGCCGCCTGCGGACGTCTAAAGCCAGAAACGAGACACCCTGCTGCTGCCAGCGGTGACCGCGCTGTTCAATGTTGCGCAATTTGAATACAGTGACTTGCGTTACACAGACCTGCAGAGAAGGAGGGCACCGAGAAAACCGACCAAAATCTTCCCTCCAAATTTCAAAGAGGGCTCTAAACTCCGATTTCGTGTTTCCTGGCGTTTTCCTCTGAGAGCCTTGGCGTCTCTACAGAAACACATTGCACAACAACACACTACATCGCAGTGGTCGCGAGTTCTCTTGTCAACCAAAAAGAGGTGTTCTTGGGGTCCATGCCGTCAAGGCTGCCAAGGTCTCTTGTCAGGTGCCTTTGGATTCTCCAAAGGCACCTGACAAGACCGGGCTTCTTATCTACTCTAACCTCTGGTTTGAGAGGCTCTTCCGATGGTTACGGACATTCTAAGAGATTGAGGGAGGTCCTCTACTCTGGCCAACTATATGTGAGAAGTGGAATATTTTATTTTGATTTATTATTCCCCTTTCTTAATTTATTTTGTACATGCCTTGTTATTATATGTACTGTGTTTTTGTAATGGAGAGCACATGCATACATATGTTGGTGTTTTAGGAAAGCCTGTTGTAAGCATCCATAAGGGTAGAACAGATGTTGAACTGCGTGGTATTTGACTAGTGCAAGAGAAAATTGCAATTGTTGTTAGTTGTTATTTTAACGTCTATTTTAACGGCTGCCGAGTTTGCTTTGTAAATAGTTTGGCGTCCTCCGGAAATGCAGGAAGTAAGGCGGACTCCACTGTTTGGCTCACGTTTGGGAACCAGCTTGTTAGTTCCACCATTCCTTCATACTACACTGTACTGTACTACAAATCACATTTCACACATTTACTGGGTCTCTGTGTTACTACCCCACCGGTTGTTTTAGTGCTTTTTGTAGTCACCGTAATATAATAAATTAGCTCGCTACAACAGTAGCAATGGAAAACGTACGCATTAAAAACGCTAATTTGAGTGTGAATTTGTGGTCTCCTCCTATTCTATGAGTAAACGCTGGTGGGTCACACAGACAGAGGATGAGGGCACGGAGGCCACTGATCAGGGGTGGTTGAGTTCAACGAGCCGCCTGTGTGGGGGACCAGCGACGTCCCCGTTCTGTTGAGCGCGGTCGGGTCAAGACCTCTTTGTTGTAATTAGGACTCTTCCAACGTCCAGACCTGAACAAAGTTTGCCCTGCAGGTTGTCAGCTTTTGCTTTACAACCTCATTTTGTCGAACACATACATGTGTTCGACAACAGCGTGGTGTCAATGTCAGAGGCTGGAGCCCCCCCCCCCCCCCCTCCCCCACCCCTCCGCCCTTGAAACAGCTGATTTATGTCTGGTCTTGGACACTTGTGTTCTGTGACTGGAATGCAGGGAATTTCAAAGTACTCTTCTTCTGCTTGTCCCGTCCACATGCAAATAAACGGAGCAGGCGCCTGTCGGGAAGATGAAGGCCCTCCGGTGCTCCCACTGCAGGGCAGGGAAGCAGAATGTAAGGAATGTCAGAGGCGAGAAAATAGGTCCATTCTATCCTTCTACCGTGTTGCTGTCCATCTGTAGCTCTGCCTTTACTTGCTTTTTTCCATTTTGCTCCACTTCTCTCTCTATCATCTATCTAACATTGTTTTTTTTTTGTCTTCCGTCAGACTGGATGCACGCACACATCACCTGACAAAAATTGGTAGGATAAAATGTATTTATTTGTGTTACAGTTTTTAAAACACAAATATGCATGGTGTTCTGTTTTTTTAAATTGTGGCAAATGAGTAATGTGACAGACAAATAATGTTTTTTTAAACACTCTTAAAGTCACAAAATGTTATATGTTCCAGACTGTGTAAAAAAAAGGGAAGGGCCACAATGTTATTGTGCATATATACGGAGGAAATCAACATTTGAACATAAATCTATAATATAGCATTTTTAATTATTTAAAATAGAAACGCACTATGGCTGTGGTTTAGCTGTAACTCAATAGCACATGCATCTTAAACATGCGGCTGACATGGCAAACTGAAAGAATAATAATAAACACTCCATAGAAGCCAGAATAGTTATTTGTTTTGACATTAAAACATTAGCAGCTCCATCCATTGAGCTCATTTTCATCTCAATGATATATCCAGACACCATTTTGATTGCTTTTTGAGTCTTTCTCTGCTCATGGCCGTAGCCCAGTAATTCCCTTTCTCCTGCTGGGTCCAAAGCGCAGCTTAAGGCCTGCTCTTTTCAGCGGGTTATTTATCCATTATGTTCAGCACATCGTCCAAGATGGACGGGCCCAGATCGAGTTCAAGGGAGAGGAGAGACCCTGTGATGTGTGTGAGGGAATCCTCGGACATGCTCTTCTCCTTGAAAAACTCAAACTCCAAATCACAGATGCGGCCCTCCTCGACCCCGCTGTCCCTGTCCACCCACTCTCCATTGCACTTGGAGAGCTCCTGCTTGAAGCCCAGGTTAATGTCTTGGTTAAAACGTTCATATCCATTGCAATTGGCGTTGCCATTGACACGCCTACTGCCGTTGCAGATCTTATTTTGGAAGTCCTCTTTCCCGCTTATGCTGTCAAAGCTGTCCCTGCTCATATCACTGTCCAGGCTCCTGTTAGCTTTGAAGGCGCTGCCGCTGTGACCGTTGATATAATAGGACGATGGCTTCTCAAACCCGGCTTCACTCTTGTTCATTTTGTTGGTCTTGGCCACCGCCTTAAAGCTGGACTGATGCGTGCTCTCCAGCAGATCCAGGAGGACGTCAGGCTTCGTTTGCATATCTGAGTTGGGAGACGAAGGCTCGCTGATGAAGACGTCAATGGAGCGCAAAAGGGTGTCCATCTGCAGGATCTCAACCTCTTCTGTACTCTCAGGTTTCACGCTGGACCCCATAATGTCCTCCAGCGGCTCCGGAGGCATTGGCAACACAGTGGAGGAGATGAGGGGGAGGGTAAGCGCTTGGCAGCCACCAATAGTTGGGAGGGAGATGGCGTTCTTCAGCACCGGAGACGGGGTCTCCGCAAAGGACGCATCCCCGGTGCTGTTGGCTCTCAGAAACTCACTTTGGATGCCGTACTGAGGGAGGACGTCTCCCTTCCCCGGAAGTAGTTCGTACTTCCCCTGGAGGAAAGACATGTCTCCAAAGGCGTCTCTCTCGCCGCCCTTGCCAATGTGGATGGTGTGTCGGAAGTCCCCGAGGGGTGGACTGATCATGTCCGGGGACAAAATATCTCTGAGGCGAAATTTCTTTCCCTTCTTATTATTGTTGGGTTTCAGGTAGATGGGTGCTTTGGCTGGCATGGCTGTAACTGCGGAAGAGATCACAGATGTGCAGAAATAGAAAAGTCGGAAATGCTCTACAAGTTCTGGACGTGGCACTTCCCCCGGGGAGGAGCTCGGGTTACATTCTCAGTAATACACCGGGGAGAAAAGGACTCCAAAAACCATCTCAGCAATTGCAGCATCGATTAGGTAATGCGATTCCAAGCAGGACTGGTGATGTCCCCGGTGGTGTAGAAAGGTCAAATGGCCACTCTCCTGAAATCAGACAAAAACAGAGAATGTCGGCATTTTGTTTAAATTACGAACACTTTTCCTCAAGGTTCCTGTCCTGTCTCCCAGAAAAAATAAATCAGGACTGCAAAGTGCATCAAGCAACCTCTAGATGCTCCAAACAATTTGATCCTCATCGTGCATCTGCTGAGCCAGAACAGAGGAGGCTGAGGCTCCAGTCCAAGGCCCTCTTCCCATTTCCACTCATGAGCCTCCTTTGGCCTCCGCAACTTCTAGATGTGCTAATGTGGAACAGCTGGACCGCAGATTGGGAGAGGAGAAGCAAAGCGGGACTTTGTCAGGATCAGAGTGGTGAGGCCTGTCGAACGAACAAGCTACCGCTCAGACACGCACAGAGATAGAAAGCGATGTACCACAGCGACGCACAGACGGGAGGGAAGAGGTTTAAAGGGTTGCGGGGGGATTGTAGGAGAGCAATAAAGTGAGCGATTATAGCGCAAGTGCATCTAAAGAAAGATTGAAGCAGATTGTGATGGGCAGAGACTTAAATAAGGGCAAGTCAAGTTGCACAACACATCACGACGAGTAAACAATATTAAGGAGACGTTGGATTTGAGAAAAGATGCCTGATTACCAGAGCTTTCCCATTATAAACACGACTGAGAATCACTGTGTTGGCAACACGCTTGGTGTAGGATGTTGAAACGACGAAGCAAACCGAGGAGAACGGGAGGAAGGCTCCGTGGAGGAAGGGCGCTGACAGTGTGTGTGTGTGTGTGTGTGTGTGCGCGGGAGTGAGCACCGCAGAGGAGAGAGCTTGCCCATTTATAGACATATTTACTTATGAGAGGTCTGTCAGCAGTGACCGTTTGACAAAGTCCACCGCTTCACAAAAGCGCCCTTGGCGGTCAGGTCCGCCCGCCTCCGCGCAAAAAAGTTTCACCGAGAAAACATCCACATTCCTGCAGCAGCCGACCTCATGGAGACACAGTGCATCGGCCTTATCAGAGACACTTTAAGAAGGCTCTGTTTATTCAGCGGGCACATTAGTGTGGAGCCAGAGAGACTGACAACTTGCTGCCCATTTGAATCCAAATACCACGACCTGTCAACATGAACGCTTGTGTTTCCAACCGGTTTGACGAGGGGAAGAAGCGGCAGCGTCCACAGACTGCATGCCATGTGCAGTGCAAGGTGAAGTCTTCACACTTCAGGATACACCGTTGCAACACAGCTAAACCTGTCAGCCAACAAGCGCTGCGGGGGCTATATATAACCATGACAAACACCGAGGGATGTGGAAAATGTGTGAGTGTGCAGAACAGCGACGCCGCTCTCTGCGAGGGTCCTTTGCGCTTTCGAGTGCTGCTGCGAGGTGGCTGACGGCGCTCGGAAGAGATAGCAGTTTTGTAAGCAAGCCGTATGTGTGCGAAGAAGAGAGTGTTTCTTTGCTGACAGTGAGGGAGGAGGATAGGGAAGAGGAGGGAGAGTGTGGGGGGGAGGGGGGGGGGGCACTGCAGTGTTTGATGAGGGGAGGCACGGTGCACTCAGGTCCTTCAAGCTTTGCTCTCATTTTCTCTTCTTCTCGTTCTCTTTTTCATTGTCGGTCTACCCTTTGCTGCTGCACCTCGGCCCTTTCTGACCTTGACAGCTGCAGCTTTTCTGCGGTGGGAAATTGGGCTTGAATAGGAAGTGAAACAAATGCACCACCAAGCCAAAAGCTGCTTCCTGTGAGCTCAGAAAGCACATATCCATATCTGTATTCACTCTTACAATGCTCTTCCCGAGAGCGGAAGGTCTCGCCTGTGCTGTTGCCTGAAAGACTTCCTATCAAACGTTCTTATTTATTATTGGTCTGCCCTGATGAAAAAATTATATCTGCCTTCCTGCCCCGTGTGGACCCTCTCTCCAGTGGCATGAGAATACACACGGCTCATTTATAACAGATGAAAATGTTGGTAAGAATCAATAGTATTGAGGGTACGTATGGGAAATCCTTGAGCAGAAGGATGCAACGGGACGTGTGCTGTGCATCCCACCCAAGGTCAGCACTTGTGGGTCGTGAGACGTCAGCTGGTGCGATAAAAGCCTGGAGGTCTGACCTTTACGTCAGCCATCCTGCTGGTGGCCTAGTTGGGCTGATAAGGCAAACATGACTGGAATTCCAGAGGGCAAACAGCAAAGTACAAAGAAACACAACAATTTCGTATTGTGTCTTTTAGGAATTGGCTGTTGATGCAATATGAGTTCATTTTAATGAGAATATGACTATTGATTCATGTGGTGTAGAGTTTCAAGAGTCACACAGCAGTGTTTGTTTAGCTTCCGTTGGCCAAGGAGGAAATCCATTATTTATCAGCTCAGGATATCCCAGGGCTGACCCTTATGGCCCGGCCCAATGAATCCATTTGTGTCCCTGCAGGATGTTCATAGCTGAGCAGGTGTATTCTGCCGATTCTCAAAGCCAAGGCCAGATTTGCACCCTTCTTTTGGAATCGATCCTAAAAGTAGCGGCAAGGCACGTGTTCACCGCTTCAAGCCCGGCGCCTCCACAGAATTACACCGGCTGGTTTCATTTACACCTCAAGGGAAGTGGGGAGCTCATTGCCCCTTCCTCTCAAAATTCTTGCCTGAGCAGCTATCCAGTCATGATGGGGAGCCACTGTGTCATTGGGTCAGCAACAGTTATCTGTCTGGGCATGAAGGGATCTGGAGCCACTCCAGCCTCTTTAAAAATGGACCTTTGCCTCATCAGCTCGTGCATGGAGGGTCGGGTTGCTGGAGATGGGGGTGGGGGGGCAGCAGAGGGGAGCAGGGTGAGGAAAGTTCTAGCCCGGAGGCAGATAAATGTGGGGTTGGTATTGCTAATTAAACTAATGGCTTGTGATTTGTCTCAAAGTCATGTGTGATACTGCTGGGTCGGTGGACCCTATGGCCTACAGTGTGATGATCCTTTGCAGTGGACCCAACTACTCCAGAACCGGTGACACGGAGAGGGAGGCTCACAAGAGCAGCTGTTAGTAAAATGACCTGAATATGACTTCCTCCTTCTTTAAAATAGACATTCCTGAACTATTTGTCCCATGCCGGGATTACGACGCTGGCATTTGACATCAGCGCTGTTGAAGATAGCAGGACATCAGTCGGGTATGGGAACTCCTGTGTGTCTGAGGTTGAAGTATGAGGTCTGCAAACACTCCTCTGACATCTAAGCGTGGCTTTGACTTCTCCCACGCCTTTGAATAGCAGTAAGAGCCTCACTTTGGGGCTGGTATAAAAAGCAAATGCACAAACCACAAAAGGTAATGGTAGCCTTAAGAATAGACACTGTGTGCTACATTAAAAAAAAAAATTATAGGCAGAGGCCTTACTTTCGGGGGCCTGGTGATGGCGAATGGCAGGGTGGAGTATTTGTTCTGTCTTTTTTTTCTCGTTCCCCTTGTGCATGGCAGGCACATGCCAGAGTTATCCTTGGCAGAGACGAGCAGGAAGCCAATGGAAGGCTCATTTAACATAAAGCGAATGTTATTATTCCAAAAAAGTGATACCAAAGTGTACACGCAAAGAAAAAAACGCCCCTCGGGGATAAAGACAAAAGCCAACTCTGCATTTCAGAGGAACATGCCTCAAACCGTATAGCCCGACTAAAAATGACTCTCGGGGAGCCGACAGGAATATCACGTTGCGCCAAACACTCGAGCTCTTGTGTCACATGCATGAGAGCGTCTGCTGGGCGAGCGCTCCCGCGTGAGCTCAGCCCGCCATGCGTGCTCTTCCCACGTTTCACCGGCACCAAGCACATTTCCAGCTCCGCTCCACACACAGACCTCACTCCACATGACAGCAGGGCCCCTGCGGCGTCAGACTGGCCCATCTCCCGACCGACACCAGTGTAATGGCAGCATGTGAACTAAAGCATGTCCCCGCTCTCACTCACCTCTGATGTTCCGGTGAGGGAGATCTGGATCCGTCCCAGGTATCGCTCGAGTTCTCCTGAACGCTGCAACCTCTGTGGTTGACGTGTGTGTGTGTCTGAAAGTGTTTGTTCAGTGGCCGCTGCTCTGCTTGTGTGGCTTGTTGACGCGTCCCTGCCTCCTGTCCCTGCCTCCTGTCCCTGCCTCGGGGTGGCTCTTCTGTGGACTGGGACGTCTGCTGGACAGCTGTTTTGGAGCTGCTCTCCGGCTCCTATTCCCTTCTGAAGCAAGTCTCCTCCTACGGCTTTCCGCACTCCCCCCCCCCCCCTCCTTCCTCTGTCCCTCTCCCTCCCCCTGCCTCTCTCTCGCTCCCCCTTCCTCTCTCTCTCTCTTTCTCCCTGCTTTCTCGCTCCCTCCTCTCCTTCTCTAGCAGCACCTGTGCACGTCTTTTCGGGCGGCTCCGGTGTTTTTCGGGGTCCTCCTCGCTTCCTGATCCTTGGTGGAGCTGCAGTGATGAATGACCACAAGCTCCGGTCTCGAGAAAAAGGCGCTGGCCTCCCTCCGCTCTCCCTCCAATCTCCCCGTCTTCTGCTATTCTGACTCAAACTGTCTGACTTTGCGACTACCCGAATCTGATAGGACCGGTTCTGTGGCAGACAGCAGAGGCTGGACTCCCCCTGTCTCTCTTTTTGTAGAATATTCTCTCTATCCTCATCCAGCACACAGGCACAGACATACCCCAACATTGTTTTTCTAAAACTGTGCATAATCAGGGACCTAATTATATTTATCCCTGCGCGTAGTTTTACAAAGCTTCAGCAGGCTGAGGCGGAACATGTGGGAACTGACTAATCACAGCAGAGTACCGCAGCACTGCAGCACATGCAGGTCACGTTTGCAGATAAGGTTAATGGACAGCGCATGAGTTGTGCTGCCCGAACAATGGACTTCCTCAGTGTGAACCTTTGTTTACCTCTGAACGTTTGAAACGCACACACACAAGACACTGTGTGCAAAGGTTTCTGACCAGATGCCCTTAAGTCAAGGACATAGTACAGCTCTCCTGTGCATCCCGTTTCTTCTTTTTTTGGGATGGGGGTTAGTGGAAAAAAAAATGGAAATCCATCACCTTGGTAACCAGCGGAGCTCATGTGTAATGTCACGGGTCGAGGTGTGGTTTTCTGCTTGTACAGTGTATTACAAAAGGGGCGAAGGAGATACATGTGGGGGGAGGGGTGCTTGTGCCAATCAATCAATGTGCGCGTGTGTGCGTGTGTGTGTTCTCTGCGTGTCTGCAGTTAAGAAACGTGGGGAAGGCATGTCCTCACAAGCAGCAGTAGCAGCTAACAGCAACCCTGCCCGGTCCAGCATATGAAGCAGCACATCCTTCTGCAAACACCACAAATTCCCACCTCTCCTTCCGGATGAATCTGTCTGCTTGTATTTCATGTGACGGATGTGCCAGTGTAATAACTGGCCGTGCATAATGCTTTGCAAAGACTGAAATGAATGTGTGGTTGTCAGTGGACATCTTGTGTCGCTGAGGCCCCCTCTATTTAACTTACAAAGGCGTTATTTAGCACCGGTTAAACAGCAGTTGCAAGTGAAGCCCTTTTAGCGGTGTTGAGGAGTCGCCTCGGGGTGATGTCATCGGCGCGTCCATGTGGCCGGCACATGATCCATTAGTAGAACACACAACACTGTCTTCTCATTTAGGTAGACCATCAAATCTTGGAAACTCAGAGATAACTTAATAACTGATAATCCAAGAATGGGTCAATAGGGGTTATGAGTTGGAGATAATAAGTCATTTATCCTTCTCACAAGGAAAATGCCCTTTAATTATCTTATTTGCCCGTCGAGCCTTCTGGCTCATTTTTAACTGTGTTCCTTTGTTCTAAAATCAACAGCCCTTTTTATACAATAACATTATGAAATTTATATAATGAATAAAACACTCGCTCTGGTTTCTGTTTTGCAAAGTTTCCTATTATTCTTTATCACAGCATTGTTTGTTATACATCAGGATGATTGCTTTATATGTTATAAAAAGGCATGAGCTTGCATCCATAGTGCCAGGACCCAAACTGTAACTTAATGGAATTCAGCCATCGTTATTGTGATATGATCATTTACCGTAAATGTTCCTACTGTTATGATAAAATGCCGTCCTTTAAAAATGCATAATCAAATATAAGTTTAGAATGACAAGCATTGGACACAGCAAGGCAAATAAAAAGACGTTTGCGTTATTGATCCGCATTTCTTTGTACAACACTTGAAATGATGAAGGCACGTGGAAATGACAAGGTTGTTCATGGAGGGTCACGGGGGGCTGGAGTCCATCCCAGCTTTGGGCGAGAGTACAAAATGTTAACCATACTCTGGTTTTTCATTTATATCTCTTTACTTTTCTCTTTACTGGCAACAAGGAAGATTTTGGAGTAAATCAAACTAAAAAGACAATCTGGTTTGAATTTAAATCAAAACACTATAACTAAAGCTATTTACATTTACATTTAATATTTATAATTTAGTTGATGCTTTTATCCAAAGTGACTTACAATAGTAAGTAATAGTAAGTACAATAAGTAAGTTGATCATTTATAGTAATAATCATAATGCTTTACTTTTCATCACAGTAACAGGGAACTGTTTTTTTTTAGACTGTAATCAGCATCGCTGCATTCATCTTAATAATGTAAATGAATAACTGTAAAATAATTGCACACTGTAAAACCAAGAAGCCTTGCATTTTTGCTTTGTAAACGACAAACACTTTGACAAAAAACAATTAAATTCAGGCAGTGGGAGTAAAACAATATTTGGGTAAAGGAGTATTCCAACTGGAAACCTACAATTTCAAATCATCAAATGTTTAAGACAGACTGGAATCCTTTCCCCCTGCGGTAGAATTCTCCATGAATGCGAGTGCCTCCCTGAACCGGACTTTCTCCCTGAACTGGACTTTCTCCCTGAACAGGAGTCCCCCCCCCCCTGGGCTATTGACCTCTTCCCCGCAGTGGAATGATCGGTTACTGATTCCCATTAGAAATAACACAATATGTTTGTATAATAACACAATATGTTTGTAGTACTGACAACCATAAGAGCAAACTGTCACACTGGTCGGATATTTTGTAGATCTTGCAACAGAATTGTGTTGAGAGAAGCAGGCGTCCATCAGCAGGAGACGTCGTAGTCTACTCTCATTACGTTACAGGTCATTTAGCTGACGCTTTCATCCAAAGCGACTTACATTACATTTGTAACCCATGGCTTTTTACATTTCGCCCAGGAAGCAACTAGGGGTTGGCATGGGGCAACCAGGACTCGGACCACCGACCCTGCGGTTCCCAGCGGACCCTCTGTACCCCTGCGCCACAACAACGCTCATCACTCGTGTATCGCAACAAAGGGTATAAATGTCGATGTCGTGTCCTCCTCTGTCTGTCGGAAAACAAAAAATGACATTGTTGTTGGAAATAATGCAAGATGATTCACAATCATTATTATTATTGTTCATTCAACAAAAATCCCCAAAGTTACTGTGTGGTGATTCATGTGTGGTGATTCAGTTAACATATATTTACTGTGGGATTCACCGGGGATTTTATATGGACCACGATGCTTTGCAGATCTACAGCAGCATGTTGTATCAGGGTTCTAAGGGAAGCAATTGACCAGTAAACAGTAATAACGCTGCAAAAACTACCGAAACGTGTTACAGTGCAGGATTCATTTACACAGTACGGCATATTCTGTCCAACTCTGTGTGTTTACAACTTATGTGCTTCTCACCTCGTTCCTGTTTTGCCATCACACCACAATTATTCCAGTTAACGGCTAAACCGCGGCCCCCCAAAGAGGGCCACGGGGGTACTGGCACAAGGGGGGCTGTGGTTAAAGGATGGTTTAAAAACTTAAAAGAAAGGGATAAAACAAGGAGGTAAGAAAAGTTGGATAAAGGAATGGGGGATAAAAAGGGTCATGGGATGGCAGAGGCAGTGGTGGCAGGGCAGGAGGAGAGGGGAAAAAAAATTCGAGCAGTAGAAAATAGGAGATAACAATTCAAACAAAAGGAGAGGGGAACGGGGGAATCTAGACGTCTTAGTAGGATAAAGAATATAAGTGGGATGGGAAAAAGAAAGATGAAAAAAATTGAAACACATCCCTTAAAAAGTGGGGAGAAAAAAAGACTTAATAGAATAAATACACCACATCTAAACATTCCTAGGTAGAGAAAATATAAAAGTTAAATGCACCACATCTAAAAATTGAATAAAAATGAGTAAGAAGTAAATAAATAAATGAATAAAGGTCAGGGTCAGCAGATCAACTGGGGAGGAACAGGGCTTTAACAAGCATGCTCAGCTCTCTCAGCAGGTAGCAAGCAACTACGGTAAAAGGTTTTAGTTTCTAATATAACGTTAACACTTCACTCCGTTGACGCTTCGGCAGCCTCCACCCTTTCTCCTCCAACAGCATGTGTCACATGTGTTCACACCTATCATGGAGCAAGCTACATGGTTATCACTTGCTGCCTGGGGGAGGATGAGTGAGGATTGGAATATTTAACACCATAGACTGTCTTGCCTCTACTGTTGATTATTCAGTGTGGTTACTTGACACCAGTGATAGTGGGATGGTTTGCCAAGTCTTTACGTCCTGGAATCCATCTATCATGTGGAAGAACTGTTTTTATGAATATTATATCTAGTACAGTGATATAATACAACGTGCTTGTTTAACTGATTCCAATCAAGAAGAATAACAACTCTAATATAATAAAGATATATGTAGCTATAACAACAACATTCCTACCTTCAACTCTGGAGTGGAATTTGTCAAAACTTGTCAGCTTTTAACAAAATGTTCAGCACATATGTTCAACAACAGTCGGAGCCACTTGTCTACGGCCTCCTCCGTAATTGCTCCATTTGCATTCTTAGCAGATATTTCTTTCAGGGTCGCACTAATTCACTGTCAGGTCCTCAAATCTATTTTCATCCTGAAAGCAAACATTTCACAATGTTCTCAACCCCCAAAGGCAACATGCGGGGAGGGACCCGATCCTGAGGCCACTGGCCAGCGTTCAGGAGATGTGCAGCCGGGTGGAGGGGAGGGGGGGACTGTGGGAGGTCTAAACACCGTTGCTCTGCGGCTGTAGCCCAAAATGTTTTGTGTGTGTGTGTGTGTGTGTGTGTGTGTGTGTGTGTGTGTGTGTATGTGTGTGTGTGTGCGCGCGCAGACGATGCACAGTGGGGAATTGCAGCAGACCACACACACCACAGGTAGCACCGCGGCTTCTGCGCCTATTTTAGCAACTGAACCCACTGAAGGTGAAAGGTGGAGTTCAAGAACAAAGAAGAGGATGGGAAATGCTGCTAGCAATACAACTTACAGGAGAGATGGTGCGCTGTTAGCAACTTGACATATTGTTGTACAATACGTTTCATAACTCTTTTGCTAAAATCAAAAACAAAAGAAAAATGCTGATGTATTGGCTGTCACAACAGGTATATTTAGCTCTTAAATATATTGTGTCACCTTGTTGATATCAGATCGCAATAGCATCCTATTTTATTTTACAATTCAGGTTAAGTAGATAATTTATTGATATTGTTGTATTATGTTGATTTAAATTGAAATCGAAAAACATTAGGTCTTGATATTATAAAGCTCACTCCAGCTCATTATTTTGATTTTATTTACTCCCAACACTTTCATTAACCATAAAATAATAAATAACCTGGCCGGCACCAAAAGCATCACCAAGGAGGTAGGGCATCTAGCAGGTTAATGCGGATCTTTGGTAAAGAGGACGTATTTAAATTTCCCCCACGAGTTCGTGGAGAACCAAAACAGAGCTAAAAGGAGGGGGACATTATGACTTATATTGTTTAAGCTGCAAATAAAACAAGACTCCAAACTAATGCTAATGTTGCTGCATGCGTTTGCTAACACATTCTCCAAAATATCTTTAAGAGGTCAACGTTATGTTCACGGATTGTATCACTATGATCAGTCACACTGGGAGAATGATCACAAACAACAGAGATGACAACGATGGCGTTTAAACACCAAGTGATCACTGCCAACCGAGGAACGGTCTCACGGAAATGGTCACAGGAGGAAATAACTTAACAGCTCATCGCAAAATAACGTCTGGAACGCACCGATTGAGATGATAACGTAAGAGTGTCAGTCGGGGATTTCTCCTTATCTATGGAGAGACTTACTCTCCCTCCTATTTGACCACATCCTCACTAGCGTGCCGATGTCTGGCTCACATCCGAGTCTGAGATGTCCCTCGGTGAGGAGTCTTCAGGCTGGAATTACACTCTCTTTGCCACAGCCCGCAATCTTGCAATCAGCTCGCGGTTGTCCGTTTCCGCCGGCCCGTGTCCTGCCTCATCCGCAACCAAAAGAGCTGTTACGTCCATGGGAGTTGGCAGGCTGCCCGCATCATGAAGGGTGAGAGAAGCAGGGACACCAGCTAGCGGGGTGAAGCTGAGGCCAGCTGGTGGGCTGAACCTGAGTGGTTTTCCCATTATCGACTGGTAAAGAGGCTGATCGGCCATGGATGCCAAACGTTGTGCTGCTGGAGATCTTTGTGTAATGTACAAACGGTGTCCTTAGCAGATCATTGATTCATTCTTCAGGCGCCGGCAGATTCTGTTCAGCATCACATTACCTGTCATTTAGCTGGCGCTTTTATCCAAAGCGACTTCATCAAGTGCATTTCAACCATAACGATACAAACTCAAAAGAACAAAAACAAAGTGCAATTTCATTGAATAAGCCGATTTACAACTTGCTATAGATACGAGCCATTATAAGTACAATTTAAGTGATAAAATTTGTTAGTCTTTTAGTCGAGGTAGAGTCTGAAGAGGTGCGTCTTTAGTCTGAAGATGTGAAGGCTCTCTGCGGTCCTGGTGTCTTCAGAGAGCTCGTTCCACCATTTCGGAGCAAGGACAGCAAAGAGTCGGGATCTAGTCGAGTGTTTTGAGTACGCGGGTCGGGATGTCGGGTTTGACCATGTCCTGGATGTAGACTGGACCCGATCCATTCACAGCATGGTACGTCAGCACCAATGTTCTGAAGTGGATGCGGGCAGCCACCGATCAGTGAAGGGAGTGGAGGAGTGGAGTATATGGGAGAATTTCAGGAGGTTAAAGAGCAGTCGGGCTGCTGCATTCTGGATGAGCTGCAGAGGTCGAATGGCGATAGCAGGGACCCCTGCTACAAATGCTTTCCAGGTTCGAAGAACATGCTCCCCCATGTTGGAATTTGGGGAATGTACTCAGCAGTGGGTGTATAGTTATTTTTCATGTGAGGTGATAATTCGAGTAAACTGATGTTTGGATGCAATTATCAAGCAACACCGATAGCTGTTTTTTTTTTTGCTGCAGATCGCATGGCTTGCACAAGGAAAACTACTCAGCATTTCTTGTGAGATCCGGGCATGAGGTGAATAGCTGCTTAGTTCTAATCGGGAGCCTGGAGAACATTACATGGTCATTGCATGACCGCTGTGGGAGGGGAATGACCTCTGAACTGGAACCCATCGCTGTCCGCTTAACTCCGATTCTTATCCGATCGTACGATTGCTTCCTGTTTTCCTCCTTGACCTTGTCCTTTGGGAATTCATGCGTTGCTCCAGTTTGGTCCATGAAGGGTCTTATCCATTTGGTCAGTAAATAAAATTCCAAGGAAAAAGCAAGAAAATAGCTTCTGTTTGTGGCTGATGCTTTAAATTATGTTTTGTCATTTGAAAAAAAAAACGGAAAAGGAGCAGCTGTGAAGAGTCCCAAATAACCGACAGAAAGTTATGCCTTTGAAAGTTATACCTTTGATTTAATTTAACTCAACTGATAACGTTAATAGTAATAATGAGTATTTATGATCTCTGGGAGTAATTTGCAGCGCTGTGCAGTATCAGAATGAGTGTGTGTTGGCTACATTCCCCGAGCTTTTGATATAAGTATGCGTGGTTTCATTTCCAGCAACAGTCATGTGCTTGATAACATCTGGTGAGATTATCTTTGAAGGCTCAGTTCATTAGAAGCGTTGGAGGTTTCCAGCTGCCGACTTAAAAAACACTTTGGTGAAGTTGATTGCATTCATACTTCTTTTAAAATTGCTTAGTTGTGCCATTTTAAATTATAAACACATTCTTGAGGATTTCTCGGGCATTGTAGCTCATTTTGGTGGCAGCTCCATATATATGGCACGCATCCCTCAATCAAGCTGGTTCCCAAACAGCCCCGAGCACGCGAGGGCAGAGAAGCACGGGAAGATTCAAAGCAGGACTTTTAAAGATGTACCATCTGGTCTACTTTGGATTTCAACAGCTTCAATTGGAAAGTTTCATTCTTTTCAACAGCGGATGGAACCCAGCGTGACCCCCCCCCCCCCCCCCCCATCCCTCCGAAAGGAGCCCTAATAATTAATTAATATTTATTTTTTACCATTTGATGTTGAGAAACTATGTTCCTCCAGTGGTTTAACACAGCCCCAATATTTCATTAAAGATGAACAACTCCAGTGCATTGTTCACAGAGCAGATCCGGACTTTGTACTTGATGACATAAGAAGTTTTTAGGTGGTGTTGTCCTTCAATTAATGAATATCCTCATTTAAATAGAAGGCATATTCCTGAGGTTGGTACATTCTTTCATTTTTACCCGGCAAATGTTTTATCGCTGTGGTATCAGTTAGCAGGAGTGATATTAGCATGAGAGGAATTTCCAATGTCCACTTTATCTTTGTTTTGGTCTCCTGTAACTCCTGAGGGAAATGTCTGTTTTTTAGCTGCTAGTGTTTACCAGCTATTTGCTTACTTTGTGTTCCGGCCGTTTGATGCTGGACATCATTGTACAATTAGATATGGTGAGAATGCTCAGATCTATTTAGATAAAAAACGAAAACCACTGTGGCTGGAAACAGAGTATTGACACAAAACCAAACGGGACCAGCTATCGGTTTCAAATTGGTATTTAATAACCTCTGAGCTCAGCTCATTCTGATCCCACAGCCACATTGAGTTGCAATCGGTTAATCTCATCATGCAGCAAAGATCCTGAAAGAAGAAGAAGCTGTGAGAGAGACAGGCAAAGGTTGAAATTAGGGTAAAATCCCAAAGGTATCAACTCAGAGAAATAGCAGGTCAATCAAGTCTACTGGGGGAAAAACAAAGGGCCTCGTGTAGAAGGGCCTCACGCTTTTGCGCCCACTTCAGGCGTATTTCTTCCGCAGTGTGCTCGTAAAAGCAACGCGAGGTGTGTCCAAACATGGCGCACTAAGGTGAATGCGCAGACTGTCTGTCGCGGGAACTGTCATGCATATGCATTCATGGGAGGCTCAAGGGGAAATGGGAGTTTCCCATAAAGAGATGGGAGGGGACGCGTGAAGTGCACCTAATTATGTATTTCGCGGTTTCTACAGAAACCAACCGTGGACGCAAGCTTCTTAACAGCAGGTGTAAACCAGAACGTATGTTTCCCCACATCTGCCTCCTGGTGAAATGACAGCAGTAATCCGAGTCAGATGCTGTCATAGAACAATGAGACGAGCTGAAAGGATTTGGGGTTGTTTGGGTTGAGTAACCCGCGTTACAGAAGGAAGCAGCCACGCAGAATTACATTTACTGGAAGAAATCAAAGATGACATTGTGTCTCCGACTCAGCGTTGACATTCCATTCCAGCAGTTGTTCGACTCCTCGCTACATTACAATTATTGGCATTAGGATCATTTCAAACTGTCACAGCATCAGCAGTGGGAACATCGCAGTCTGCACTCAGACGAATCACAGCACAAGTACTTCACAGCGTCAATACACACATTTCCCCCCCACTGATGCCCAAATAACATCAACTTCGTTGTCACTGAATTTTTGTTTTCTCTGATCCGTGATAGAAAGAGAGGAGGAGGTCCATTCTGTTGTGCAGCATAGTGGGCGGGGAAAGGCTCTGATTACCCGATGAACTGCAGGTTTTGGTAAATCCGACGTGAACTACGCATCGTGGCGCTGATAACGCTACGTTTGCAAACACGAGACCCAAAGTGTGGTGAGCATTTTTCTACTTGTTTTCAACAAGAGCAAAAAAAAATGCAAAGCAACTCCCCAACTGTTATCTGCAGAGACGGTTAATTAGAGCTGACGTTGTAGCTTAAAGCCGACACAGCAGGACCAAGTCCAGACCTGTCGTCAGAAGGCAAGAAAACTCCAGGTATTTGACCCGACACCTCCTCAGACTACGAGTCTGGTCCAACTGAAGTCAACTTCATACTTAACGGGACATCAATACGTGCCACACACACACAATCACAACCTGCTTTTCTTTTAACTCCAACATAGAAATTAGCTCAGAAAGGATTGTGCGCAGGCCTGTAATAACGGTCCGCTCCTCAGAAACTCTAGTACGTGTCGGGGGGCGGAGGGAGCTGCTGCGGGGGCTAGACAAATACCAGGGATGCCTCAGGCTTTGTTGTGTTCAGAGCCAGCCAGCGTGTACAGAAGTACAGAAGCAGAGCGCGTGCGGTGGAACTGAGGGCAGTGCAAGAGGCGAAGGAGAGGCCACAAAAGAGCTGATCATGTGAAAGGAAGGCCATTTGATAGCTTGGACCCAAAAGACACAGAGACCATGAAAGAGGACGCTGATTAGAAGCCTCGCCGATGATTAGCTGGCAAATGCCAGTTAGCTAAATGGTTGTTTCCAAATCATTGAACTAGGGTTATTGTGTAATGTTGCCAGTAAGCATTCAATATTCTGGATTGAAGGTTTAGGTGATGAAAGCCCTGAGAGGTTCTGATCCCTTAGATGGATTATTTAAGGTCAAAGCTAGTTATGAAGGAAAACTTCCTGTTACTGTAATTATATGGCATTAAAGAGCATGCCTTTGCATTGGATTTATTGTCAATCTAAACTAAATGTTAAATTTCTAATGATAGCATGCTACACTGGCATGGCAATGGAACACATTTTACCCACTAATCTTGAAAATGTTGTGTTGTTATCCACTATATTTTACGACAAAATGGCGGACGCTTATTATTAAAACTGACCCTCCATTTGAGTAGGTCAGACAGAAACACTTAATCTTCCACGATAACATCTGCTACCATTACCGGCCTATCATTCATCTCGTGTGCCGTGATTAACAGCCATTTCTAAACCAGCTTTATTTTTTTGCAGCACAATGCAATAAAAAACCTCCCAAACTCCGGAGTCGTGGGGTCGACGGGGAGCGATGAGACCGGTGTCCCGTCGGATATCCTCTGTGGCATGCCGAGCAGCCGTAACTCGTATCTGTCACGGTTTACTACCTATCTCATGTTCAAACAGAGGGTGAGGAGAAAGACACGCCAGCAACACACCATTTTGGGTATCCCTGTTCCCCGCGGGGCACATCAAACGGCCCACCACGCCTCTCCCATGTGCTGTGTATTCGGCATGCATGGGCCGATGGGTCGGGGGCGCATGCTCCTCTCCACTGTCCCAGAGTCTTGGCCCGGACTCTCCCATCTGGGACTGCTTAACGACCCCGCCGTGGAGCCGAGGCTGTCCGTCAATCGGCATTCGGCCCGCTGATATGTAACGGAAGTGTCTGAGCTGTAAAGAGAGAGGTGGGTGGGGCGCGTCATGGGGGATGGACGGTGTGATGCATGGTCGATTAATACAGTGGGCTTAGCTGGCATGTTTCAATGCCAGTACAGTAAGTGTAGATGCGGGGGAGAGAATGGGAGAGAGAGGGGGAGTGTTGCACTGGGAGCAGCGGCTGCATTCTTCTACAGTGAGCGTCTGTATGTTTGTGCTTCACAAGGTGCCTGGAATGCATCTTGACAAACAGGCAATATTTCACTCCTATGGTCCTTTGTGTTGCTGAATAGCACACATTTGAGTCAACAAAGACGGCCAGAGAATAACAAACGTTAAATTAAGGCTTCGCAGAAACAATTCCGCTCTCATAACGGGAGGAAAACTCCCCCGATACCCCGTCATTGCCTTGCTTTGTATTTATGTGGCCCGGCAGTGCAGTTCGCTGACACATTCAGTTAGCAAAATATAGAATGTCTTTTTTCAGATTACACTTCCCCTCCCGGGGTGGAGCTCAACATTCATTAGTCACTGAATTAGACTCAATCTGCTCCACATAATTGTGTGATCAGCAGCAGTAACTCCCCCGGAATGTCGCTGTTATCGTTTCATTTCACGCTGATGACTGATGTTGTGATTAACTCCGCTGGGTGTGTTTATCCTTTATTACAAAACTGCTTACTTTTCTCTTTTTTTAATCCAGAAATAGCATCAGGCGTTTAATTCATTGCATGTGTCATATCTTCCCATTAAATTGAAGTTTTTCTTTCCAACAGAGGCATTTTTCAACAGTAAAAAGGGAAATAAGATGTGTATGATAAAGGATGTTATGTGCAATTAAGTTATAAAGAATAAAACAATATTTACATTCATGGTGGAGCATCTAATCTAGCTCACTGGCTACCAAAATCAATGTCCCTCACACTTGTATTCTTCCACTGCATCTCCAAAATCTGTTATACCTCTAAAAAGGCAGCTGCATGGTAAACAGGCGAGAGGGAGCGAAAACGGGAGAGCGATGGAGGGAGGAGAAACCAAAACGAGTGAGTGAAGAGGACAGGAATAGTCGAGGGTGTGTAGGCCGGGCTCCGGCCACTGGCATGCACGAGGAAGCAGCCTCCATTCCGCAGAGGCACCGCGGAGCACGCGGCTCCGCAGACCACATGCAAGGCCGCTGGCCCTCCACACCCTCGGTTATTCTGGGCCTCTCTGCCACTGTGGTGGCTTTGATTCAGCGACCGCACGGCTGAGGAGTAGAAGCCCCGGAGAGAAAGACAGAAATCGAAGCTTCGGGGCGAAGACAGGAGGAGATGAATTGTTTACTGTTTGTCTTGTTTTCTTCATCATCTCCGGGGCCTTCGAGCGGAATTGCGACGCGGTGCCGAGAAAAGAAAGACGTCCAGCTGCAGTTTGGAATAAGTTGGCCGTGAAAGCAGCAGCAACAGCAGTGTGTTTAAAGTTACCGGAGTTAGTGTGGAGATGTGAGAAGTCCAATGGGGCATGAACACAAGCAGTCAGACTACCAGACAGCTTGTAATCAAATCAGAGGTGTAGCCCGATTGTTTAGTCCCCCTCACTGAGGGATGAAACCAAATTGACACCAGGGTTTTGGATAGAAACCCTTCTTTCCACTGCGTGGGCACCTGAGGCAGGTACTCTAGTCAAAGGTCTCAATGATCTCACTACTCGGGATTTATTTTTGTGACTTGACTAAATGACGTGGTGATCAATGTCAGTGTAACTTAGTTGAAATGGATCAAATGTGACCATGTGACCATGAGACTTCTGTGGTTGACTGCTTATTTTAGGACAAATCTTTTTCATTCATTTCTCAAATGTTAAATTTAGATATTCAGGTGAGAGATTCACTTATTAAATATGGGCTAATTTGCATACAAATCCCCTTAAAACACAGGAAATGTTAACCTTAGATAAAAACAAAATAAGGAATTGATTTTTGCTGACATGTTCATGTCAAAGGTTTTAACACAGAATATCTTTGGATGTCACTTTGTATCGCCCCATTAATCATAACCGATAACCCAACAACCAATTGAAGTTATGTCCTTCTGGTAAATTAGTTGAACAAATAGGTGAACCAATTAGGTAAACCAACAGACATAATAAAATGGTTTTAATTGTTATAAAGCATCAAACAACAACTTTATTGATTTACAGTTGCAGATTGTTGCAGAAGTTTAAAACATTGTCAGAGATATTCCAGATGGAATGGAGGTGTTTTTTTAAATATATATTCCTTTCTGGAAACCTGAATATAACTCAACCCAAAGTGTTCTTGCAGCAACTTAAACAACCCCACGTTTTAAATAACACAAAGTCTTCCTGACTTCCCCTGTGAGGCCTCACTGGCCTCAGACAATACACGCCTGTGCTGGATGCTGCTCGTCGTGTCATGCATAATAAACTTCTCAACCTCCCACTGAACTGTCTGTAACTTGGTGACACGGCCCCTCCGCTGTGCGCCTCACGATAACAACTTCACCTTTGTCTGCTCTGAAGAGGCTTATCAGCTCCGCTTGCAGCCAATTGGGCAATGAATCACCGTTTGAACTGCACCTGCTTTTTCCATCAGCGGTGTAGCAGATATTTACCCGCTGACAGGTGATGGACAGCATTACTAGCGATGAACTCTCCAACATCCTGTGGAACCTGTGAAAAACACACTCATTGGTATTCTTCCCTTAACTTAGGGAGTTCGCTCACGAACGGCAAGCTGGCTTTGACGGGCAGCTGGTCGCAGATGCTTAATCCTGATGCCTTAATGCAATTTTGCGCTTATACCCCCACTCCTTACTCTCCAAAAAGTCCCTCCTGTTATTAAGTGATTGACTGTATGCAACCTGCATTTAGTTATCCACCCCACCTGTAGACAATAATGGGCTGAAAAAGTCATAAAACACGGAACATTTAAACTCCAAAACACGCAGGGACGTATGCTCGCAATTGGCCCAAAGTGGTCTTACAACACACTTACTTCTATCTTGCCACTTGCAACAAGCTGACCGCCCCGCTTTCCTCCCCAGACAACTGTTTACCCCGACCGTGTCTGTGTCCATCAGAACCGGCCCGCCAGTCAATAGGACGCACAATGATGATCTATGATCCTAAAAGGCCCAGAAGGAACTGAAATAGCCACTAGCGTCAGATCTAGCTCACAGCGAGGGATCGCAGGGGAGACATGAAGGGGGCATCGTATGGACTTCTGGTATTGTAAGTATCTGGTATCGTTCATGCTGGTTCCAGTGGGTTTATTGTGTGGTATTTCTTTGCTGACATTCGTTCCTTAAGGCTCCGTAGTCATACGTACAACCATCTGATACTTGAGCATATTCATTCATATTCAACTATACCTGCCTTCTTGGTTTTTTCAAAGTAGGCCACTGACTGGTCGATACGCCGGTCTGACAATAACTCCCAGGCTACTTTTTTGCCCCGATGATATTCACAAGACTTTTAAGCGTGCTAACACGCTAACCTAAATAGGGGAACATGGTAAACATTGCTATTGTGAGGATGTTGGCATGGTGACGTCAGCGTTTAGTCTGATCCAGTGCTGTCTCAAATACAGGGTGCAACAGCTGCTGATGTAGATGGCTTCATCGACACCTTGTTGAGAGTTTTATTGAGAATGTTGACGCTCTACATTGATAATCTCCACTATCTGATGTGTGTTTTTACTTGTTTAAAATGAATGAGAATATGAAGTTGGAGGCATTAGGTGGTGCATGATAATCATGTTCCCCGTCACACCTGAGTGGAGCAGCCCTGATGTGAATACCGATACAGGCGTGACTCAGGCTTTCCTCACATTCACAAATGCATGCTGGGTAATGTGTCTGGAGCTGTTGAAGTTAAACCCGGCCTGCATTTAAGAGCCGATTATCTGGATTTTGGGCTTATTCCGCCCTGAACCACAACGAGCTGTTGTGTGCCGGTCAACGCACTCGATGACTATGGATGAAACTCGCACAGGGTTGACGGTGAGTAAACTCTCAGCTTGTAATGTGTGTTACATCCTGCTCATCACCTGCGCTTCATCCGCTCAGAAGAATCTCAACACGTGTTCTCTCGGCGCCCCCTGCTGGCCATCCACTATAAAGGGTCTTTCCCATTTCAATCAGTCTTTTGTTACATTTATTCAAGATGAATAATCGTAATGGTCATTGAGATTAAGATTAAAGTAAATGTTGAGGGCAAAGTTCATACTTCTGTTAGAGAAGATACATGTAACAAGCTTATTTGTTTACTTAGTGGAGGGAGAGGACAGGAAGGGCTGATCAAAGTTAAGGGCCTGGTATGCGTTGATGTTATTGTAAACATTTTTTCTTTTTTTTATGGAACGTTGTGCTCTGACCAACTTTTCCGAATTTTGGAAAAACAAAAACAAAATGTTTTATTTGTGAGTGGCAAGCATCTTTCTATGAATCTGCCACATTTGTTCTGTACGTGATATGTATCTGCTCACGGAATGAATGAAGGCTGCCTGATGGCACGACATGATTGTGTCCCTGAGTCACTGCAGAAAGGAAGGAAGAAATCATTAAACCACAAAGTCAGAAGTCATAGAGAGGTCGCTGATGCAATCTACATGCCCTAGATTTTCCCGGCATTCATAATTTTTCAGAGGGTAGTAACATTTTCTCATAACCGCAAATAGTCTTACTCTTAAGTTGAAATCTAAGTAAAAAAAGATCGTGGAAATGTCTTATAATTTGATCAAATCTAGTGTAAAAAATCCCAGTTATAACGTTATAACGTTGTAACGTTAACGCTGATTTATAAATTGGGAAATTGTAGTAATTCTATTACTCGCAATCTCTGAAATCTCACCAACATCAGCTCATATCTGTACAATCTGTGTTTTGAGATTTGTAAGTGTATCAAAGAAAAAAACAATAAACAGCAACCTGACCACATAACGACTTGGTTACATGGTTGTGGCGCCCGAGTGACTGCTACTGTAAGTGACGTAAGGACACCTCGTGATTTATGCTACTGACACTTGCTGGCATCTCATGTGAATGTTTTCACACCGTTTTCACATCACTGTTTAAACTCCACCTTTTTATAAAGTCTGAGCAAACCATAGCATCATTGTCACCATTCATGTTTCAGCACATTCAGTATTGCTGTTTTTGTATGCCGCACCAGGGTGCAGTGACTGTCAGACTGGGGAAACAGGATTTTAATAAGGGAGGTGAGGTGGATGCGTGACCTTGTGTTTTAAATAAAGCGACAGCACATTGTCTCAATGCAAATCAGCTGTCTTCTCACAATTCCAGTTCTTGCTCAGCTTCTTTCTCTGAGAACACGATGCTTTGAAAAAGAAAAAGCAACAGCAGGCAGCAGAAGAACAAGTCGTCTCGATATGAATTTAATTATTTATTTAATCATTTATCAACTTAGTTGCTACATGAGCAGCTGAGAATTTAGTGAGCAAATGTGAATGTAAATGAAAGCAACGCCTAAAACACATGATCAGGGTCATTCAAACCATGTTCTTCAACAATATGAATAATGGATGTTTAAAATAACTACTCTTCGTTTATATATACGATTTATTGTACTATGCATATTGTAAGAAGTATATATATATATGTATTTACACTGGTTTTAGGCAGAGGCATAACACACGTGAAGTGAGCTTTGCTCCTGCACAAACAAACAAACTGTTGACAGTTGCAGCCTGAAACCCTTTAGCTTGGGATTAAGAGTCTTATTGGTTGCCATTCCAACAATAGATCAAAAATAGTTTCCGAAAAGAAATTGTGAGACCCCTGTTGTTTAAAATGGGCCTTTCCCGAATTTCAGTTCAATTAATTTATTTAACTTTCTCTCCCCTGGTTCACCCCCAGGAGAACGAGCATCCATCTACTGTATTGGTCCATCCACTCGCATGGCCGAGCCATCCTTAGTTATTAGTTGAAGGGACAAGGCGGTCATCGATGCGCTGTACTGTTCTTGAGGGGAAAGCACGGATCACAGTTGTGATGGAAGTTGCATGAAGGCAGATCAGAGATGCCACAGCACCTGTTAACCTGGCCTTCCAAGAAAGACTGCTGTCAACGGCTTTTCACCATTATACGTTGAACAGTTTCCGTTTCCTTGGCAACACGCCCTGAACACGAGCGCTATCTGTGTCTATGTGGATAAGAACACCGAGTGCCCACAGCTGAGATACACATCGGGAACGCAAGTGAAGCCCTGTGAGTTGGACTTCCCCTACTCCTCATGTGCTTTTGTGCCTTCTGTCACACGAAGTATTCACGTCTGAATGAGCCTTTAATCTGGACACGCTTCATGCAACTGTGGCAGAAGTTGGTTCCTAGTTGACAGGGAATAATTGGGCTTCACACTGCGGCGTGTCAGTAGGGCCCTGATAGTGATGCCTTGTTACTCTCTGATTCTTCTCCAATGGTTACGTTTGACAGCCACAATGGGCTTATTTCGGTGCACAAGGGCACGTCTGAGACCGCTTTGATTTCCCTCCCCGTGGTGCGAGAGCTCGGCCAGATGTGCAGTGGGTGGATAAAACGATAGTGTTGACAATATCTGCTTATCTTCTGGGAGCAAGGTCATGGCTGAATGCGCCTGCCTTATCGCCACATCTACGTCTGCGAGGTCAATCCAGAACCAATGTTTTTCTTTTTTTGTACCGCCATGCCTCCTGGTTTCAGCTGGGCTTTTTGTTCCCTGTGCAGGCACAATGCAGGCTGTGGGCTGGGGAACAATGCCGTGTTCAGAGAGCAGGGAAGAAACTGCACGTAGGTATCCTTACATCATATTATGCAATGGAGCTCGGGGTCAGCCCTGTCTCCAGGCAGGACCGGCTGTCTACCCCGCTGCAGGCTGAAAGAAAAAAACATTCAGAGATCCCACCTACGTCCAATATGCACGATTGGCTCATTTCTGGGACCTAATGAACTAACTCAAAAAGAGATTGTGGTCATTGTTGTTGGTTGATCGCTGTCAAGGTCCTAAACTGTTAACCATGAATTTATGCTGATGATTATGAGAAATATGAGCATCCAACGAACATGTGAAAACAATATGTATGTATTTATATGTATTAAAAAAAAATGTTTTAACATGAAGACTATCACTAGTTGGTCATTCTGTTGGTCAACTGTCCTCCAAATGACACGCCATTTGTAACACTCGACCAGAAACCCAGTTAGGGACGGCTCCATGGCCACTCACTGCAGTTCCACGGTCGATGTGATAACACTTGTGCTTAGTAAACATTTAAATCCTGGTGCTGCCTCCATCCAAGCTCACTTCAGAGACACTCTGGTGATTGCCTTGACTCGTAGAGGTAGGTCTCCCTTGTTTACTTCGAATAATGATTCAGAGCAGCATGGCAAGTGCATAGTTTAGTATACGTAAAACCATAATGTATGTATATCGGGTATTGGTGTCAGAGTCATTAAGTAACTTATTATAATTGATTAGTGGCATTAAATGGGGTCATTATCCAACGTTCTTACCTCTATTATGCAACCGCTGCAGCTCTCACATTGAACTTTACTCACTGATTATTTGCTCACGTGTAGTGATGATATAGCTGAAATGGTAAAGTGTAACACTAGATCCACATGTCTGTTGATGTCTGATCAAATGCTTTATCACAGCTTATCATATCATGTAAAGCAATGGGGTATTAAAGACAATAGAGGGTCTTTGTGCGATAGAATCTATAAATATTTTACAGGTCCCAGAGCCTCAACCCAGTACATGGAAAGCAAGAGGTAATTGAAGCCATAAAGTAACCATCTTACATTCCTGCAGGTCAGGGGTAACTGGCGGAACAAGAAATGTAAGGCAGAAGCAATGATGCATTGCAAATGTCGTACCTCTTCTTGTGCCCATGTACCAGAACAAGCGCTAAACAAGCCTCAGACCGCACAACATGAATTAAATCAATATACATGTAAATCCCTCACACAAGCCTGGGTTTTGCCGGTTGGCCATTTTTGGTTACCAGTTTTTGATCTATTAAAAACCTATAATAAGACTCAAGTTTCGTTTGAGGGAGGGGTCACCTGCCAGAAACTCCACACAGAGAGTGAGGCAGTGATCAGTGATCACGTGAAAGTGGCATTTTAATGACACTTATATGATAGGTGGTCGTACCAGGATCAACTTAGGTCAAAGAGTAGGATGTTAATGAACAGTGGATTTTTGATGACGATTGATTTGCACCAAACTTTTAGTCATTTTAATTGTGAAGATTTCCACGACGGACGGAACGCTTCACTGTGGCGCTTGAACATACACGGAGCCTTTTTGCTGTTACACACCAGTCAGCTGTCAAACCACAGAGGTGCCACTCTTTACTGTGCGTACGGGCTCCAAATGTCCATTTTTTAATTGTTATTTGTAATGAACATGTTTAAGTAATGTTTTGTCGTGATGCTGTATCGCTTAAAGGTGGCATGTGTTGTATTTAAACCGCTTGACGGCCGAGAGTTTGTCGACTTTTAGCTAGCAGCGAGAGTTTTGTCATTGGCAGGTAATTAAGATGTGAAGCCTTAATGAAGAAAAGGATGACGAAAGCAGGAGACATTCGACCGTGAGCGCTGCTTGTAGAGCTGCCTGACTTTAGCTACTCCGTCTGCTAGCTAACACTCGCTGTGTGGTTTGATCCGATTATGTAAGCTAACTTTAGCTAGCAGTAGCTTCTCAGTTGTTCATTAACTGAACGTTACATCAGCCTTCTTTCATCACAAGGTTTACATAAAGTTCGCCTTCGGGTCTTTCTGCCAGAAAAATGTTTAGGCCGAAGAACTAACGCTACTTTGTTAGGTTTAGTAGTTTAGTCAAAGATTAAACCACCTTCAAGTGTCAGCAGGTGCTAAGTTTCATTTCGAGGACACACTGTGAAAACGATGTGCTAACACAACATTCAATAAAGACGCTGTTTGCTTTTGAGAGAAGCCGCACGTCGCCGCGTCCTTGTGCTTCTCGCTGTAAACAGTGAATTCTGAGGTAACAACCAGCAGGACATTATGTTATTGAACCGCCGCGATCTGACACGGGTCTATTTCCCAGCTCATATCAGTTTATAATAATGTTTATTAGACTATCCAATGTTAACACTATTTACGTCCCAGTTTACTTCAGATTACATTTTGTTTATGACTTATAGTTTTGTTTATGAGTTATGACTGCATAGCAACTGCACTATAAAACAGAACACAAACCCAATGGATAACTGACCAAACATAGTCTTCTTATTATTAGTTTAGTCAGATAATTAAAATAAATCTGAAACCAGGAGACTCTTTATGTACATTTTTTTAACTAGCCAATCCTGGGGCATAGCAGATTAATAGACAATCGTTTTTTAAATAATACAATTCTTGAAGTCATTTCCCATGCAAACCTGCCAAATGTTTGCTTATTATTATTATTATTATTACATCTTCAGAATGTGAGGACAGCTTCATCTTTGTTTCTGGAAAATAGTTTTTTCTGCTTATTTCATCCCATTTTAAAGACAAAGTAATGTTTTGATCAATTGCCATCAGTCATCTTTTTTTAACCACTGCCCCATCCGAGTCCCACATTTTCATTTCCGGTTGTTTCTGTCCGTTCTCCACAGGCCTGCAGAATGGCTCAGGCCGACAAGGTGCTGGTCCTGGGAGCGTTGGCTGGAGTCGGCATCGGTTTGGCCGTGGCGTTTTACCAGGGCTTTAGGTCGAGGCGAAGAGGCTCGGGGCCGTGGGACTACCTCAACCCCGCTAATGCACAGGCCGCCGGTGTGATGATGGCGAATGGCCCAGGTCTGCCCGGGGGTCAGGCCGAGGTGCTGCAGCGCCTCGAGGCCCTCCTCCAGTGTGTGTCCGAGCTGAAGGATGAGATGAAGTCGCTGAAGAACGCCCTGCCGACGCTGCAGGAGCACGTCAGGGAGGAGCTGAGGGGACGCGACGAGGCGCGCCGAGCCAGCCCCCTCCACAGGACGACGCCAACGCGACGGAAAAGGGCTGCCGGCGCCATCGCTGCGGCCAGAGCCGGCGCGCGAAGCTCAGAGGAAGCAGAGAGTGAGGGAGGGTGAGTGCACTTTCTCAATGTCCTCGCATACCTCACCGTGATCCCATTAGATTCTTTCAAATTGTCTCAACCCGCCGTGGTTGCAACATATTCTAGATCAAAAATGTGTTTTATTATATTGCCCCTTTCTGAGCAAGGCCCATGTCTTGGCTGAAACCTCCACTATAATTACAGATATACAAGTATAGGATTTTAAAGTCTTATACTTGATACTTTGATCACAGCCAGAACTTTGGATTGTTGCCCCCAACGACAATCATTAATCTGCCTGTAAACCCTCTGCTCAAAATCCAGCATCTCCATCAAACCGTCTATGGGTTTGTACACAAATCACACACTGTGACATTTTCCCCCCTGACGACACATGCACCATCTACTTCTTTTTGGGAATCCATAATGTGTTGTACGGTCTTTCTGTGGGTTAAAGCCGCTGAAGGTAATCTAGAAACAATGTTCACAGTTTTGTTCTGTTAAGAGAACAGGGCCGAGGTTTGCACAATCCCATCATTTGTTTCTAACAATGCTCCACAGAAACCTTCCTGGATTATATGACTCACAGAATCTCTCCAGTCACTAGTTAGAACAGGGTGGTGTTTCCGTTTTGCTGCACCCAAAGAAAAGCATTTTTGACACGGGGGAATTTGGGTGCTTTACATAAATAAAATAAAGAACATCTGTAGAACATATTTATCCATCCATCTATCTTCAAACCGCTTATCCTCCATACAGGCTCGCCTGGAGTCAGTCCCAGCTAACTTCAGGTGAGCGACGGGTACACCTTAGACTGGTCGCCAGCCAATCACATCGAACAAATTTATATCACAGAGAATCTTTCACACAAACTATCTCGTGTCATTTCAAAACGTGCGAACATAATTCTGTCCTGTCATCATCATCCGGTCTTGTCAACCGATGTCAGCGGAATCATTTGAGTCATTGTTGTTCATAACTCAAGCTTGTTCTGTGTGCTTATTCTTAGGCAGTGACCTAATTTTAATAGTACAGAGTACAGATACTATCTCTCTCAAACAACATGGTAAAGAATCAAGGAAGTGGATTTGGGCAGCATGGCGGCATGTTTGCGTAAATAAAACACTGTGGTGTTTCTTGAGGATTATTTTGTTCCGAGCTGTGCTGAGGGGAAATGAGTGAGTCATCGGCGGTGGTCGGACCCCGATTACGTTATGTATGGTTTCTGATATGAGATGAATACAGCTCTTCACGTCATCGTGGGGAAACTAGCTGTCTTGACATCGGCCCAACCGACTAAATAGCAGGATGATCAATGGGGTGATCTATTTACTTCTATGTTTACATACTTTATACCTTATATTGTGGAATTTTATTACATGTTGACTAATTCTCTTGCTGCATTGAAAAGATTTGCACATTTTGATTTCCTGTGTGCTGGAATTCAATTTGTTTGATTGAGATCAATCACGGGTCGTCGTGGCGCAGTGGTTAGAGAAGGTGTGCTGGGAAGCACAAGGTTGTTGGTTCGATTCCAGGCTGTCCCATGTCCCATGTCGAAGTGTCCCTGAGCAAGACACCTAACCCCTAATTGCTCCCCAGGCAAAAATGTGAAAAAGCCATGGGTTTAAAAGTGTAATGTAAGTCGCTTTGGATAAAAGCGTCTGCTAAATGACCTGTAATGTAATGTAAATGTAATGAGATCAAATGAGTTATTAGTATGTATGTATTTTTAATTTAGTCTTAGGTGGTTAAAAGGTAGTTAAAGGTTTGGGTGAGTCATGATATCACTGTTCACTCAAAGAACGACCCTCTTCTCTTCCGCACAGTGCTGCTTATTAATCAAAGGCCAGTATTAGATCAATACCCAAAGCCCAGCTATCGGTATCGACGTGGTATCGGGAAGGAAGAGAACAGATTGGTGCATCCCTGGTAGAAACTGTGCATGTAATAAGTCTGAATCGGTCATCAATACCCTGTTTGTCCAGCAGACTCCACTGTTCACATTACTCTGCTGCTGTTCATGACTTGTTGTGTAACAGATGAGCAGCAGTTGGTTTAAGGGATTTCTCAATGATTTCTCAATAACTGTGCCTGTTGTGATCAATACAACTGTGTGCAATGCTTTTCATTCAGCCTTCGGCCTTCTTGTCGTTTCTTAGTGTAAACGACTCCAGTAGATGAAGATAGATGAGCTACACATAACTGAATCCCAAAAGCTCCTGGCCGTCCTCGTTCACCGGGCCTACTCTGCTCGTTTCATGTGCTAAATTATAGTTCTGACAGTATGTGCATCTGCCTGAGGTGCATGCAGAAAACAGCAGACCAATCATCCACTACGTGCCCAATCATCCACCTCCATCCACGCCCAAATGCCTTGAACTTGTGCCATCTGAGGGTAACATAAACAACAGATGTGTTTCTTTTGAATCATTTTGAATCACCTGATCTCATAAAAACAAACACCAGCAGTTAAATGGCGCTGATCACGCCAGTGCTCTAGTGCAGAGTTCCCCAACCCCCGGGCCGCGGACCAGTACCGGTCCGTGGGCCATTTGGTACCGGCCTGCACCACAGAAAGAATAAATACATTTTTTTCGGGGGATTTGTTTTATTTTGAAAATTCCCCTAATTCCGAGCGCTCGTCCCCAAAGCGTTACCAAGCGGGGTTTTTTTTTTTCCACGTTTGCAATTTCCCACTCCTCGCTCCACGGCAGTGGACAGAGAGCGCGGGATTCATTCTCCCCTCTCTCTCCAGCAGACGTCCGGTGGTGTGTTAGGGCAGCCGCCGTGTTGACTCTGTTTCCTTTTAGTTAGATGCCCTTGACAACACCCATCATGTACGCTCCACCCGCATGCACATCCTACACTACTGATGTTCACATCCCATCTGTAATGTTTGTTTATTTTCCGTTGTCTTATGTTTAATAAAGAACATGTTAAACCTCTTTAAACAGTGCAACTCCAATCCTGTCATGGCCCAAAGAGCCCGATCGTGACAATCCGCCACACCTCCAAGACCGCGAAATCGCGAGGTGCCCCCCCCTGGATTGATTGACCGATTTGACCTTTGCGGCCTCTGTGTAGGAAGCGGAGCAAGTGAAGTGCCAAGGAGACTTCCTGACACTGGGCTGCTCCCGCATCCCAACCACACAGATTAGAGGTGTGCACGGGGAGATCAGGGCTGCACGGCTCCTCCCCGTGTCTGTTACTGCCCTTGCAACGACTAATCCGTTGGCTTGGAGCGCATTTCTTTACAACTGTAACAACACAAAGAAGGCCAGCTGAACATCCAGTGCACCAGTGCACCCTGGGTAATTAGCGACTGTTGTGCGTGTTTTTGTGTCTCTTTTTACCAGGAAAGAAGCTCTGCACTTCAAATGCGACCGGATGCACACGCCAATAAACGTAGACAATTTGAAAAGCTATTTTTTTGGGGGCACTTGGAAGTGAGGCGGCTCACACGCAGGTAATCACACCGTAGGAGCCTCCTTTCACCACGGATAAACATTTTGGGTCAACCCACCTCTAATTGCGTTGCTCTCCGCCCGCTCGTTGGCCGGAGCAGAGGGTGGAAGTGGAGGACGGGCCTCCAGCAGATGTGCTTCACAGGTTTTGAGTGACAGACGTCGGGCGGCATGAAATGCTCCTGATTACAGCCCTGAAATAAATCTCATTACGCACTCTGGCCTGTCTGGCCCCTCTGTTTTTTACAGCGTGCGGGCTGATTACTGGGAATGGTGCGGGGAAGAAGCTCTAGCCCCCCCCCCACAGTACACCCCTAATCCCCACATCCATTTGAAGGGCTCTCCGCGTCTGCTCGGCCGGCTTGGCAGAACCGTATCTCCGCACAAGATCCCCATAAGCGAAGCTAAGGGTTATGTAATAGTTATTGCATGTTTGTTGATATCTAAAGCCTTGAGAATACATTCAAGATTAGCGAGATTAGTGCCTTTTATCACTCGGTGCAAGATGTAAGGGCAAACATCTCTGCTGTAGCTTTAGCTGCCTGCAAAAACTCAAGTGACATGTGACATTTATGAATAAATATACATTCCTACAGCAAGCTGTGCTGCAGACCACGAGGATTTGAGGTTTATATGCTCCTCAAAATGGCTATTTTTTTTTAGGCTTAATGATTTCAATCTATAACTTTTTATAGATCCGCTGCCCTCTGCGCCTATTTAAAGGGGGACCAGTGTTACCAAATGGTTTGACAAGCCCCGTGCAGCTCCAGCGCAACAACGTCACTCCTGGGAAAAATGCCGTAATGTCCAAATCATAGAGCCAAAGGGGGAGAAGCATGCCGGCCGAAGGGGTTTAATGTTCCAGCTGTTTGCTCTGTTGTCTCCGCGTGTGTCACAGCGGCCCTCTGAAGGTGAGGAGACCCATCAATCACCTCGTCTGTTCGCCAAGCTGTCGGAGGCCTCGTCTCCAAGTCTCTTGTAGGAACTTGTAACGTCTTGAACGGTTCTCACTGAGGTTATGCACATCATGTCGCTGTAGCTCGAGGACATTACCACTGCCCCCCCCCCCCTCTATCCTCCTTCCAAATAAATAGCATTCATGAGATTGGATAGCTGTTGATTCAAGCAACTTTATTTTTGTTTAATGACGGGCAAGCCCGATCAACCCGCGCGCCGCTGTTTAGACGGAGAAAAGGGAGCTCATTGTCTGCTTTGTGATTAAAAGCTTTAGTCCAACCTGCCTGTAAACGGGACGGTACGCGCCGCCCCGCAGCTGTCCGCATTCGAGACATTCACGTCTTCTCGCCAAACAAACATGCATTTTCAATTGCGTACAATGTTAAGCTGCCTGACGCGTCACTGCGGCCCGTCTCCGACCCGCTTCTGTCGACTTCGGCTCTGACCACCCACAGCTCTCGTGTGCTTTACCGGCTAAAGGCTCCATTCTACCAATTGTTTGTGAGAGATTTAATGATGTTCCCTGAAAAAAAAGGTGTATTTTTCAGTGTAGGCGATGGATAAACCTTGAGACTGTATAAGACAGCTGCATCTGTTGCATGAGATAAGTCAGAGATGCATGCAAAAACACATGGTTTATATTCATTAAATAAAACATTATAGCCGACACCCTTGGCAGAGACCTGCAGTGCTTGGAAGTATCCTCTATATGAGGTGTCGTCCCACCTCCTGTTTTCTAGCCTCCAGATTTCTTTGCCTCCTGGCAGCCGATTGTCATTTGTGTGCGGTTGTGTACTTAAGAAAACTCTCGCTGTTTTCTATTTCAGATGTGCGGCAGCATCCAAACATAAGTGCTATTAAGTGTCTCCGATTAGAATTGAATCAATGTAACAGCGTGAACACCCACATGTTGTCACCACTTGGAAGCGCAGCCCTGTTTCTCAGCTGAGTCTGTGCCCAGCTTCCTGTCTGCCACTCAGCCATTGTTGTAGAACGGGCTTTTCATTGGGCTTGTCACCGGCGCTGCACGGGCTGAATGCGCTTGGGCTGCGTGCTCCAAAGGCCCCGCTGATGTTGGGATGGTAACTCTGGTTTGTTTTGAGCTGTGTAACCACAGAGCTAAGCTGAGCGCCATCGAGAGATCCCGTCACGGCCCCTCGGGGTCTGTGTGCCCCTCCAGTCAGCACGCAGCCTGCAATTCACTTTTCACAGGCTCCTGCTCCACCGAGCGGTACACGGCGTGGGTTCATGGGTCACATGGTGACCTTAGGGCTGCAACGACCACGCTCACTTATGAGACAGGAAGTGTTGACCATCAGCATCAGCTCGTGTCTTCTGTGGTTCCACATTTTTATTTAATATTTTCTTTTTTTAGTTTTTCTGTCGCCTTCCAAACGGAACTTGTCAGAAACAAATGACATTTCTATTCATGTGTGAGTCATAGAAGGGGCTCGCTGTACTTAGTGCTTAAATGCTGATGACAATATTTAGACTGACAGTGACACTGCGAGGGCAATGATGTTTCCTGCACCAACATCTGTACACTACATGCGCACACACAGTAATGCAAATAGTAATTCGTGGAACGGCGTGACAGGAATGCGCTGAACATTCAGTCTCTCCAGCGCCACTGAGTAAATAACTGCAGGGCGACAGGGAAACTGAACTGCTGAATGAATAGGAGGACAAAAGGATGAATGAATTAGGGAGTGAATGAATGACACACGTCCAGTAATGCGACTCACTTTGCTGCAGATAAACACGAGACCAGTCTGCCGTGAGGCACGTAGACAAAAAAATAAAGGAGACCGCAACAGTCAGTAAAAACAAAAGTACACAGATTTTTCTTTTATTTTTAAGCCTGGGTGTGTTGGGCAATAAATGGTTGGGGCCTGCAGGTTTTTGGGTTTACTCAGGGGTTCGTGCAGAGAGGGGATTGCAGAACGGCTTTGGCTCACCATTTCAAAATAAAGATCTAAACACAGAGTTTAAAGTGAAGACATTGTGAAGTCTAGATTTCTGGATGTGAAGTATGATAGAACCATATTTCAAAAAGCCATACGCTCGTTAAGTTTCTAGTGAGGAAGCGACGACATTTTGGATTGATGTGGATGTAAACTGCAGCCCGAGGCATTCGTTCTAGTTCCATCTGTCTTCATAAAACACAGAACTTTTTTTTCCTTTACAAATGAAAACTTACTCCAGCCCCCCCGCGACCCTGTGTGCAGGATAAGCGGTTTGACAATGGATGGATGGATGGAAATGAAAACTTTCATTCATGAGCAAATCAAGGCACACTTGCTCAGTCCAACAGTCGTACGTTTTGTCTGGTACGACCAGCTGCCTGTACTTCATGTTTGGACACTTGCTGTTCCACTGACATTACCAACGTCCGATCCCAAACATTTGGACTCGTATCTACTTGCGCTGCTGTTGCTCTGCCTCGTATCTTTAGTAATGATTACTTGTGGCTGCAATTAAGCAAAAGCTCAATGACTTTAAACCTGCGTTTCGTAGACTCAAACTGACATTCTGCAGACTGGTCAGAGTGATCGACTCCTTCCGTCCTCTTCAATGGGAAGTTATTAAACTATTTATCAATCGGACATGGTGACGTCTATCCAGCGGTTGCAAAGGGGTCAAGATGGCGACGGCTGTATTCCAAGAATACTGAAGTCCACAAACCAGCGGGTGACGCCACGATGACTCCGCCCACTTCTTACATGCAGCCTATGGCAGTGACTCTTACGGGGGAAGAGGAAACGAGATGTTCGAGCCATTGTTTACGTAAGCGTGATTAATAAATAAGCTTTAAAACCCATTTATTTCTCGTCAAACAACACAACCCTGACATATTATCACTGTTAAGCAGGACAGGATTCTTTCATCCCAGCGTACCGTCGCGGCCTCGTCGGATTTGTTGACTTTGTTGGACTTGACAGCTCCTTTCTTGACTCAAATGCCCTCACGTTACTGCTGTAATCACAGCACTTGGAGTCTTTGGAGTCGGGGAGCAGCCTTGGGGGGGCTCGCTGGTTCTGTCTGCGGCCCGCTCTGACACATCCCTCCAGAACCGTGGCACGCAGCCCGAAATACTCCCATAATAACCACCATTGACGCACACGCAGCTGCTGCCAACACATTGATAGAGGCTCGTCACATTTTCCCCCCTTGTCCATGTCTTTTTACCTGTGCCTTTTTTAATACAGCCCTCCATACTGTTTGTACACGCTTACGGGAGTTGAAACGGCGCCATAAAACCCCTAACGCAAGTGTTGCGTGCCTCACCTCCACAAACGGGTCTCCCTGTGCGTGTTCCTTTTTGTAAAAAAGCCTTAAGGTTTCATTAAGGTGTCAACGCTAAGACGTCAAGATTTTCTCAACAGCCAAAATTTTATAAACAATTAAATGAACCACTTATGTAAACAAGCCCGCCCACCATTTTCTGTGTGTAAACAGGCAGCTTCTGTTTAAATCAGGACCTGGCGGAAAACGGCTGGTAAAATGCTTTGATTGATATGAAAAAAAGCTGCTCAGCTGTGTTTTCATTCCACTTCTCACGTTGAAGATGGCTTTAGATCTTCCGGGATTATTGCTTCCTCCTGTGATCTCTTGCCTGGTGTCTCAAACCACTGGTCAGTTCGCCCCCTTCGATTCCACCTCCTGTATAACTGCACGAGCTGGCCAGAGGTCACTGAAAGCCCCGTTGTTCTCTGTGCTTTCAGGTACATGACCGCGCTGACGGACTCTGAGGAAGAAGAGCAAAGCGATGCGGAGGAGGAGGACGAGGACGAAGAACAACAACCTGCGAACAAGCTGTGTGTCCTCCTCGAGAGGATTGACAGGCTGCACCAGGGCTCCGATTCGGACAAACGGGAATGTCTGGACCTCCTCCTGGAGCAGAGAGCGGAGGTGAGCGGACCCCTCTGTACACTCACAGTAGCTCAGTGAAAACAGAAAAGCGTGCCTTAACTCTTATACTTGTGCAGTTTGGACAGAACTCCACGTTTCTTTGGCGGCTAATCCGGGCTTACTGTGACGTTCACGACATCAGCGCCACGCTGGAGGAGAAGAAGACCACGGCGGAAACTGGTAATGGACTAAACCTTCATTGTGTCGTTCCTCGTTTGCCACACGACGCACTCCGGTTGGGAGATGCTAGAGCTTCAGTCGTTGACCCACAACGAATCCTCGGGAACGGCTTCAAAACAACATGGAATAGACAGGATCAACGTCCACCTCAGCCTTCGTTAGCACACGTTGGTGCTAATAAGTCACACTCGCTGGATTGTATTACACAGAAATCCCTTCTGTAATAACGAGCATAACACCTGCGTTAAGCCTCACTTGCTGCTCACTGAGTATTGGTTCTGACTGAGAGTCCAATGGGCGAGTCGAGGGTCAAATCAGTGATTCGGTACAGCACTCTCTCCGTCAACAAAAGCCACATTATGTTTATATTTTCAATTTGTGTCCTTTGTAATGAAGTGTCTGGTTGTCGTGGTGGAAAAAGGCCAGTGCGTCAGAAAAGAACATGCACAAAAATAATACAACCCAATCTTCCAGTTGACATGCTGTGCATTACTTACTGTGCAAATACTAGAACCATGCAAAGACATTTACTATAAACCTTTGGTCTATTTTACACACATGAATATACAACATGCGTGATTAAAGAATTCTTCAAACTAGCGATTGAGACCATAAACGCATGTTTTTTGAGTTTGGTAGAGAAAATGCAGGTTTAAGGCAGCTCTGCATTGACTTCACTCGACAAAATTTGAGGTGACCGCCTGATATAGACGTACACTTGCACCTGCATATAAACAATTTAAATCCATACACTTGTATATGCAAGTGCATGCTTACGTACGTTCATCCATACTTACTCATCTCACAATTTCTTTGCACGGGCAGCAAACAAATGCATGTCAGATTTACTCTTCTTTCATGTTTGGAAGTGCCAGATTTTAAGGATTAAAAGATCTGAATATCTATTCAGATTTTACAATTACAATTGATCAAACCTTCATCATCCACGGCTCAAAATAAAATTGTTGTTGTAACTTCCTTACGTAGGTAAGTTTTCTTTAGAGCCTTCTCAAACAATGTGACATCCGATCCACCCTGCTATACCTAAGTTTGTGTGTTCCACTCTGTAAATAGACTGTGCACTCAACAAAGAGGACACTTTCCTGACTGATGTACAAGGACACGAGGGCTTTCTGATTCTGATTCTACTAAACATCGAACTGGACTGACATGTTTCTCAATAAACCTTCCTCATCTATGTTCCTCGAATCAGAGCCGGCCGGGTGCTTCCTGAAAAGACAACGTGTGAATGCATCTGACATTTTGTCTCGACAGGGCTATTTAAAGCAACGCCGCACCATATTTAACATTCATTACGATGTTATTAGCGCGGCTCGAATGAGGCGCTTTCCACTGAGTGATCGAGGTCTCAGAGCGTATCGCTCTCCTTTTGGATTGCGTTTCATCTCCCTGCTGTTTGTAGTTTGTCGCTGTTCACTGTGATGTTTCCGTCGGTATGTGCATCCTGTCAGGGCTCCCCTTTGTCTGCGCTGCACCACGCTGTCTTGTTTTGCTGCGTGAAGTGAGTGTGTTGAGATCGCATTCCAGCGGAGCGTCATTGTCTGTTCTCTCCCTCTTTGCTCTCAGGGAAGAAGGTTGGCGAGGAGGTGGTGGGCCTGGACCCTGCGTGTGCCGAAAGCCATCAGTGGTAGGTTTTGCATCGTTTCCTTCCTTCCACGTTCGAAAGCGGGAGCTGCACACGGCAAAAGCAACTCAATCGCAGATACTTTAAGGTGCAGTTTGGCGGCACGTGACACGCCGCCACCGAGCCCCGATGCTGTGAATCACCCACGGTTGCGTTCTAATCCAGTTAAACTGTTTCAGTGAGGCGCCGGCACAGGTGCTTTCCCCCAATGAGCGGCGACGTGCTCTTAAGTGACCCGTCGGGCCTCGAGCGGCCGTTCCTCGGTGTTGAGTGGATGTTCACTCAAGCATTTCTTTAAGAAACTTAAGCAGGTTTGACTTGAATGAATCCAAAGGAACACACGGGGATCAGATAGAAGTGGATCGGATGTGAGTTGTGTCCTCCTATCTTTTGGATTAAACCACAATAGACCGGAGTCTGCAAAGAAAAGGGATTATTTAGTCTAATGCATGAATGAGACCGTGGTTGCGGTGATGCACGTTTGTGAGATAAAATCAGCTTTGCCACCAACCATCTCCTCCCCGCAGATCATCCCAAGATCCGAATGCAGTTTGATGTTTGATGCTGTGTATGCAGCCTGACAAGCTAGCGTTAGCTCCTTAATAACAGCAGGACAGCACTTAGCAAGACTTGCCGTTTTATATATCTGTTGACATATATTCTGTGTCCCACATCAGTTAGTGTTGACAAGTATATTTTAATATCATTTCATAGCATTTGGTCATCTTAGCAGGGAACCTGTGGGTGTGTGTGGGCTGCAGTGAGTCTGTCAGCGAGTGTGCGTCTGTGGTGTACAGAACAAGTTCTGCTGTTTTGTTCTTATGTTCAAGGAGCAACCTGTTTGTGCACTTTCTGAAGTTTTGCACTCTGTCAGTTCCGTTTTAGAATAAAGGGTTGAAAATGAATGATTTTTATTCCATAAATCCCCAAAATAATTGCCAGAGTAATTGATTATTAAAATAATCGTTAGTTGCAGCCAGTGTCCTTGCCGTGGCTGTTGCATATTTTGTGTCTTGCTGTTGGTGGCTTGGTGCCGAGACATTGTGTATTTGTGTCCAGCTCACCCTGTGTCTGTTTCTGTGGTTTATTGCCTGACTCGTTTGACAGACATAAAAAAATATATATAAAAGACATATCTGCTGCCTCTCACTGATGCTAGTGGACGTGTTAAATTCGCTAACTTCTCTCTTTGAGTCGATGGGAATTTTTCCGCCCCAGGTGATTCTCAGACAAAGGAAGTCGGTTGAGCCTCTTCTGCCCCCGGGTGCCTCCCCGCTTGCTTTGTGACGCAGCGTAAAATCCCCCTGCTTTTTAATTAGTTGTGAAGAGTGGGCCCGGTGGCACAGATCCTGCCTGTGTTTGTGCCGGCCCGGTGGTGCATTCCTCACCTGAAACGCTGCTTGTGTCAAAACTTGACTGCCGATCACACATGGAGACCAAGGCTGCAATAATCAGACGTCAACTGCGCCAGATGCAGCTCCGGGATCAGCCTGCACCCGCTGGGGTCTCACAACAAACGGCAAAGCACACATTGAATGCAAACCGCGGAGGGACCTCTTCTTGTGTTGAACATCAAGCGCTGAGCCCATACGGCAAACCGCGCGCTGCGTGCTGATCGTCCGCATTAAAAGCAACAGTTTCCCACAGTGTGTGTGTCTTTGGTACCGTTGGTTCCATTCCCTGAAGTGGTGTCGTGTGTGCTGGAGATCATGTGTTTACTTTCTGCACAGTTTTCACATGGAAAAAAACCGAGCGTTTGCTCTGTTCCTTAAGGGAATAGTTAGCATTAGCTCATGCACACACCTCAGCACTCGGGCCGTCGAGGGAAATGGCATGCAGAGTTTGTTTAGTTAATTAAGAGCAGCTTTGGAAAAGCTTAATGCTTAATCCCACATCCACTAATGCGGCCCGAGCTCAACGGACGGGGCAAGGCAGGCGAGCAGAGGCGCTGCAGCAGAGGGAGGAGGCCGGGGCCGGTGCCAGGCGGTGTTGCAAGGAAGTTTACGTCTGAGGTAACTGTTTACTTAGTGCGCTGATGCCGTGAGAAAACTTGTCACCTGCTTTCCTGGATGCCGCCTAGCTTGTCACGCTCTGGCAGGTGATGCTTAGGTGAGCTGCCAGTCTGTTCCCCAGTTGTAATGGAAGGGGAAACCCAGGAATAAACACTGTTTGGTTTTTTCCTGACATGAATGATGCACTGTAACTAAGGCGATTTGTTTTGTAATATGTTCATTTCATTATGGGTCTCAATAACCAAAAACTGGGACTTATTCTTAGTCTTTCCCTCAATCTGGCTGAAGTCTTCGATAGGCAGGTTTAACTGGATGCTTTGACAAAAGCTTTATTCCAAAACTTCCACTTTGATGACACAGAAACTCTGTGGCGATGAACCGGTTTTACACATCTTCAATCAGTGCTTAATTACTGCCTATGGCCCATGACTGCATGCAGATACAGAGCAAATGATGACATTTGGGAGTAATGAGAGTATTTTGAAAAGGCTGCTCTCGGTTATGTCGTTGCGTCATGTTGGATGTCGTTGCATAACATTGATTTCTTTTATACTTTTTTTTTTTTGTAGGTTGGATGATGTTCAAGCTGGTTTTCTTTAGCTTGCATTGCCATTTGCTCCGTGGGCAAAAATGTAAAAGCCACAGGTTAAAAATGCAATGTAAGTCGCTTTGGATAAAAGCGTCAGCTAAATGACCTGTAATGTAATTTAATTTGTTTGTGATTCAACTGTGGAGCAACGGCTCCAAAGTGTCTGCTGGCCCTTGTTGGAAGGGTTGGATGGTTGGAGAGGTGGAGTCAAAGTGGTGGAGACCAACTGTGCGAGTCAAACACCGGCTAAAAACTGCACCTGGTCACTTTGCTTGGACTGTCACCTCCAACTCAGTGTTACGGGAAGCGTGCGTGAGATTACCCTCAGAAAGTGTTGCATGTCGCAGTGTGAAAACAACAACACCGCAAAATTTTGAAATCGGGGCCCCGTCCGCATTCTCTATAGCTTTCGTAATCACCTGCGAAGAAAACAATGACTGCGAAGCTCATTCTGCGAGTCGAAGTGATGACGACTCCTCATTCCCTGATTCCTATTTCATGCAGTTTTTCATTTTTAAAAGGCAAAATCCCGTAAACTGTTGCTGCCGTGTGCGGCATAGAGCGCCCTAACCACAAAGGGATCCAAGTGCGCGGTCACACAAGGGGGATACGGCTTGATCGATGGGTTTTAGTTCCAGGGAACGTGCACGGGGGGGGGCGCACACGGTGTGCTTGCGTGGGGTCACACTGGGTGCTTTCGTGACAGTGAGTGTGAAGTATTTGTTTAATCTGGTGGTTTGCATTCTTGCATCGCCGGCTTTGTTTATAAGTGCGTTTTGCAGTGATCCCCCCTGTGTGAATTCAGCCCACGTAAATCCCCGGTTATGGGGCCTCTCTGAGGGTACAAAGGCCCGCGGATTAAGCCCGGAGCCTGTGGCACTGCCAGTCGGGGGGGGGGGTGACCTCCAGAAAGACAACTTTAATTTCAAACACGTGCCTCTGTGTGCCGCGGACACCCGTCGGCGTCACCGTGGCAGCGGTAGCCGTGGAAAACCCCGCGGGCACCCGGTCCCTCACTGTGAGGAACCAATGAAAACGCAGCTACAAACGGCAGCAAAGGAAACACAGTACCGGCTCACTCTGTCGAGGGCGCAGTGCGTCCTCACGCAGGCTCTCCGTGACTTCCTCGAGTCCCCGCTCCCGGTTCTATACATGTTTGGGCCTGGAGTCCTGCCCCCCCCCCCCCCCCCCCACTCCCCCTCCCCTCTGTCTCCTGAATGAGGTCTCTTTGTTTGGATTGGAAGGCTGAAATCAAATCTGCTGTTTCCGCCCAAACAGCGGACACCTTTGGGGGGGGGGTTCACTGTGCAGGTGATACAAACACAAACTAACCTTGCGCAAGTCCTCCTCCTCAACCCTCGCCCAACCCCCTTCTCTAGATATTGATATAGACTAGAATATAAGGACCTCCCACGTGGTGTGGATGAAAACGTCTACTTTTGAAGTACATTTGTGGGTACTATTCATAAAGAAGACGCAGGCCCGAGGATGATCTTTGGCAACAGGGTACGTTCAGGTGCAGCGTTGGGCCAACACTGCCGAATGCCAGAGCAATTATGAGCAGATCTGCCATTGGCACGTATTTCTCAACAAACACTGCCAGTATTGCTACATGCTGAATAATGTTTGAGCTAGCCAATCAAAGGGAAGCCAAAAGTATGTGTTGTGGTAGCCTGGGTGTTGCAATCTCTACCACAGCCCTCACCTGGGCGATGCTGGAGCTCAATTGTGATTAAAATTCCCCTCTGTTATGCTGCTGTTCTCATCGCCTCGCTAGAAACCTCTACTCACAGCCAACGTGGCTCTAACAAAGCAAAGTGTATTAGTCTGTTTTCATTGGAGGACTCGGCAGACTCATCCAGTGGCCCTACGCCGCCGTAACAGAATAAACCTTTTTCTGGTTGCGGCTACCCATAATTCACCTGCCTGTTAACAGCATCCCGCCAGCAAATCATGTCTTCTCTCTAAACCGCCAGCCCCCCCCCCAAAACAAAATCCATTCCCAGATGTCAGACACCTCTGAGCACGCACGCACAGTTCCAAACTCCCGACTACCATCAGCACCACCATGTCGAACGGCACCGCCGGGGTCGACCTTTTGTACCCGCCGATCCTTCCTATGAAAAGTTCTTCATGTTGCTCGGTGGAGTTTGACAGAGTACCAGCAGGATTAAAGCGGCCTCGCCGTGAAAAGACTTTGATCAGTCGTCTCCTCTCCAAGCCCACAGCGTCACGCTGACGTACAGATCCCAGAGCTGAGATGGCCTTTTGTTTGCCCTCCCACCTGCCCACTGGTCCAAGGCGGCGCGTTAATTAGTGTGTGAAGGAGCAAGGTGAAGCAGCTAAGCGCCGCCGGTGTTTCCCTAATGAGGAGTCTCGCTACAGAGGGTTGAGTGTTGGTGGTTCCTTCCAGTCGTCTCGGCTTCTCATTCTTAGTGACCCAGAGAAAAGGTGGCGTGACTGGAGGGTGAAGTTCTCTCCAGCCCTTCTAACTAGACTCGTCATAACACACATGCCCCCCCCCACAGGTACGCCATCATGTGTGGAATAATGGCAGATTATGAAACGGTGCAGAACAAGATAAAGAACGGATACATCTTCAAGGTAAGCTGCTGCCTCAACACACCCTGTACTCTGTACAAGTCACATGTTGTGTCTCCAACTGTGCACGATCTGAAGGGTGTTGTGACGACCTGGTGAAACTATTTCTGTTCTGCGAGTACCTTTTTCATTTCCACGTTGAACATTGCTCCTCCTGCGGGCTCCGAGGAGAGGGGAATGGCCACCGGCATCGCTTAAGCCAGTAAGCCCCTCCTGCAGACGTTGTGTTGCATAATAGGAGGCAGAGTGTGGAGCGCCGGCACGTAGCATTTTATCTTCTGTCAGCGGCTTGCATGAAAAGAACCCTGTCTACCTGCAAAACTCTTGACAGGTGAAAGAGAATGCCAGAGAGGGAAGATATGAGGGGAGGAGGAAATAGAAGTGTGTGTGCGTGTGTGTGCGTGTGGGTTAGGGTTAGCCGGGAGTGCATTGTCACTCCGTGCGATCGCGTGTGTGAGTGGTGTTTGTGAAATACTTGTGGGTTGGTGAAGCAGGACAGATCAGGTCAGAACACAAGGCAAGGGAAATAGCAGCCGTGTCATGAATCAACAGTGCAAATCTTCTGTTTGTGTGTTTGTGTGTGTGTCTCCCCCCACCCCTCCCAGGATCATCTGGATAAAGCCATCGAGCTGAAGCCTCAGGACCCCATGTCCTACTACCTGCTGGGCCGCTGGTGCTACGCTGTACGTGAGGCTCCACGACGCGCACACGTGTCTCTCTGCGCGCGCACACACACACACACACACACACACCCAGCCACGGTTTCCCTTCATTCATTTTCACTGTTCAGGTTTCCCCTGAGGTTTTCCCTCACCCCCATCCCGGCGTGATGTTTGCAGAAAGCGCGACGGGAGGTTAACACCAGCCATTGTTAGCTTCAGATCAGATCGTACCGGACATTTTCATCCTGTTGCTGTTCGCCGCCTGTTTTTTCCTGCGCCGGGCAGTTTTGTCGCTATGGCGATCGCGCCTCGTCCGACAATAAATGCGTGTCATTCTGAGATTCTGATTTGTTATGATTACGCGCGTCCCGCCGTCGGGTTGTTTTCTCCCGATGATGATCTACTGTGTGTACTCAGCGGTTCTGTTTGAAGGGTTCCACGATGACGGCAAAGCAACGCTGCACCTGCAATCAGACACTGGCTCTGATGAAGGGTCACATGTCTGGCCGAGGCGTCTCCTGGCCATTATCCTCTTCTGTGGCCGTGGAATTACTGTGACGGGTGATATATACCCCTAAAGAAGATGCGATGAGGAACTCCCCGGTTTTGAATAGACGTGGAATTGAAAAGCGGTTGATTTCATTTTGAAACATTCAAACAATATATTTCACGTCCTTTGCCACGCAAAATGACAAACAGCTCATTAGTGATGTCTCAAAGAGTCATATAAAATCCCCTGATATTAACATGGTGGTATTTTCCCTGACCTCCTACCTCCCTTTAGTGTACCGTTGGGGTCACAAATGCAGCGCGAAGCACACGCCCCACCGCCGCGATGTCACCGTTACGCTCACGTGCAATAGTTTATTGACTCTGCGGTGTTCTCTTCTGCAGGTGGCTCAGTTGTCGTGGATTGAGAGGAAAGTCGCTGCAACTTTATTTGGAGAGCCTCCGAGTGCAACAGTGCAAGACGCACTGAGTCATTTCCTGAAGGTACGGTTCCTCCGCCGTCCCTCTCCTCCGGAGTCCGCTTACAGACAAAGCGTCGCCGTGTCACAGTGTGAAACATGTGACTGGAAAAACGTGGTTTGGAAAGCCCGCCATCATGGAGAGGGTGTGATGTAACGAGTGCACACGGCACACATCCAAAGGCCGTCATGGTGCCTTTAATACAGAGCGGACTTCAAATCCTTCCCTATTTCTCATCTCCACACACCTGAACAAACACTACGCGGGAGTTTTGGTTTGAGAAAGTTGGAAAAAAATGGTCGATCACAGCAGCTCAATGTTGTCAATGTCTTTATGTTTTCATAAGGGTGGGGCTCTCAGGTGCCGTTTGAAGGGCCGATCACGCTTTGTTTAAAGCTTATTTATGCTTGCGCTCAGTGTTAACAGAGTTACACAGAAATGGAGACTGAGTCCAACTCCTCACGCTTTGATTGAATTGAATGTTCTCGCCCGAGCTGCCCTGGTTATGAAACCCACAGTGTTTCCGCTCCTCTCTCGCCTCCAGGTCTCCCCTGTACCCGCTTTTTAGGGACCAGACGATCCGTTTTCACAAAAGCTTCATCCTGTCATTAAAAGCTGAATTAAACCTTTTTTTTGTGTTCAGGTTGAGGAGATCCAGCCGGGATATTCCAAAAACAACTATGTTTTTCTAGCTAAGGTCAGTAGCAGAGAGTTGATCTTGCGTTGCGTGTTCACGGAATGGAACCCCACCGAGAACCAACGATGCAATGACAGGTTTTGTTTTGCTCCTCTGGCAGTGCTACAAAGATCTGGGCCGCAGGGAAAAGGCTCGGAAGATGTGTGAAGCCGCTTCCTCGATGAACACTGTGACCAAAGAGGTAGACTTCATTCACTACTATATATGTATAGCCATCACTCACAGCTCCCCCCCTGCAATATAATACACAGTGCAATACCATTTTATTATACCCCCCCAGTCTAGCACTGCTTTAAAAGAAGAGCGTTGTTCCTTAATTTCATTATAGTCCGTCTCAATCTCCAGGTGATTGATTCACGTTCACACTGCGATCCGTAGGTTCTATTATCATCTTATAAACCTGTTAACAGGTTCACACTCTTTAACCAATTTTCTCTGGATACGTTCTACAAATGCATGTTGGAAACCCGCCTTAACGAAATTGCTCTATTGTTGTGTAGTTGTATTCATGGTTCATGATTCGAGGTGGTTCCACACACACCTGGTGGACCTTTTGATTTTATTTTGAATTATCATTCTTTTTCTCAGGATGAAGAGGCACAGAAGGAGCTGGAACTACTCTGCCCAGCGCTTGGAGTGTGAGTGTGTGTGTGTGCGTGTGTGTGAGAGAGTGTGTGGATACAATCTATATTGAGAGGCCACCACGTTAATTCACTCTATGAGTGGGGGAGGTGTGCTGGGACACTATTATCAATCAGAACCGTCCCTGAATCTGATTTGTATTGTAATTACGTTTTCTTGTGAGTTGTGGGAAAGAAATAATTCACACCTGGTTGTACCAAATGGGTGAGACCATTTGTTTTCACATGTTTTTTTGTCCGTGAAGTGGCTATATAACTTAAACCAATAGTAATTGTATTCAGTGTGATTGTTAGTCTACATGTGTATATTGCCAGTCGATGTGTGTGAGCTGTGGCTCTGATGGTGAAAGTCTCTCCAGTGGGTCTCAAGGATACTAGATGTCCTCTACAACAAAGCCCTGTCACGTTCTGTGAATTCAGCCACGGGACCTGCTGCTCCATCCTGTGTTTTTTTGAGTGCAAATAATAAAAAAGCACATCAGACGACGGCGGAGCGGGGCGACAACTGGACGACCCCCCGCTCACTTCACCCTGCCTTCTCTCAGATTTTGGCACCTGTCCATTGAGGACATTCACTATTTACATCCGCTGCAGTTCAGCTCCCGTGACAGGAACGTCTGTGTAGACGGACGGCGGTAAATGATGCAGCATGCAGACGAGGTACAGTCTTCCACCCTGTTCTGACGCTTTTTGATACGGATCTGTCAACTGGTTTTACCTGGAACTCTCTGACAAAAAGACAATATATCAGACTTTAAGGAGCTTTACATTTGTCCCTTGATAATCATGTTGAGAATTCAATTCATAATTCAAAGATGTATTTGTAACTCATTCTGAGAGGTAATATGAAGCGACTGCACACGTGTTTTGGGGCAGATCCCCTTTTTAATTCAGAGTTACTGGAACCTTTCAGGGATGTTTCTATTGTTGTCCTGGGAATTACTGAACCTGTTGATTTCCAAAGTCGTCCTTTGAAAAAATTGGTCTTATGTATGTTTTTTTCCAGTGTAACTCATCATTTTTATCAGGGCATCTGTTTCATTGTAAAGTTCTCTAACGCTGCAGAAGCGGAGAGGTCCTCAGGCTGGCAAGACCCCCACGTGGTGTAAATGTGCAGAAGTCAGAAGAACAAGAAATGCTTTAATGTTTATAGAAGGCGGCGATTAACCTAGAATATGTCGTGTGCTGAAGCTAATTATACTGCTTACGGTTCAGTGAAGGGGTTTGGTCCGGTTTTACAGTGTGATCCACTAAGGCCACTACGTGTCATCCACCAAGTGACCAAACATGATGACCAGGCTTCATCAGCACACGGAAGAACAAATTACATGTATTTTTTTAATAAGTGACCTCGTGGTGAGCAAGTTGAGGGAGTTTTCAATGGGAAGTGGTGGCTAAGTTTAGGGTTTTATCATCTTTCTGTAACTGAAATGTTGGACCAATGGATCAAGAAGGGTCATGTGACTACAATAGGGCCTGATCTGAGCGATGTAATGTCAAATGTTTTACTTTTTAACTGTCTTATGCATTTTTTATGAAGTTTCACTTGATAAGGTGATAAGATTGATGTATTTTAGAGATTAATTATTGAGTGAAAGCATGAGGGTTAGTTTTGTTTACTTTTTTGTTTTGTTTTGGGGTCGGATTTAGAGTGGGATTCATTTTTAATGTGTTTATTGGGTGTAATTGAATCAAAATAGAAATGACAGATCCCATTTGTCACTACAGACGTTTGTACCGGCACTGCGAATGTATCTGATTTTCTTTAAATGCCAGAATATACACAATATTCCTCAAAGCTCGACAGAGAATATACTGTACAATGTCGTAGGCTGAATAATTAATGCTACAATAGTCATAATAAAGTCTGTGAAATCCCAAAGTCAAGGTGTCTTGTTGGTTTTATTGCAGCTCATGACTACATTGATCTTAATCCATAAACAAGTCAAATTCAATAAGGAGGCTCCTGCATGACTTCAAGCGTGTGTGCGGAGTTCTCCTGCTTTTCTCCCCAGACGGTGCCTCTTGTTCCAGGGAAATCTGGAATTTGGTACCGGATCAGATTCAGGCCACCAGTCCGTTCATGTCGTAGCCACGTAGAGCCGCTCTTTGTTTGTTCATACAGTCATGGAAATGTCACCTCACCTTGCTGATTCCTTAAGCCTCCCGTGCACCTCATATAGAAGCAGAAGTTGAAAGAGCTGCGGGATTCACCTTTTCCACTGTTTTATGGTTATTCAAGGGCATCACGCGACGTCAGACGCCTGTGATTGCATCTGATCTTGATGCCTGTGCGGGCTCGGCCTGGAAGACAAGAGGACAAAGAGCAGAAGCTGCAGCTCACTTTCCCTGCAGTAATGTTTTATCTGCTTTGTCAGGTGTGTGTTGTTTTTTTTAAGGGACATATATTTTATGATATTTCAGGATGTTCACAAATTCGCTTTCTGGCACAATTAGGCGCGAAGATGGATACCACTCTGATCGCTGGCCTTTGCACATAGAAAACCGTTGAGACGACTTTGTCCAAGTCCAACAATATTCAGCCCCTCTAAAGCGCACTTTTTAAAAAGCACACATTATTTGTTCAAATGCGCGATAACAGTGAGTGAGTGTAAAAAAAGAAAAAGGTTCAGTTCATCAAATGACCAAACGCTAGTGGCCCCACAGTGGACCTGGTGCCTTTGGGGCCCTGAGGCTTTACGGACAGTCACCTGGTCTATAAGTGTTCCTTCATGCCTGAGCTCCTATCGGTCTCCACGTATCCCCTCATTCCCAATCGTTGAGCTCGCTTCTTACACAACTCTGATCGTGTGCGTGTCGTTTCCACCGCAGCACCTGCTGTCTCGCGTAAGACGTGACTTTTCACCCGCCATCTTTTTAATCAGCACATACCTCAGATACTCGTGTTTTCTTTTTTTTTTTTTTTGTCTCGAACCAAGGAACATTTGCTTCCTCTTGCAGCTTCCTGTAATGCAAGCAGGGAAACACAACAAAAGCACTTCCCCCTGGAGGCGGATATTGTCTACTATCATGACTGAAGCCATTATCCCGCTGGTAGAGGCTGCAGTCGCTCATGAACTTGTCAGCATCTGAGAGGCTCAAGAAACCGGTTGTTGTTGGAAAGCTGCCCCACATGACCTCGCTCCTTTTCTTTTCCTCCAGGTGAAATGTTGTACTTGTAAAAACAGGGAGAAAACAAGCAAGGAGAGAAACGTATCGGTAATCATCTAATGTGGCGCACTTAAAAAGCTGCCTGGCCGGCTGATCGAGAACAGGATGTTCTGGCAGGGTGAGAAAACAGCTCCGCTGCAGAACACTTCCTTTTGTTCCCACCTGAACATACCGTTATTATTACTTTTGTTAGTACTTTATACATATTTTGTGTCGTCAAATACGGAGTTGCGTCAATGTGAATTTCAGACGTCTCGATCCTGTTACCTTGAACCTTGAACCCAACAAATATTTAACTTGTCTGGTTATTACGTAACTGCACAATACCGTTCAAAACAACGTGCAGCCAAGTGGGTTGAAGAAGCTCTGAATGTGTTTTGAAATGAACCATCATGAAGTAGCAGGACTCTCACTGGTGAAATATCGCCATCTATGTCCACCTAAACACATACATTCCCTCCTAATACTGGAACCACTATATGATGAGATTTAGGGTCCCAATCGCCAACCTGTTGTTGTTCTAATGTGTATTATTATGATTATTGTGCTTTGCGGAAAAAAGGTGATGGGAACACTAGCAGGGCCGAGACATTTGGCATGCAAGGATCATTATGTGAAAATTGCAGTATGCGATGGTTGTCGGGTTGCGGAATGGGAAATTGTCTCGCTAGCACCCCTGTTAGGTTAGGCAACAGGAAGTCATAGATTGTGCACATCCTCCTCCTCACAGATCAATCAGATCCCTCTCAAATTTTGTCAGACACGCCTCTGAAACATCACGGTTCACGGTGAAGGTTGTGAGGATTCGTTGAAGGACGGTAACGTGGCCGCTCTGCGGATTCCGATCGGTCGCCGTGGAACAAATAAACAGAAATAAGTGAGTGAGATCTTTTATAAATGTCACATGTTTGATGGGACTCCAGGACTTAAGACATCTACAAGCAAATATTTAATCCCAGTGTTAGTGCGACCTACCAGTGACAGGAAGTGAATGTCTCTATGCTTTGGCTTGTTTCTCTTAGTAGGTAAATCAGACTAACGTCCCGTTAGCCAATGATGTGCTTGTAACACTTCACAGTTGCAATTCGGCCAAATTTGCCAAAGTTCTTTGTTTCGTCAAAGGCCGTTGCCGGGGCGACGTATTCTTTACCATGAAAAACAACAGCAAGCATTTTAGGGGGGGGGCTTGAAATGCTTGAAAAGGGAACCAAACATGTCGGACACACATTTAAAGTCCTAAATGTAGTTTTTATATGTCGTTCTAAAGCTTCAACGTGGCAAGTCGGCTCGACAGCCCCTCCTACTAAATTTTGTAGTAGTTCTCGCAGTATTTTTGACCAAGATGCACCACTTTGGTAAACAGAGTTGGCCATTTTTAATTTGGTCTGAATTTCTCTTGTTTTTTTGCCCTTTTCAAGCGATGTACTTTAACAAACTCACTCACTCTCATTGTACAGTAAAACATTGAAAAAAAAGTAGGTGGACATAAATAAACAGTGTATAATTTTGGTTTATTAAGAAAAAAGGGAAACACAACTGATGCAATTCATTACACACTGTATCTTACACAATGAACTATGCCATTAATCTCACTAAGATTATATTTTCAAAAATGCATCTGTATTACATTATTCCAATACTCTTCGGCGGGAGGCCATCAAATGCAAGTCCTCACTCTCAGTGCATTAGTCTCTCGTGCTGAAGCAGCGTTTACATCTATAAAAATAAATTCAATATACACTCCCAGTGTCCATACCTGACAGCAGGAATATGTCTGTAAATAAAAAGAAGAAGAAGAAGAAGAAGGCACGGGGTTACTGGCATCTTGAGAATGGAAATACAATGAGTTAAAAGGGTTTTTTAAATAGCAGCATTCTACAACATTTAAACTTACACAAAAAACATTATTGTAACAAAAAGAAAGGCATGGCTAAATAACAGTAATGTGATATTAGTCGTTTCATACTTAGACAGCAGTTCTCAAATACAAGTAGGTCTGGTGGCTACTTTGCCTTTGAGAATGTTTTCCATGAAAAGTCGTCCATTTAAAATACAATTAGACTTATTTCATAGGCCTTATTCCTGAGTAACTAAGCTATTACACTATATATACTAATGCCATTTTATGTTAGTAGACATCGGACTAAAGGGCTGAGCTTATTTGCCTGTTTCACACAGAATCACTACTTCGGTTGCGAGTCCGACATATTACTTTTGTTTAATAAATTTCTTTTTTTTTGGTTGTTCAACCTTTCAACCGTTCAAATCTCAAAACACATCTCGTTTGACGTACCAACCATCGTTGAGAACAACATGTCTAAAATGGCGCCCACATTTAAAAGCTTTCTGTTGATATAGTTTCTGTTGATTTCACAGCAAAAATGTTCATTTTATTATTACAGTATTTTTTTTTCTGTCTGTGAGCTTATTGAGTGGCGGGCTTCGTCACCTCCTCGGAGACAGCCTGACCCGTAGCCGCCGCCAGCAGCCTCAGATCATCACGCAGAGTCACTGCTATGGAATACGCGTGCGGTTTCAGAGTCAGGCCATAGTTGAAGTCCAGTTTGACCGGCCTGGCCGGGTCCACGGTGATGTGACACTGGTGGGCTAAAAGGGTGGTGAAGAGGAACAGCTGCAGCTTGGACAGCTCCTCGCCGATGCACCGCCGCTTGCCCTGGGAGAAAATGAGCACGCTGCTGACCAGGTCCTTGTTCAGCTCTCCGTCCTGGCTCAGGAAGCGCTGGGGGTCGAAGGTCTCCGGACGGACCCACAGGGCCGGGTCGTGGTTGATGGACCGCTGGTTGACAAAAACGACAGTGTTCTTGGGGATGCTGTAGCCCATGATGGAGGTGTCCACGGTGGTGGAGTGGGGGATGGTGAGCGGCACGAAGCTGGTGAAGCGCATAACCTCGTAGATGAATGCCATGACGTAAGGCAGATCCTGCTGGTCCTCGATGGAAGGCAGCCGGCTGCGATCCACCACCTTGTCCACCTCCAGCTGGAGACGCGCCTGCATCTCGGGGAACCTGCGTTAAGGGCGAGACGTACATTTAACCCTATTAAGAGGTTACATTTTTTCTTTTTTTTCATCACTTTATATTATAAGTGAGCTACCAACTGTAGAAAGCTGCCTGACATTTTAGTAACAATGAAAGGGTGTGATGCTTTAGCTCCCCTAAAATGCTCTTCAGCCCCTCCAAATAATTTGTCATTATTGGCTTTAAAATATCTATATTTTATATATTTATTTTATATATTTATCTATATATATTTTGGTAATGTCATTACATTTAACTATTGTTTCTCATATGGACTAGTTATTTATAACTCTAACATAGTACATATGTGCGTGCATTCTGTTGTGTATGTTTTCTCCCCCTTTCAGATCAGAATCCAAAAAGCTGTCATCATGCTGAACGATATGATCCCCGGGCACTAGGACCCTGGGGAGGCTGCCGCGCTGGCTGTCTCACTCTGCCAACTAACGTTTCTGGTTAACGACAAACATGATTAACTAATATTTCATTTAGTTAATATTTTATATGTCAATAGTTAATATTTTATATTAACTATCATTTTACGTCTACGTTAGCCAACCAGGAGTTTAGCTCAAAATAAAGGATGCAGAAGTACAGTTAGTTACAGAGGTTGTAGTTGTTAACGATTGTGACCTGCTTACATTTAGATTTTCTTGAGGCAAATGAAAGGGAATATTGTAGTGGGCTACGCTAACACTAAGCTAGCTAGCAATTGTGTTTGTCTACAGTGAACAAGAGTGTGAACTATCGACACTATTATTTGCATTAATATCTCTTTGGTTTCAAAACAATAATATCATTCCCTATAGAATGTTTATAGTTAGTTAATACTATTGAAAAATATAGTGTCCCTCATAATGCTATACTACCGGTATTTCATCCATTTAATTGACCAGGTGGATATCAGAAGATTCTTTAGGAGAGTCAGAGAGAGAAGCAGGAGCCTGAAGGGCCGAAGGAGCCGGTGTGATGGAGGTCAGTGGTCTAAAGGTCTTAATTTACACAGGCATTTGTTGACAGGCCAAGGCTGCATCAAGGCAAAGCCTAAACTACATTATTTCATGATATTTTCACGTATTGTCAAATTTCACCAAGACCCTGAAACTCTGGCTTCAGCGGCGAGATGATTGATTACCTGATGGTGGTCGCCATCATCATTTGTGTGCATCTAACAGTTGAGCGTAAAAGTTTGACTTGACTTACTTGACAAGCAAGAGGATGATCCACTGCAGTGCAGTGGACAGGGTGTCTTGACTCGCTCCAAATATGTCCCCTATTGTGGGAGTCACGTAGTCCTTCCTTGACGGGTTCCCCGATTTGTCTCTCAGTTGGTCCATCGCCTGGATGAAGGCATCCGTCATGTCTCCGATGGCGCTCGACTGAAACATTTTTCTGTGCTCCACCACTTTATCTCGAATGAACGCGGTAAACTCCAAGTTGAGCTGCTTGAAGTCCTCAAACATGGTTTTGATGGGGTTGGGGAAGTACTGTAGCCAGGGCATCACGTCCACGATGCTCCCGGCCCCCACCGTCTTGGTGAATTGATCGTTCCTGCCCACCACCTGCAGAAACTCCTCGTCGTCATTGGAGTACCGTTTCCCGAAGCACACCGCGCTCATGATGTTGGCCGTGGACACCACGAGGTTCGTCATGGGCTGGAAGTACTGGTGCTCCTTCGTCTTGTGCACAAACAGCTGCAGCAGCTCCTTGACCTCGCAGAGGACGTGGTGCTCAAACGCCTTTTTGGTCCTGGCGTTGCCCGTGGAGAACATGCGCACGGTGGACTGGGCCACCCTGCGGTGCATCTTCCACCAGTCCGTGGCGGTGCCGAACGCGAGGCTGTCTCCGCCGGAGATGTACTTGAAGGACGTGAAGTCCGGTCTGCCGGCGAATTCAAGTCCCTGCTTCACCAGCGCCTGCTTGATGGAGTCCCCGTTCAGCACCACCACGGTCCGAGCGCCCAGTTTGATCTGGAACACGTTGCCGTATTTCTTCGCCATGCGCGCAAAATACAGGTGCGGCGCGTTGCCCATTTGCGGCGCGTTGCCGACGAACGGCCATGCGAGCGGACCGGGCGGGCCGGAGCTCGACCGCCGGGCCCGGAGCCGGCGCCACAGGTGGAGGGAGAACAGCAGAGTCACGCACGCCAGCAGCACGGCTTTGGCATTTGATGGGTTCATTGCAGCCAGTTTAGCATCCATGATGGGGATCCTGCAGGGGAGTACTGTAGTAATATTAAACGCACATATTATTTTAAGTTCGAATATATAGGTATAGGATGGAGGCGTGTGGAAGTAAAAGTAGAATAAATTCTGTTGAATCAGAAAGTGATTAAATACCTTCTTATGTCCGCTGTGCTTGGAAAAAAAATAGCAGGCTTTATAATGTATCCAACATATTTACAGCGGCTTACGAATCCAAACGTGTTTGTCCGTGAATTGAATGGAAAGACTACATTTATAGCCAAAAGAAAACATATATTTTTAGCGCTAGAATGATATTCCACGAACACCAGCTTGATAGAAGTAGTCAAGTGTGCAGCCGTGCAGCAGCGTGCGTGCGCGCGGCTCCCCAGTCCGATGTCCAACAACTCCAACAAGTGAACTTATGGACGCGGCGCAGCATCACGGCCCGTCACCATCGGGTTGTGTCCTGGCTTCGTTACAGTGGGCAGGTTTGTTTCAAAGGGTGTCAACCCACCCTCCCACCATCACCTCCTCCTCCTCCTCCTCCACCCACCTCTTCCCTCTCCTCCTCCCTGCCTCGGTGCGATACGCCTGTCGGCGTCCGACTCGTGAACGGGAGCATTTAAAGTTGAGGAAAAATAGTGGTTGACTTATTTTTAAGGAAAAAATGAAAGGGCTATCTCACTAACATGATACTGCAAGAGTTAAACGTTTTAAAATATCAATAAACTCTTCAAGTTCCAAATAAACAGTGTGTTGTTGTCGTCGTTGTTGTGGTTATCATCATTATTTATTTCTTTGATTCGTTAGTGATATTGGAGGGTGTTTTTATTGAGGGGATATTTCATTATCATTATAATTGTTAAAATCATTCATTATCTGCTATGTGCAGCTTGTTGGTTTAAACAATGCTGAAACAAACCTTGATAATAATCGTTTGTTATTAGTATTCATATTATCTTTCATATGCATGCAGTTCTTATGCACCATGTACATGCAGGTTTCAACAGAGCTACACCTGCAGAGATCAAACTAAAGAAATGATCACCTGGATGCCAATGTGAAATCAGCGTCACGACGCAAATGCTTTTTTTTAAAACAGCACAATGTAACCTAGCTCACAAAAATTGTAACTCATATTACAGTTTGTCTTATCCTCTGTTGGACAGGCTTTTGGGCCTATCGTGTGTGTGTGTGTGTGTGTGTGTGTGTGTGTGTGTGTGTGTGTGCGTGTGTGTGTGTGTGTGTGTGTGTGTGTGTGTGTGTGTGTGTGTGTGTGTGTGTGTGTGTGTGTGTGTGTGTGTGTGTGTGTGTGTGTGGAGAGACTTCCTCAAAGAGCATTCATTTGCTGAACTAAAAGGAAAGACAAGCCTAATCACACACTATTTGTATTTCCTCTGGTGACGCAGTCTGGAGTGCTTGAATGAAATAATAATTGAAGGTGCGCTTTCCTATCAAGCCACCAGGAGGAGACGAGCCCTGTGTTGGAACTCATTAATCCCCCCTAATTAACAAGCATACTGAACGACACAATTGTTCCTGCGGAACGCAGCCATTATGGCATTGTAATAATCATTGTTGATATTATTCTTTTTATTTTTATACTATCAATATTATCAATTATTATAGACGTAAATAAGGTCCCTGATTGTCCAGTGAAGATGCCCCCGGTCAATGCTGGATGATGATGGTTGTTACTCTCTCCTCTCTTGACTCATAGATCTAGTAAACACACAGCAGTTCATGTGTGTGTCTGAGGTCTTCTCTCATCAGGACGTCTGCCGTGGTTGCGATGTGTTTTGGGGATTCTGCTTCAGAACCGCAGACAGCGGCTCAAATGACCTCAAATCTTCTAGTTTGTAAACACAAAGTACGGACGCAGTTGCTGCTAATTTTGGTAAAATGCATTTCTTAATATGTGAGAAAACCTCCCTGAGGGCGATTGCATGATGAGCTTGGACATAATGATCTTATATATTTGGACTTCTATGATATTGTCATAACCTATTGATGTTTTGGCACAGTAATAAATTCAAACCATGTATTATTTGCCATGTTTACACTAGTAAAGCATATGCATCATTCAATAGTAATATTCATTATTGCTTCTACAAAAAGACAAAGTCACAATTAGTCTTTTAATGAACATTGGAAGCAGTCAATTGTCACACATTTTCATTTAAATTAAAATATACGCATATTATCATAAATGATTAACTACAAAGTCCAATATGATGTGTTTTATTAGGCCAGATGAATATAAAGACACTTACTGAGTCTTGACACTCCAGTTGTCCTCCCCTCAATTAATCAGTGTTCTTGCTTTATTCAGTATTGCTGGTGTGTGGAGCAGAACTATCAAATCGGTTGCAGCCGCCTTAATAGCTGCCTGCAGTTATTAGACCAAACTAGCAGATCGTTTTATTTCACATGCGTCTTTGTGGGTGTGTGTGTGTGTGTGTGTGTGTGGTCAGTAGGTCAGAGGTCAAACCATAAACAGAGACCTTTGTTAGCCTCTCTGTAAGTCTATAATTGAACTAGGTTTTATTAAAGGAAAAATACTAATTATGCCATTGTTTTAAAGAAAAGATAATTCTTTCTGCATATAAAGTAATCTCAAAACCCTAAATTTAATTATTATTGCTGAAGTAGATACTTTGCATTGTTTAAAGCAAAGATGTGGTAAATGCTGCCTTGTCTCATAAAAGCAGAACCATCTTTAAGAAAACAATATTGCGACTTCCTCGACTTGTGGTTTTCATTACATTTGTGAAATATTGCAAAAAATAACCTCTGGTAAACACATTTTCAGCAAGGTAATACTCACCCAATGAACACCACTTTTATGATTTTATAGGTGCAAATGTAATCGGCAGAAGCACAAATGTAATGTTAGGCTCTAAATAAATATATTCAACTGGTGGTCACCTCTTGATCTGAAAAAGAAGCAAAATGTGGCGGTGCCTTAAGATTTTAACGCTCTCAATCGTCTTCTTCAACACGGCTGGATGTTCATTTATTAAATGATGTCCAGTTTACAGTGAAATAGACCACAAAGCAGGGTGTGCTTTTTCTCCTGCATGGCCTCCTTGTGCTGCTCCCAATCCCGAACCATAAACTTTCACAGTGTGATTTCAGTTCATGAAACGTAACTGTAGCATTTGTGGTCACTTCTAAACGCCGTGTCCATCATTAGTTTGTGCTGCAGGAGAAGAGTTTTAAGATTAGAGAGAGATGGATGACTCACTCATCATCGTCAGTTCTATTCAAGGACATTCAACTGTTCTTTTCTCCACTTTCTTGTTGTGTATCTTGATGAAAAGGAGATGAACAAATGCCACTCGTTAACCAGCATATTGTTTGAAATTCATTTTTGTTGTTGTCGCAAATATCAACGTCAGTGAGAACTAACAGCAGCTTCACGCACTTTTACTTTCGACACCAGTTTCCGTTTCTGCATGACTGACGGCTCATTTGCTCATCGCGTGTGAGTGAGCGTGGAAGTCAGGGAGGAGCTCAGGAAGGTGTGTGTGTGTGTGTGTGTGTGTACAGGTGCTGATTGGAACAGTAACATTGTGACATCGGAACATTGTTCTAGCCTGGCGGGGAACGGGCCGTGACTTTGATTTATGCGCAGGACTTCGGAAGGGCTGCTCGTCTTTTGCAGCACTTACGGGGCTTATCTTATTCTCTGAATCAGTGCTGTGAACGTCTGGGAGGGGTGGGGTAGGGGGTGTGGGGGGGGCAGAGCAGTCACGCACATGTGCTTCATCACAGGGGCGATAAGTGAAGGCAAAGCCACTGACGGCTTCACTAAACACAGGTCGACCGCCATGTGTCAGTCGGGGTTAAGCGCTGCTGGCCCACCGGGATTTGATCAAGACACGGTCACGTTTAAAGGAATGCTACCTACAAAAAGGGGATTTGAAGACATGAGTTGAAAAATGCAAAAAATTAATTAATTCATTCGAATTTGCCCTTTAAAAAACAACCTAAATTGGCTTTTTAGGTTTAGGTTCCGGGTGACATTGTCTATGTGGATGCACTAAAGACCAATGGAAGGCAATGATGATTGCAGGTTGTACACTTTTATAATCATGTAAGAGGTTCTAAAATCACTAAGGATTTATGTTGCTTTAAGGTGTCTTGTATAGACACATTGAAACAGGCATTTTGTGTGGATATAACACAAAAACAATCTTGATTTCCATTTGAAGCCTGAGTAGTATTGGACAATCACATGGAGTGTCTTTGGGAGTCCATGTGGAAAGCAAAAGACACGGAACATAATGGGCAAAGTGTAATCTTGCAAGCCAGCGGCTTTTTATTATTATTCATTGATTCATTTATTTGTATTTATATGAAGATATTAGCCTGTTTGATCTGTTTGAACTTCAACTACATTCTCACATCTCAAGCTTCTAATCAGACCACAAAACAATGACGGACACAAAGAGCAGAAGTCTCAGGCAAGATATTGGCCCCAAGTCCCCAAATGTTTCCCTTTTCTCCATAGGCTGGTTGTTGAGTAGCAGGTGAACATAACCGAACATTTAACTGCTAATGAGCCAGATGTTTTAGTAAGTTGGTAAAGACTAAACAACAGGTAAATAAAGACAAGAAATTGGACTTAAATATGACTCCGAAAGAATGCTGTTATGTTGTTGCTCTCTCACTGCTGGATGTGTAAGATTTCTGTGCTAGAATGTCAGCCTCAAAAACGTTATATGGTAACAATAATATCATGTTGTTGTTCCGCTCCTCCAAACAAAATCAATTATACTGTTTTGAACTTCATGAAGGTGACCTCATACCTGTTAGCATGCAAATCTTAGCGTACCTGGCCAACTGATATGTTCCACCTCACTCGACAGCATTCGGCACAACAGCAAGTAGCCAAAAAATCTGGCAAAAAGAGCCCAGAAGGATCCGCCATGTGAAAAGAACGCTACACACACTGTATAATGAGTTCATTCATGGTGCTGCTTGGCACACTCTTCATCCGTGCTTCAAGTAAAGAGATGAGTTTACATAAGTTCTGTCGGCCGTTTGTCTGCTTCTGCCATCTGTAACGTTTGACAGACAGGAAATCTACAATTAGACAAGTGCACACACGCAGAAACCCAGAGAGACGCGCACACAGACACACACACACGAGGTCTGTCCGTGTGGCCCGTCTTGTTAATTGCTTTCCATTAGAGATGAATCAATCTGCCGCCGTGTGATGGGTCCGACTACCACCAAATCCAACTGTCATCCGGCGTGGTCGGTGAATCGGGGAGAGAGTTGAACGCCGGGGCAAACCCTTTTTACTTTGGTCTGACCGCGAGCGCCTCATTACGACTGAATGACCCCAGTGACTCCAAATGTCAAACCGCCCCACAACAACTCCCCCGGGTCCTCGCCCCAATAATTCCCAGAAGTCGGCAAATCCTGGATTTCTCTTTTCATTACGGACGCTGAGGAAAAAAGAAAAAGAGAATGATGCTAATGAGTGTTTCAACAACCCTAATGGCCGTGCACGTAAACGAAGTGCCCATTGAGGTACCTCTATCTGTATGGCTTTTTTTTTTTTTTTTTGTCTGGTGCTACGGAGGCCCTCGCCAAAGCGCAGTCAGCAGCCCGTGAAGGCGTCGCCCCGCCGTTCTCACACTAAAAGGGCATTTTCCCCCTCGAATTCTGAATCGGCGTGCACGTGGAAGTTTTGTTTTGTCCCTCTGGAGTAAAAACCTTTTCAGGGGTCTCTGGAGTCCAGTTGAACTGTTTGGCACTTCTTTGTGAAGAATGGGAGGCTTATTACGGGTTCAGCCGCATGACTGCGCTTTTCAGATCCACGCCAACTGAAAAATGCTTTGCCTGCTCCTTCACTTGTAACCGTTGTCATCCGTCTTTGTTTTTATTGGCCTAATTGAAGAGGCTGACGGGACGCCCGTGGAAAATAACCACTGAATAGACTATGAATAGCTTTGATGAAGGCGGAACACATTTTGTTTTTCGCAGATTGCTGTGTTAAAAGAATGAAGCGGGGATTCAGTGGAAACCAAAGTCGATGACAAGCGGACCTCGCATTTAAAAATGAGAGAAGACACATTTTTGCCGTCTTGCAGTTTAGTCCCAAACTGCAACGAGCAACCGCTGCAGCGCCGCGCTTGTCAAAGGACACTGAACCTACCTGCATTCACATCTGATGCTCGTGCGCAATGTGCGTACGTAAATACAAATTCCACCGCACACACAGACAAATCATACAAATGCAGCAAGAAACCGAGCACCTGCTTGCTTCTCCTTCCCGTGCCTGATGAGCCCTAATCTTATGTGATCTCTGCATGAGGACAGCCTTGCTATTCTAACCCAAAGCAGCTCCGTCATTAAAAGCCACTGAAGCTTGGTTGTCTCCCCCCTTGTGTTTATCTCTCTCCCCCTGTGAGAGGTCGAAGGTGAAGCAGCGCTCAAAGGGAACGAGGCCTCTCCACCGAGACCCCCTCCGTGGGCCTGTCTTCCGTGTTTTTACAAGGAAGTAATGATGACGGACAGTCATGCGCGATGGAGGCGGATGTCACGCGAGGTGCTGCGTCGCGTCCCGGGCCGAACTCCGGCCCACCACATGAACCGAAGCAGCGGCACTTTGAGAGATAGAAAGCAGGGAGGCGTGAGGAGAAGTAATTAGCCCAGCAGAGAACTCAAGGGGTAACACCAAGTCTTCACGTCATACAAAGGATCCATCCTGCAACAACTCTTTTTCTTAGATGACTAAGAAAAAGAGTCTTTCCTCAGACTTTGGAAAGCTGTGGAAAGACCATGCAGCCGTTATCACAGGATAATAATTCTTTCTTAAACTAACATTGATAGACTTTGGAGTTTCAACAACAGTATAAGTACTTTTAGTAGAATCTCTTCATATGAAAGAGACGGTTGAAAAAACCAAAGCGCCCTGATGTCCCAATTCCGCAAAAGCATTCAGTGTTTGTATCACATTACAAATTGCTGTCTTATGTTTTCGTCTTCATGGCTGGAAAAACCCAAACAAATCCGGCATCAGTCCTCTGAAGCATTAAACTGTGACTTATTTTGCCAGTCATGTGAAAACAAAGGGTGTATAAAATGCCCGGCCTCAAATGTGGGATGATCCGATACTTGTGACCAACAAGGTGAATGTTGCACGGTGTCCGTTTGTTTACACAAAGAAAATATTACCATATTGATTTCTTTTTTTTTTGAAGTCTTCGATGTGTTGTCTAACGAGAGAGTGGACTCGCAGCCCATCTGCAGTGCTGTACTGTGTCTTTGCCTCCATTCTGGACCCGAGAGGTTCGTAGGACTTCGGCTGTTCTGCTGACTGCATGCTCACACTCACCCGACGGGTCTTCTTCTACCAGACTGGATCCTGGATACAAACATCGGGGAGGAAACAGCACAGTCGATGGACTCTATCCTGGCCGTTTGGCTTTTACGCACATCCACAGAGTCACACTGGAGATGAAGGGAAGCGCTGCATTCAACGCTGCTCTACTGGAGCACTCGGGAGTGAATAAACGGAGTGATCGATTACACTGGAACACTGGACAGCTGTCTTCTGGAAGTAAGGCGGATTTTAACAAAGACTGTAATAAACTGTTTGCTTAATTGCATCGGTTGAGACTTTATGAATTTGTATGATTGAATTAGCTGTTGCTGTCACCATGAAGAAGGACATGGGCCTCTTTGGAGGGTGTCGCTTGAGCAGAAGTTTTGAGTGCAAGGTTTGTGAGAAAGTTGATGAAAGGAACATTAATTTGCTTTTTAAAGGACCTTTCCAATGTTTTACCTCCGTAACTAAAAACAATATACTTTGCCCCTATATTGTAACGTTCGGAAAAAAATAATGCAGACATACACGTCCATTAATTGAGTTAACTCACTCAAGCTCGTTTTAAGGGATTTTGTTTAGAAATTAATTAAAATATATGGTAATTGTTAATAAATTCTAACAAAGAAATGCAAAATGGTCATCCACCATTTAAAACATTGGATTTATGTCCATTCGTGTCCATTTGGTAAAAACCTTTTGTTGTGATTTTTTCGACTTTTCAGCTCAAACAAAATGAGGTTGTGTGCAGTTCTTCAGGGGCATCGTATGGGAACGTGTCATGCATGAGACCCCTCCCTCATAGTCCCATAGGAGCATCCACTCAGGCTCTGAGCGGCACGTCCTGCTTATTGTTTCACAGGGGGATTGGTATTTCCTTCGGGTCTGTGCGGGCTGTTAAGGCATTCACAGTCCATCAGACAGTGTCAAACAAGACACCTTTCTGACCCATTTCCTCATTAGATGCTTTCAATCTCAAACCGTTTTTCACAAACAGTTTAGATTTGAATTAACTGGGCATCGTGCAGACGTTACACAGAAAATATAAACGGTCTATCAGCCACATTTTCTGTTCTTACTGATGTCATAGACAGTGATGGTAAAGACAAAGGTCTTCCTACTTTTACGTATTTCTTCATCTGTATAAATCAATGTAAGATACAAAATTGTAAGAAAACAAATCAAAATCATTTCTAATTGAAAATAATGAAAGAGGTTGGTGGTCCATTGTGCTAAAAGAAAAGGCCATAAAAAGCAATAAATACCGCTGTCTAATATGTTGCTATAACCTGCAGTGGAAATAAACCACTTTCTCTCCACACACACGTCCTTCACAGAAATAATATAGTGTCCCAGCGGATCTGGTTCTCTTTTATCCTCTAAGCTGAAAAACTACTGTGCACACGCAAACACACACACGTTATATTCAGTTTACTTTTATTTAATTAGATCAAAAAAGTATAAAAGGAAAGAGGTTAATTCCTGAACATATCATTGGATTTAAATATTTGGGCAAAAATCCCTTCAAATGAATTAAATTGCTCTCAAACCAAATTTTTTTTAACGTCATCTTGAACTTGAACTAATTCAAGCTTTAGTCTTTCAAAACTCAATCTGATCTGGCATATCTGCGCCTTGAAGACTTCACGGTCAGACTGTAGGCCCCAGATGTGTGTAGGAGCTAAATAAAATAGTGATTAGGCCCCTATATGACAAAAGGCCCCCGCTAAATAAATAACCCATAAAGCGTGACAGTCCCCTGTTGTGTTGGGAGGAAACTGTCTCTCTCTCACACGCAAACTCTCTCACACACACACACACACACACACACAAAGACGCCAAACCGTCTGGGAGTCGGTGGCGGCGGACCTCTGAAGCATGACGTTCTCATCGTGTTGCCACAACATTGTCAGAGTGTCACAGCTCCCCGACATGTTGCAGGTAAAGGTGACGGCGGGGGCACGCGTGGACAATCAATCTGAGGAGCGACGGAGGCGCTTGAGGGTTCTGGCTGAACCACTCGCTCTCTGAGGCGTTACGACGTCACCGCTCTGTGAGGTATCTCTCATTTGAATGGGAGACGAGACATTTCATGATTATGTTCATGAGTATGTTTTTGTATGGACGATTTCTCGAATGATGGCTGGTAATGGGAAGGGAACCCTCAATCTCATTAACTGTGTTTAGCCTCAGAACTCAAGACACAAGACGAAAATACTAAAGAAAAGAAGAAAACAGTTAATGGCGCTTTAACCGAATGTTCTTTTGAATTTACTTTGCAAGTACAGTCTCCATACATTTCTATCATTGTCACCATGGCGTTGATGGACCAACTATATGTATGTTGACAGGTCTAATTGAGGTCAAACGTATGTAGTTGCCAGACCTCAGCCCCTGTTTGGGCACAAAGACAGACATGCTCTGATAACTCTTACTGAACTCTTAATTAGGTCCTAGCGTTGCTGTGTCTCCATTTGGCTGGATCGAGTCCTTCCCTCTTGTCTGGAGTGACAGAGACCGCCGACTCTCACGGCCCTGATGCACCATTGTCCACTCGCTGGGAGCCTCCATCCATTCTTCTCTCACTCTCACACCTTCAAACACGCCCCTCCGTGTTTTCGGGAGTCTTCTTCCGGTGATACCTCACTGCATATCCACCGCCAGTATGAACGGCAGGTGCTTTGGTTGGCTGGGCACCAACAACGCTTACCAAGCATCGTCAGGATTGTGTGGGATTGTTTTGTTACTCTGACTTCCCTGAAAAAGAAGTGCTGTCATAGCGTTGATACTCTTGCAGAGATGTGAGAGGCTGGCCTGTCGATCTGGATTAGTTCTGCCTCAGCGCGGCTTTGATGTGCACTGACAGCCTCCTATACAAGCTGTAGGAACATACGCTTCCTCTGTGTGTTTGGATTGGCTCTCATGGCCACTTATGCACGGCGACTTGAAGAAAGAATTTAGCAATCCTGTGTGTACATATTTTATCTTTAAAAGATGCACAAAAGATTAGCGTAACTCATTTCAATACAGCATCGCAGTTTTGTCCGTTGATCCGGCACACATGATGCATGTACATTCAGCTGGATTTATGAATGATATGGTAAAAAGGCTTTTACCATTCATAAAAGTCTCTGCATCCTGCACTGTGTGTCTTTGTTTTTTCTTGGCATCGACTTTCCTTGTCGTTTACATTCCTGTTTGTCACCAGGTACTGCAAGTGTGTGTCACGACTGAATGGAATACCTGGAACTGGATGGACGAGGTTGTAGCTGCAGAAGCACGCGATGCTTCTGTCACCTACACGTACACACATGTATGAAGAAGAACTATTTCAAATGCGCCCCATTTGGAGATTTGTCATTTTTTTTAAAGACCAAGGGCTAAAATAAATGTATATTGTATGACTTTTTGTTTTAGTCAATACTATGAGGTGACTCCTCCAACCGTGTGCTTTCTGAATAGCAGGACTTGGCATTGGCTGCTCAGCAGAGCAGATGAGGTTGCTCAGCGGTAAGACGAGCTGTCGACGAGTTATTATTACAGTGCAACCATCACGTGCGAACAGCTCTCTGTTGCACCGTCTTCTCACGAAAAGATCCAGCAAGGGAGGGGAGGATTCTCAGCGCAGCGCAATATCTAATGAAGGATCTCTCAGAAGTAGCTATTAGAGTCTGTTGCATCAGATAAACGGTGAGCTGGCAGAGGTATCCAGATTGCGCTGAAAGCCCTCGACGACCTCAGCTCAGCTGGATGGGTGTTCCTGGCGTATTCAGGAGGGTGACAGTACAAAATAAAAAATGAGGCGAACGGTCATTTTCAGGCAGCATTGCATACGAAAATGGACAGAACGGCATGTTGAAAATGGACGAAACAGTGTGGAACACTTCGGAAAAGTGGCATCATTTGATTGTTGTTATTTATTCATAAGGTCTCGCAGGACACTTGACTCCAGATTTTGGTGTTGCATAGTGAAAAGGCATTGGGATGTGTGTATCATGGTTGTCAACAGGCCCTATAAGCACTGACACTTGTGTGTGAGAAGTTGTTTTAAAAACCGTAATTTATGTGGAAAAAGAACTCCGAAACAAGTGTTTGGTGGCTTCCGGACTCCTGTTGGTGGCGCTGAAAGCTCCCCATTGTGTTGTGTGAGCCCTGCCCGTCCTCTCTTGGTGACGTGTGTGTGCTGAATTTAACACGTTCCTCTGATCTTAGTGACAGTTCTTTGTTTTCTTCTGTTTACTCGTTGCTAATTGGTGTCAACATCTGCCACTTTCCTTGTGGTCAATGCAGAATTAATGCTTAAAAATCATAGTTAGGTTTATTTCACATGGTCCATTCATTTGTTGCAAAGCTTGACATTAAGGGGATTTCTGTCCCACTCTGGGGAACAAAGCAATGCACCTAAAATGCGATTGTCTACTTGCGGCGTACGTGATGTTCCACGCTTCTATTTCTAACGCTGATGCTGGTGGCTGCCATTGTGTTTGCACAATTGGCCCTAATGTGTAGCTTTGATATTTGGTTTTAAAATAGATGTCAGGCCAGGTGGAGTAAACAGCAATATGGTGCCATTCTGTCTGTCTGTTTTTATCAAACCATTCACAGCTTCCTGGTGTCGGATGTGAGGGAATGCGAGCAAGAAAAGTCCCTTCGGCCCCACGTTCGTGCTGACTTTTCATATAATTATGAAGTATTCTCTGTATCTGTGCACGTAGGTGTAGGGATTGTTCAGAAAGAGGGCGGGACGTACAGTAAGATCTGTCCGTTGGGTAATAACACGACAAAACCACGGCTGATGCGACATTCATATTTACTCGTGTCGCACAAACACATGTCATGAGAAAGATAATCCGGTGGCAGGATTAGGCAATAAAACCCAACAATTATCGGTGCTCCGAACACGTTGTCCCCCCCGAGAGCCAGTTTGAGTCATCAAACATCATTCCAGGAATGTAACCATGGTCTGGGTTCTCTGTCGTGTACATCATACCGTACCAGCCCTCATCCGAGTCCCAACACATCATTACCAGCTTACTCACCATTCCTCATTCATGGAAAATGATCTAGGTCCCAAAATCACTTCATGCACCCTCAAGTTACAACATCCACAATAACACAAGGAGAGATTCTCAAAGATCACAATCTTTGCCAGTGTGGATGGTGGCCGGATGTCAGAGTTTACTCTCCAGGATGATCGTTTCATGTTCTCATGCCGCCATTTCGTAATTAGATTCAGGCGGAAATGATGGAAAATTGGATGTTGAAAGTAGCTAAAACTGTATACATGTGGATATCAAAGTAGGCTTTATCTACCGGCTTCAGCCTGGCTGTCAGTGACGTTGTTGTGACCAACGTGCAAAGAGTTGTGTGAGTTAGCATTGACACATCTAACAGGCCCGCTTCCGCATTTATTTGGAGTTTGTGGCCAGCAGACCAACATATATCCAATATTTACTTACTTTCAGCGATGGTCTGGAATCTACCAACTGCTGAAGAAAATATTTCAGCACAGTAGCAACCGGATTCAACTCTGGGTTTATGAGAGCTTTGTATAATGACAATTTCAGTCTGTCGCAGGCAGATTAAAGAGAGCGTTTGCAAGGAACAAACAGTGCAAAACACTGACCCGAAAGACATTAAAATCACCTATTTCCTATTTTAATTTCCCTCACTACTCAATGCCTTCTTATAGAACTCCTGCTTCCAGAACTACCTGCTGTAATAGTTTGTTATCAATGCCATATTGTGATGTGCAAACTCAGTGAGCCATAGGACAGCCAATCATTGGATCTACTCTAGCAAGAAACCAGCACACTGCACCTCTACCCACACAGGCAGACACAGGTGTGCCCGTCCCCGCAGCGCAGGTTGGACGAGAACTCGAGGCTGCTGTTTGACAGACTCCTTTCTTGTGCCTTGGTGCTGACAACAGAGGTTCTGTTGAGCCTCGGTGGGCCAGGTCAAAGGTCCCGTGCCTCTCTGGCTATCAGTCTCCACGGGGGTCGTCAGTCACCAGCCCTTATCAGCCGAGAGGCCTGCAAAAGAAAACTCCATGATGTTCGCCGTGGAATGTTATGCACCAGCTCCACCAAACATCTGGTTACGTCCACCGAGTCATTAGATGTAAGGCTATCCTTGAAAAATGCCTTTGTCCTCCATTTATGTGCTGTCGATCTAACATCGATGTCACGTGTTTGCAGTGGTTTGTTAATGGAAACTGGTCGGAGTGGTTTGGAGGATGGTTGCTTTGATTTCCCAGGAAACTAAATCCACTTGATCCAGTTATGTAATAACATACGCCATGAAGTCCCTGCTGAAAGAAGAAACCTTTGCAGACTATTCCTACTGCCTGAGGCAATGGATGCATGAGAAACAGGACTCCAAATTACCACAAACGCTTTTCTTTTTGTACATTGGTTTGAGATAAACTGACTAACTAAACTGAAGGCTGATTTATTTCTTGGAGAAATTGTACGCTATTCTTGTTGTTCTGGGTCTGTACCCTCGTGGTTGAATGCACTTATCGTAAGTCACGTTGAATAAAAGCATCAGCTAAATGAAAAATTGTGAATCAAATGAATGAATTAAATCAATTGTATTACTAGGTGGGCGGCACGGTGGCGTGGTGGTTAGCACTGTTGCCTCACAGCAAGAAGGTCCTGGGTTCGATTCCACCCAGTGGCCTTTCTGTGTGGAGTCTGCATGTTCTCCCCGTGTCTGCGTGGGTTCTCTCCGGGTTCTCCGGCTTCCTCCCGCAGTCCAAAGACATGCTCTGGGGATCAGGTTAATTGGGGACTTTAAATTGCCCGTAGATGTGTGAATGTGAGTGTGAATGGTTGTATGTCTCTGTGTAGCCCTGCGATTGGCTGGCGACCAGTCCAGGATGTACCCTGTCTATCGCCCGAAGTTGGCTGGGATGGACTCCAGCCCCCCCGCGACCCTGTGTGCAGGATAAGCGGTTTGACAATGGATGGATGGATGATCACTACAGATCTGATTACTCCATGAGTTTGCCTTTTATAAGAGGATATTTCTTCTACAAATGTTATACAACCAATACACATCACAGTACGGTAGCAGTATCACAGCACTTGTTTTTGTGTGTGTAACGTAATTAAACGTAATTATTAATATAATTAAAAGAAAAGGTCTGTGACGTCCACATCATGTAGCATCACAAATATCTGGCACCGTGAACAGAAACTGAGGTGTTCATTAGTTTGGACGTAGCATCTGTATCAACAGTTCTACCTGCGAGGACGCTCCTTCCAATCGGATTCAATCGTTGAATTTGTTTTAAAAGCAGTGTATGTCTGCTGTGGACTAGAGAAAAGTGCTCCATGACTCTTGACGCCAGTCACACATCGGAGGGTGGATGATCTCACAGTGAACAAGGACAGGAAGGGATGACACACAGAATCCAAATGGAGTCATGTCTCCTCCACGTCAACACCAGACCCTCCATCTGGAAGCCTTTTTTAGACGTCTGCTATTGACACTGGACATGTCAAGTCGACAAAGCAAAAGAAAGCTTCTACTGGAGAGTCTCTGCAGCCGCGCATTCAGACTCAAGCAGCTAAACACCATCTGTTCTCTCCTGTCCATGTGTTTGCACATCATGATCCAATCGGCGGGTGCAAGGAAAAGGGGGACTTGATCGTTGGTTTGTTTTTTTGTCCTTGAGCAGAACCCAGTGAACATCCAGTGTAAACCATAAGCAAATGTACAAACAAATACAAAAGTATAATGTTGTATGTTTTGTATTGAGCAAGAGGTTTTTCCCCTTTTTAGGAACTTATTTGGGAATTGCTTTTATAAGAACTTTGAATAAACATAAATTAATAGACTTGCAAATAAATGATTACAACTTGATGAATGACTCCGTCATTTACCCAGAATCACAATCTCTCTCAGGTTTGTTATCAAGGCAAATAGTCCAAAAAGAAATATGAGACAGGGAAGGTGTGGAGTTTAAAATCCATAATTAGGAAAGGACGTGCTGGTTTTCTTTCGCTCTGTCTTTCTTTCCTTCATCAATATCAGTGTTTAGATGATGAAACGTTAGTAGCTAGCGTAACTACGAAACAACAAAGGGTTCAAATTCACACAAAACGAATGGGGCTAAAGTTGAACAATTGTCAGAGGAGGGCGTCATCATTGTTGCAATCTGCGTTCTGCACTGACATCAGAACAGCCGAATATCAACAGGAGAGAAGTACTGCTGCAATAAATATAGAAAAAACACTGACGCGCGAAGAAACATATTTCAGACATGAATGTGAAACCGAGGAATCAAATCTGTCCTCCCAAGTGGTGGCTTTACTTCTTATATTGTGCAGTGGATTTCCAGCCCCCCCAAATGAGGAATTAAAGTATACAGATTAGTTCATCAGTAATCAATTAAGTGTACAGGACACGGTTGCACGGTTAAATAAACAGCAGAGCACCACTGTGAAGAGAGAGGAACCTTAAAAGCATTCCTAATAGCCATGTACTGTTTTTCTTTTCAGTTGTTGTGTAACCGGGAAGGAGGCAGCGACGGGAAGGAAACAGGGAATTAGCTACAGGGTGCCGTTTGCGGAGATATTCAATATAATATGTTGTTTTAGTTTTTGTTATGGAATAAACATCTTTGGAACCGAATCCAACCAGAACTGAACCTGAACTCACGAGGAGTAATAACCAAACTATCAATCAAGCCTCATCACTGATGTCATTAAGTCATTAAGAGCAAGGATTTGAAGGTTTAAGTTCGAACACTTGACTACGCTTCCCATATGCACAATAATCACTGAAAACTGCTCCATAAGTATAACCTACAATAATCAGATACTATTTAAAATCAACTATTATACAATATTCTATTACCTAAACAACAAATAAAAACATTAAGTTGATATTAGGGATATAATGGAAGGGGAAACTCTGGAAAGGGGCTCGATGGATGAGCTAAGTGGGAGCAGTGAGAACGTGGGTTTGGAGGGTCGGTCCGGAAAGCGGAAGCGAAAGCTTCAGAACATATTTGAGAAAGCATCGTAAACTATTAGTCATATCCGATGTGTGTTGTGAGTTGGGAACCACCGATCCAAACCTGGATTGTATGATGTAAGGCGCTTAGAAGACACATTTGCCCAAAGTTGGCGAGTTGTCTAAAGCTGTTATGGGTTGATAGAACTGCGTGAGCCTTGTAACTGTCCCTGGTAGAGGTTGTTCAAACCCTTTATGTCAGACCATCACACAGGGAAGTAACTGTTTCACAAGCCTGTTTTTCCCATTTAGAACTAAAATGGTAGCTTATGATTTTGGACCAGCCTCGGTTGAACCTGTAGTGTATACAACTACTTTTTAACAGTATCTTTCTGTCTTGGGCATCATTTGCGTGGATGTGAAATGAGCTTTGAATTGAACTTCCATTTTTATGAATAGAAACATGCCGGGTTTCCAAACCTGACATTTAACAATTATCGTTTTGGTAGCAACAAGTCGTGCCCGTGTTGTGGTTTTGCCTTCTGTGTGTGTCAGAGAGGCATCAAAGCTTCTGATACACCTCGTCCACTCACCTGTCCCAGCCTGTCCTCCTCCTGTCAGACGGAACGTTTCACCTATAGGATTGCGTGACGTAACGTAGATTCGGTATCTGTAACTGCTGTGCGTTGGATCTCACACACAAACACACACACACACACACACACTCTCACTGCAGGCTACTCATTCCTGATGATGAGTAAGCGCATCCGCTATTTCATTAGTCTGTAGAGCTGACTCGACTCATTCAGGTTCCCTGATTTATTTTACAGAATAAATGGACGAACTGAGTCTGACTTAGTTATCACAAACTGCATCAAGACATTTTTTAAAGTTGCTGTGACTTGGAAGAATCAAGCCTCTTGCTCTAATAAGTGAAAGTCACAACTGCAAAGCGTTTTGTAGGTTTGTTTTTTGCGTGATTACATGTGACGTTGCTCCTGCTGAAACAGAAACGTGTGTTCCCATCATGTAGGGAGTGTTAAAATAGAACGTATCATCTCTCTTTTCTCAAGAAACTGTTCATTTATTGGCTCACCAGGTTATTGGAAGAGAGATTTCCAATTGACAACAATAGTTTTCATAGAATCTCTCTAATAAAAAAAATCTCAATTCTCAAAGTCTCTTCTGGTCTCCTCTTGCTGTGTCCCAACTCAGACTGCACTGAGAGTGGACGGTCTTCTGGGGTCTGGAGTCTATCGGCACACAGACGGGGGCCCCGGGAAGCCTGCAGACTATGGGAGGTCCCGTCTTTTCACCAAGAGCACTGCTGAGCGCAAAGCCACACTTTAGTTTATATAAAATATTGTCCACCTGTTTTGACTATAAGTCGTGCTCATAGAAGAAAGTTATATAGATATTCTTGAGAGCTGCTTTTAATGAATCAGTAATTTAAACATTATAAAGTTATAAAAGAAGCTTTTTGATCTCTGTCCAATATTTCCCATGCGTTGACTCTCCATTTTTCTGACAGTAAACGAATTACGTTTTTCATATCTGCTGGCAGGTGTAGTTCTTTCAAGTATTCCATAGCATTAGAAAAAGTGCGTACGCTTCGAGTCCTTTTACGTCCAGCGGATTGACACGTGGCCATCCGGGACTCGTCCATGAGGAGTGGTTACCTTTAAAACCTTCACAAGATGTTCCTTCAGCAAATGTTTGTGGAATCATTGCTTGTCCCCTTGTAAACTGCTCAAGATACAAACAATCGCCTGAACGTAGCTTTTGCTTCAGCACAATGATCCCCATTGAAGAGACTGCAGTGACATCCTGACAGGTAGGAACTATTTGTCTCATTGGGATTTGACATCATCTTACTTGTGGGGATCACATGCAACTGTTCCTTCCCCCAGTAGACGAGGAGACTTGTGCTGCCATGAGGGCAAAGGTGTCTTTAATGGCTTCTTTCCATTGTGTTGGATTGTCCGTCGGGGTCCATTAGTACTGCTGACCAAGCAGGGGAGGCTGCTCCTCTTAATCCTGCTCAACGTCATAGGCAGCAGGGCAACTTTCAGTTTACACTTAATAATTCCCATCAACAATAGAATCACTGACATCCAACATTTCTTTGCTTTGAACCACTTTGAATGTGTTTTGCTTCATCTCTGTAACAGCCCCAACAGATTCACATGAACTGGTTTGCTTCATCACACAGAACCTTGAACTTTCAGAGGACTACCGGAGGCCTCTTACTCACAGTAAAACTATCGCTCTTTGATCATAGAGACGCTCGTAAAACCTCGTCCAACGGATGGAGATGTTATTGTTTGTGTGTACATGCAGGTTTCCAGACTGTGTTACCAGGACAAGTGCTATCAGGCACATTTAGACTGTAGTTCATACATTCCCCCGGCCTCGATAAAATCTCACATCTACGTGTGCGTGTGTGTGTGTGTGTGTGTGTGGGTGAGGTTCATCTCCATATCAGAGGCCAGGTCTCATGGCAGCAGCTTTACAAAGAAAGGACAGCTGAGTTCCGGTTATTATCACTCTCCCTTCTTTCGCAGCAGCAATTCAAGGCATGTTGATCAGAATCTTACAGATCTGACAAAGTTCCATTATTTTGGAGAGTCTCGCTGGTGGTGGATAATTACTTTTGCGTCACCTCGTCTAAAGTGTCACAGATTAGTTGCTTCTCTGTAAGGAAATATTAATGTGGTAATTTGTAGGTAACCTACACACTTTCTACAATGCATGTCTTGGGTAACAGGCAATGCAATTCAGTCCGATATGTTAAGACCCAGGAGCAGCTATAGCGACATTTGAATCCCAAGTAATAAGCTCCTTCCTCGGATGTCCCAAAGACTCACCTGTCCGTCTGGCTTACACTGGTCCCATCCGGGCTCGAGCTAGGATTAGTTCTGAAAGAGGATCAAACCAACCCACATACCCACACCTAAAGAGGAAGCCATAGATCAGAAACACCACTGGCCCTGATGAACGCCGCATATATATAAAAAAACAACTACAAGGGAGGGTCGGAAGGACATAAAGGACATAAAGGACGATAATGACGTATTCAAGCGCATGGAAAAACGAGGCAGATCATGTATACACTCGTGTTTTCTTCCTCCTGATTGGATGTTTGGCCGAATGACACCCTCAATGTTCGTGCCCAGTTGAGAGTTATAATATATATACTATATAAAATATACCATGTGCAGCCACGGCCACCTGCACAGATAAAAGAGGAATGGTGTCTAGCAGACGAAGACACCAGGTCTCACCAGTCCCTCAGAAGAATCACTAGCAGCCTGTTAGGGGGGTCATTTGCTGTTGTCCCCCCCCTCTCCCTCTATCCCTTCCTCCATCAAAAGGGGAATTCCATCTTTGCACTGGTTCACTCTTCACACGTGCTTACGTTTCTCTTGCCGTTTTAAGGTTACGGGCGATAAAAGGTTTTGAGCTTATTTGCTGCACGCCTGTCATTTAGACAAGCGTGTTCCTCCTTCGCATGCAAGCGGTAGACGTGGATTGTTCTCATGGGTAATAGCAGTCTAGGCTTCTCACATCATTTTTTGATTTATAGTTGTCATTTTTTTTGACCGAGGTGATTAAAATAAATAGGTCAGGACGGTTGTTTTTAAAGACGAGAGCACATGAGCTGCAACTAAGAATGCTGTTAGGTAATGTGAGAAACTATTGTTGTGATTTCTGGGGATTAAAACAGGCCTGCACACTGTTGCGTGTGAACCTCTGGCACATTGCCAGTTAAGAGAAGTTAAAGGAAAGGTTGCATAATAGTTTTGGTATGTTTTGAATTCTAAAGTGTGTCTCATGTGTGTTTTAATTGGCAACATGCATGGTCAAGTGTCACGTAGAGGAAATTTGATAAGATAAGTGATGACACTGACAGTTCTTTGGATTATTGCGGTCTATAAATAATTTATAATGAAAGTTTAATATAAGCAGGTTTTTGTTACAGTTCAGTCGGAAATTAGAAGCATGCCCATAAGGGAAAATAGCTTGTGCTTTCTAGAACCCTGTATAATAACGACGCAAAGCAAAATCCTCGCTTTAAGACTTTTTATATATATTATATATTGAAAGCGGTTGTTTTGTTTTGGCGTAGGCTGCGGCCCACAGTAGCCTGTTTCATAATAAAAGAGCACGTCAGCTTCATAAGCGAGAGCCACTACAATATATATAATCACGTTTTTTTCTGATTTGTTTTTGTGAGCCAATCCTCAATACTTATATTATATATGTAAATAACATTTTTAAATTAAATTAAAGTTTTATCGACACAACTGCTGAGGTACAAGCCGGCCTCTTGACTTTATTTTGAAATGGCACAAACATTTATATTGTCTTGTCATTTAAGTGGTTATAAGTGAAGTGTGATCTGAGAATATTGTGGCCAAAAAAAGAAACTCCAACACAGCTTGTATTTTTGATTTAGTGGCGTCCTCTCGAGGGAGAAACTCGCCAGCGCTGCACACACATATAAACTAAACTGCAACTCCCACCATGCAGTTCGCCCGGCAGCGGGCTACTTCCGCACCGGGCTCAGCGCGCGCTGTCTGCGGTGTGAAACACGGTTGTTCGGGGGGAGGGAAGCAGTCGCGCCGCGGCGATGGACGGTCAGGCCGTGAAGGCGATACTGTTCGACCTGGACAACACGCTCATTGAGACGAGTCGGGCGGGAGGAATGGCGATCACAAAGGTGATGACCTCACTCGTCCTGTAGCATTTACAGCTAACGTTAGCTCCCGTGTCTGTAACGCTGGCAGAGACTGCTGATAGCAACGGCTCCATGGACTCAGTTAAAGGGGCCCTTCTTTTACTCTTCTTCATGATGGATCGAGTTACTTAATACAAATAAAGTTGTACATAATAAGTGATCATTACACCTAATGATCACTTATTATGTACAACTTTATTATGTACAACTTATCTCTGCCCCCCCCCCCCCCCTCACACACACACCTTATTGTGTTTGCACCTGTCAGGGTGGGTCAACTATCACTAATATTTGTACATGGAGTTTAGTGATCTCGTGTAGAGCTCTGCCCCACTAAAACCTGATAAACGATGGAAGTATAAGGTATAGATCCTGCTTGATGACTCCTTTTACTTTACATACTTTAATTGTAGTTTTTTTATATGATCAATAAGTCAAATTATAAGGAAGGTCTGAATCCTGGATGAGGTTTAATGTATCCGAGACGTACGTTTTGCCTGATTTGGTTAGAAAAATAACCAACCAGAAGCCCCGTGGTTAAATCTTTCTCTGAATGGGTGTTTTAAAGCCCCACCTCGACCTCAACGGTCTGTACCACCTGCCTCTCCCACCGTGGACAGTTTTCTTGCACTTTGATTTAAACTTGACCAGCTATCCTTGACCACTTGTGTATATTTGCATAAATGTTCTATATCCTTTAATGTTTTTTCTATTTCTATCTTACAGACCAGTGAACTTTTGAAGACTTCGCTGGGCGTAGACGACATCACCGTCAGCAGTATTTGTGACAAGTTCAAGCAGAAGCTTTTCCAGGAGACCTTTGACCCCTCGGCCGGCAGATCTATTGATGAGGTCCGCGTGGGTCACTGGGAGGAGAGCATCCTGGAGGCTGCGGGCAGTCGTTGCCCCCCACACTCGCTGGCTTCTCAGTGCTACTACCTGTGGAAAAGCAGCCGCCTGGAGTTCCTCAGTCTTTCCCCTGAGATCCGCGCCCTCCTGAGGGAGCTGCGCGGCCGATACAAGCTGCTGCTGCTGACCAACGGGGAGGCTCAGACTCAGAGGGAGAAGGTGGAGGCAGTCGGATGTGACGAGATCTTCGACGCCATCGTGGTTGGGGGAGAACACGCCGAGCAGAAACCGCTCCTCTCCATCTTCACGTTGTGTTTCAACATGCTCCAGGTGGAGGCCCGGGACTGTGTTATGGTGGGAGACTCTCTGGACACGGATATTCAGGGGGGCTTCGACGCCAAAGTACGGGCGACGGTCTGGATCAGCAGTGCAGCAGCTGCTTTGCCAGATGGTTCGGTGACACCGGACTACACCATCCCCACTGTGCTCCACCTGCCAGATGTCTTGCAACGACTGCGATGAGCTGATTCAAGCTCAATCAAGTGTGTGAAGCTACTGAATGGGGAGGGCTGTCCCTTCAACCGGGAACTAATCATGGAAATGTTCAAAGATAATTGTGATAATCGGACTTTCAACTAGGGTACTTTTTTACTTCTGTGCTTTCTGCTAGGAATCTTATTAGATTAAGGGATTTATATTAGATTATTTCTATTCCACTTGACATTTCAGAAGAATTGGTCTGTCAGCTATAGTTACGAGGGTAAATATATATATATGGCCTAAAACTTTTATTCCAGTGTATGGTGGTTCATATCAATTATATATATATCACAATAAAGCAAATTCTTATTCAGTCTTCCCTAAGTGTTGTCTTTAGTTGAATACTTTTACAAATTTAATCAGTAAAGTACTGTACTTAAAGGATAACGTTTGAGAAAGTGATGATCTATTTTAAGGATTATTACCGTCTCCACTAAACTGTGGAAGCGTATTGAATCATTGCTATGCCACTTTTCAGATTCAATATTGTAAAACCATTAAACTAGCTGATATTACTTCCACAACAAAACTATAAAGTGGGACTCTTTATTGTAATGTGGTTTTAAAGTTTAAGTAAACAATCTGAAGTCATTGTAAAATATCATTTTTATTCAACGCTCAATGTGACTGTACACATTATTCAGTCCATAATTTGCTGACACATTATCATTGATTTTGGCAAATAATCCTCTTGACAAAAGGAGATAAAACTTAAAAGGAACGTAGTTTAGTTTATTCTTTCTGTGTAGATGGTGAATTGTAGAAACTTTATTTAAAAGTGCAATGTGTAGGATCTGGTGGCATCTAGCCGACTGCTCACACATTCAAACTTCCCCCTTGTGTAAGACAACTACTTTCTACTGCGGCAGACGCAGGAGGCACCTTGTGGTGTATCAAAGGATCCAGTTTCCTGCCAATAGACAATAACCAAATGCTACACACTGTACCTTAAATCAGCATCGACGGCATGACTCGTGTGCTTTTGCTGCCAAACTCACTTTATGTCCAATTTGACTTTGATGTTCATTGCCGCGAGCTCGGCCACAAAGTAGCGGAAGACGTAAGGAACTGACACAGAGTCCACTGAGTCGCTTTTCCCGCACAGCACGCAGACCGTCTTGCGGTGGCGCATGGCCGACCAGTAGGGCGGCGGTTTCTCCAGCAGGGGCGAGAGCAGGCTGCCGCAGTCCACGCACACCTGAGTCACCGACCGGTCGGAGCAGTTGAAGAGGCGATCGTGCAGCAGGAAGGACGAGCCGTGGGCCAGCAGGGCGTCGCGCTCCATCTCGCCGAAACGGATCCCTCCCTGAACGTTCCTCCCGCCTACTGGCTGGTTGGTCACCTTGTCCCTCGCGCCGGTCGTTCTCACCTGGAACTTGTCGGAGACCATGTGACGCAGCCGCTGGTAGTAGACCACGCCGATGAAGATGTCGGCCTCCAGCTCCTGGCCGCTCACTCCGCTGTAGAGCCGCTCCGTGCCGTAGTAGTTGTATCCTCCCGCCCGGAGCATTTTGCCAAAGTACTCGAGCGCGCGGTTCTCCTCGGAGAAGGTGAAGGGCGTGGCGTCGTGGCTCAGGCCGTGGAGGGCGCCCGACTTGCCGGCCATGCTCTCGATCAGCATCCCGATGGTCATGCGGGAGGGGAAGCCGTGCGGGTTGAACAGGATGTCGGGAGACATGCCGCTCTCTGTGAAGGGCATGTCCTCGGCCGGCCACAGGCGACTCAGGATGCCCTTCTGGCCGTGGCGGCTGGCGAACTTGTCCCCGATGGTGGGGTTTCGTGGCACTCGCATGGTGATGCACACGCGCTTAAAGCGGCCGAGGCCGTTGTCGCTGCTGCAGACCTTTACGTTGTCCACAACGCAGGCCTCCTGGTTCCTAGAGAGAAAAACGTTCACATGTCGTTTGTAATTTGAAAAGTTGAGCGGCAGAATTAAAGAGTGCAGAACAAGATTTACGGCTTATTGAAGAATTACTATTTTTGGATGTGTAGAGAATGAAAAAGAGACTTACTTGTAGTAGGTGACAAAGGACTGGCCTGTGTTCAGGTTGATGTAGCTGTAGAACGGGTCTCCGTACTTAAGTGTTGTTCCAATGTGCGGAAGTCCATCATCGTCCAGTTGTCCATTTACTTTGGGGTCCCCGGGCGTGGTCCCAAACACCACGCTGTCGTCTCCCCTCACTTTGTCTGCCAAGTCAACCAGCTCAGTCTTGTAGATGCTGCCGTGGGCAAAGCCTCTCTCCCACGATGACTTGTTCACAATCTAACAAGATAGAATCAAACTGTATCAGGAACCAGTTTTAGAGCTTAAGCTGCAGTTTAAATACACGTCTGTCCAAAATATCATCCCCGTATCATTTTGTCCAACTACGTGTGAAATAACTAGCATATTAATTCCCAAGTTATTGCCCAAAAACGTTTTGTGGACCAGCCAGACCCACAAACAAAGAGCGTATAAATAAATATAATGCCCCTGTTAAGAGCCTGTTGCTAACAAAATGTGCCCGACTATAGTGTTTCTCACCATAGCATCTTCCATGTCGTAGCCTGTGTAGGATATAACGGCCACGATGGCGTTTGTGCCGCTGGGGTAGTTGTCCAGGTTGTAGTGGTCGTAGGTGTAGGGCCTGACCAGCGGGCTCTGAGGGGTCTGCAGGCGGTACAGCTTGTTATCCGAGCGTTCCTTGAATGAGTGCAGGGGGAAACCCATAGTCTGCTTACCTGAAAAGAGAAGATCTTCAACCTCCAAAAAAGGACAAAGTTCCTCACAATGGAAATAAAAGAATTAAAAGTATCGGCCTATTCGTCCTCCGACTTACTCATCTGACACTGGTACATGTTCCTAGGACTCTGGTTGTGGTCAGAATAGGGGATGAAGCTCGCCACCACGCTGAGCATGCTGTGCGGGAAGAGCTCCTGGTGAGTGGTCACCCCTGGTTCGATCTCATCCTCAGCGATGCCCACATTGACGTAAAGCTGGCACAATGCATTTGGAAAAAAGAAGTGTGAGCTTCAGGTATTAACGTAATGCAATTACCGCAGCATCTTGAAATGTGAAGCTTACACACGCACTTGCTCAAAGGTGCCGATCAACTCTTGCTTGCCAAGAGCCAGGTTGCGTACGGGTCGCACCATACGGCAGGGGGTTGTGAAGAGGTACAATCCTGGGTACAGGCTGGCCTTGCCCGTTTTAGGAACCAGCACAATCTCCGTCCAGGGAGGGATCCTCTTCTCTCGTAGCACCTGAGGGGATTCGTTTTAAACATCAGCTCACTGCGCGCGCGCACACATGCACACAGTGGGGGGAGGGTGCGGACAGTTTAACTTGTACACCTCACAGTCAACATACCTTGAACCTGCGCAGCGAGTCGACCACACCTTGGGCCAATTCAGTCTCCACCCAGCCCACGACTTCCCCGTTCAGGACCACCGGGTAGCACTCTGAAAAGGCTTGGCCAGGGGTCCCGTCCACTGGAGTAACACCTGAAGCGCAAACGTCAGAAACAACTCTGTGCTTTAGAATTTGCACCAGACAACGCAGGTGTGACGCGCTCGGGTGAACAACATTATGCATTTGTACATCATGGCCTTCATTTAGCAGAACAGTTGACCAACCAAGAGAACACAGCAACGCAGTCAGCGTCGTGGTGGCCATGGACGCTGTCACGATCTCACAGATGGCCGTCATGTGGTTCATGAGTCCACAGGGCTCCCCATCTGGAGTGTGCACGGGACACAGGAAGCCCCAGGACTCGGGCAGCAGCTTGCGGACAGAAGTGGTCCTCATCTTGGCGAACGCTGCCCCTCTGTGCACACAGCGGAAGTGGGACAGGTAGCGGATGAAGTTGAGCTTGTCAGCCACAACACAAAAGCCGGTGTTCTGCATTATTCCAAGGCCTGTGTCCGGAGGGGAGAACAGTATTTATTTTATTAGGCAAATTACATTTTGATACCACAACAGGCGCTCATAGCAGACTGCAACCTCCCATTCTGGAAAGTGAAGTGTACTCAACGTTTTACAATTTCTAATGGTCAGTCGGAGCGCGTTGACACGAGTTTATGATCTCAGTCTCTAGTTGCAGGTCACCTTTTAATACAGCATGTTCATTTAGTAAACGATGGTGCGGCTTATGACGTATATCGTAAAGCGGGGTGCGCTTTGGGGCGTGGCTAGATCATGATTGACAAGTTGCAACCACAGTGCGTGCAAAAACCAAAACACCAAACTCTAAGCTTTAAAAAGGGAATTCCACAAACAAATGGCTGACATCCCGGTGATGGCGTCCACTATACGGCCTATAACGCATAAGGACGTACCGGTCTTGGAGACGAGGTTCCCTGTGGCCAGCAGATATTCGAAGGATTTGCTGATATCAGTGCACATGTTGAACATCTTCATCACAAACTCATGGTTTATTGAGCCCTTCAGCCTTTTGCCTCTCTTTTCAAAGGACAGCTTCACAGACGACAACCAGGCCGCCAATCTCTCCTGTTGGGAATAATTGTGGGGGATAAATCCGTAACTCGGTTCTGGGGTCGTCGGCGTGAAGTGAAGTGAACATTTTCATTACTGTACCTTCATAAACATGAGATAGAATTTGCCCGGAGTGAGCACTTCCTGAAACGTGATGCTGTCGAGGTTCTCCTCCATACACTCCTGCTTGGCATACGTGAAGAGTTTCCTGGTAATCATACACAGCAGGTAGAACTTCTCCGTGTCCGACTTTAGGTGGATGCAGACGCACTCCCTGGTCAAAACAGAACACAATTATTTCACTAAATGTAGCACAAAAACAAAACGCTTGTTTCCGATGACGACACCACCACCACTACTACGTACTCGATCAGGAACTTGGCGCACTGCTCGTTTGTGTACCACTCAGGAAGGTTCAGCTTAACCCGGAAACGCTCTCCCAGGTAATTTAGCACCTTGCTGCGGGTGATGCAGCCCTCCTCCATGACAACGCGCAGCATCTCAGACGCACAGCTTTTATAGAAGGAATTATCCTCGCGGCCCTTGATCAGTTCCTGGTATATTTGAAAATCTGTGAAGTCCACCAGGGCCTGGAGGAGGTCACACATAGCACGTCATATGCCACCCTTATATTTCAACCATATTATTACAATTAAGATATTTAACATCTCTCTGTATGCTGCTGTATTATTCACTCCCTCCAGCCATCGTTACCTTAAGTGCAAAGCCGAGTGGGAGGAAGAAGAGCTCTTTTTGGTAGATGAAGTTCAGCATCACAGTGCCGTTTTCCAAATAATGTAGATTCATGTTAATGGCGGTGTGTTCTTCCTTCACGCAGTGCATGGAAATACCTGTGAGGAAGTGTTTATGTTGACATCCATTTAAAAAAGGTATTCAGCTGTAGTTGTTGAATGTGGACTATGGATCATTAAACTGCTTTTGCACAGATTATATTTACCATACTGAGTGTATCCTTGGCCCCTGGTCTTCCACTTTGGTCTCGACATAGCAATGGGATAGTTCCTCCTTGGCATAATCAGCATACGGATGACCTTCTCATTTCCATTCACAATGAAATAGCCTCCCATTTCCTGTAAACGTAATAAAGGAAATATGTATACCAGTACGCACATACCTAGATTCAATTTCAGTTAATCTGGCAAATGTGTATGTAAAATATATGTCTTACCTCTGCCTCTTCGTGGTGCTCCACGAGCTCTTTGGGGGACAAGCCGTGCAGGTTACATAGCTTGGACTTGACCATGATTGGCACCTGACCCAGGGACTGTTTGATGATGCCTTTGGGGACTCCATTGACTGACCAGCTGATATCGGCCTGAGAGGATACAGCAAGCAAGCAATAATAAAAACAACAACACCAAAATGTGATCCTGGCACTGGCATGCGGTTAAGACACAGACGTGTCAGGTCTGCGTTTGATCTTTTAGCAATTTGTGCACATCTGATCTGACTTACCACCACCTTCCCTTTGTATGTGCATCTCCTTCCCCTGCACTCTGCTGGAAACACCTTCAGCTCCTTGCAGATGTTCCCTTTGGCGACCATCGGGGTGTAGATGGCGGCCTCAACAAACGTGATAGTCAACCGGTCCTCCCTGAAGGTGAACTCCAAGGGAGGAATGGCCTTGAAGGAAAGGTGAATAATCGAAATTAAGCCTGGGGGGGGGGGTCTCATATATATATTAAAGTACAATTAGAAGGTTTTGGAACAAGTTATATTAACCGAAACCAACTGAGCATTTGACGTTCAGTTTAAAGTCAATGAATTAAAGTTGAAACAACTTCTTGTGACATGTGGTTGATAAGTCGCTGACCTGCACGGCGCGGCTGAGCCCTTCGGTGACGGCGTGGTCAAACGAGTCGATGTGCGCTTTGGTCAAGTCCTGAACAGCAGCGTGCTGAGACTCCTTCAGGACACCGAATCCCGCCTCTGTCAAGTTCTTTAGACTCGGCGCGGTGGGCAAATTCTCCCACTTCAGCGAGGAGTCCATGCTTGAACACCCGGGTGAGTAGTCGCTTGTTTACCACATGTGTGCGGAGACACCGGAAGCACATCCGTCTGGCACCGGAAGTCGTGCTCTTCTTCACGGACGCTTTTTAGAGTTTGCTAACCTTTTTTGTTGAGATACTGCCACCCCGTGGTGCACATTATCTACTTAAATGCCTCGTTCTCCAATGGGGTTTTAATTCTAATCCATCAATTTTAGCCACATACATCATTGTTCCTTCCCATGCACTTCCCACAACTTTTACAAATGGAAAATATGGAAAGTGACCCTAACCTTAAACCTGTAACAAGGATAAAATAATGGTATTAGCTTAAAGAGTTTTATTCTGAAAGTTACCAAATAGGTTTCAGCGGAAACGGAAGTGTCTCTGTTGATAAAATGGCACAGACCATTTTCAGAAACAGTGGAGTGTCTTTGTTGTGCGGCAAAGTATCTGTGGAGTAAAAGTTTTTTTCGAGTGAAAATGTCTAACGTCGAGTTGTTGCGAACCTTAGTCAAGCAGCAACTACCAGATAATGAAGACGGTATATTTGAACTGTTTGAAAGAACGATGGCAGAGTACGAGGAGGAAGCGTCCAGGTTAAAGGAGGAGAACGAGCGACTAAAGAAACTGGTGAACGCTGTTTCCAACCCTGAGTTTTGGCTACACGCAGCAGGTCGGTCCATTAAATACTCCTCATCTTAATGAGGTACAAGTCTGTTCCGTTTGATAACACCAGCTCAGATGTGGTCTCCAAAGTACGAAGTACGATTTCCATGTTGAAATAAGGAGATTTTGTAACCTTCATTACTGAAAGTATATTTGAACATCTGAAACGGTGTTGTGCCCTTTTATTAACTTCCACCAAAACTAATCGGATCAATATCATGTAAAATCAACAAGCGCTATCAAACTGTATCCTAATATCTAGAGACAACAGTGTATGGGCGTCGAGGATGAGAAGTGCGTGAGCAAGGTCCGTCCACAGCACACTGTGGTGTCTGTGGCTAGACCGATCAGATTCGATCAGACCACGGTCACGGTACGTGTGAGGACCAAACCCTCGTGGGGGTTTTAAGTCTGCCGCATGCGTCTGCGTCTTTACGCACCGTTGTGTCGACGCACTCGTTTCAATCCATGGTTCTAAAAGGCTTGCGTGCGTTGTGTCGTGCGAGCAAAACAAGGACTAGACTGGATAATTAAATCGAAGCAATATAACAAAGTTTATTTGCAACAAGAGCATTCTGTCCTGCAGTTTAACATGCACGGACCTATTTCAGGCAGTTTAACAACAACATGAAAGAAGATGCTTAACACAAAGTGCGCTCGTATTATAGAGTCTCTAAAGCAGGGGTCTCAAACTTGCGGCCCGCGGGCCAATTGCGGCCCTCGGGACGATATTTTGTGGCCCCATCCTTAATATGAAAGTGTAATGTTAGTGCGGCCCGCAAGTTTTATACTGTAACCCCACTGTCAGCTGCTGTGTGGGACATGTTATGATGTTCTGGTTTCCTACTGTGTGCTTGTCCAGTGAACGTGGCATGCATGTGACTGACATGGGGGGCGGGTCGTGTGTGTCGGCCGAGGTGCAGAGAGCAGGAGGGTGAAATTCAGTTTCCTGCCCTCTTTCGCGCAGGTGATAATGTGACTAACCGTTAGCATCGCTCGTTTAATAAAGTTTTCCTTTACGACTCACACTAACAACACATGAAGCATCTGACGTCACCGATGAGCGTCTCAGTCCATTACTACGCAGCTTCGATTCACGTAACTTCACGTTTGGCCATAAAGGAATTCCACGGTCACATGACCTTAGGTCTCCCCCGCTGAGTTAGAGGACTAGTGTTGTAGTCTCATTCGGACCGATCCCCCAGGGTGGGGTTCAATGACTGCTTTTGAAAGTGAGTGTTAAGTTGTGTTATTGTCGACCATGCCGTTCGGACGCTAGTCTGGCCCGCGTTTGGTTGAAGTGGGCTGCATCTGGCCCGCAGCTGATTTGAGTTTGAGACCCCTGCTCTAAAGCCTAGTTTATGCTTCTGCGTTTTCAGAGCGACGCAAGGAAACGCAGACGCAGGACCCCCTTTGCGTGTCCCCTTGCGTGCCTTTTCAAACCTCCTTGCCTGCCTCGACCCATTTCGACCGATCGCACAAGGCTGCGATGGGTCTGCTAACTACGTCCTTTACGGAGTCTCACGTTTCCGTTTTCATAGCACAATACCGCCATTATTAAAACGAAGAATGTTTACGAGAGACCGGATCAGATTGAAGAGCTTTTGTCGGAAGAAATGGTTCTACAACCCGTCATTTGCGGTTGCATTGGCGGGTTGTATTCATGGAGGGAGATCTCCACCAGAACAACAGGTGGAGTAACGTTTTTTTGTCGAAGACGACCTAGAGAGTCACGTCTTTGTGTGTGGAAGTCGTTGGTTTGTTTATTTATTTATCATAGACTTTATTGCCCCGTGCATCGCCACTGCTGCTTTTTATCGCGGACACATTTGTCCCGTATTTTCCTCCACAACTTTGTGCACCTCTCGAAGTGATGATATCAGTGGAGTAGTTAACTTGTCATTACAGTGTTGTAAAGGGTGTTTGTATCTCATTATTCTCCACAGACGTCCAGCAGCTGTTGCTGGTCAAAGAGCCGCAGGAGTGGCTCCTCAGTCTGAACCAGGAGGACCCGGAGCTCCCAAACATTAAAGAGGAAGAACCTGGATACCCGATAGCGGCGCAGTACCACCACATGAAGTGTAGCATGTGAAGCTTGTCGCTGGTTTTCTGTCATTTTGAGGGGCCATTTGTGTTACTGCAGGCCGTGTTATATGACCACAGATGTACAGATTAGATAGTACATGGATTTGGGGATTTATCTCATTGTCTAAATTCCACTGTATTGTATTTTTATGGGCAGAATTATGAATAAAATACCAAACAGTATTGTGTTCTCATGAGTTGGCTCATTCACAAAAAGCCGTCCTCACCAGTAGAATCATGTTTGTTTCCTCAGCACATTATTGTTGTATTTTCACATCTTTGTTATTTACTTTTATTTGTCCGTCTCTATTCCCTCTTTGAGCCTCTCCGCCTCATTGACACACATCTTAAAATAAAGCATTAAAGTCTGGAGACAAGCAACTCTTTCTATACCGATGACGAGGCGATAGGTTTATACATTTCTTTGAGCCTTCAATTGAATGAAACCCTCCATCTGTTTCTCCTACTTTTCTACTCGTTGTCCTCTTCCCCTCTTTCAAGTACGTTGATGTCCTCCCCACACCCGTTTTATCCCCTAGGGCCTACACACACACACACACACACACACACACACGAGACCTGTGTCCCACTGCTACTGTGTCCTCGGTGGGCTTCACAATCCTTAGTACAGCTGAGACTCAGACCTTCTCCACATCTCTCCAACCTTGCATGCTTGGAGTGTTATGTCTTAAATGTCTGCGCGCCTTCTGCTAGCGCTCCTTCTCTGTCGAACTGTAAAGTATTACCTACATAAATATATCTAGCGCTATCCATAACCAAAACACTGCATGGAGATGATTACAAAATGCATATATGTTGGAATATAGAAAACGTTTTTCCTCTAATTTAAATGTTATACAAGCTATACAACCAGGCTTCTCTGCTGTGAGGTCACAGACTCTTTGGCATTCTAAAGTAATATTGCTTCAACTGTTGTGACTAAAACAAAACATGCAAGTCTCCCCTACAGATGTTTACCTTGGTTATGTGTGTAGCCCTTTACTGTACATATGGATCAGGAACGAAGTACATACCGACATGACAAACCGTTGATTAGTGTATTCGTTAGTGTATCCAAACAATATGTAATACATCACTGTTTCAGTTTTGCATTGCAGATGGAGCAGTGGTGCTGAAAATGATTAAACGGTATTTGAGGTCTTCTAAAAAAAACACAAATATTAGATAACAATCGTTTGAGTCCTTTTCCATGCACTAGCCACAACTTTTACAAATGGGAAATATGGAAAGTAATCTAAGATCGGAATGAAGACGCATTCATTGTATTTGTTTAAATTGTTTTATTTTGAAAGTTACCAACGAGGTTTTAGCGGAAACGGATGTTTCCCCGATGGAAAAATGGCGTCCATATAAACAGCTGAGTCTCGTTGTTGTGTTGATAAAGCATCAGTTAGCTTCATCAGTACTGACCCATCCAGTTCATCCAGACTTTATGTAGCTCTGGATAAACTTGTCGGAGGTATTTTTAGGTGGTCAACTTTGTCTTTCCTGGATGTTTTCCTCTCACTCGTCTTCCGGCGGCGATTCAGCTTAGCGTGTCTGGTAGGCCGAAGCTAGCAACACAGCGTTAGCGAGTTTTAAGGGCAGTAAACGTTTCTGTCGAGTGATAATGTCTAAACTCCGAATTTTGAGATCTTTAGTCAACCAGCGACTAACAAGTATCGAAGATGAAATATTTGTGCTGTTTGAAAGAACGATAGCCGAGTACGAGGAGGAAGCTTCTCGGTTAAAGGAGGAGAACGAGCGACTGAAGAAACAAGTGAACGCAACTCTCAACCCTAAGCTTCGCTTACACAGAACAGGTTGGTTCATGAAATACCCACTATCTTAATTACAGGAAGCAGTGTACCCTCGGTTACTATATGACCTTTTTATTATTATTCCAGCCTGAATTCGAATTGTCAAAAAAATGACCTCCTGACCTTAACCTCTATGGAAAACGTCATGCGGTCAAGGGAAAATCCATCTATCCATCGTCATACCCCTTATCCTGCACACAGGGTCGCGGGGGGGCTGGAGTCCATCCCAGCCAACTTCGGGCGATAGACAGGGTACATCCTGGACTGGTCGCCAGCCAATCGCAGGGCTACACAGAGACACACAACCATTCACACTCACATTCACACATCTACGGGCAATTTAAAGTCCCCAATTAACCTGATCCCCAGAGCATGTCTTTGGACTGTGGGAGGAAGCCGGAGAACCCGGAGAGAACCCACGCAGACACGGGGAGAACATGCAGACTCCACACAGAAAGGCCACTGGGTGGAATCAAACCCAGGACCTTCTTGCTGTGAGGCAACAGTGCTGACCACCTCGCCCCTTCAAGGGAAAATGGTTGGGAGAATTCATGAATTAGGAAAACGACTGCAGGGTTTAGAGAATCCGACTACACTTTCACTAAGCGACGTGGTTATGATCATAGATGTGTGTGTATATAAAGACTTTTAGATACACATCTATGGTTATGATGCGACGCGAGACGCAGACGCATGTTAGTGACGTCAGTGTGCAATGGCAAAACTACATTTTCCCCAAAGTATTTCTTATAAATAAAACAATGAGCTGTGGCTGAAAACTGTTATAAAAAATAACATAATTTCATATTTAGACTGAAATTATGTTAACGTTAAACAAATGTGTTCTTTTCTAAATTATTATGAGTAGGCCAGGACACGTCTACTGAACCAAAGTCCTTTTAAACTGCTATTTTTTCAAACTTTAAAAAAATCTTTATGTATTATATATATTGTCTAGAATAAATCCCATTTTGATGAACTGTTCAGTCTTTATTTAGACTGTTCATATACAAATTTGATATTTTCACAGAGCGTTTTAGGCTTTTATCTTTACTTTTTAATGCATTTGGCTTTTTAAAATGTTTTTACATGAACAATTTAACAAGAACAGCTCTCCCAAAATAACCTTTTATCTCACAGTTAAGCAAAACACACGTAGAAAGTGATACAGTTGTTAACAAGGTATTACAGGGTTTCTTTGTATTTCATTATTCTCAACAGACGTCCAGCAGCGGTCGGTGTTTAAACAAGAGAAGCGAGAGTGGAGCTCCAATCTGGACCAGGAGGACCAAGAGTCCCCCCACATTAAAGAGGAACAGGAGTACCTAGAGCCCACCCACGTTAAAGAGGAACAGGGGTACATAGAGCCCACCCACATTAAAGAGGAACAGGAGTACCTAGAGCCCACCCACATTAAAGAGGAACCCTGGAGCGGTCAGGAGGGAGAGCAGCTTCAAGGCCTGGAGGAGGCTGGCATCAAGGTCTCATTCATTCCTGTGGAGAGTCAAGATGATGAAGAGGAAGCTCAGTCCTCGCAGCTTGATCAAACCGAAACCGAAGCTGATGGATCTTATAGCTGCTCAGAGTGTGGTAAATGTTTCACTCAAATTGGGCATTTAAAGATCCACATTAGATGTCACACAGGTGAGAAACCTTTCAGCTGCCCGCACTGTGGTAAATGTTTCACTCAAGTTGGAAATTTAAATAGCCACATAAGATGTCATACGGGTGAGAAACCATTCAGCTGTTCATACTGTGGTAAATGTTTCACCACAAGTGGAAATTTAAATAGCCACATTAGATGTCACACGGGGGAGAAACCGTTCCGCTGCTCAGACTGTGGCAAATGTTTCACTCAAGTTGGAAATTTAAAGATCCACACTAGATGTCATACAGGGGAGAAACCGTTCCGCTGCTCAGACTGCGGTAAATGTTTCACTACAAGTGGACGTCTGAAGACACACATGACACTTCACAACGGATACAAACTTTCAGCTGAAAACAGAGTCACCCAGAAGTAAACCTCCAGTAGTTTATTTTTTTTTTGATGAAGTTGACATTGCTTCCTCAGGGGGTTCTGATGGTGACCTCTTCTGATTTAATTTGAGAGGGTGAGTATTTTTCAGTTTCGGCTGGATAAATTGACAGCGGACTTGGCTCAATGCCGATATGCATGTGGACGTTGACCAAACAGACAAATGTTGATGCTGTACGCTACATGGTGGCAAACAGGAATTCACTCATTGCAAAGTTGTTGAAGAAACTTGTTGACTAACCAAATCCTACCACACGATGAATAAATAAATCTCTCATCACGCCGATAGTCTACACGAGGGATTACCATGGAAACGTGTCCCCAGCAGAAACCTCCTGTTGGAAAAACTGCAAATGTCACGTTATGATTAAAAGGTCACGTCTGTATTGTTCGATCTTGATGACACGTCAGTGTCAAGGAGGACGCACTGTGTCTCATGATGGTCAGATGTACGTCTCCAGACAATAACAGGAGGTTTGGAACAATCAGACCAGACTGTACGTGCACAACCGTATGTAAAGTATAAATGGTGACTCCGGAAAGAAGATCTTTGAATAGGGTTGACACCGATGCCCCAAGTCTGTCTCCTGTTTTGCAAACATTAAATGTCTTGTTTTTGATGATTTTACACCGATGTCGGGCATTCATTTTTCTAACACCTCCCATCCACTGGGCGTGACGTCATGTTGCCGTGGAGGTGAACTCAGCGCGTTTGCTGTTCTTGGTGCTGCAAAAAGAAAAATCAAAAAGCCGTAAACGCCACATGGGTGCCAAGTTCAGTTTAATATAATGTTGGCACGTTGACCAACAGTATTTAGCTTAACAACTGCTGCCAGGCACCAGAGACTACACACCACGTTACACACTCTGGGGAGAAATGGACATGAGCTAAACAATATACCAGGGTGGAGGGCTAGGAATCATTTTTGTGAGCAACAGGTTTGATGGGGAAGTTTAATAACCGGAAGATGGCAGTAATGCGACAAGGATGTAACTTGCAGTTAAACACCACAGAAGAAGTTACTGTAATGTGTAATATATAACCCCCAACCACTAGGTGGAGGCACCGGTCATGTCATTAATGAAATAAAAGACAACGCATTTTGTCTTTAGTCAGTTTCTCGAAGATATTCAGTTTAAGGATGATGTCTGTCATAACATCTGTATTTAGCTCATCTATCAACCTCCAGTGAACACAGGATTACTGCTTCAAACGACTCCCACTTGTTACAATATAATGATAATATAGAATTGTTGAACACCTGTGCTGCTTCTACTACAGATACTTTGAGCACACAAAAGGTCTGCCAGGGAAATAAAAAAAAAAAGAAATCACGAGCCTCTACTTTCAAAATGAAAAAAAGTGCAGATGTGAATGTGAATTTAAGTTTTCTTCCACAGAAAACCTTCATCAATGTTCTTCCTGTACTTTCTGTAAAAAGTAACGTTTTAACTAATAAATGATGAATCTCATCCCCGCGTTAACTTGTTTTACTAACACTGTTAGTTTTTGTTTTGTATCCTTTTCTTTTATCACACGGCAGCAGAATCGACGTGTCTCCATAACGAAAGAGGTACAGTCTGGATATTAATCATTGATGAGGCCCCTATTTCATTCAAAGTATCGATCACTGAGGTAAAAACATCTGGACCAGAGCAGCCGTCCTCAGGAGGAGTCCACCTCCAGCACAACTGTCATCACATTTTCATTTTGATTGGAAAATACGGAATTTGTTATGGTTGGAAAAAAACAATAAACACGGAAATTCATCCTTCAATACACCATTAACTCAACACACAGGAAACAACAGGTGGACGTCTTTACATGGTGGTTATTATTATACATTTCACATCACATCAGCCTTTTTCTGGTCACTCAGTGTTTCTGATATACAAGTTGCCTTCGTGGTCCAAAAGACACGTCTCGTTTCCTGTTGCTTCATATTGAGAAGTATTTTAATTGGAATAAAAGAAAACACACCACATTAAGCAGAAATACAAACGTAACATGGCTTGACACTAGTATTTGAATTGTATACTAGCAGTATTGTATTTGATGAAGAGAAATGATCATGCAAGACAACCAGCACAGACATCCCTCTGAACATGAACCTCAACGTTGGCCTATCGATGTGATGAAATCCAGATTACAGCCATTACAAAACATATAGTTTGACACTGACAATACAGCAGGGATCTAATCTTTGGTAAAGATGAGGAAATCTAGCAGAAAAACATTACAAACTGAGCAAATGACATCATCAAATTTAAGAACCCATATAATGAATGAGGAATAATATTTTAAATAGGAACAAATCAAGCTGAATTTGAATCCTTGAGGTCCTTTGCGTCTTGTTATCAAAATGAAATTGCCAAAGGCATCCTTCCCTTTGCTGGAGAGACATTTTCCTCACAAATCCCAAAAGAAACATTTGCTTCTGATAATAAAAAAACAAAACAACCGTGAGCCTTTTGCCAACACGATCCTCACATAAATACCAATGTTCTGGCAGCATTGATACATTTACACAAGTATTTCAGCTACATCAGGGCTCTGCAATCCATCCCATCAATGGATTCATCCTATGTGATTAATCCCGTAACATCCACGTCTGCTGACAGGCTCCTTCCTACATCTCCTTCCTTCCCCAAGAGTCGTCTTGTAAACAACACATGTAAAACCAATGCTCGGATGGCGTCCCTTAACAGATGTCCTGAGCGACATGTGAAGCCCCGCCCATTTTAATTGAGGATGGAAGAAAGGAGCAGCAGGCATTCTACCAATGTGACGGACACGCCAACTAAAATGCTTACAATGAGCTTTTCTATCAAAAATAAACGTCTGCAGTCAAACAGTGGAATCAACTTCCCCAAAGTGAAGCTGTCACACACGCTAATTTAGTTTAATGTCTGAAGTGATCTTGGACAGTTGCACCTTTTATGTCTCCTCCAGTTACTACGACATACATCATAAGACAGGTGAAGGAATAATAATAGAATAATACTAATACTAAAATGTAAAAAATAGTGTAGAAACCGTAACCGGATCGAGGCAGTGATGGATGAGGAACTGTCTGTGACCTCCGTCCTATGTTCACCTCTCTTTGGTAATATCACGTTGGACGCCGTACGTTTAAGAAGACACGTGTCAGAAGCAAGAAGTGGCGCCGTATGTTTTCCCCGCCGGCTTTTTATCTCCGTAACACTTTGTACAATCTACTCTACTTCAAAAACACTCCACAAAGACAGTCTAACACACCAGATCTAGATCAGACATCAGGGCAGCGCTTTTTACCAAAGGTGCAGCTTGTGAATGAGGACGCATTCTACGACATGCTTTCACACAAACATGCGCTCTGCAATTGACTTATAAAACTACCTAAAAAAATATTGTCAGCTGAACTGTGTTTTCTAAGTGGAGAACAGAACAATGCAGGCCGATGCTGAATGGCAGTTGTCGTTCCTCTCAGCGGTCAGATACACTTCAGGTGAAGGAGGTTTTCACTGTTCAGTTCTATCAGCCAACTGCCATGAATGTAAAAAAAAAAGGGTCGTTTCCAATTGTAGTTTGAGGGGAAACGGCGATCGTCAAGTCAAACCTTGACGGCTTTGTTGCTCAACTCGTCGGACAGTTGGTTTAGTGTCTTAGTCTATTTAAGGTAAAACTATTGTTCAATGAAGGAAACTATTAGGTTCATGTAGCCCCAATACGTTTTGTTTTCTGCATTTAGAATTACACAAGTTTACACAACGTCATGAATTTAGCTTCATGTTAATTCTTCTGGACGGGTCATTATCGTTTTCTTCCCTTTGCCAGACAACAGTGCGAAGGCTTACAGAGCAAGTAGACTGGCCGTCTTTTTAAGGGAGCGGGACACGTAAGGCACTACAGTCTCCATCGCAGCGCCTCTGCGCCCTTCTGAGCTCCACAGTCATCCACCTGTTGGGTTCTTCAGATTTGTAACATTCATGTCAGGAGAGCAGGTCGATCAGGCGTGTGCTGCTTCTCAGGTGGAGTCCGGTAGTAAGGGACGGGGCATGAAGAAGCTGTACGGAGAAGGCCGAGCGGGGGACGGGGGCCGTTTGCATGTACTTACAGTCGAGTGAAAGGGCCCACGTGGAGAGGCCCTCTCAGTTTGGGGGAGGAGCATGAGGTGTTGGTGGTGAAGGTGGAGGACGGGGAGGAAGAATAAGGAGACGAGGATGCGGACGAGGCGTCCGCGCTGCTGCTCAGGGCGAAGACACTGGAAACGGCCACGTCCACGATGCCTTGGCATAGCTCCGGATACAGTTTCCTGGAGGGGTTCGGTGTTTCATTTAATATTTAGCAGAGGGAAGTCATTGCCACAACATGTTTGCATTTTAATCTCAAGAGCTCATCTAGCAGCATGATTATGATGTATATCTTTGCAACGGTTACGATGCTTTCAAAGCTTTCTCATTTCTGACTGAGAAAAACAACCAGCACACAAATATTCAAATGTTTCACCAAAGATATTTTTGCATAATGGGGGAAAATAGATTGTCTATCAATAGATTGTCAATCAAATGTAAAGGGACGCGAGGAAAGACCCCGTTTGAGCACAAACGATGTGCTGAGTTGTACTGACTGTGCGCAGGCCGGAGCTCCATTGATCTCGATGAGCCACACTTTGAAGCTCTCGTCCACCATGAAGTCAAATCCGAAGAGCTGGAAGCTCTGGTAGGACAGGTGCTTGGTGCTGATGGACGGCTCGATGCATGTCAGACAGCTCCTGTGAGACCAGACGGCGACATCGTTTCCAATCACACGGCTGTTTGCCAAACGCCCCGACAACGCAAACCCTCGATGCAATTCATTGGCAAAGTTTACAGAAATCTGCTGCTGTGGAAGTGGAAAATAAATGCACGTAAAAGTGCTCCCTGCCGAGGTGTTTTCACAGCAGCACACAAATATGTGATCACAATTAATAAGCTTGAATACTACATGTGTACTAGCATTACAGCTGTGTAACTAGCTATTTGTTGTAAACGTGTGGAGCTGTATGAGCTGAAGTGTTTTAAAGGACACGAATGCAAACTTTATTCTCCCTCATTTTGCGGGAATCAAGTAAAAGGTTCTACAACGATGCAGACTGGTACAGCTAGCATGACGTTTAGCCCGCCGGGGTGTTTATCTCACTCATATTGTTAGATGAGCAGCTTTGTAATCTAACATTTGAGAACTAGCTCTAAAACACAGAAATGATTTGATCTGTATTCAGCCATGAACCCGAGTAATAGACGCCATGAAAGTTTGACCAAACGACTACTGTGCAAGACTTTCATAGAAATGACACAACTGTCCTCCAGAACTAAATAGATCCGACAACTCAGTCCTAATTGTTCAGTGTTACTATGGTAGTTTTTGTGTTTGGATACAGTACGGCACTGATACATGAACTAAGTAAAAACACGACGTTCTTTATGTGCCAATGTGATAGCTTAGCAATGCTTTCTATCACATGACATCCAACGATAACAGCGGCAAAAGCAAAGTGGACCTACTTTATGATCTGCTTGATCTGTGGTAAGATGGCCGTCTCCAGGGTGACATTGTGAGTGTTCAGCAGGTACAGCCTGAACTCATCAAAGAACATCTCGTTGCCCTCCTCGTACCGCCCGTAGTTGTGGGAGTGCTCCTTCTGGATGCAGTGGTTTGTCAGGTGGCTGGTCATGTCCTGGAGGTCGGAGCTGTTGTAGGGCTCCGAGGACGTCCGCAGCACGCCCTCCCGGTACAAATAGATGTTGTAATGATGGTCCACCAGCACCCAGCTCCTAGCAATATGATAATAAGCATAACAACAGCCCCGCTTCCTGAGTCCAGACGGACCAGCGCGGACTCTGTGGGTAACACGCCAAAGACTTGCCTGATGTCAAACTTGCGATTCCCCGGCTGCAGAAGCAGCGGCTTCTCCAGGTACTTCTGAATGACATGGACCTGCCCCTGATTGTCAATGTACTCCAGCAGCTGATTAGCATCGTGGGATATCAAAATACCAGCACCTGTTGCAAGACAAAACAACCAGAGCTGCCACTGGTGCCGCGTGCCAGACAGTAGTCAACAACGAAAAAACAGCAGGTCACACAAAAAGGGATTTAGCAGCAAAACACTGAACGCAGCTCAGGAGTCTCTTATCAATTTGGTTGAAGTAAATATAGCTTAAGAAGACTAATGTCGGACTGAGGCTTACCCCTGTCTTTGATTTAATGCAGTAATACGTGGATTACAAATGTCACCTTTAGCTCCGGCAGAGGACTTGGCTATCCACACTGTGCCCTCCCCGCTTTCTTTTTTGGAATAGTAGGAGGCCAAGAAAACTTCCCGCTCGTCCGTCTTGGGATTGCTCTTCAGATGGCTAATGCCATTCGTAGCCGGGGCAACGGGGGTTTTGAGGTCAGTGGGGTAGATGATGTAGGATTCTGGAAACCAGTTGCAGGAGTCGGAGAGCTCCGGGCTGGTTTTTATAAGCCTGATGGCAGAGAAGGGAAACAGTCAGCTAACAAATGCGATAGTAACACGAACGACAGCAAAAGATACAGATCTGTCACTTGAAAAGAGAAACACGCACTTAACCAGGGGCGCCTTTCTGCAGAGCTTGTCTGCTCCTCTGTAGTAATTCACCAGCTGCACCAGGCCAGGTTCATGACCTGTGGAGACGCAAATGGTCATAAGAACAAGGATTAAAGAAACACGGGGCCTCATCTGCACATCCAGAGAGAGGGACTAACTTCCCACAGGAAGCAGCCCTGCCCGGTCACAGCAGCTATATATAGCTATAATATAATATATATGTATATATATATATATATATGAAATGAGAAGGGGGAAAACCGATTTACCAAGCCGTCCAAAGGGCAGTCTGTTCCGTTCACCGAGCATTAGGTTGAATCTGGGATTGTCCCGTTTCAGCCTCTTCCAGTGTCCAGTCGACAGGAGGATTTTGGAAACTTCTGCGTAAACCGTGCTGTTGTCGTCACGGGTGACAAACGTGTAAATCGGGGTATTCATGATGCCGCACAGACTAGGGGGGGGGGTGTAACAGGGAGGGTTGATCGTATAAATAACTTCGCTGTCTAGCTCAGCTGGCGGTGGGACTGTCCGGGTGGGACTGCAGCAGACAGACGGTTCAGGGTTATCTGCTCGGCCCGGGCCATGACGATGAGTCGGTCATATCCACTCCGCGCCCGCCCAGTTAACCGCTAAACTCCCAGTACTGTTCCGAAGCTCTAATTCAGGGGTCTGAGCTTAGCAGGTGGCTTCGTAAAACCATGCAACACATGGAGGAGAGCGACACGCAGCGGCTCCTCGCCCCGGACAAGGGTGTGACTGCCTGCAGCACCCGGCTCCAGGGGCCGGTCCCTTCTGCATCCACGCAGATCCCGTCAGCGGTTTAGCTTTGGCTAACGGACCGCGACCCCTACGAATAGCTATTCAGGAGTACGGTTCCGGTACCTCTCCCCAAAGACAGAGCGTGGCACAAAATATTAAATAGCTGGCTAGTTAGCTACACAGCATCCCAAAACGCTTCTTCCCAGTGGCGGCGTGTTCTTTGATACTCAGCAGCGCAGCAGTCGCTGTCATCCGCTGTCGACAGCATAAACAAAAAACCCGACGTTTGTGGTTAGTGTAGTTTACCCACACACTAACAACAAGAATAGTACATATGTACATATTCCCGATACACATGATAAGTAAATAAAAACAAATTTTAATATAATCTGCTCAAAGTTATTATTCATTTACCAAGTATTTTCGTCGAAATTAGATACTCAAACTAATTTTAACAAAGCTGGTACTACATTTCCCAGCATGCTACACGGTAAAAGCGCCACTCTAACCGTTTATTTGGCGTGGTGTGGTTGTGGCTTTGGCCAGAAGATGGCGTCGTAGACCTCGTTACGTGTGACCAGGGTGGACCCCTGTGTTGAAATAGTCTTTCGTTAATACCACAGTTCAGAGAATAGAGTGTTAATACTCAAAAGAAAGGTTCCCACTCTGTGTAAAACTGCCTGGTTTTCAATAATATGTCTTCACTAATCAAGAAGCGTTGCGCTTGAAACTGAGAGAGCGGCATAATAACACATCACGTGGACGCTCCCTGGGCGGACCTGGGGGATAAATGCAGCACTCCCAGTTGTGACTAGCTATGAGTCCCGTTCCAACACTTTCAAAAAAGTAATTTGCCTCAACTTAGCGCTTTATTATTTTTCCGTTAGTTTTATATATCATGTTTTTAGGAACCCATTGCGGATGAAATTGGTTTAGTTTTGGCAGGCGGTTCCTACATTAGGTGAAAGTCATTCTGAAAGACATTTTTTAGGTTTTCTCGGCAGAATTTGGACGTGACCGGAAGTTGTGCAGCTGAAGAAAAAAACAGGTGGCGGGAACAACTGACTTTACAGAAATTTGTATCATCATAAATCCCGTCAAATGTTGAGTCTTGCACCTATTTATTTATTTAGAGGAAATCTCCAAAAGTAAGTGTCAGTCGTCCTCGTCGTTGTGTGTTGTTGCGTGTTTCAAATGACCTCGCAGCGTAGTTCGTAGTCGGTCCTGTCTGCAAGAAGTGAACGTAGTGCTGCCCGCCATGGAGACCGCCAGGTGTCTCTGACAGAATGTTGACCAAAAGTGAAACGTCACTGCAGAGGATTTGCCAGTGAACTTCCCTCGAGTTTGAGGACTAACTTACGTTACATCAAATGAGATATTTAACATGAGCTTAACGTTATCTGCACAGAGGGGGACGATTTATCCCGTAAAATCATTTACTGTTGCTCGGCCGAGACTTAAGAAAACCAACATTTTAGGTTTAGAGGTTAAAAACAATTGAAATATGTTTATAAAATAGGTGAGGAGTGGAGCTGCAAGGACATCATCATTCAATCTTTCGATCTTTTAATCTGCTTTTGCGAGTCAATTAATGTAATGCCTGTGCAGTACTAAATCAATGTTTCCCCATGACAGTATATCATTTAATGAGATGTAACTTTTTAGTGTGTATGGGTCAGTGACGATGAGTACCTTGGCTTTTACTGAGTTCATGTATTTTTAATAACTTTTGTCCCCTCTCCTCCATCAGGCCGGAGCAGGCCAGGCATGAGTGGAGCACACCTGGACGAATGGCAGAGGAGGTCCTTTGACATTTCATCTGGCAACTGTACACCTGAACAGACGGCCGATGCCTACCGGGCCCACATCCTCTCCATTCAGTATGCATGGGCAAGCTCCCAGCTCTCTCAGGCCGCCGCCGCCAGCCTGCTCGGGACCTACTCGGAGCGCTACGCCTCGGTGCTGGACTCGGATGACCCCCGCGCGGGGCTTAACAACTATGCAGACAGCGCGCTGCATCTGGCCCGCAGTCAGAGGAACTACAGTGACAAATGGGAGTCGTCTCTGACCGTGGAGAATGTGCTGGAGCTGCCCTGCGTGCAGCGGATGCTTCAGTCGGGGAAAGCGGGGGGAGGCTCTCTGGTGGCACCAGAAGATGTTGACCTATCGGTGGGAGGGCCGGGCGGGTCACCGGCTGCGTTGTTCAAACCCATACGTCCACCACAGCCTCAAGCGGAGGTCAACAACTGTAATCCTGCAGCTGATATGACTGTAGAGAGGCCAATGGGCTCTGAGGGGTTGTCGGGTATTCCGAACTCCTTCTCCCGGCCTGCGGCCCGACCGCCGCCCGCGTTGAGTCATTCTTCATTGGTTCCTCCACAGGGAAATCCCGGCCCTTCAGGCGGGGGACAAAAGTCTCAGTCCTCCTTCTTCCCCACCTCCAACCCATCGAAGCGGAAGAATTTTTACAACCCAGATGGAGGGGATGGTGGCAGGGGCCAAACCGCAGGTCAAGCAGGCTCGGACCCGCGAGCTGGATGCAACTTCAAAACGGCCCGCGCGCAGTTCATCGTCGATCAACAGAAAAAACATTCCAATCAGCCCCAGAGGGGTCAGACCGCCGGGATGGCGGCAACGTTGAAGAAATCTCTGGGTGCCAACAGGCCCCGGGGGACATTCTCGAAGTTCGTGTCACCCATTCCGAGACAGGAGGACGAGGAGGAGGAAGGAGGGCGGAGCTGTGGCTCCAACCAGGAGCCTCAGATCCTGGATGAGCGTCTGAAAAACTTTGAGCCAAAGATAATCGAGCTGATCATGAGCGAGATCATGGACCACGGGCCTCCCGTCACCTGGGATGACATAGCAGGTCTGGACTTTGCCAAGTCCACCATAAAGGAGATTGTGGTTTGGCCCATGCTGCGACCCGACATCTTCACTGGCCTCCGGGGTCCACCCAAAGGCATCCTTTTGTTCGGACCCCCCGGGACTGGCAAGACCCTGATCGGCAAATGCATAGCGTGCCAGTCCGGTGCCACCTTCTTTAGCATCAGCGCGTCGTCCCTCACGTCCAAGTGGGTGGGCGAGGGAGAGAAAATGGTGCGAGCCCTGTTTGCCATCGCCCGCTGCCACCAGCCCGCGGTCATTTTTATCGACGAAATCGACTCGCTGCTGTCCCAGCGCACCGACGGCGAGCACGACTCCACGCGTCGCATAAAGACCGAGTTCTTGGTGCAGCTGGATGGGGCGTCGACGGCCGCCGAGGAGCGCCTCCTGGTGGTGGGCGCCACCAACCGGCCCCAAGAGATAGACGAGGCTGCCCGGCGGCGGCTGGCAAAGAGGTTGTACATCCCGCTGCCCGAGGCAGCGGCCCGTCGGCAGATAGTGACTAACCTCATGGCGCCGGAGAAGAAGCGGCTCGGGGAGCGAGAGCTGGAGAGCGTGGTGGAGGCCAGCGAGGGCTTCTCCGGGGCCGACATGACTCAGCTGTGTCGAGAGGCGGCTCTGGGGCCCATCCGCAGCATCCAGCTCAGCGACATCGCCACTATTACGGCAGATCAGGTGAGGCCGATCCTCTACGGCGACTTCCAGGAGGCCCTGAAGGCGGTACGACCCAGCGTCTCACCGAAAGACCTGGAGCTGTACGAAGACTGGAATAAGACTTTTGGATGTGGACGCTAAGCGCGGCACCCGGTCCTCATCTGTTTTAGGAGTGTTTTCTACCAAACTTTCAACTCTGGTGGAATCTATAGATTTTTCAAAACCTTCTTTGTTGCAAACAAAGGACATAAGGTGGATGAGGTAGCAGGAACACCTGACACGAGAAAGGGAATTAAATACTTTTGCTCAATTTGCATTGAAATGAGTTCCCTACGTTTAGAAGCGGCGGACTGTTTGATTTTGACTTCACTGTTGTGGTTGGTACGTGCGTTCGGCACCATGTTGAATGCATGAACTGTTTCTAGTAAATGTTTGATTTGCTTTAATTACACTGCCAACATTATATGTTTTCCTATTAAATCGAAATGATCTCCAGTTCATTGTGTGCTTCTTCCTTTACGCAACCTCATCGACTCCCACAGAGGGGAGTCTTTATGTTGAGAGCTTTGTTGGCACGTCCCTAATGTCATCCCTGAGATCTTCCTGAGGCTGCGTGTGCTGATGGTATCCACGGAAGTTGGGCAACACGGGGCGCATCCTGGGTCCCATATTGTGAAAAGTTGCGTCTCTTCCGGTTACTGATTGAGAGCAATAGACTCAACAGGAAAACCTGTTTCTGCAACACCTCCTCTTCATTAGAAAAGAAGCATGAGCTCCGTGATTAGAACATCAGTGCTCGTCCTAATTCACGGGGTTCGTGGCTGGTTTCGATCTATTATACTTCCAAACTTTCCGGCATCTCCGCTGTAAAACGTCAAGTCGCTCGGCTCCGCGCTGCACAAACCCGGTTTGTCCGTCGCAGAGTCGTCGCTCTCGGCAACAGAGATTCTTAAAAATGTTGACTCGTTCGTCGGTGGTCAAACGCACATCGGGGAGGACCATCATAGACTGCGCACACATAAAATGAAATTCTCATGTAAATTTAATGGAACAATCTTTGAAAATCTGGAAGCCCATGAAAGAAGACTTTCATTTATTTTTCATCTTTTTGGTCAGATCCCTGATAAATATTTCAGACGCGTCGCTGGCGATTGTATGAAACTTTGTTCAATTAGCCAGCAGCTAAATTTGTCGCCCATTGCCCCCCCCCCCCCCTCCTGAATGTGGCTGTATGGTTTGTTACTCGATTTGACTGAATGCAGGAGTGTCACTTCTGGAGTTGTGTGGTCAAAAGAATAATTTACCATTTAAAATCAAGTTAGGAATTTGAGTAACGTAGAGAAGTTGTTTTGCAGCTGCTTTTCATGAAATCAAACAGTATTTTTGTTATATAATTTTTCCAACAATAGTATTCGTGTATCTACATTCTGCAATTACTTCTCTATTTGGCCATTTTTATTGTTGGTGGCAGGTCCGCCATTTACACAATGGATTGATGTTGGGAATTTGTATGAAACAAGGTGTAAAAAAAAAAACCGGGGTAAACAACATGCCCCCTTTATTCAATGGGAGGGGAAACACTTCGGAAGTTAGTACATTAATACATACAACGCATTAAAAAGCTCTTATCACCATGGATCACAAACCAATCCCGTTAAAAAATCTAAAAAACATAAGTAACTTTTTCCTGAAAATGTGTTACGTTATTATATAAGCGGTAATGATGATGAGTGACTTTTTACTTTTTGTCAAACGCAGCTGGTTTGACTACGTTACCCGAGTACACATTACGTATAAAATGTCTCAAAATTGTCCTTAATTGAAGGCATCGGGTGAGTCCATTTAGGGACTAGATGAAGGCCCTAAACATGTTAATGAAATCTGCCCCACGTGTTGGGAAACACCGGTTGAAACAGCGACAGAATTTGCAAAGCATGCAGCGAATCTTCCATTGTGGCCTTTTAGTAACGGCGCACAGCGGGAAACACCTGGAGTACTAACGTCTTGTTGGATTCATGGCTAAATCGGTAGAATCCGATTTGAAAGGAGCGTTTCAGCTGCTCAAAAGGGGAAGTGAGATTTGGGATTCTGGCAGGGCCAGAGTTGGTTGGCCAGATGAATCCCTCTCATGCAAATGCCCTCCCTCCCCTGTTGGGTCCCAGTCAAGCGTGGGGGAGGGGGGGGGGGGGGGGGTCTGGCTGGCCACAGCTGCTTCCCGTTTCTGCTAAATCACACAGCAGCCATCTGGACGACGTTGAGCTGCTCCTGCCGGCCCGGACTCGGCCTCCGCAGACGGGCCCGGCCCTCAGAGCCCCGGCCCTCAGAGCCCCGGCCCCTGCCTTCTGCTCCAGCGCCTGATCCTCCGCTGCTCCTCAGAGGACCACGCTGTTCGGGGTCCTGGTCACAACACACGTCAACGTGCTGGTGTGTGTGTGTGTGTGTGTGTGTGCTTATGCTACAGTGTGATCCCTCGGCGTCACAATATTAACACGAGGGTCTCTGTGTGGACAAAAGCCACTGTGATGATTCTGCCTTCTGTTTGCCGTCCGTTGCTGAATTCGTATGAAGGAATGTTTTTGAAGAAAAGATTTTTTTCTTTTATGCAAAATTGAAATGCTTTTAAACGGCTCATGGTAATCTCATGTGGAGAGGTGTTTATTTATTATGATATTATTGTTTGTGGGTTTTGTACTCGCACGCCAGTCATTCACTCTTTCCCGGCGCTCCCTTGACAGGCCGGCGAGCGCAGCGTCTTGATTGACAATTGGACGTAGTTATTTCAGAAGGTTTGAGAGTTAGAAACAAAATCTACATATTTTTTTCAAGAAGGTAAAAACTTTTCATTAATTCCAGGAATGGTTTTCAGTTTATCGTAGACATTTTGACAGGTGGTTAATAATGAAAATAAAATATGAAGCATCCCTATGAAAATATAGAGATGATCCCACGTAGCTGCAGGTCTTTTAGCAGTGGACCGCTGCTCATTTAACAACTTCCTCCATAGTGCTGCGCTCACACACAGTTACACAAAACACACGCTCGCTCTTCGTGCATATATAAAATATCCTTTATTGATATTTTGCAAGCATAAAGTTTCTTCAAACCTCAGAAACCTGCTTGTTTTCTCCTGTGAGTGAAACAATTGTTAGCCATCAGGTGCAAAACAAAAAGGCCAAGATAACATTTTCTTCTGAAAGAAATCAAAATAAAATCCAGCAGCGGCCCTGTTTTCAACACATTTAGTACAGTCGGACAGAAAGAGACGCAGCGTTTATTACCTACTCTACAAACAAACATTGATCACTGTAATAAATACAAAAAAATACAGGCGTGTAAATGTGATATAAATAAAGTACCGGTTGTAACTTTGCGTGTGTGGGGTTATCTACACTGATTGTTTTTATTGATTGAATTTCCTTTTTTTTAAATTGTTTTTACTGCACTGAAAATAACTGCAGAATACTTACACAGTAAAAAGATTTGTACATGTAAATATGGTAATCTTTTATATTCGTGTAGAAAAAAAGAAAAGACATTTTATACATGGAAAAACTGTAAATACATCATTTAAAAACCTTGGCAGGATTGTGGCTCAGTAACTCTGCTGTGTCGTCCTCACTGCACATCATTTTTGTTTCTTAAAAAAAAGAACTACTACTACTACTACTACTGCTACTACTACTACTACTACTACTACTACTACTTAACATGGCATTCAGAAGGGAAAATACAAGTCTTGGTTTTTAGTTGTACATGAATCTGTGTTCGACAAACATGCATACTTTGTATAAAAAAACACCTTTCAGACACCAACAGTGTATTTTACATCTTCTATTTCCTATTCATTTATTTCTGCTGCATGTCTGCATGAGTGTGTGTGTGTGTGTGTGTGTGTGTGTGTGTGTGTGTGTTTTTTTTGCCACACATCCAGCCGTTTGTCTGTGAGGTGTGTGTGTGTTCTCCGCCGCCCCCGCGGCTCAGTAGCGATGCTCCCCCCGCGTTATGTGCGAGGAGAACTCGTAGCGGTCTTGGCTCTGGTGGCCACAGAGGTTGCACTCGAAGGGGTCTCTGAAGCCGTGGCAGCCCATGTGGATGGTGTACATGACGTGGTCCAGGAACAGAACGCGGCAGTGTTCGCACCGGTACGCCCTCACCTGCTCCCCGTCTGCCGCCACTACCTTGAAGCCCTCGGACGCCATCTCCATGCTGGCCCGGATGGCCTCGTACTGCCTCTGCTGCTCCTCCTTCACCATGCCGTTCCTCACCCCCGAGGTGATGTGGTTGGTCAGGTAGATGAGGCCGGACGCCGCGCCGCCAGGGCGGTCCTCGTTGTTGCTCTCGGTGTCCGTGGAGTCCTGGCCGCTTTGGCTGGGCGAGCCGTCCTTCTCGCTGGAGGCCGACTTGGAGTTGGAGAGGAGCAGCAGGTTCTCGGCCGCGCTGTCTTTGGCCGACAGGCTGAGGCCCGTCCCCGCGTGGCTTTCGGGCGCCGGCTTGTGCAAGGGGTACATGGAGCCGAGGCCCACGTCGGAAGAGGAGGCCGGGGAGGTCTGGACCAGAGGCCGGAGCGACTCGGCCCCCAGGTAGCTGATGGCGCTGTTGATGGCCTGGTCGATGACGTGGGGCTGAATCAGCTCACCTGCTCCTCCGTCGTACGAGAGGTCCGACAGGCGTTTGTCACCTGAGGAGACACAAGGTTAAACATCACTCACGCGCTTGAACTTTGACCTCCGTCCTGCACTTACACCATGTTAATTCCGAGCCTGCTCCTTTATAGCTTAGTTTTTGTTTCTTCTTGTGTCATATTGGTATTTCTAGTCTCATAATAGCTTTATCCTGAGCCTCCGTATGTTCTGTTTATTCGGTTGATTAAACACAATTTAAACATTCAAGCATAAGCTTTTCAACTTTAAAGGCTTAATTCCTGTTGAGGCTGAATGGCAATAAAAATAAGAAAGAAGAATGAGCACTTAACACATTGGAGCTTCACCTATGCAGCTTTCACAGGCGCAGTGGTTTCACAAATGTATCAGCAAAAGCAGCAATATTGTATTCACACAAAGGAAGCAGATTTTGGCCCTTACCCACAAACTTCTGTGGCATAGTGCTCTTACGCTTAGCTACGTTATTAGCTAGTCTGTCTAGCACCAAGGCTCTGTCAGATCCCGTCTGGCTTAAGTCTTCCCTCTGCTCATTCTGGTTGCTTTCTTCCTTTACTACGGGAAATCAAGACAGAAAAGTAGATTTCAGAGTCAAAATAATTTGTTTTTGTCCTGTTTAAAGTGATGAGCAGGCGCCTGAAAACATTATTTTCTGTTCTGAAGTTTTTCTCACAGAGCGGATTATTCTGACACATGCAAGGCCCTTGGTCTTTAAGTATAGTATATGTTCAGGCTCACAGATGAGGTATAGCTTTGTTTCTAGGCTTCAATGCACAGGAATACAGCACCCTGCACGTCAAATAACTCCTTTTCAATATATGACGGCCAGGTGTAGACAAATACAGACGTTTATACTGACAACATGATGAAATTGACTTAGTTATCCTTGCAGTATTTCAAATAGCTGAAGAACCTCTGCATGATATATTCGAATGGAAATTACTGTCATGTGACCTGACCTGTTGGAGCATCTAGTAACCTCTGCACTACTGCTGCATGCATAGCGCGTCCTGCACTCGGGGTAAAGTCTTTGGTTGAAAGGGAAGTGTGCGTCTGGTGAGGCACCAACCTGTGTAGATGCTGTTCTGCAGTCCCATGCACTGGAGGTAGTTGTGACACCGCTCCTTGTGCTCCTCCAGAGAACTGCGCTGCTTGTAACTCCGCCCACAGTACGCACACTTGTGGGGTTTTCCAACTGCAGAGAAAAATAAATTGGTTTAGTGGACAAGGCTGTGCTATACTGTTATGATATCAATGTGTATGATATTACATTCATCCTTATGTTGGTTTATTACACAAAAGAGACTCAACCAATAGTTAAGTTAGTATGTTGTTCTAAATGCACATTGGTGGCTCTTTTGATAAAGAGCCACCAAAGTTATTAAAAGAACAGGAAGTGCTGGATTTTACAATTCCAGTTTTCCTGGAATGAATGTAAAGAAAGACGACAGTATTTAGAGTGAAGAGTGGGTAGTCAGAGAAAATAGTACCGCCTACAAAGTTCCCTCAACAGAAAACCCCATGTTAAAGACAGAAGTTCCGCCCACACTGACTGATTGACAGGTGATCTTTATCTCCACTGCTGAGGTCCCTGTGGGTGTGTGTTTTGGGGGGGAATTTGGGAAGCAACTTAGCAACTTTTACATTTCATAATTAAAACATAATTCATTTTGGGGGCTTTATTAGCTTTATTCTTGAGGAGCGTATATTCATAAAAAGAATATGCCAACAAATAAATAAATATGGGTTTGACTATTTCTCTATTAGAAGTTCATTCTTGGATTGTATAGAAGGCTTTCAAACAAGATAATAATATACACTCAGTTTGCAGAATATAAAATATTAAAATTAAAATGAACTGTTGAATAAAAACTGTTGTTTTTAGGAAATTGCCCATCCTTTTTAGAAATTCTGTAAAGCTGGCCTTGACCAATGAATGCTCTCAAGTGTCACAAACGTGGTAGAAAGTACTGAAACAAACACACTGTTTGGTTTTAAACCTTTCACGGTAATTGCAAACAATAAAATAAATGAGGAGTCCAGCTGTGCAAGAACCATTTTGCAGTTTATTATTTCTGTTCTACTGAGCTATTCACAGCAGGCTTTGCAAGGGTGCTGTTTACACCCAAATATTTCATGAACACATACTTCTGCAAAGCATTTGCACGAAAAAAAAAAAGAAGAAAAAAAAGTGACACCATATCTACACCCCGTGAACTTCCCCTTACACAGAACTAGCCTCTCACCGTATGCGGTGCGGAACAGGACATGCCTTTTGCAAAAGGCAGTCCAGGAGTGCCACGCGTGCACAGGTTTTTGGTGCCGGTGACCTTTGCGTACTCACCTGAGTGGGTGCGTAAATGGCCGGTGAGGGCATCCCTCCTGCGACAAGCGTAGCTGCACAGGTGACACTTGAAGGGTTTCTCCCCTGAATGGAGCTTGATGTGACGCAGCAGGTTGCCCTTCTGGGTGAAAGAGGCGCCGCACTGGCTGCACTGGAACGGCCGTTCTCCTGAGGACAAGAGCAGATGCACATGACTGTAAAGAGGCAGATGGAACACAACTTGTATGTTTGACTGGCACACACACACACACACACTCGTATGTTCTTATTCTGTGTTCTGGTCTTTGAATGTTCGTCTTGCACTGCACCTCTCTCCCTGACCTCCCTATGTTTGATCCCTCCGCTGGCCACGATAAAGGCACACGGTCTCTGTCTTTTATATGCGATGAATCGAGGCGCTGCAGGACATGCATGCCAGAGTGCCAGAACAAGCCGGGAGACGGAGCGTCTCCGGGGCAGAGAGCGCTCCAGCAGCCGGAGGGAGGGTTCCCCGGCAGAGTGACACCCCGTCTCTGCGCGCCCCCCCTGCCCCGCTGGCTTCTGGCGCTCTGATCGAACAAGAGCCTTTCAGACTCAGCCTGCCAGTTCCGTGATGCACCATTGCCTGGGTCAATTTGATCTGAAAATCTCATTTTTTCCTCTTCTTCGTCTCTAAAATAAGAGCGGCACATCACAATGCAAATTCAGCCTCATTTGAATAAAGCGAAGGAAACACTTTGTGTTGAGAGCCAGTCTTCCTGATCAGCGCTTCTGGAATAAACCAATATCCAACCTCTCCGAGTGTTGTGGCATTCTGTGAGAACGTTTTAATATGGCTTTTTTTTCTTTTTTTCTCTCAAAGGCCCCCCATAAAATAAGAGTCACCACTGAAGCAGCAAAAATATATAAAAAAGGAAATTCATTAAAAATGCATTTCAGGAGCAAAGACTCAGCACAGAGTATTTTCTATTTAAATAGGAGGCACTTCATTATATCTTTTATTGTACTTTCTTTTGCATTTACATTAGTCTAGTGTTCCTTTCTTCCATTTTGAGTTTCATTAGTTTCTAAAGCTTGACAGTTAAGTGCTTTTTTCAAAAATGTTCCCCACCACTGGTTTAGCTTCATCACAATAGAATATCAATTTGGAAATTTGAAAAAAACTTTAAATAGCCAGATAATTGTCACTTCATAGAGATTCCATTTAATTGTCGCAGATACATCCTATATATCAACTGAGGGTATGTTTTTTCGGACCAAGTTCTTCTCTGCTACTTTATCGCTGTAATAATTTGATAAGTTACTGTTGCTACGTGGTAATTCAGAGTCATTTAGATGAACAATAATGAATGCTAATGGTAAGCTCAAAGTCTATTTCACGCACGATAGGAAGGCTTACATGCATACAGCCCACTACTGAGTATAGGGCTGATTGCAAACATAAAAACAGTCTCTAAAGTTTATTTATGCACGGTGATACTGCTGGTGTTAGTAGGAGGCAACCAATCTAAGCTTCATTTATGCGATTAAAAGTCTGAGGAAATGCTGTGCACGTGTGCGGGAGCCACGGCAGACCCCTTTCTACCCCTCATCCATCCTAACAGTCAACATGGGTGCAAAGGAAGGGCAAGAAGTATTGCAGGTGGCTTACCAGTGTGGCTTCGCTTGTGCACCATCAACACATTGGGGCCAATGCAAACTATCCCACAGATATCGCACTTGAGCTTCCCGTTGGGCAGCCGGATACCGCCGGCCGAGGAGTAGGCCTTGGCTTCGAGGCTCGGCTGTGAGCCGTTCACCTTGGCCCCCGAGGCATCGACCACGCGCAAGTCTTCCGCGCACTCTTCCTCCTCCACGCCATTCATGTCACAGGCCAGCCCATTCTCCTCATCACTGCGAGCCTCAACTTTAATGTTACAGGCTGGAAAAGAGGGCAAGGGGGGGGCCACGGTTTAGAATAGGAGCATGATTCTTTCATGATGTAATCTAAAGATGGGCAATTATCAGTGTGATATTGATACTGTGGCATGAGAATAGACAACGCTGCGTATTGTAACAGCGTGGTGTAGCCTTAACGTTTCCTTTGCCTGGTCTGAAAGGCTTTATGAACTTATTTAACTCTCCTTACTGAAAGAATGGATGTTTCCAATAAATCTTTATATCCACCATATTACTTAAAAAGACAACTATATAATTTTGTGTGTTAATTTTAAGTAAAAACCTAGTTTAAGTATGTCATTAATTAGTTCTTATTTGTACAACATTCATGGTTAACCTGACAGATTGTCATGGAACAATTATTTTTTGCACATTATTTAGGTAAGATACTTCCTTACAGTTCTCTTCTTTTTTGTATTTGAATGAAACTTGTTCAAATAAATGCATGTAATTTTAGACTACTTTTTAATTCCTGCCATGAAACAGAACATTAAAAACACCTGGATTTTTTGTAACCACCTTGTTTACGTTCATCCTCTCTTTCCTCTGTCGGGATAGACACCGTGTTCAAAGGCCTTGCAACTGCACTGTAATAAATCTAGGGCAACAACCGTTTTGCAAGGGAAAACCTCCCCTAGTGCACATTGCAACATTTTCATGTTCACCAGGACGCTGCATCAACACTTCAAGCGCTTCCCCTCTTACTTTCAACAGTTTTTGTGAATAAAGCATGAGAGAAATCAACAACCGGTATCAGATAAGATCAATCCACAGCCTACTCATCTTAACCGTACTTCTATTTCCCAGCAGCGTAGCTACGTTAGGACACACATGGACAGCGTGCTTACTCTTTGAGGATGTCGGTGATGAAGAAACAGATCATCTAGCACCATCACACTTTGGTAAAACAAATGACAGCAAGATAAACAGGAAACAGAGACACAGGAAACAGTGTGAAACTAGGGACGACGGCGGTGTGTCTATCAGAGCAAGAGAGTGCGATGATCACACGCAGGCACACGTAAGACAAACTCGCTTGTATGCAGGCGTTTCAATCCATCTAATCAAGGCCGTTCAGAGTGCAGACAGTAAACGCTACGACTCAAGTGCAATCTGTAAAGTCTGGTGTTCCCAGAGTGATCAGAAAAGAGAAGTGTCCTCTGGGCCCAACTAACTGCTCCTTCTTTTCCCACCACAGAGCAGTTAAGAGTACTGACGGATCGCGCAAGTCCCACCAGCTTGTGGTTTGCATGTCAGGGGCAGCCAGATTTCCCCATGCCTCTACCTCTGTTTGTACAACTGAAGAGGAAGAAGTGGAAATCATGAAATATAGGAATCCATGGAAAAGGGGAAGCTTCAGAAAGAGGGCCTGTCTAACTGAAATACCAAGAATTATGGAGAAGTGACAGAAAGCGAAGCACGGGAAAGGAATTGTAAAACAGCCTCTAACTGACGCCTGGTTGTTGTTGTTGTTTTCTTCCTTCGTAGGAGTTTTGTTTTCAACTAAAGCGCATGAATCCACTGACATAGAGAATGTTAGAGAGGAGGAGACTGCGTAGGATCCTCTGTTTATGACTGCTGCTCCGATCGAAGCAGCATTATCCCATCGTCCACACATTTCTTTACACCAACAATCTGCTCATCCGTTCGTCAGTTGCAATACGACTTTCTTATTGTTTATCTGATGAGATAAGAGAGACCAGTCGTGCACGTATAGGGAAGGAAAGGCTTCACCAGAAAAGTGCAAAAGCGGAGGATCAGTTTCGCTTCTATCCACTACATTTTTTTTAAGTATATCAATTTATTCATCCACTATTCTTCTATATTCATCCACCACTTTCACAGCATTAATTACTTTAATTGTCCATGAGCTCTTTGAACGTTATCGATTGAACCCACGTATGCACTACTGTTAGCAAACAATTTTAAATGTGTATCCATTACTCTTAACTATTTTAACAGTGTAGCTAACATCATGTAGTTTATTACTATCAAATACCTCTATGCAAAACATAAATATTCAATCATTGTATCCATTACTATTAGCTAGCATTAACCACTACCACTGATGTGATGAAATACCAATAAAAAGGCTGAATGAAACAATTGCTCAGTATTTGCAGGAATACTGTATAATGTCAGTTAACTAAGGAACTGTTTTGTAATTCTTTGTACAATGAACTAAATGAACATTCATGTTTGTCCGTGGCACAGACGCACCACAGTGCGGCTCTCAGGTTCTCAGTCAGCTAAAGCAGCCAGAAGGGAACCATGAAACTTGACTGCCACCCACTTCTCATGGATATGGGGAAGTTATGACTGAATTGGGAATAGGAAGAAGGCTTTTTGCTTTTTTATCTTGTTTGTCACGGTCACACATCCTGATTTGCTCGTTTTGGGAAGCAAGGGTCAGACAAACAACAAAGGGTTGCAATAAAACTGTTATAACCTGATGTGGATCTAATCCTCAGGTTACAGCTGAAGGGGGGGAGGGGGGGGGGGAATAAAACTATTACAAATACTGATAGATAATGATATACAATTTAAAAGTTATTGCAATGCTCTTAAAGTGAACGTCTATAAAAGAAATAAGAAATAATTGGAATATCGGAGGCCATTCGGCCTGCGTGTTAGTTGTTGAAACACAGGGAACGTGCTGGAGCTTCCTGTTACCGACTTGCTGCTCTCACCGCCTGAAAAAAACCCAGCGTGCAAAGGAGTGGAACCATATGTGTTAAACCACTGCTGGTAACACTCGCAACGCCAAAACTTGCCTGCTTTTCCCCTCACACTATGTTCGCCTCCACGTTTTCGGGAACTAGACGGCTCAGTCTCTCTCTCTCTCTCTCTCTTTCTCGCATGTCTCTGAAATAGCACCCGGCTACTGTCTGAATCACCGAAAGTGAAAGAAAGATCGTTTCACTGGGATGTCGAGCGACTCATCCTGACGCCTTGTGACTTCAACCCAATGTGTCCAATTCAAATTTTAAATGAAAGCAACACAAAAAGAATTGAATTAATTGAGTTTGAATAAACACTCGGATGTGGGAAGAGGATCTGCAGCGTTGTAAATGCGACAGTGATCCTGGGCTGTGAATACTTATTTGCACAGGAAACAACCCGGGTTTTGAGGTTTTGAGCTTTCGATACTTTGAGGTCCGTGTCCCACATATAGTCCCCCTTCTTTGTGCCTTTTTTACAACAGAGAACCGAGCAGCACATGATCCTGGGTGATAATTATAACTCATTCTGCCTTTTATCACAGAGGCAGCCATGCATAGATGTACCAGATACTTGCACTTCCCTTCTTTCTCACTGACCCTATATAGACACACACACACACACACACACATGCAAAGTGATAGCACTCTTATAGGGAATGAACACGTAGAACATACGTTCATACACGCCACAGCCAGCTGTGTCCTTGTCACTCTCCTTACCGTTAGACATTTAAATCAGGCACTCTGACTATTTCCTTTTTTTCCATCCGATTGTACTAAATGTCCATCAGTCCCTTGACAATCGCGTAAAACACGGCTCTGCAGAACCTCCCACACCTCGTGTTAACACGTGTTGGTTGTTGCCATCGCAGCACTTGATCACAACCTCTAAGCTCAACAGTAAAGTCAAACAGAGAGCCTTTGTGAGTAAGTGTGTGTGTGTGTGTGTGTGTGCGTGCGTGTGCAGGTGTGTGACCTATGTGGTGTAGTGATGCACTGATCTCTCTGAGCTTGGCCCTCTTCCTGAACTCTTTATCTCCAGGAGTGTTGAAACTGCCTGATGGCAAGTTCTTCTTTGGAAACTCTTGCACATCCTATTTCAGTTGAGCCGAGTTGCACCTCTTTGTGCACGTTTCACATCTCAAAGTGTCCACGTCGTTGCCTTTCTATATCTCCCATATCTCCTTTCTATGTGATAGGTGGAGAATTAATAATCAAAACAAATAAATGACGCTGCCTCTCATGGGAATTCCCAATCATCTGAGTGCGGTGGCGTTCCCTAAACCATTTTGGACATTCGGTGAACATATTAAATCTGTATGATATCATGAAAAGTTTTATGTCTGATTCATCTTGCTGTCATGTCAAACCGATTAGCTTTTAAAGACCAAGGTTTTTTTTTTTCCACAGACCATCCATATTAGGAGACTTGAGATAAATATACGCTGCCCCAACGTGAATCCCCCCAGCATGCTTGCTCCTTATTCTCACCATGATATTCCCTGGCTTGATGTGCACAAACTCAAATCAAGGCCACATTAGCTATTCCTTAAGATTTGGCTTATTTATGGCGTGTCATGGATCAAAGGGATTTTCTTTTTTTTTTCTTTTTACCTTTTCTGCCAATGACCTAAATGTGTCTTTTTGCAGCTTTAACTAAATTTTTCCAAGGGATTTGAAACGGCAAATGTCTCCCACTGGATGTGCATGACATTAAGTATATATAACGATTATGTTATGCTTTTGATACTGACATTACTTTCATTTAACTGTTGTACACTAATTTGGACGCCTCGGGGGCGAGCGCATCGCTGCTGGGAGACGCCCTGCACTGGGCTGCGCCCGTTCTGATCGCTGCTCCACGGATACACTCGATTTACCGTCGCAATCGCGCCTTCGGGTCGCTTCATCCGTGATTTGCATAAGCATCAGTGGTGTCCTGGGCGGCTGTGGGTGCGTTTTGGCGAGATGCAGCCGCGTACCTTTGTCCCCTCTGTTGTTGTGCTGGTGGGTGGAGCCGGCTGACAGGTCCTCGGGGACGGCCATGGGCTCCTCCGCCTCCTCGGACGTGTCGATCGGCGGGGGGCTCACCCGGCCTGGGGAGACACACACACACACACACACACACACACACACACACACACACCAGCAAACACGCGTCAGTCACCACGCCGCCCCTCGCCGCGTCTCATTCAGGAGACGCAGAATTACCTGCGGGCCTATTGTACCTATTTACAGGTCAATCATGCGGTGGGTCGTCTTTTACCTGCCATCGGGGCCATTTCCTGGGCCTCCTCTGTCTCCATGCGGTGCAGGTACTCTAATGGGAGAGAGATGGAGATGGAGATGCGTGTGAGTTTAATCAAGTGCAGGCGGAGGAAAGAACATTATAAAAAGCCCGAGTGGAGTAAAGGGTGAACTTTTTGGTGTGACTCCGTCACCTCAGCGAGATCACTCTGCAGACGCAGCGCTGTCCCCCACGTTACACTACAAAGAATCACAGACGTTTTCATTACGAGTCTGACAGAGAGACCGCGCTCAGAGCGGCTTGGCTGCGGCTGACGGGTCCCGCCGGTAACGGCGGGTCGCCCGGGAACGCCGTTTCGGACCACATTTGTTATTTATTGTTAATTTCCTGCCACGCAATCATCCAAAAATGCAAAGTGACTGCCGCAAAATTAAGCAGAAAATTAACTGGCCCCCCGGGTCACGGGGATGCGGGTGTCTTCCGTTCCCAGCTGATCGGCACTCGTGTTCTCTCTAATTTACTGAGCATGCATCGCTGAGCCCGGGGGCCCGGGCACAGACGCATGCGAGCCACAATCAGAAACAAAGAGCGGGGAGAGCAGAGAGGCAGAGTAATGGAGAGGGGAGGGGGACAGAAGAAAAGCGAGACAGATATCGAGGCGGAGATGTCGACAGCAATGGGAGGGCAAGAAGTCAGGAGAGGGAACGAAATGGAGAAAAGAAAAGAGAGAGAAAAACAGGCCGAAGGAAGGAGAAGTTCTCTGTATTTATGAATTCTTTCTTTTTTTTTTTTTTTTGTTTAAGAAGCGATGCTCCGGCCAGAGCTGAATATCTGAGGAGTCACCCGTGCTCGTGGCCCCATTAATAATGGATGGCCCTCAAGTCTGCAGCAGATGGGCCCGACAGCCCCGGCCCCAGCTCCGCCACTTCAAGAAGCCCTCGGTGGGGCCGCCCGCCCGGTCCAAGCAGCCTCTCAGGGAGAAGTGAAGCTCCCGAAAATAGCGAAACAAGCCCAAGGGAGAAGGGGAACCTAGGCCTTCCTGTTTTACTGACAGATGGCTCCACACATTTGGAACAAACAGTGGGAAGCGACCGGGCCGCTCTGTCGCAACGCAACAACATTGTGCGGAGTCGTGTCAGGAGCTCCGCGGCATGCAGACGCCCAGGACGCAAGGGCGAGGGGGGGGCGGAGGGGGCAAAGGTCACTGGTGCAGAAGATTTGTTGAGCACAACACCGGGGTGTTGCGTGTTACTGCGCCGAGCCTTCCTCAGCATCTGGAGTTTGGAGGTCGGAGGCGGAGGGCGGGTACGTTCTCGTGTGCCATCTCTTTTTTTTTCTGGGCAGATGGTGCGAGGGGAAACACGGATGTGTTGGCGGGGGGGGGGGGCCTTAAAAAAGAGAGTTCCTACAATCAGCCACAACCCAGTTGCGTGGGCATGTGGAAAGTAAGGTGCACAAAGAATATTCAGGAAGTAGTTAGTTTTGATAGTAGTGTGTATTCTTTTTACTAACATTTTTTTTTTTTATTTCTACTAATTCAAAAACGTGTAGTTACTAGTTGTGATTCAGATACAGTTCCTTTACTTCCTTTGGCCAAAGTCATCCATTTTCTCCTTTATTTAAAAAAGAAGATAAGAAGACGATTGTCCCGTCTTTTTGATTATGTCCTGGTCGATGAGGTGTGTGTGTGTGTGTGTGTGCGTGTGTGTGTGTGTAAACTGGGGGCAGGTGGTAAAGCCGGTAAAGTCACAGAGAACTTTTGACGCATAGCGCAGGGGGACTGGAAAAGTTTAGGTCTGAGTGTATGTCAAGTGTGGAGAGGCAGGAAGAGGCTTGTGGGTTCACAGAATTCTCGGTCCTCCTCCTGTGTGTGTGCTCGCGCGCGTGTGTGTGTGCGTGTGTGTGTGTGTGTTTGGTGGAGGGGAGGGGGGGTGGGGGGGGTTAGAGGCGTCTGCTCATAGTGAGGTGCAAAGGCGACACCAGGGAGCAGGGTGGAGATGAGAAACAACAAAACCGTTAACAGATACTGAGGACCACACCAGCAAAGTTTGGATACCCAGGAGGAAGCTTAAGGCACTGGTGTGTGTGTGTGTGTGTGTGTGTGTGTGTGTGTTTCAATTAGCTCACGTAGTAAATACTGGAATACATGAAACAACACACAAGTACAGAAAAGGAGAAAAGTGTTTCTCAGTGTTTGTCAGTGACTTGTGTGTCAGAACTGCTTTAATAATAATCCAGAAATACATATTAAACTGTATTCCAACATAATGGCCCCATTAGTTTTAGAAATATATCACCTGGTTAGACGTTTAAAAATAAAAGTGTGATTTATAGCACAGCAGGTTCATGTTAAATATCTTGATGTCCCGCTTATGACAGATTCATTAGACATCAACGCTCCGATTACACAAACAGCATCGTGATCCCCCACACACGTCACTAAAGGTTTCCACTTCAGAAAGTCACTAAACAGACTGATCAGATTAATGAAAAACGTCTCAACAAATCATTTTGTATGAGCTTTCTTATCATCCCTCAGGATTGGAGACGATCCCTCAGTGCCGAGCAGTGTGGTGCGCGGCCACCTTCGTCCACCATCGTCCACGTGCACACGGAGCCTCTCATCAGTAATTCATGGGCTGTACGGGCGCGGTGGTGTTAGCGGATGTGTTCTTGGGAGCCCGTCGAGGGGGTGAGGGGAGAGCGAAGGGGCGCTGAAGAGAAGTTTCCTTCATTTGCATCTGACACACTTCACTACTCTGCTATTCAGACAGTACAATCATTTTAATAACCGTCTGCCTTCCTCCGCTCACCCCCACCACCCCCCCCCCTCCTACTTTTGTTTCTACTGACAAGATAGATGATCCGACTGCAGACAGATTTTGCAGCACTTCTCTTTCCAACCGCGTTATGAAAAAAGTCTGTGCAGGTACCGGGGAGTTTGCTGAATCAAACTTATCTTATTTCTAATACCCTTAAGTGTCAGTTTGTGTTGGAGATGCAAACTGGCGTTTGAGTGACTTGAACTTCCCTTTAAATGTGTCAAACTCATTGAAAAAGGACATTTTACTTGGAAGTAAAATTTGTTTGCTTAAAATAAAGAAACCGTAATATGAATAAACAACGATGCTCTCCTGCAGTTTAAGCCCGGGGAAAAAATCCTAATGGCACCAGCTCTTAAAACTCATTTAAATCTGCTTTAATCTGTGATGAGTTAACTGTTTTCTGTTTAGTTTATTGTTGTTATGTCATTGCTCTTGTTTATGCATATAATGCTCCCATTGTTTATTGTATTATCATAAAAAGCACCATGAGTACCCTTTAAAGGGCTGTACAAATAAAATGTATTTAAAAATTATTATTATTATTAATGGAAACCCAATAACTAACTAATCACTGGATACAATTACGAATAGTTACATTTATTCTTAAATGTGATGCCAATATTATATAATATAGTATTTGTCTTTTTTATGCAGGTGCTGAACTTCGACAAGCAAGAACTTAAAAAAAGAAACTTTTTAAGTTGATCATAAGATCACGGAACACTTTATTTCCTCAACAGTTTGACTCGCTGTCTTTCTGTCTGGGCGTTGATCTACTTTCCACCGCAGTGTAAAATGTTTCTTCGGTCCTGCCTACATGTGGGGGCTTTTTTTCTACCCGGCACACAAACGCGTAGCTTCTGACCGCCAGTGTGGGTCGACAGGTGAACGCAAAGCGGTATGCGGTACCGGTATGAGAAAACATTTAAAACAAATGATCGATTAATAATTTATCAAGCGGCCGACCGAGTGAAGTGATTTCCTGTTTAACCAGCGCGCAAGTGTTTTCACACACGCTTTGGGTTTTTGGCCACGGACAAAAACTGCGTTTTTAATCAAAAGTTGTCGTTTCTTATTTCTGAAAATGTGTATTTTAATATTTGTTCAAACTGCAGAGCAGCCGGCCTTCGGATAAGTTTACTGAGCGCGCACATCTGTTGCAACAGGTGCTGTAACAAGAGTGTAACAAAGCTATGAAAGTGCTTCAAATTAGAGCCAAACGCCCCGATTATTACCAAGGAATCTTAGAAATGACATTAAATGTTTTTAAATAAATCTAAAGGATTGTGAAACAATTTATCCATGTGTTCCCAAAAGAAAACGAGACAGGGAAAAAAGGGGAACATTCCACTACTTCCGTTAGATAGCTGACTATTTGGTAACAAATGACGCTAAATATCTCTATTTTCCCTCCGCTTTGTTAATCCGTCGCATGTTCTGCAGCGGCGGAGAAAAAGGCGCACCAAGCGGGATCTGATGCTGCGGCGCACCTGCACCCGAACTACAAGGACCGGTCTTTTCTTCTCTTTTCTCCCTCCCGTCAGGTGCTCGAACGCTTCCCAGAACTCTCGAGCAGACGCGGCTTTAGTTTCAGAGGTGTCGGTTCGAGCCCTTCGGGGACGGCGCGGGTGCGAACGGCGCGGTGGGGAGTCACTTTACCTGCTATTCCTTGAGTTTGCAGTATGAAGTTCTTCCAACTCTCCCCGGCTCCATGTGCAGAAGGTCGCAGCGCCGCAGCGGCCCCATGGAGCTGCGCCCGGAGTCCCTCCCCTCTCCACTGCACTTCCTCGTTCCAGCCCAACATCACTAAGTCTCTGAGCTCGGCTGGGGCATTTTGCTCGCTTTTATCCGCGGGCCGAGTCTGCAGCGGGGAGTCGAGGCACCGAGCCCTTGGCGCTCGCTTTGTGCCGTGCCAATAAAAGCTGACACCCAGTAGACCATTACTGGCAGCCATGCATGAGATGGGATGAGGCGCGCGAGGAGAGTGGACCATTCATTGTTTATTTATTTCATTCTCACCGAGGAAGCTGAGGGCTGCAGGGAGGAGGGGGGTGGGTGGGGGGGTCTCTCCTTACTTGCATATTGGACAGCTCCCCTTCTGTCACCTGTTCTGGCGGCCCATGAAATGAATGTGACTTTATCGTTTACTATATTCTCACTGTTTCATGTAACTCTTCTACAGTGGCCATCAGAGCCAAAGCGTTCTCTCTACCCCCCCCCCCCCCCCTCCCCACCCCCACCACCATATCAGCAAGTGTCCACATGTCAAGACCTAAGAGAATTGTTTTTTTTTTAATCTTTTATATTTAACAGCACTTTACTCTCTGCTTTGAGATGGGCGTCGTACTCTGAGTCTCCGTCCCGTAGAACATGAACACACAGGTGTAGTGACGCACGAAGCCATGCCAAGACCTTTGACCTTAGAGAAGTTTTGCTGCAAATCACCCGAATTCCAAAAAGCAAAAAAAAAGACTTGAAACTGATATAACGTTGAATGTAAATGAATAAACCATCACCACTGTAAGACTTTGCACCACTTTGTCCCCCTCCATTCTGCCATCGTTCACACTGATATGAACACATCAGGCCTGCACTTTAAATATGTTTAATATCTATCCAATTTTCTTATGATGACAATGTCAGCGTCCATCTCTCACGTAGTTGAAGCTACGGAGTGATGGGTGCCGATGTACTGCCCGAAATCATTGGAAGAAATATAAGTTGTTGATTAATATTGATGGACATTTTAAAAAATAATGAGTTAAATCTCTAAAATGACTGGTTATTGTCTCACACTAATATCCGGCGCTCTGGCTCTGCAATCGCCGTACTGAACTGTGATGAACTAACTCCAAGCTGAAGTTGCAACAGTTTCCACTCAAATTTCCCAGAATAATTTCTTGTTCTCTACTCTTTGAATTTGCCTTGCGTGGTTTTCTCTGCTTGCGTCGCCCCCCTCCCTCCCCCCCGTCCCTCCCCTCCCCTCAGTATCCCACTGTCCACAGTCCCTGCAGAGCAGCCTTATCTCAGGAGAGGCCGTGTGTGCTGGATCGCTGAGTCACCTTTCGCGGGAGGTTGCCCTTATCTCCTGAGAAGCACAACATTCAGGCAGTTGGTTGCAAAAGGAGGAACTTTGGGCAGGAGCACTGTGGCCTGCTGTGTCTTCACGGCCGCGTTACGGATTGCGGCAACGCTCACCGACTTCCTCAGCGCCCGCATTTCTCTATGAAAAAGGGTCAGAGGCCGCAAGGCCGGTGGGGAGAAAAAGCGACGGGTCACTATGAGTGGCTCCTCGGCACCGCAGAGGTGTCCACTCATGACTGTGGTCCTCTACGTCCCGTCCCAGTGACGCAGCGGGTTCACTCGTTCAGCCATTCACTCTAGATTTTAGAGAAGTTGTCTCAGAGGTGGGATGAACTCTCTCGGCTGTCCTCCCGACGTCTGGGCGTCACGTTGATGCATGTTTCTGCAAAGATTCTTAAGGTTTTGTATAATTACTCAATTCTAAAGTTGTTACGTTTTTTACCAGGCGTAATCCACGGCTGCAGATGAAACCGAACACCTCTGCTCCTGCGGGTTAATCCACAACCTGAGGAAAGCCATGTTGCTGTAATTAATGTCATTACCTGGCAAGGCTCAAAACATCATCAGGCAGTGTAGCCGCTCGACTAGCGAACAATAGGCTCCGGCTGGTTCTTATTTCATGGATCTTTAACCAGTATTCACTGTTTCACATCTGGAAGCCCTGGCAGCATGTAACCCTTAATTGGTTTCAACACCTTAATAAGTCAAAGGCGTTCAAGACTGATAATCACATTAAATAGTGCAATTTATCTAATAAGTAAATTGCAAAGTGAAAAACTCTTTCTTTAGGAGTGAGGATGTTAGAGTAAATTAAATTCCCCTCTGCACACTCAAGCATCTATTTCCTTATGGTAATTATCTGCTGGAGTAGACGTGTGACTAGAAGGAGTCAGGCAGGCTTGACATTTAGCCTTTTTATGGAGCGGCGATGAGTGAAAATTAAGATGAGGAAGAGGAAATTAATCTGCAGCCCAGGCAGGCATTGAGGGATCCTGGAGGATAGCGGCTGAATCAATCACGATGTTTGTGAGCGTGTTCTGAAAAGGAGCCTGTGATGAGATGCAGACCTCAGGCTGGGAGATCTGAGGAGGAGGAGGAGGAGGCCGCTTTTAGCAAATAGAGGAGTTTTGCGCCATTTTATTGGTTTTAAATACAGACAATTCCAAGGTACAATTCAACAACAGTTTTGAAATGTAAAACAATGCATAACATTTTATCACACAGAGACAAAGCTTCTTTCCGGGTAACAAGGTAGAGCATTAAATACATTTTCAAAGGATTTCCTTGAAACAAAAGGGAACGTTTAGAAAATTAATTTGACTATAACATAATATTGTGAAAACATCATCGCAGAATACCTCAATAAAGAGCCATTATAACCAATTAATTCACCATATTACTATCTTACCTTGCACTGATGCGTTAATTTTATTGTCACAAAAATATAATAATTTTACCTTGTGGGAATCTTTAAACGTGTTTGGTCTTTCTATCCTTTGTGTATGAAGGTCAGTCCAATATTTCCCATTGTTTATACAAAGTAATTATCTGGTTATGTATGAGGAACTTACATGGCATTATTATTATAATAATTATTACCAAATATATATCCAAATATCACATTATCTGAGCTGTAACGTTAAGTGCTACCAAATGGGTTCCTATCTGGGAAAAAACCCAGCAAGGAGGACACGCAGGAGCTGCAGGCTAGCAGCTTCCCTGTTTCTGTCACATGACGCCCACTAATAAACACCAGCCATCCCAAACAGGTGCAACAATAACCACCAGTTGACCAACCGTCCCTCCATCACGTAACAAAGTGGCTGTGACTGAACGCTGGCTTCCAAAGCCCAGGTTGTCCACCACGTTAGTCGGTGGTTACTAAATGTCACTCACCCACTGAGCTGTCTCCTCATGTGGGGCCAAAAGGAAGAGTGATCCATGATTTACAGTTACACATTGCTAGAAAGTGTTACAATAATGTGATCCCCCTTTTCAGTAAAGGGTTGCAGCCAATAAAGGCTTTCAATTAGAAAACTCCAGTCGCCACGTTACAGTTATTGAACCCAGTGACGCTCCGTTACTTTGACTTTGATGGAGGGTTGATATTAGTTCTGCAACGTCCCGGTCCAGGAGGCTCGGGGAGGCAGTTAGCGGCTGCTTAAAAGGGGGAAATGGGACTCCCGGTAACTTATTAAATATAAAGTTATTGTATGTTAATATGCATACTTAACGTTGCCCTGGGAGTCACTGGTTTGTCCGGAGGTGGAAGATGGGGAACCGAACCACAGGAGTGCCGCTGCATGTCGTCACTCAGCGAGCCGCTGATGGATAGTTAATTCATCTTAACAAAGGAAAAACTGCTAAAAGCAATATTCAAATTGCTATCTCATGGTATTTGTCGGAATTTTCATTTTTAAAGTCACCTTTTTACACACAGCTATACATTCAATGTTATGTATTAATTGAAATTTATTTTTTCAATGCATAACAATTGATTTATTTGGTCAAAAAATTAACCCTGGGGATGTCTAATAAAATATGCTATAGCGCTTAATTATGGGGGAATGTAGGAATTAAAACTTTTGGAGCCTGGACCATACTCAAGACAATTTAGATTCAGCGTATTTCAACCTCTGCTGCTTTTACCTTTTATTTTATTCTGTCTCTTGTGGCTCCCCAGACCTGAATGGATGTGAAATACTTAATCATTGAAGAAATATAAAATCATTTAAGTGTGGATTTGAAAGGCAAAGCATCGGTGATCACACAATCTTAACCCCTGACAATATCACCAAACTCGTGCGATGTAAATCTAAACAAAATATAGATGAAGAGAAACAGGATAACCTGCTCATCCCGATTTCCTGCCGAAGCGTAAAGCTGCACAAACCACAGACATGAAGCTATTGCATTTACATGGGAGTCCCATCGTGAGAAAAACCAACAGCTCAAATGATGTGAACTGCAGACTGTATTTAATACATACTTTCAGACCAAATCAGCTTTGGTTGATACCAAAACGGGACTTATAATGGACCTCTTATACCTGTCAGTGTTTTTTTTAAATATGCTGTTCATAAATATATAACATTAGTGCATAAAATCCTTACTTTCCTCAATATTTTCTGTTTGGTCCCTCTCATTTCCCTTCATGCAACACAAAGTGTCTGGGTTGATATAAACACACACACACACACACACACACACACACACACACACACACACACACACACACACACACACACAATGAGTTAGTGAGCGAGTCAGTGAGAGAGCAAATGTTTAAGAGGACAATGTGAGAGCTCACTACCCGGAGTTAGAAAACCACTCATCTAAATCAGGGAAATTATGATAATGGGGCATCTCATTATTCTCCAACTCACTGCGAATCAGCCGCTGACATCACATCATTATAAGCGTATTCATACAAACAGATTGGATGGCATAAAAAGGGAAGCTGGCACCTTCAAAACTTTCTCCTCTGCTTTGTCTGCTGTCCCCTCGCCTGCTCCCGTGTGACAGGAAGTGCGGGTCTCAGGAAAGGGTTGCAGGGGGTCACGGTGGTCACCATTCGAGACAAGGGCGCCGCACGTCCAAAGGCGGGACTGTCAAGATATCCAAATTTAGAGTGAGCAAAATCGTTTTTATTCTAGTAAAGTAAAAATGAAACAGCATATAACTGAGACTGCAAGAGGCTGATAATAATAATAATAATAATACACATAGGCACCTGTGTCAAAGGAGGTCGTCTGACCGGAGGTCGTCTGACCGTTGCTGCAGGCAGTTAATCAAGTGCTTGTCTTTTTTTGTTTTTTTTGGGGAAAAAATATGGGAGGCCAGCCTAATCAGCAGAGGAAACAGATCTCAGGGGCTGTCGGGCACCAGGAAAATGGATCTAGGTTGTGAAAAACCACGATTACCACGAGCTGCCCTGGATCCAGCCATCTGGAGATGCCGGCTCCAAAAGCCGGTAAAGTTCGCTCAACTGGGGCCCAACAAGGAAACAGGTTTACGCCTCCTTAGCAGACAGCACTCCCAGAGTGGAGGGATGTTTGCTCTACACAGTGAGGCGTGTTAAAAGTACTTACATTATTATTCATGTGATTGACTTGTCACTGTTACGCTGCCACTCTCTTTTTGGCATTTTCTGGAGGAGAGATTTTCCATCGCTCTTGATGCCATTGAAGACAATTGGAACTCTGCTGTAAAGTCTCCTCTGCACAAGAATGTTATTTTGCCCTCAAATTAAACTCCATGTCATTTTTGCCCCAGTTTTCCAAGACTTCCAATTTCCAGATAATTAATTATTTATTATATATTCATTGAATTAACCTTTTATTGAATTAATTCATCTTGCATGCCCATTTGCAAATAAAACTTTAAGTATTTCAATTATTTATTTATCTTAAAAAGAACGTTGTTTTTATTTGACTGGATTGGTTTCGGTATTTGGGCCTCAGGCTTAAGACTTAAGGATTGCATTAATTGTAAAGAAGGTTTTAGTCGTCTTGTACCAACTAATAGGCCTTTTAAATGAAATACAAAACACCTAAAAATACCTGCTGCAGTCTTTTTATTAATGAGGATCAATCTAAGCTGTGGTTCATTCATAAATGAATAGCAGTAACATATGAGCATATCTGTATGTTTAAGTAAGCCTGTAACCTGCTGCGTGGCGTCAGTGGACAGGATTAGAACGCCCTCCAGTGGACATTTGTGAGCAGTCGTGTCCAACGTGATAAAACTAATGTTTACTGAGTCGAGCTGGGAGAAGAAAGTCTCAATGTGTAACAGAGGATAGATAATAATATATTAAAAAATGCAAGATGATGACATACACGATTAACTAGTGCTAGCAATGAATAAAGTAGTGTTTGCTCAGAGTCCTTATCAGGCATTGGCTTATTCTGCTCTTAAAAGTTACTGCGAAGACTGGGACTCACCCGGAGGAGCCTGCAGGACTGGAGACAGCGGGGACAGAGACTGCAGCCTCAGCAGCAGAGTTAGCGTGAGCAGCCTTGCCTGTATATCCAGGAACGGGGGTTCGCCTGCCACAACAAGTTCACACGTTATTCATCACAATCTGATACTCACAGGAGAATCAACATTCTTCTTGAGTCACCCAGGATGTAATAATAAAAAAATACGTGTGCAAAATAGATCCTTGAGATCCTCATTGAAAGTGTTTGTGTGTCTTACCGCGCTGCAGGCACGTTAGGGGGCACGATGGTCCTCTTTAGGGTCAACGGGTGAAAGTGTGCATCCGTGTTGTCGATGTTCTGCACGTCCTCAGAGCTGCACACACAGGAAACCATGTGCACGGCAGGAGGGGAGAGAGAGACACCGTGAATTAAAGTTGTGAACTAAAGAGTGTAAATACGGTATTTGCAGCATTTGACCTGACCTTCGACCTTCGACATTCACTGCAGCTAAAAAGATGACAGAGAGCTGTTGCCAGTGGTCATCTTTATTTAGTGCTCTTTAGACTTACAGTGATACGGGCGTCCTGGCATCAGTCCTCGATCGAAGCTGCTGGCCGCTCCACTCAGATCCCGTCGACTTGGAGAAGAACGTAACGGCAGATATTTTAGCGGAATGCACTTCACAGTGAAAACACGCACACACACACACACATACTATGTCAATGTTAAGGTTGATAAAAGGCTGCGTGCAGGATTCTATCATCGGTAAATGATTACCTCACAGATTTGGAGAGGTTGAAGGAAGAGTATGGTCATGGTATAGATTGGTAAAAGCAACAATGTGTCTAACTGTACTGCACTGCTCGATTTATGGCTCTCATCCCATTATTCCTATTGAATGTAACACTTTAGAATATGTATTATAAAGTCACAAGTATGTTGTTTCATTTGTGATTTCCTAAACTAATCATCTACCATTTGATTGTAAAAACATTAGAGAACAACATGGCGCTGCGGATGAATGCCTCGGTGCGTTGGTGTGCATTTTTTTGAGTTATTTTTGTTTTAAACTCTGTGTTCTGCTACGATTCCCGGAGCTCTCACACCAGAAAAAGAAACTCTTTATCAGACGGGAAACAACTCCCGCAGACTTCCTTTCGACTTTTCTACGGACTAGTCGGAATCACTGGACATTTTGGGGTAAGGTGCGCTCACCTTTACGCACGCAGGTAAGTGCCGGATGGGGAAACGAGCCGGCGCACATGTGCGTCTCCGCAAACGTTGTTTTCATCCATCTCATTTAACATACACATCAAAATCCTTCTGGCTAAAGTCAAAGCCAGACTGGATTTGCTGTATCAAAACAAGGCCTTCCTCACATACTCTGCCAAATTCACCCTCATCCTCCATTTCACTATCATTTATTAAATGGCATCAAAGACCACGCTCAGAAAACTGGACACACTCCACCACTCAGCAATCTGTGATTTTCCACAAGTGCACCCTTCACCACCCACCACTGTGATCCTTACAGACTGGTGGATTGGCTGCTCGTGGGCTACAAATCCATTTTGGGAACGACACCTCGCTACCTCTCAAATCTTCTGCACATTTCCGACAGCTATCGCTATTTAAGATCCAGTGACTTCATTCGGCTCAGTATTCCAGAAGTCCGCACTGTGTTTGGTGAAAACTCCTTTCATTTTGCCGCTGCAAATGATTGGAACTCGCTCAAACTAACAGCCCCTCTCAACATGTTCGAACGAAAGCTGCAACAAGCCACAGCTGACTGCTGTACTTCACTTCTCTCTCTCTATCTTCCATTTTTACAGAGAATTACAGTAATCTGCCTTCTTTTGTACATATTGTTTATTAACTTAACTATGTTGTTTTCATGTGTGAACGAGGAACATCCAGGACCAAAGACAATGACGCGACAAGTGACAAGAGACACACTGCTTAAATACACTAGGGAGGTGATTGGACACAGGTGGAAACAATCAGACAATGACAGGGGATGACAGGACAAGGCAGGAAGTGAAGTTACCCGGGGACACGAGAGGCAGAAAACTACAAAATAAGACAGGAAATAAAACCACACCGTGACAGTTTGTGTCACCTGTGTCACTGTGCTGCTGCCTTTGGCCAGGTCATCATTGTAAAAGAGAATTGGTTCTCAATTGACTTTACCCGGTTAAATAAAGGTCAAATGAATAAATGATACAACAAAACTTTTCTCCGCATCTGAAATCTATCTAAATATCATCTTTATTATTATTATTATTATGAACCCTTCTACTCCCCCCGTGAGTTCGCTTCATTCACACTGGTTGGTGTTTTCATGCCTCCGCATGCCAACGCACAGTGGACACTGTTCAATCATTGTCCTCCGGGACTTTGAGAAAGGAGACCTCAGCCATCGGCAGTTTAAGGGACAAGGGCCCCCTGCAGTTCGCCTACAGAACCAACAGGTCTGTCGACATGGCCCTCCACTTCCTCCTCCAGCATCTGGACTCCCCAGAAACCTACACCAGGATCCTGTTTGTGGACTTCAGCTCTGCATTCAACACAATTATCCCGTCTCTATACTGCAGGACAAACTCTCTCCCAGCCGCACGTACCCGACTCCGACTGGAAGAACCAATCACCAGAACAAATTCCAGTACGTGTAATATACGTGGTAATAAACGGCTTCTGATTCTGATAAGGCATTTTGTAGGGGACTGCTTTCAGTCGCTGATTAATACACGTTTTCACTCTGTTTGAAGAGTAACAGCCGGAGGACGGTGTGCGGGGGATGGAGTCAGAATTACCAACGGTGAAATGCTCTTATTTGTGAAAGAGCATTTCACTGTCGGTAACTATAATATGGTCGTAGTTACGAAAGAGCATTTCACTCAACAGCTCGGCTCATTGAAGTGTTTTAACAGTTTCTGATCTATGGAAGCCCGTGGCGCCGAGGAATAAGCTACAGCGAGGTCCGAGTGCGTGCTTTGCAAGTATTTATTAGTAGTTATCCGGAGGGGTGCGACGTAAACTGGGCCAATGCAGTGAGAAAGAAACCCAAACATACGCACACAACACAGACAGAGGGCTGTGTTGTGTCCCAGTTTAGAGGGCCGAACGCCCCAGCGTGGTTCCTTTGTGGCTGTCACGAAGAAGTTGAAACGCATGAAATAACGAAATCCAAGTGTATGAAAAATAATTAGCCAATGCACTCAGGGCTGCTACTGAAAGCAGCCACAGCAGCTCTGATGATTGTCAGAAAAGACGACCCGAGCAACATGAAACAGCAGTTCCATGAAAGCAGCTCGCTGAGAGCAGTTGCAACATATTGTTGGCAGTAGGAAAAACGTAAAATAGTAGAAGACTTATACTGCTTGCTACAATTTTTATGCTGTTTTAATTGTGGGTCAGGTTAAACCTGAGCATGTGCTGAATTTTTTAAAAGAGCCAGTGTGTTTTCATTTCAGGGGATTTACTGGAAGAAATTGTCACGTTCGGTCACGGTAACGGGCGGCAAAGATCCACGCGCAGAGGGAGGTCACAAAATAAGGGTTTTAATGTTCAACAGAAACAGCGAGCCGAGCTCGACGGCAAAACATAGAACAAAAATGTATTCTCTAGGAGACCAGCTAGGCAAAAGGAAAAACGAAAGGTAATCCTCGGGACAGGGGAATCTCCTCCTTGGAGAACGAAGCTCGACAGGAGCCCGCAGGATGCAGCCCCTGAGGCACGACGCTGGAGGCCGGACGAGCAAGACTTGGCTGTGCGCAAAGAGAGAAGGTCTTGAGGCTGCTGGACAGGGGAAGGGTTGACTCACAAGAATAATCCGACAAGACACAAAGGGAACACATGCAAGATATAGACAGGGTGATTAGACATGACGAGAAACAGGTGTAACAGCAAACGGCGCGGCCACTGATTGAAATGAGCGGCAGGTGGATGGGAAGGCTATGTGAGAAGTGGGTGTGTGTGCAGAGGTGAGACTAATGGGCAAATGAGTGTGTCACTGAATGTATATGGCAGAGGGGAAGAGAGAGAGAGAGACCCGGATCCTGACAGTACCCCTCCCTCAACGAGCGCCCCCAGGCGCTTCCGAGGAAGGAGTCTGGCGAGACCGGTAGAAGTCCTCAATGAGCGAGCGGTCCAGGACGTCCCGGGCCGGAATCCACTGCCGCTCCTCAGGACCGTACCCCTCCCAATCCACCAAGAACTGGCGGCCCCGCCCTCGGGGACGAACATCCAGAAGTTTGCGAACCCTATAAATAGAGTCCACCTCGTCAATGGGTGGGGGGGGGGGAGCGGGGCGGGTGGGTGCACGAATGACAGGTTTGAGACACGAAACGTGAAATACTGGGTGTATCCGACGTAACGAACCGAGCATCTTTAATTTGACGGTTACCGGGTTAAAAACCTTAACAATGGAAAAAGGACCGACAAAGCGAGACATGAGTTTCCGAGAGCCTTCGCGTGTGGGCAGATTGCGAGTGGAGAGCCACACCTTCTGCCCACAAACGTATCTGGGTGCCTTTACACGGCGGCGGTTGGCAGCCTTACAAGTGCGCGTTCTGGTGCGACATAAAGCGGATCTCACTCTCCTCCAAGTGCGCTTGCATCTCTGAATAAAAGCTTGAACGGAGGGGACAGAAGTCTCAGACTCCTGTGACGAAAAGAGTGGAGGTTGATAGCCGAGGCAACTCTCAAAAGGAGACAGACCGGTTGCGGAGGAGGGTAAAGAATTATGGGCGAACTCGGCCCAGGAGATCTGATCTACCCAGGACGCCGGGGTCTGAGAGATCAAACTGCGTAACATGCGCCCGAGAATCTGGTTGGTCCGCTCGGCTTGCCCATTGGTCTGCGGGTGGAATCCGGACGACAGACTGGGGGAAGCCCCAATCAGTCGACAGAACTCCCTCCAAAACAGTGAGGCAAATTGGGGACCTCTGTCAGACACAATGTCCGAGGGAAGGCCGTGAATCTTAAACACATGATCGACCATAAGCTGCGCGGTCTCACGGGCGGACGGTAATTTGGGAAGTGGAATAAAACGGGCCGCCTTAGAAAAACGATCGACAACCGTCAGGATAACTGTGTTGCCGGCGGATGGAGGGAGACCGGTAACGAAGTCTAACGCGATGTGTGACCACGGGCGCGATGGGATGGGAAGGGGTCTGAGGAGACCCGCCGGCGGAGCGTTGCTTGATTTAGTTTGCGCGCAGACAGGGCAAGAGGCAACGAAACTACGTATGTCACGCTCTCTGGTGGGCCACCAGAATCTTTGACGGATAGCGGCTAAAGTGCCCTTTACGCCGGGGTGCGCGAATAGTTTAGAGGCATGGCCCCACTCGAGTACGGACTTTCGCGCGCTCTCGGGAACGAACAACCTCCCCTCGGGGGCAGTAGGAGGTCTGATGGCGTGCGCAAGGGCCCTCTTAACGGTCTGTTCAACTCCCCAGACCACCGCTCCGACCACACAGTGTTGGGGAACAATTCCCTCCTGGATTGAGGCATCCTCCGTGGAGCCGAACTGACGGGAGAGGGCATCAGGCTTAACATTCTTTGAACCTGGTCTAAACGAGATGGAGAAGTCGAAGCGGCCAAAAAATAAAGCCCAGCGGGCCTGCCGTGCATTCAGTCTTTTAGCGGAGCGAATGTATTCGAGGTTCCGGTGGTCGGTCCAAACAATGAATGGCACGCTGGCCCCCTCTAGCCAATGCCGCCACTCCCCCAGAGCCAACCGGATAGCCAGGAGCTCCCGGTTGCCGACGTCATAGTTTCGCTCCGCGGGTGAGAGCCGGTGCGAAAAAAAGGCGCACGGGTGAATCTTATCGTCACGGGAGGAGCGTTGCGACAAAATAGCCCCAACCCCTACGTCAGAGGCGTCAACCTCAACAATAAACTGTCTTGCGGGGTCCGGAGTGACTAAAATGGGCGCGGAGGTGAATAAACCTTTAAGACGGTTGAAAGCCTCCTGTGCCGGTTCTGACCAACAAAACCTTGACTTGGTCGACGTGAGTGCGGACAGGGGGGCAGCCACCTGACTAAAATTGCGAATGAATCGCCTGTAGAAATTAGCGAATCCTAAAAACCGCTGGAGAGCAACGCGAGACTCCGGGGCTGGCCAATTGAGAACCGCCCGTACCTTCTGGGGGTCCATGCTGATTCCCCCAGCGGAGATCACGGACCCAAGGAAGGTAACCGAGCGCGAGTGAAAGACACATTTCTCGGACTTAACGAAAAGGCGGTTCTCGAGTAGGCGTTGTAAGACTCGACGGACGTGTTGGACGTGTAACTCGAGAGAGGGTGAGAAGATTAGAATGTCATCCAGATAAACAAATACGAAGATGTTTAACATGTCGCGCAGGACGTCATTCACCAGTGCCTGAAACACGGCGGGGGCGTTGGCCAATCCGAAGGGAAGGACCCGGTATTCAAAGTGACCAATATGGGTATTGAACGCGGTCTTCCACTCATCCCCCGGTTTGATACGAACTAGATGGTACGCATTACGCAGATCCAATTTAGTGAAGAATCTAGCGCCCTGTAGGATCTCGAACCCTGATGACATAAGGGGCAAGGGGTAGCGATTCTTGACCGTTATGTCGTTTAACCCCCGATAATCAATACAAGGACGCAACGACCCGTCCTTCTTCTCCACGAAGAAGAACCCCGCACCGGCAGGAGAAGAGGATGGAACAATAATCCCAGCCTCCAGCGACTCGGAGAGATATTTCTCTAACGCTTCTCGTTCGGGTGGTGAGAGGGAGTATAGCCTACCGCGGGGAGGCGTGGTGCCAGGGAGGAGGTCAATACTACAGTCATAAGGGCGGTGAGGCGGCAGGGAGACGGCCCGGGAACGGCTGAAAACCGCCCGCAAGTCATGGTACTCCTCCGGTACGCCAGTCAGATCACCGGGCTCCTCCTGAAACACAGAGACAGAAGACACGGCAGGGATGGCAGACACTAGGCAGTTACCATGACACGAAAGACTCCAAGACAAAATAGTACTCCTGACCCAGTTAATATGGGGATTGTGCTGGACAAGCCAGGGGTGCCCTAAGACCATGGGGGAAGAGGGGGAACAAAAAACAAAAAAAAGAAATAGTCTCTTGGTGGTTCCCGGAGACAGTCAGACTCACCGGACTGGTGACCTGATGGACCTCAGCTAGAGTTCCACCATCCAGAGAAAATATGGTGGTGCGTTCTTCTAAATCCACCAGGGGAATGTTGTGTTCCTGCGCCCATCTCTCGTCTAGGAAGTTTCCCTCCGCCCCCGAGTCAATCAGCGCCGGACAGGAGGCAGATGAGCCAGCCCACCGAAGAACAGCGGGGAGAGTGGTGCGGGATCTGGGTGAGGATGAAGACACCGCCGCGCTCGCCAGTACTCCTCTGTCTACTGGCGAGCTCTGTCTTTTGCCGGACAGGAAGCGGCAAAGTGGCCCGCCGCACCGCAGTAAAGGCAGAGTCTGTTAGAGAGGCGGCGTTGTTTCTCCTCCGGCCGGAGGTGGATGCCACCCAGCTGCATGGGCTCAGGTTCGGGAGCAAAAGGGGGAAATGACTCTCGAGGTGTCGGGGCAGCAGTGCGGGCTCGTCGCCGTTGTTGAAAGCACCGATCGAGGCGGATTGCCAGCTCGATCAGCGTGTCGAGGTCGGCTGGTGACCCACGAGCGTAAATCTCCTCCTTGAGTTCGATGTTCAACCCCTCTAAAAAACGGGCCACCAAGGCGGGTTCGTTCCATTCGCTGGTAGTGGAAAGAGTTCGGAACTCGATAGCGAAGTCTGCAACGGACCTCTTCCCCTGACGAAAGGTGGTCAAGAGACGCGATGCCTCGCGTCCAAAGACTGACTGGTCAAATACCTTTATCATCTCCTCCTTGAAGAGGGGGAAGCGTCTGCAGCAGGGACCTCCAGCCTCCCAAACTGAGGTTCCCCATTCACGGGCGCGCCCAGTTAGTAAGGAAATCACGTAGGCAATGCGGGCTTGGTCTTCAGCATATGTTCGCGGTTGCAGAGAGAAGGCCACCTCACACTGCGTCAGGAATGCTCTGCATTCCGCCGGCTCTCCAGCGTAACACGGGGGGTTATTGATGCGAGGCTCCGAAGACGACGAGTGAGAGAGTGTTAATGGAGACTCGGAACGGGTCTGGGTGAGGCGCATAGAGAGGTCGTTCACCTGAGCGGCCAGGCTCTCAACGGCCTGCCTGGCTGCCGACAATTCCTCTTGGTGTCGACCCAGCATAGCTCCCTGGAACTCAACGGCAGTGGCAAAGGATTCCTCCCTCGCTGGATCCATAGTGTGTGGTCGGATTATTCTGTCACGTTCGGTCACGGTAACGGGCGGCAAAGATCCACGCGCAGAGGGAGGTCACAAAATAAGGGTTTTAATGTTCAACAGAAACAGCGAGCCGAGCTCGACGGCAAAACATAGAACAAAAATGTATTCTCTAGGAGACCAGCTAGGCAAAAGGAAAAACGAAAGGTAATCCTCGGGACAGGGGAATCTCCTCCTTGGAGAACGAAGCTCGACAGGAGCCCGCAGGATGCAGCCCCTGAGGCACGACGCTGGAGGCCGGACGAGCAAGACTTGGCTGTGCGCAAAGAGAGAAGGTCTTGAGGCTGCTGGACAGGGGAAGGGTTGACTCACAAGAATAATCCGACAAGACACAAAGGGAACACATGCAAGATATAGACAGGGTGATTAGACATGACGAGAAACAGGTGTAACAGCAAACGGCGCGGCCACTGATTGAAATGAGCGGCAGGTGGATGGGAAGGCTATGTGAGAAGTGGGTGTGTGTGCAGAGGTGAGACTAATGGGCAAATGAGTGTGTCACTGAATGTATATGGCAGAGGGGAAGAGAGAGAGAGAGACCCGGATCCTGACAGAAATGGAATAATATATATATGTGTGTGTAAATATAAAGTTCCATTCATTTCTACAAAGTTAATTGGTCATCTTCATGTAGTCCGCCATGTTTCTGTAGCCCAGAGAGGACCAACCAAACAATGGCTCCAGAGAGACCTTTCGCATTTGAACATTACTTGAACAACAGCTCTCCAGACGCTTGTGAAACTGTGGTAAGTGCAGTAACACGACCCGCAGAGAGCAGAGCCTCGGTGCCCCCAGCCGCCTGACATTGATCCTACAGCAGTGTTGCCGTGGTGAGGGAGGCCCCTGAGTGAGGAGAACGGCGTGATGGAAATTCAACTAGCACCCTGAAACAACAAATTCCGTGAATTCGACCCGTAGGTGTATATGATTAGAATTGCAGACCATAAAGGCACAAGAGGCATATTGATGCGCAGCACAAATAATACAAGATCAGCTGGAACTCATTTCAAACATAATGGAATGTCTCTTTTATACCTTTCACTCGCATCAAATATTTAATTTTAATTATAGAAGAAAACAGCAATTCCTTTTTTTAATCTAACCTTAATTATATTCAGATAACACAATTAAATTGATTTTTTCTTGAAAACCACCCACTGCCTAATAACTCCAGCACAGCAGTTCCACTACTGCGGAGAATTTCCTTCTTTCGCTTGTGATTGAGTTTAAACCTCTGAAATCCCACAGCTGCAGAGAAAGAAAAGCACCGAGCTGCAGCCTGGGCAGAGTTTGTCACCGTTTGCTGTCCATGGCTCACCGGCCCCCGCCGAGGTCGACCCCCGCAGCGCCTCCATGAGGTCAGCTCACTCACTGGGTCGGTCAATTTCTCAAGGGTGCTGTCTGGTGCCTTCAAGCGCGGAGGTAATTTTGAATCCCAACAAACTTCCTCATAACCCCTGCAGACAAACAGCGACCGGTTAACATCAGAGCCGAGTGCCTCCAGGGAAATTGATTAACTTGATTCCCAAAAGTTATTAGCAGCAGTTTGTAATTCTTAAACGGCCCCCTTTGTTGCAGAAAGTATACAAGCTTCTGGGAGCCACGTCTTCCCAGAAGCTTTGAGCACGGCCATAAACCAGCTACATGAATTCAGAATTTACACACAAAGAGGACACACTGCTCCCTGAATAAAACGACCGGAGCATCAAACCTACTCACTCTCGATAATCCTCAAAGCAAAATGACAGTGTGCGTGGACTGTGCATAATGATTTGTGTGGGAGGTGAGCTTTGTTTAGCTTCACTGTTATGCAAAGCACACTAATAAAGGTCAGTGTGTTCTTACCTCTGTGTTGCAGAAGTGTATCTGTAGCGCAGAACTGCCAGAGAGTTGTTTCTCCGTGGCCTCGTATCACAAGAGAAGGAATCCTTAAAAACAAACAATTTCCATCCGTTTTATTATGCTGCACGTGGTTTCATTTTTGTACAAATATGCTAATGCTGAGCATGCTTACAGTTACCACGTTGTTTTAGGATTTTAGCATGCTGACTCTTGCACATCTGCATCAAACATAAAGTGCAGATACGAATGACATTGGTTTTTCCTCAACAGATGTGTTGGATAAAGATGATGACTTTTGGCCTGACGATGGTCCTAGATGAAAGGAGACGGGATCCCCCTTTGCGGGGCAAATTACTCTTATGGTAATCCAAATAATAAGATGTTTACCGAAAAGACGACAACATGGTATTTGAATCAATAAATGAAGGTAGCACCATTGTAAAGCATTTGGGAGTTTTTTTTACAGCGTTATGCACACCAGGATCTTATCTAAACGACTACAAAACAAAAGTGAGACAAAACTCCACAATGACTCTTGATTGAATCTGAGTGAATCAATCTGACAATTTCCTGTGTTTAAAGCATCGACATGGAGCGCTTTCTTTAACACTCTCCCCCCACGTCTGAATTGTCTTAACAACACACATTAATCAAGCCTCCATTCACCAGGCAGCACTATAAACTCGTCACTGCAGCTCAGTACTGCAGAGCTTCTACAAACCATAATAATACACGTCAACGTGATCTAATGTGATCTAATGTGATGCTTATCATGTGTGGTGGGACTCAAACATACTTAATATTTCAGTGTTGTGATGACAAAAGGGATTTTTTGACGAGTCATCTGATGAAATTAAATAATAACAATTGTTTTGCAGAAATTAAGCCAGCATTAGTTTGGGAACATTTTCCGCAACACTGCAGTCAATGGAATGTATGAATTATGTGTTTACGTTCTCAGAAGCTGGAACAAATAAGTACGATTATAATAAGCATGGGTTGCATGTCCATGTAGTAAACACATGCTGTTATGCAAAGCAAATTCCAATTCAATCATCACCCACCTGAGTTCCCGCGTGTTTAAAGGGGAATCCGTTAAGCGACATTGCGTGTGAGTGTGATGGAACAGGATCAGTCGAACCTTAGGATGAAACAACAACAGTTAAGTGTCCAGCCCACAGGCCAACTTGGGAACCAGCAGAAACTGCTCTGAAGGCCAGAAATACACGATGCATGTTGGCGCTTCTTGTTCCACTCTGTGACTTGTGTATGAGGCCTTAGAGTAACTATCGGCAACAGCAAACACATTAGAATACAAATGACTTATGTCTATGTTTACATTGTAATACAGGTGTTATTTTTGCTAGAACTAAGAAAAACCAACTACCACTCTCATCACCCATTACGGGGTCACATCCCTGTGTTCCCAAAATCCTCTTTGCAAGAGATTGGCTTATCTTCTCAGAAGAACAAGCTGAGATGGATGTTTCCATTTTGAATATAACAAGTCCAGTCACCCAATGTTCAAAGTATTATTATTATTGGTGCCACTACCGATTTTCATTATTCATTTTGTTCTGTTTTCAGACATCATGGCAGTAATGGTAGAGTTAAGTAACTCCCTTTCTATTTCTTTGATATGACCATGTGCTGTGTGTTTACTTTACCCTTTTGTTTGTCATTACTACACAATAGATTAAAGCAATCAAATACTATTATATAGTTATATAATATAATACGAAACATTTTGTTAAATTCCTTCCTTGATTCTTCTTTCGTTCCGTCAAACAGTCAAAATGTCTCCGGGGAGCCCAAGGTGGCCGACTCAAACTGTATTGTCTTAATCTCTGATACTATTTTATATGTCTATGGAAAGCAGGAAATCTTTACAAGCTGGAGAACCAATTGCTCTTGTGTATTTTCAGTTGCAGCATTAGGCTCCTTTGACCACTCTACAGCAGAGACCACTGTTGCAATGCATACAGAGTGTTATTTGAATCAAATATAGACACAATCTCATTTTACCACTGAGTCTTGCTCTCAACACTGCATCAGGGATCCTCCTGGAGTTCCAGGCCTTGTCTTCCCTCAGGTCGGCGCAGATCCCAGAGGGGTTTGCAGCCGTGAGTGGCGTCTCCTTGAAACCCGGAGGAACCCACAGGGCAGAGGCCACATGCGGAACATCTATGAATCTGGGTCGAGCCCTGACCCCCAGGTACACCTCGGCTCCAGCGCTCAGGTGACCGCAGCAAGGATCCAGCAGTGGGACGTCGTCTCGTGAAGGAGCCGGGTTGACGCGCTCAGCACGGGGGTGACATGGAGCGAAAGGCTGGTCGGCAACACCAGTTTCCGGTCCAGCGTCCAGCCGTCTGATGGCATGCTGCTCTGCAGAGAAGTGCTTGTGGGGATCCAAAAGAGTTGCCATCATTGCCAGGGCAGAAGCTCAACACAGCAGAGTGTGTGTGTGTCTTATGTGTGCGTTTGAAAGAGCACGTCATAGATGTCCCGTCAGGTATAATGAAGCAGTAAGCACTGGTTGCCCGGAGACTGCTCTTATCAAATTACTGACATGCAGAGAAGCAACATGACCTGCTGGCCTTGGAGGTGTGTAGCTCCACAAACCTTGGCACAACATGCATGCGTGAGCTGTTAATCTGTATTTGTTATAATGATGGAGAACAAGGATCTAATAAACAGCCCACTCTATCTATTCTAGATGCCACAGTCATAATAATTCAGAGGGAACCTTTCGTGACAAATAATGTAACCTGGAAGCTGCTGGATCAGGCAATTTACAACAGTTTATCACACTGACCAAAGAAAAATGTTTTTGTCAGTCGTTAAAACCTCACTGCACACCGATGGGGGCAAACAATAATGAGACGGCTCGGCCCCCCCCCCTCAGTGTTTACCAGACTGAGCCTCCCGAGAGAATGCTACATTACATCCCGTGATGCGCTGTGAATGGTTTATTTTCTGAAAGAAGCAAACAACCGTTGCTATAGAAGGTGGCAGTTATCTGCTTTTCCTCCGAAAGACCACGAGATGGAGCCACAGAGCCTGTGTTATTAGACGCTAAAAACAGACCTGTGAATGCCCCCCCTCCATGAATTAAATGACAAATATCACCGCAAAAGTCCCCGTTGCAATATTATGATGATAACGTACAAGATTAAAAATACCATGGTAGCATAACAAGGTCACCATAAAGCCAATGCTGAATACCTCAGGCAAATTTGATGTCCCTAAAAAAATATTGAAGTGATTCATGTTCTTTGCTTGCCGACTAAACAACAACCGGGAGTGGAGTTATTCGACTGTTTTTTCAAGTTGACGGTAAACTAAATTGAAATATAAATGACAGAAATGTAAAGTAGTTTTTACAACCGGTGTAATCTGGCGAATGCACTGACTTGAAAGAGCTGTCTTGTATTTACTGGAGCAAAAATGCTTCGGTGCCTATTAATTATTTTGCTTGGGTTGTCTGTAGTGCAATGTGCAAATGTAAACATTTCACATAAATGTACTGTTTAGATGCACATGCGTGTGCGTGCTTTTACATAACTACGGGAAGCAGCATGGGAAGGTGGCGTTTTCCTTGGGAGAGGATCCATGTTAACGTGTCAGTGGCGATGACGATGATGCTTGCTGATAGATGATTTTTGCTCAGGCTGTCATTAGCAAATGTAAACACCCAAGAGCAGTTTAAAAGGATGTGTTAAAAATAGCCTAATTAGAGTTATTCTGATAACTGTGTGGTGAATATGCCCGACTCTCACACAATATTCCTCCACAAATGGAGAAGCACGAATGACACTTGTGAGATCTTATGTGAGCGCTCCAGATAAAATGGAGAAAAACAAAGCAAACCATTTGCATCAATCTTATGTCTAATGAGGGCCGAGCACATTTTACATTCACACATTTCTCACAAATGAGGTTAATAAATAGGTGCAGGGGTTCAAAAGATTTATTGCTTTTGGAGACAATTCATTATTCGGATATCGGTTAATTCCTCACAACACAACATAACATATATGCAATGCTTTGTGTACCAATTATTTCAAGTGTTTTTCTTATTTTTTTGTGTGTAGTTTTGAATTTGAATACCAGCCTCGGATGACTGCATTTTTTTGCAGGGAATGAGGTATTTCCGGAGTGAGGAGTCATTACCATCGGAGCCGCCCGTGTTACTGGATCCCGTGTTATTAGTCAGCTTCTCTTCCATTCTCTAGACTCCTCCACGGTCTCAGAAATGATTTAAATCCCACATCCCACATTTTGCCCGTGGTGATAGGGGCCGTGCTACAGTGCAGCAGCCATTCATTTGTTTGTCCATCTGGGGGAAACTGTTGCTCTGCAGAAAGAGGCATGTTGTTGCTGCAGAGGGGTCATCAAAGTAAAGTCACACCTGTAGTGTTGTGGCTGAATTACTATTTTTTTTTTGGTAATCAGAGGGTTGAAGGTGACCTGAGATGACACCGAGGGAACAGACGGGCAGGCCCGGGGGCGAGTCACGACCACGGGGCGCGGGGAGGGGATCGTCTAAGAGTACAGAGGACAAATGTGGACGGAATACTTCATTGCAATCAGCACTTTAAGAAATTACAGATGACAGATATAATTGTTTGCAATTGTTCATGCCATTTTGGTAAATAGCTTTGATGCATTAGGCGTCTTCGGATATCTTTGGAGATCTCATAAAGGTCACACACATATGAATCTGTCCCTTTGTAAGCATGATATGGCCTCTAATCCGGTTCACAAAAAAAGAATCTATGTTCTTCTAGGATTATATCCATATGTCTCGTAAACCGATGCAAATGGATGATCACATTTACAGCGTAAGGGTCTAAAGTCATAGCTCATGGGTCACATTCGTCACACTGAAAAGGCAGTGAATTGATCAGCGCCCCAATGACTAAGCACGCGTTAGATTAGAGGACAAATTGGCCTCAGTGAACTCTGTCTCTTGCATTCTGTGCGCGGCACCCTCGACCGTTTGTATGAATACAAACAGAGTGCAAAGACGAAGCCCCCGCGAGTGGCGGGAATGGCCATGTCCTCAGAGAGCGGCCGAAGGCTCCTTTGTAGTGCTGCTTCCATGCCCTCGGTTGCTGCAGCTCTCCGCTTGTCACACTCACTTAGCTCAATGAAGTAATGAATATGCCGCTGTACATTTTTCATGAGGGTGGTGGGAGTGAAAACTCTGCTCCTTATAATGCTTTTAATATGGAAGTTCTCACCCCCCGCCTCCCATGCACCCCCCATGCAACCCCCCGGGCTATCATGATGCTGCATGAGCACGATGTTTAATGTTAACTTTCCCCAGGGGAGAGTCAGCATAATGAAATGTCACTTTCCCTGATGAATATGTTGACAACAGCAGATAAACAAGCAGCTGTAAGTCCTGAGGGAGTTGGGATAACGGTCTATGTCTTCTTTGCTAACAAGACGGGCAACACAAAAGTACCAGATAACCGGTGGGGGAGGAGACGGGGGGGGCTCTCACTGTAAAGCGAGTCACCCATTCAGGTCGCACATCATTATAGTAATTAATGAGATTACAAAGAAGCACACCCATGAGCTTCCACAAACGGAGGACTATTAAGTGTGAAAGGCAGAACTAATGATTCCAAAGATAAAGGCAAATGAACACATGCACTGTTCAAAAGAAAAGCAAGTCACGGTTTAGCATTTCTCTTACTATTTCATGACCTGTTTTAACATGCATGAAGACACATGATGACACTGCTGCCTATAATGGTGTAATAAATCAGTGACTCCCAACCAGGGGTAGTTCTGCAGTTTCAGGAGGTTTGTGAAAAGTTTAAAGTGCATCTCATCAAAAATGGAAATCAGTTGGAATAGCTGAATGTGATGGATAAATAATTTAATACTCAGATAGATGATATCTAATTATAGGGTATAATGGTCCAGATTGTACCCCTTCATCAAACCAATCTAGAAAATAGACCCATGAGGCAAAATGGGGCAAATGAATTCTGTTCCGATGAAGTTTGGGTTGACGTGGAGTCAAAAATGTTGTCCATCATTGTCTTAGATCATTTCTGGATCGTTTAAGTTTTTTTCTTCGGCTATGAGCTGTTTGATCAACACACCTGTGAGTTCCAATTACAAATAAGACATTGCATTAGGCAAAGAAACACTGAGTGTAATGGACTTTCTCTGTTTCTCGGAGAGATGGACTTGTCCCCCGAGACCTTGCCTTCCATTATTAAACCGCTATAGTGTGCTACCCTCCCAGGCTGTTTCCATTCCCTCTAACTGAAGGGAAATTACCTGTTTCTGAGGCTAAACCCCAGTAAGAAACCACAGAGTGGTCGCCCACACCTCCAGCCTCCATTTCCTTTTATGTTCTTTTGGAGGGTAAAAAGCAAGAAAACATATTCTGCTTGCATCCTTGCATTGCGGTTGGTCTTCCCTATAGTTTTACCAAACAAACATCCCATGGGAATCTACAGCAGTGCGTTAGCCAGTGGCCAATACATCCACTGGGCATTCTCACAGTATGTGTGAGGAATGCATGATGAATTACCATACGAGGGCTGCAAGAAAAGGAAAACAAAGAGAACACCCCCAACGAATGTTGTGTTGCGTATTCAAACACTTGGTATTCCACAAGGCCGACACAAAAGCTGCTCCCTTTATGATAACCTAACAATCCACAATTCTATCTCCCGTCTGACAGCAACTTATGCAGATGTGCGTGGCTCAGCAGCGCTCTGCTGAATTGAGCCCTCCTTAAAAAGTGTTCAGCAAGCAGGTCACATTGGTATCGGCTGTCTGTTGTGGATAAAATGCTGAAACGCTGTCCTCCATGATGCTCTAAACAGTATGACTCACCTGGCCTCTAACAGCTTGTGATGGATAGGGCCAGATTGAACATCTAGTCACCTATCCCACCCGTGTCATTTACAGAAAATAGGGGATTTGCTTTCTCAGTTAGATTGAATCTTATGGCTAAGACGAAGGCAAACGAGGTGTTTCCCTTCCGTATCCTGTCCTTCTAAAACTCGGTAATCCAAGCATATCGGCCGCTTTGTGAGACGTGCTCCCCAGATATATGAATGGGGGAGACAATTCAACATCGCAACAGTGTCACCCTCATCTGGAGGCAAGCACAAGGCAGAGAGTTGAATTGTAGAGTGTGAATGTCTGGCTAATGGCAAAGGAGGAGTGCTGGAGATATAATACCAGATCTATAAAGTACAATTTCAGGCCCGAGACTCTGGAGACCTGGGTGCTCAATCATGAAGCAATTCACTCAGATTGATCAAGGAGCGTCGTAATCACATGGGAATGTTACATGTGGCTCCAAGGATGACTCACAGAAGTGTCAAAAGATTCAAAGCCGGATCTAATGGATTTGAGGCGATGTGCCTAGAAAGCCTTTCAGAAGGAACAAATAGAATCCTGAAAGCATTTAACCAGCATTTAGCAGCTGTCCGGCGAAGTTAATGTTGAAAACAGTAGCATTTGAACGAATAAAGACCAGAACACGAGGGCTAGAATGTACTGTATACAGTGTTGTAGCAGAAATTCAAAGGGGCCCAGCTCTCTTACAGAAGAATTGCAAATCTGCTAATGAACCATGCTGCGGATAACAAACCCATATTACGCAGAAAGCCTAAATGCACTTACAGATAACAAGGCTTCTTTTATTTAAAGTGTTCCTGCTTAAAAGCTCAGCGGTCCCTCTGAAATTGAAATAAATGCTTCAAATGTGTCATTAAATATTCATAACCTTCAGCTGTCATCCCTCTCGTCCTGTTTGATGATACTTGTGTAGAAAAAGTCCTACATGATTATTCACCGCCATTAAGTGAGAAGCCCATGAAGGTGGATCATTACGGCGTAGTGAGAAAGTGAATTCCTCCCGGCCTTGTGGCGAATTAGATGAGATTTAAGCTGCGTGAGCTGCTTTCTGAAGACCTTATTAATCACAGTCTGCTAACATTGCCAGCTGTGGATGCAGGCAGGTAAACTCCACTTTGACCCGTTGCTCATTTCCCCGGCTCAGGGGCTCACGCACCACTGTCCCACGAAGCGTTTAATGCATTTCATGAGACTGCAGACGGATAGCGACACTGATCCAGGCTTCAGCTAGAATATGTGAAACCATGACAATTAAACTCTGCTTTCAAAACTGTGTTTTGATCTTAAACTTCAATCAAATGCAATTTCTAGTCTGAACTTTAAAGACAAACCAAGCAGTAAAACATTCAAATACGCACAGTGATGTGACATACAAAGTTGTACAAATTCTAAGTGAATATGAAGTGTAAATACTTTACTTTGGAACAACTTTAAAACAAACTTACAGTATACAAATTTGCGATCAATTTAAACGTATTCAAATCAGAAAGTGTGTCATGAAATGTATCATAATATTAAGTGAAGAACAAAATGAAATAAAAAATGAAATTTGAAATTTGAAAATGAAATGGTGAGTAAAACACACCTTGTAATATTATTGTGCTTTTTGCACTTGTAGATATAATTTTTAATCTGAAGTAAGGCTGCCAATGAATCGCAACCAATTGATTAAAAGTTATAAATTAATGAGTAATAACTTTAGAGATTGTGTATTTCAGACACTGTTGTTTAATTGTACTTTTTTTAAAACACAAAACTACACACATGTGATCATCTTGGAGGCAGAATTCCAGCGAGTGGAACATGTTGAAGCAGCGACTCTTCCTCCGGCACTTTGATCTCAACTCTCCATCATGTGACGTGTTTGAAACCAACAATCTCCCCACATTCAGCCAGGACATTTTCTCCACCACTCAGGGACACAGTGGTGGTCCTCTGCAGGGTAGATGTTGGTGGAAGAAGCCTAGCAGCTACCAACATGTTTACGGCACTACCAGTCCTGAAGTGGTCCGTCTGCCATCATCCCCTTCTGTTGGACACATGGAAGAATTCTTCTGCGCAGTTCTTCTGTTTGTTTTACTTCCATTACATTGGAACTTGGAATTACTGCTACATTTCATGACTATTTCACAACGTGCCACAATACACACACACACATTTTAATTCCTACCCCCAAATCTCCCGCCCACACAGAACAAAATGCGCCACCTCATTTGCCAAAAAGCACATTACAGTGTAAGTAGCTAAAAGTATAGACAAAGCATTACATGATTATTACAAATCAGTAGTGGATCATACATCAACATTGTGGGACAAGTGACAGCGTCTTCATTGTGTCAAAGTATTGTATGATCGAGCCCCAAGTGGATTTGAATTTCTCGGGGTGTCCCCGCAGAGAGAACTTGATTTTTTCCAACTTTAAAAAGAACACCGGGTCCTTTAGCCACAAGGAGGAGTTGGGAGGGCGCGGTGACTTCCAGTCCAATAGGATTCTCCTTCGTGCCAAGAGGGTTGAGAAAGCAATTACGGTTTTGTGTTTCTTCAAAGTTAAAGTTTGGTCTTCATTCCCCTGAACACCAAAGATGCACATCAAAGCGCTGGGCTCAACATTAAGATGAAGGGACTCTGATAGGACTTTTGCCACCCAGTAACTTTGAGGGCACGTGTGTAACACTGCTGGTGAGTTTTGGCATCTATTGCAGCTATCCTTTACATTAGAGTACATTTTTGAGAGTTTAGAGTTGGAGTAGTGTAAGCGATGCAGTACTTTGTGCTGTTATTGACTCCAGCCAGGGCCTGGTTGCAAACTGAATCAGGCATGTTCATGGTAAGTTCTTTTTCCCACTCTACTTTGATTTTGACAATGTTAGTTTCAGTGATTGAGTTGATAATTTGATATATTTGGGATATAAATCCTTTACTTCCATTGCAGAACGCATTACATTTCACAAGTTCAGAATTCTCTCATATACTGAGTCTTGCGGTTGAGTAGGAAAACTAGGGTCGAACTTGGAAGTAGCGAAACAAATGGGAGGGGGGTATATTATATCTCTTGAATATATCCTCGAAGCTTCCAAATACCTCTCCAGTGTATAAATGACCAATGTTAGAAATGCCATTTTAAGCCATAGTGAGAATGCACAGTCTAATCTTGATGGAGGAAAGAGGTGATTGTTGTGAATAGGGGTTATGGTGGGTAAATCGGTGAGACCAAAATGTGGGCGAAACTGTGCCAGAATTCTTATTGTCATAGTCACAATCGGGTTGGAGGAGCGTTTTCTTGGGGAGAAAGGGTCGCCCAGAGGTTACCAATGCTAGAAGAGGCGATGATGGGCAAGATCTGGCTTCGTTTAGACACCAGCTTATTTGAGGAAGCTTGATCCAGTATATTATTTTCTGTATATGCGCTGCCCAGTAATAATATCGGAAATTTGGAAGAGAGAGTCCACCTTGAGATCGATGTCTTTGCACCATCACTTTACTTATCCGTGGTTGCTTATTGTCCCATAGGAAGCCTGTAATATGCTTATCCAAGTCAGTAAAGAGGAGTTTAGGCAAGAACACTGGCAGGCATTGAATTAATGCTATAATTCTGCTACTAAATTAATTGAATTGAATTGAAAAAAACACATATTCCTCATCATCATTTGCGTCTATTCTCAAAGTTACTGTCAGCAACACCTTGCAGAATCAAGGACAGTGCTGATTGGACACTGCATAACACAAACAAACATCCACATCCTTTTGTCTGTGATTGTTTGTAATGTGAGTGACATAAGGTCAAAAAGGAAAACATGGTACTGCCAACACACCATGGAAACTGAATAGGTTAATAAAGCTTTTATAGAAAACATTTCAGTATTGCCTTTTCTCAATAAAAAAATAAATTCTACCGGAGTAATTTCCCCAGAGAAGATGGTCAGGGATTTTAATCCTGCCTGAAGTGAATACTTTGGTCTTTTATCCCCTTGAACATTGCCTACTGTTTTATAGTTTACTAGCTGGCCTTCCTGTAATCCAATTCACTTTCATGTGGACGGACCTTTATCTTGTTTTTTTTAAATCGGCTGAGTGAAGCGGGAAATGTTTTGACCTACAGAATCTCCATGTACAGACCACATCTTTTTTGTAAGGGTTAAAATGACATCTGGAAGGATGAGTTAAGTCCTTTCCATGATGTTGTCTGACCCTCACGATCTCCACTGTTCCATCTGTCATCGAGGTTACAACATTTCACAATCGTCTATCAAGTTACTCTGGAGAACGTGGGCCTCAGCGCCTCTATATTAGTGAGGTACTAATTGAGTAAGCCGTGTGCTGATGAAACTGTCAGCTCTCTTTTGTAGGCAAGAGTTTTGTGCTTCTCAAAATCGATGATGCTCTAATTTCAAATTACCGAGCTGGCCGATTGCTGGAGATGAATAATACATTTCATCACCTACTGTATTATGAGCACACATATTATGAGCTCATCTTTCATCTTGGAGCAGTGGGCATTGTTCAGGACTGGGCAGGAGCCTAATTATGAGGTTGCGCCATTGGGGAGAGCAAGCTAATCTCTGATGGGCTCCTCCAACAGATGTTTCCAATTAATGGCCTGTCTTTGAAGGAGTTTAGATCCGTACCACTCTGGGAATATTATCTCAAAGTAAAAGACCCAGCCTCGTTTGTGATGAGTAGACTCTAAAGACTTTAAATCACCACTTTCTTCTATTCAGTTATACTCAGAATTCATGTTAAATAACTGCTGGAATATGAACTGATGTGAATGTGAATGACCTGGATAGAGCGGATAAGGACGATGGACAACGTCCCTGGTCCGTCAACTGGCTGAGACACAGCAGGTCGGCAGCTTTGAGCAGTAAGACATAAGGGGACATTGTCTATGAGAAGAATAGGCACAATACTGCAGTATTTCCATTGAATAGAAAGAGATTGAGGGCAGGAACATTAAAACTGAGCACTTTATATTTGCCACTTGTATGCCCGAGCACGAGCCCCGTTTTCCTAGAATGAATGATTTTGGTCTGAGGAGCTTTACAGTGGCAGAAAGCGAGGACTTAAGCTGTCCCGAGAACCTTGATAGATCTGCGCCGGCGCTCCCCTGCTGCTCTGACAGGGAAGCATGTTACGTAGCATGAACGTGCATTTAGGCTTATTTAGCTCGATCCAGCCTGCTGGCGGACGGACACGTCTCGCCGCTGGAGATGCAACATGGTCGTCTGGCAACCCCCTCGATCAAAAGACTTTTGCGGAGCGGCTGGCAAATAGCAAAGGGCGACACGGAGAGAGCGGCGTGCGGCAAATGCAAAAGATGAAACACGACATCTGCGCCGATTTATCACGGCCCGCCCTTCAGTGTTCATAACCTGAACTAAATTATTAATCTACGTTTTGATTTGCCGGCCGGTGGGCCCCGTGGCTCCGCCAGGTACATGCATTCATTTCTGCCGTCCACGAATTGAAGATGAAGACATGGAGAATATGCTGCGCGGCTCGTGACCTTTCCATTTCTACATTTTGGAAGCAAATTGGGATCAATAACATCCGAGTGTCTGGTCTGGCTTTTTACTCATGGAGTTTAAAGTGAGGCGTATGAGACTGTGTTCGCTTAGATTATATTGTGATGCTTATAGATATTGAAAGTTAAACCATGGCATAACCAAATTACTCATTTCATATTTATGTGGAGCTGAAAGAAAAAATAAACTGCTCGCTTTACATTAAAGCACATTAAAAGGTTGCCTGTCATATCTGACACAGAAAATTGGGTTGATCTCTCCGTCACCATCTGCATGCAATTTGTTGATTAAACTGGAACTGCAAATATAATTGGATTCCGTTGGAAGTTTGTAAATGTGGAAAACAAGCAGACCAGCTGAAAGGTCCCATTGGAGCAGTTACAGAGCCCAGATTGACGTTTATTTGAAACATGACCACACGGCACCAAGGGATATACAAAAAAGCACTTTCAAATCAAAACACTTACGAACATCCAGAACAGATAAAAGAAATCAGGAAACAGTCAAAAGTCCTCTCTAATTCCTTCTGATTTTAACTCTCTGCACGTGTTCGTCCTCCACAGCGAATGGATGGCACATAGTCTAGTCTGCACTTGGGTGGGAGAGGGGCAGGTGTCATGTCGAGACAGTGAGGTTTTCACCTCCAAAGACAGCTGTGTGTGTTCTATACATTCTGTTTATTGACCTCTGGTCCAATACATTGCTTAATAAAATGCAGAGGCTATAAAAAATAGTTGTTCACTACTTCAGCATTGATGACTCCAATATTTGTGGATATTCATAAATAATTAAATACATAGATAAATAGATATTCTTTGTGTGGATTATAAACTTTCATAAAAGCTTTTTCTCGGTACTACAGGAGTGACTATAAATGCTGAACTGTCGAGGGCTGCCGTCCGACCCCGGCGTCCGGTAGACGGCGGGAAAGGCCGGAGGTCCCGGAGCCGACTGGCGCTGGTGTCTCGTGCCAATGTCCCCTCTGCCGTGCCTGTCTCTAGCTCCGCTGGCACTCGTTCTTACTGCAGGTGGCCTGATGTTCAATCTGCCATGTGCCCTCCTCGTATGTGCAGTAGCAGATTGTACAATCATCAATCTTCACCTCTCGGCCGGCCGGGATTACTGTGGTGTCCGCGTAGCAATTTGGCCCTGTAGGTGGTACAAGAAAAACACGTATGGAGTCATGCAAAAAAAAACAGGTCTGTCATAAAGTGGTGCAGCGGTGATGCATTTTCGTAGACCCACCCATGACGTTTGGGTGGCGCTTCTTCACTCCACAAGAAGCTAAAGGGATTCTTCCATTTTACTATGAATTATTGCAGCATATATATATATATATATATTGCAGCATATATATATATATATGTTATTCATATATATGTATATTAATATATGACATGTTGATAAACACCACGTTTATGATTTTGAAAGCAAGAATCAATCGGCAGTAAAGAGGAACATTAGGCAATTAAGCCTTTTGAAAGAATTAAGATGCGGCTCTTTAATTACTGTTACATCAAAGAGAAAAACGTCAAAAAAAAACTGTTACGTTTGTGTCAACCACAGACTATTTCAGGCATCTAACCAAAACACATTTAAAAAACCTCTTTGACCTTGAAACAAAGGAATAGGGAACACATGAAGGTTTTAGGAAGTTTCCAAATGATCCCTCATATATTTTCAATGCATTTATTTTGTGTTGTCACATCGTTGAGGTCAGACGCTAAAGACTGAAGCTACTTTGACTTCTGGTTGGTTAATAATTTTGGTCCTGTGGTTTAATAGGCCATGTGTACGTTGCCCTGGTCAAAATAATTAAACCTTGTTTGCAAATGTTTTATGGGTCAAAGTTGCAAACATATACGGAAAACAGAAAGATCCTCTTTATGTCGGTGTACCTGTGTGACGGAGGTTGTGTCATTTTTCTGCTTCTGGACCCACCGAGGACACTGATCATTGTGTGAAAATGCAGTTCAATGACACGAACCAACTCAAAGTCACATTCCTTTGTGCTGCTCCAAGGATCCCAAGATCATAAAATCAAATCAAATATGAAATCCAACACATGGGAACACAACTCTTGCTTGATTCATTTCTTGTCAAGACACCTTGTTCACATCAGGATAGAATATGTGCAGATCCAGACTCACGTCTCACGTTTTAGTTCACATTCACCAAGCACCAGGGTCTTTTCATAACCAAATTATTGAGGCTTAAAATATGCGAAAAATGAATAATAGAGTAATTTTGAATAGATGGATCATTTTTAAGTAATTACATGATGTTTTATTAACATTTTATCAGAACACATTTATTTAAATATATGTTTATAAATATCCAGGACTTAAAAACCCAACAGAAAGTTTGAGCCTCCCGCAAATATTTGAGAGAAAATGTTATTTTCTATAATATTAGAATACATTTTGGAACGGAGGCCAATGGGACACAAGTTAGTTGGAAGTAGGACAGGAGTTCACTTATTTGCTTCCTTTCCTTTCGTCTCGGTGGGAAATGGGCGCTGGTGTGTGAGCATTAATTTATTGTTTCCATAAATAGTGAGAGTAGAGGAAAAAGTTTTAAAAAGAACATACTTCCCCTGGCGTCAGGGGCCATTTCTGACTTGATTTCATTCAGTATTAAACGAATGTTAAAGAACATTTTCTTGTGTTTTCTGCTCGAATCCGCCACCAATCATGCTTATCTGCTTATCAAAGTCATTGGCCATCATTACCATACCCTTCAGATCACCACTCAGGGCTCTTTGGAGGATCATTTTTATGCAGGAAGACTGTGTTCCCATCAAGAAAGAGATGCATCCTGGGATTAGGGTGATTACACTGAATTTTCAAGGATTCGACTGTAATAATCATATGCTCCACTGCTTCTCCTGGGATTTTTTTCATTTTTTTTTTGCAGAAAAACTGAAATTAAGAACTATTGTGCTTTAATATTGTTCTGAAATGCCCCACAGGGAACATTTTGTACAAAAGACGGAGCCCAAACAATCGCAACATGGACGTCCTCATGCACCACCTGCAGCATTATTTGGAACAAGGTGTGCTGGACTTTTTATCTTGTGACGATTCCTCTGTCCTCAACTAGTCGCTGCGAAAAGAGAGATCATAAATCATCCATTATCTCTCAAAGCGCACAGCAAAATATAAACACGGCGGAAATTACTTCCACAACACCAGTTATAGCATAACAATGCTCATATGCTTAGAAAAGCACGTTCTTGAGCAACTCTGTTGTACAATTAAGATGCTGATAGATGGTCTTTCCGCTGCAGCCACCGCATGTTATTGGACGGCATCAAGCAGAGGGAGCTACAGGCACATCAATCAATGCGAACAGTTTGCAGAGGCCTGTCAAAATGTCAACCCCAACACATTCATAAGTCTCCAGATGAACACGCACGCACCCTATCTGAATAGAAACTCTGCTTGCTGTCGCTACGGATTCATCATCATTAGCGACATTTAGAACACAAGAGTCACAAAATGAAATAAAACACATTGGGGAAAATGCTAAGGGAGTGAAATGCACTAGACGAATGAAAAGAGCTTCCTCCTGGACCTGGGATTAACACACATCATTCCCCGTAGCATGACACTCATTCGCGATAATTAATGCATGTATTCGGAGCCACTATGCTTACTCATTGCTCTCGCCCTATTATTCTGCCATTCATACAACACCCACCTTTTTGTCAGCGCTTCATTAATATAATATATCCCCGTCTCTCCATCACTCTTTCTCTGCCGCTCGCTGTCTGTGGCAGAAAGAGGCTTTTGTAGCCACGCCAGTCCTCACAAGAGCCCTTCCAACAACATGCGGAGACAAATTGTCTCTGCATGTGCATGAGCAGTTGGACTCAAACTGTCGCTAAAACACGTTAGAAGTTGGCATGGGCAGCGTGTGAAAACCACGGCCATTAGCACCTTGGCTCCCGTAGCGGAGCCGTATAATGGACGAGGAGACGAGGACACGTCCCGATCATCACACGCCTTCGCTTTCTGAAATGTTGCTAAGTGCCATTATGAGGCGATTGAAAGAGAAGAATAGCAGAAATAACTCTTCTTAATGCATTTCTTGAGCATATTTGCATTATAAATGCAGCATGAAAGGGTCCTTGCTTTGTGAGGCTACAAAGTGGGAGCGACTTATAATATAAGAACATGATGGATTTCCTTTCGGAGATGCCTTGTGAAATGTGTGAGAGCGCTTTCAAATATGAACCGCCCAGCATCAAAGCAGCAGCTCTGAATGAAGTGCCACCGCGTGCGATTGTTTGCATATGTCGTCTCCAGCATCTGAGCCCACTGGGAAACTTTGTGGTTGAACAGCCAAGCTGCACACAAGCACTCTCGCCAGCCATCTCAGCGCCGTCCATGTGACAGATCTATTATATAGTATTTATAAAGCTCTGATGTCGACCTCAAAGCTCTTTTGTTTGGCTTTGTCAGTCTCCATGTTTGTATTGTGAAAAATACGTTTGGGCAAATCAGACCAAAGATGAGCATCATTGATAAATACATCCAAAAGAATCTGCTAGTGACATTTAATTTGCACCGACAAGATCCACGGTTGTTGACTTATAATAAGAAGAAGCATGCGCTTATTTACTTTTGTGTGTCTCGAAGATGAATTAATTAAAAAATGACTGGGAATTTGATAATAAATAAACCTTGCTGTAATCATTATCACCATTGTGTTATCATTGTAAACTTTATGCTGTGTGTGAACGGAAAGCTTGGCAGCCTTGGGAAGGGGAAAGCAGGTTTTAGCAACTTGTCATTAGAAAGAAGCCTCTTCTGGGCTGTCAGGCTGAGATGGAAGCTGCTTTAAATCAGCAAAAGACCCATTTTCAAATAATCATTTTATCTCCCCCCATGTCTTCCATCTTTAAAGGCGCTCTGTGAGTCACTTCATTTAAATGAGTCTCTATCGCTCTTGGCAACCACCGTGTCTTCGCGTTGCTCTATTTGAAGTGATTTGCGCCTGGGTTCAGGCTGTTTATCACAGATTAGTGTTGACCCTAATGTCCGAGGGGTCTTGAAGAGCCCCACTCTTTTCCTCGCGCCCTGCCAAGGCGTTGTCTTGCAAGAGCAAATTGCCACAGCGACGCAGATTTCATTTCCTGATCAGCATTCTTCAAAAGCAACGCTCGGCTCAGATATTACAAAAAAACATTTTAACACATTACATGACGCATGTTAGAAATAAAAAATACTGACATTTAGAGAGCATGCTTCCGTCTTTTGACATTTATGAGAGTTCTTTGGATGAATCAGCATCACTTGATTAAACTTACGGCGGCGAGCGAGTGACAGAAACTTTAAGGAGTATGAAACAATTTAATTGCAATGTGTTCCAGTGCTTTTAGATAACGAGTAAAAAACGATGGCAACCTGCCTCCATTCACAGCTGTTCTTTGATATTCATGAACAACTGTCTGGGGTGGATGTTAGCGATACCTCTCACTTTCATCTTCCTCCCCTGGCTCTTTCCCAAGTGTCTCCTCGCATACAGGCTGAATGACACATCTGAGACAGGGCGCCCTGCCATAACCATCGATTTTGCATGCCTGAAAAGGCCACGATAATGCTGGCGCATATTTGCCAGACTAATCAAACATTGAAAATACCTCATTGTGATTTATATCAATAATGAGGAAAACGGTCACGGCGTGACATGTTGAATGAGGAACCAAATCTAATTCACTTCTTCTGATCCGATCTGATGTCTTTGGTTTTACAAATACTTTGTTACTGTACTTAAGTAGAAATGTGGGGTATCTATACTTTACTATTTGAGTATTTATTTTTCAGACGACTTTTTACTTCTACTCTTTTCACGCATTTCCACGCAAATATCTGTACTTTCTACTCCTTAGATTTTAAAAATAGCACACACAAAAAACCTACCCAGATACAGTAAATCGCGACATCCGGATCGAGTGAATGTGATTGTGGTTGTATGAGAAGTATAAACATTTACCATCCTCACACCCTATTGGTTTTCTCCTCTTCCTCACGCAGATTCCATGTAACGTTGAATGAGTACCTTCTTGACCATGGGTTTGTCGTAAATGTTTTTTTCTAACTTTATTGAGAGTCTGGCACAAGACAGCGACTTGGAGGGAGTGCAGCGTATTAAATAAAGTGATGTGTGTCTGAATGCGGCTTTAGAAATGAACACAAAGGGATTCTGTATTTGCTCATTAAGTCTGAAAAAACGGGTGATTTGACCAATGTTTTGATAACCGGCCGCAGTTCAGTGTTTCCCATCATTATAAACAGGGGTGCACGCGTGTGTACGTCCTCCGACTCATGTCGTTCAGCCTCTCTGTAAAATGGGTTCTGGTTTTATCTGTTTAAGTTATATAGATACATTTGTCCCTCTGTTGTTTCTGCGTCGCCTCTCTGAACCTTCTGATTAATATTGTAACGGACTGACATATTCTGTGAGCGAGGTTACATATTAAGAGTTTGTTCTTACTGGAATTTTTCCCTTACATTACTTTAAGTAGTTTTGAAACCAGTACTTTTATACTTTAACTTCAGTGAAACGCTTGAGCTGATACTTCAACTTCTACAGGAGTCTTTTTAAACCCTAGTATCTGTACTTCTACTTGAGTAATGAATGTGAATACTTTTGACACCTCTGCATCTGGATTAGTACCTAATTCGTTACCAGTAATGAGCGGGGCTTTGATGCGACACATCGGAATGCGCTGGGGAGGTCTCAACATCTGTCTACACTGCAAGCAACATCTGCGGACAACACAAACAACACCACCTGAGCGGGAGCTCTCTGACGGCCTCCAATTACCTTATTTTACATCGTCAGTATTTCATCACGTCCAGTATTCAGTGCTGCATGATCAACGGCGGTAAGATGCGAGTCGACAACCAATGGCGCTCATCATTTGAATGAAGGAGTCCTGTTATACCTCTCAAATAAGCTCCATAAATAAAAGACAAAGTGAAATCCGATGTGTGATCCTCATGATATCGATTTGAGCTGAAAGGGGGGGATTTGTGATTTATGTTTTGTTTACTTCTCTGTCTTCCAATTATTCTATAAGTTATCCTCCATGTAGTTCATTTTATCATGTTGTTTGTTATGTTTAAATTGTCAACCCAACTGTGAAATGAAGTGCTCGCAAATGAAAGCATGTGGCAATTAAGTCTGCGAAGCGACAGGTCTTCGATGGATCGCTGCCTGACAGACATCCGTTTACTCCAGCTGCCCAGCACCCTGTGCACAGTCACTCACAGCGATGTGTGTTGATTCACACTCCCTGTTTACACCTCCATTGGCCTCGGTCATCAAGCCAGAGCCAGAAATATTCCCTAACTAATGAGCGTTTGTTTAACACATTCTGCTGCAACGATACCCAACTTGGTTTAATTATCACCTCCTCTGAGGTTCACAGCTATCCCAAACACGTGGCGCGACCTTGAAAATATGTTTAAACAGACAAATCTCACCTGCTGCTTTAAAAGCACTGAAGGCCGACTGCCGCACAAACGGCCGTGAATGCTGCCAAAGGTTATTATTGCATCTTCGTAAATAGCTGTAGATTATTTCCAGAGCGCGTGAGACCGAGCTGAGAGTTTGCATGACGATGTGGGACCAGAATTCTAATTTCAGCAAAGTGCCATACAGGTGTGTGTGTGTGTGTGTGTGTGTGTGTCAGGGAATAATATGACTAACAGTGTTTTTCATCGAGTGTCATTTTTTTCTAGACAATATTACCCAAATGAAAGCCACCCGAAAACGAGAATATGCAAACTCCACATAGAAAAGCCCCGACCGACCGGGGCTCAAACCCTGACCCTGCTTGCTGCGAGGCCATCGAAAATATGCACTTTCCCCACACGTTCCTTCCTGTACGGACGTCCCGACTTCATGCGTGTTTTGGACGCGGAGAAGGCGGGTCTAAGAAGCACTTTAGCCAATTGTGCGTTCTCGTCAAGGCTGCTATTGACGGGCGGATGACTTTCTGAGAAGTAAAAGAGCGCAGATTCTATCGCCATTCAAGCAGACGAGGCAACTGACATATTTACAGTAAATATTATGTCATACTCATTATTTGATATATATTAAACTAGAGACACACCTCTTCAGACTTGCACTTATAACAGCACTTATTTATAACAAGTTGTAAATTGGCTCATTTGATGAAATTGCCCTTTCTTGTTTCCTGCTCTTCTGAGTTTGTATCCCTATGGTTGAAATGCACTTATTGTAAGTCGCTTTGGATGAAAGCGTCAGCTAAATGACATGTGATGTGATATTATACTGATTTCCCTGTGAGGATGACAAAAAATAAAATTGTCCAAGTGTTATCTACTGTGTTCTATTTCCTGTTGGAAGAAGCATTTAACTCTAAAGTAAGAATGTGCTTTGACACCTTAATTGTTTTGCATTAGTCAACCTGGGATGTTTACTGAAATTGATTTAATTGCACTACCTGGAACATTCTCCGCCACTGATTAGCAGGTAAAGGAAAATGAGAGAAAATCAGTCTGGTAAGTTTAGAACATTATATCACTTTTGTCGTATTACAATATAACAATATCCAAACAAAGATAAAATCTTGTCTCATGCCATGATATTATATGGATATTATATGGATATATAGTCCACATCTAATCAGGAGCTTAAATGAATTCCATTAAGATAATCAGATGTTAAAATTAATGTAATTAATTCAGCAACTGTGTGTTTTTTTAACAAATTCGTTCACAAAGCTTCTTCCTGGTCTATTCTCCATAGCAACGGGGGCCAAAGGTCCTGGGGCAAGACTATATTGTAATGTACTTTGTAACAAAGATCAAATCATTCAAAATGAAGGAGACGTCTCGATTTAACTCGTCCTGTTAAATCATCCCCACTTCACAACCGTATTAAACACTCTCTGTCTGACTCAAGGCCCCATATTTCAAACTACAAATGCTCAATTCACCGTGTGAGTTTAAAAGCTCCTATTGAGACACAAAATCATCAATGCATCTGTTTTTCACAGGCGCAGCACTCGTCATGATGAGCAACCTGGTTTCAACTTCAATGTGTTAGCGACTATTTGTTATTCAGAATTCAACTGTGTTAGTTTTGGTCAAATAACGTTGTAGGCTCTGTTTATTGAATAGTAAAACGTGGTGATCTTATGGTAATGTTTAGGGAGTGATGCCATCTTAAAACTGAAAATCCTTATTGGCTGAATGGGCCTGTGGATTTGGAGGGACTGCACGCTCTTCTGCAGGCCGCCACGTCTATGCACATACTGCACCGTCCCTGCATCGCTCTGCATCGCTCTGCTAGACGAGGGGCCTGTAAAAGGAACCCGAAATATCCACTGGGAATTTTGATGGGTGGGTGGAGCGCTGCCCAAACTCTGCACAAAGCACTTTCAGCACGATCAATATGTGCATTTTTTTTAAAAGTGGGTGAACAGCAAAAAACAACAACAAGGGAACCGAGGACCAACATATATTAAAATATTAATAGAGTGAGTAACGCTCCGCGACTACAAATGTTTTAATTTTAATAAACCTTCTGTTTATTTGATCAAATTAGATTATGTATTTGATGTATTTGTTTGTGTCTTTTGAGGAGGAACGTTGTTTTTGTGGATCCGCTCGCACACTCTGTTTATTTTGTAAGTGTAATTTAATGTTACATGCTCAGTTCCAACTCACAGCATGGAAATGGAAAGTGACTTGCCGGCATTCTTACAAAATGTTATTAGCAGTAGTGTCGTCTAATAAGCGGGTTATACAAACAAAACATTTTTATGTGTAACGCACGTTGCAGCTCTAATCGCACATGCAGCCAGCCTGCGCCACTTCAAGATTCCAAGTCAGAGATGCATATCGCAAGTCATCATTCTTTTTGCTGAAGGAAGCAATGTTGCTGGCATTGCCATGTTGCATTAGAGTCACACCAAGAAAACAAGGGGACATAATCTAGGACATGCTGTCTGGAATCATTCGAAACAACTTCAGATAATCGACTGTGAGCCGTGGAAGTCCTTCTTCTTCTCCGGCGGCCGAAGCTCAGAAACCAACGGGATCATAAACCTCGGGCAGCTCGCAGCGGAAGACAACGCGAGCGCACCTCAAATCTCCAGGCAGTACGTTTGGAATATAAGCTGAAGCTTCCATCAGACAACCTGTGCAATAATGACACGTAACCTGAAGAGCAAAACACAAAAAACGGATTATCCTGACTTCTCTTTCAATAACATCTCAGCACTGCAAACTGCAGCAAGCGGCGGGCTTCGCCTCATCAGAGCATTGCGGTACCCCACCCTCCCGTTTCCCGTTGAGGTGCCTTTGAGCAAGAAGCATTTGACACTCAGCAGCCACCGCCAGCAGACTGCTTGTGAGGGAACAAAGTGTAGCCCAAAAAGAAACAGCCCCCTCTCCACTCACCAGTCTTGCAGATGGGACAGCACTGATCCGGCTCGTACTCCGGGTCCACGCACTCGGTCTGAGGACAGGCCGCCACGGAGCACAGCACCTCCCCGCTCGGCTCACAGCGGCACTTCTCACACGGAGACACCTGGATATCAGAAAAGAAATAATTAAAACCCTAATAAACAGTTCACACACTGATACACATGGGCAACAAAGACTACGCCTCTCCATTAGTGACTCAATATCTTTGTGCTGGGCTCTTGTTTGTCTCATTGTCTATCTCTCTATTTCCACTGCTTTGTCCCTCTGACACACACACACACACACACACGCATAATAAACAGCACTTACTTGCACACACAGTCTCACACAAATGCTCCTGCCTGTCTGGCTCCTACCGTGTAATCGAGTGTGTCACAATGTCACAACGCCACATCTAAAGGGAAGTCCCATCATTCTTAACTTGACTGCCAATGAATGCCTCATTTTAAAGAGAGCGAAGTCAAGAATTGAAGCGCGGTTTTCCAATCAGCGGATGTGGAGCGATTAATAGCAAAGGGAAAAGAGAGAGAGATCCTTCCCATTTTCTTGGTGCTTGAACAGAAACATTAGAAATGATGGGTTATCCGATCCGGTTTTCCTGCAGCTCTGGAAATAGAACAAATGTGGGGCAAAAGCGAGGACCGATAGTATACAGCTTGAATGTCATCCAGGCCCCTAAACACCCCGAGAAAAGCTTCGTTTAGCAGCCGCTTGTACAAAGCCATACACCTTTAATTCCTGACAAGAGAGCAAAGGTTAATTCTGCCGGCGTTGCTGTAGATTGCAGAGGCTCACGCCTCCGCACCGCACTCCAGTGTGAAAAATGGAGCGAAGCGGCACTCAATGCCCAAGAACTTAGCAATCAAGCATAAAAACCCGCCTGCTGCTTAGTTTCATAGCACCACCCCCCCCACTGCACGCCACAAAGGCTGACGTCTGAATCCTGAGGCAAGTCTTTCAAAGGGGCGTCAGAAGATAAAACATTTTGCCGGCACGTCTGCATGTCTCTTCACCCATATACGTAATATTACCATAACTGGAACTCTATTGTGTATATGAACACACTGAATATGGAAACACTCGGCCGAAGGCAGGCATCGGTACATTCCGATAATATTCAGGCATTGTGCAAAAGGAAAAAAAAAAGACAAGTGCTGACCTTTGCCATTATAAATCTGCTTGCCTGTTCGCTTGCAGGCTGTGAGGCAAGGTACCCCGGTTCTGCGTAGTGCCGGTGATAAACTCAAATGAGCAGTGAGGAGTGTTCCGTCAGCAATTCTTTCAAGTTTGAAAACAACAAAAAAATGACTGAATGCGGTTAATAAGCTCACCTTAAACTCCTGCAGCGAGGCGTAGACCTTTCCGCGGAACTCGCAGTAGTTCTTTTTCTCCCTGCAGACCGGGCAGCATTGGCTACTGTCCACTTTAATGCAGCGAGGGTGAATCTTGGGACATTCCTGCTCGGTGCACAGAGGGCCCTCGTCTGTGCAGAGGCACGGGCACGTCGAAGGGCCCGGGGTGAACTGCTCGCCGATGGCGAACACGAAGCCGCTCTCATCCATGCAGCCTTTCCCCCTGTAGTCTGGGTAGGCGTACTCGTCAATGGCGTCGAGGGAGAGGGTGACGTCACTGGTGGGGCCCTCGTCTATTTGGTTCTGGCCGTCCTGTGCGGTCCACACCTCCTGGGACTTCCCGCCCCTAGGTTCTTGTGTGAGGGAGCTGAGGTTCGTCTTGCCCCCGCTCACAGCGGTCCTGTTGGGGCCCAAAGCGTTCATTTGAGCGGCGTATCCCAGCGGCTCATCTGGGTCCCGATGTTTATCCTCCCTGACTTGGGTCAACACCCACTCCAGACGTTCTCGGCTGGCCGGTAAGGTCGCTATAGGGTTGCACCGAGCGCCGCTAATCATAAACCCCAGAACAAAGAGAACTTCTGCTGTCATGGCAACGGAGTGCAGCATCTCTCCCCACCACCAGCGAGGTGGGAAAACGCCTTGGCTCACATAACACGCTTCACATCTCAGGTGTGAGCCAGTCCATCTGGAAAGAGAAAATGAAACTGTGGTTATGCTCTCAAGATTTTGTCATTTTTTTTTCTTCCAGGTGAGGAGGTTTGTTTCATTTAGTCGAGAACAGTGTAAGAAATTCAAGCGACTCTTGAGCACTGCCCCGTTGTGTGAAGCAAGCATCCCGCTGAGTGTGACGCCAAGCCTGTATGATCAGTGAATTGGATCATTAGGGCCGGGAGTATTCATAGAGCTGTGTTAGGAAATCAATACTGTGTCTCACTGTAACACTTTCCTGCATTAATCCCTCCCAGTGGTGACGAGTAAGAGGAAAATTGACAAAGAAGGAGCTGAATCTGACACTCTTAAATTCCTGCTCTTACAAAGAAATCAAGATCAATGTCTGCCTTTTTTGTTTTAAATGAATTGCAGTTAACTTTAAAGAAGCAGAAATTGATTTAAAAATGGGACATAATCATCATGTGTCTACTATAGCCAGCAGAAGAAGCCACACCAATTTTCATGTGCTGTAGCGCTTTTACATGGTGTCTTATGTGCATCAAAACCTTCTCAGGTTTGTTTTCACATAAACTAAAAGTTTTGATCAAAAGTAAAAAGCACATCACTTCCTTTTTCAGAGCAGATTAAATCCAAGCATCAACAGTTGACGTTGCAGAGACTGCACATTTTCGAAAACCTCTTTGTTTTTGTCACTCGCTCAACTTGATTTAATGCAGCCTCTTGAAATTCCAATGCCTGCTAGGATGCTCCGCTTCGTTCGGTGGCCTACTTCCCTTAATTTCCTTCTCACCAAATGTTTGGTGTAATTTCTGAGCTCCGTTTAACGGGCTGCAGCAGTGTCAACGTGAAGCTCATTTTGACAGGTGAGATTACTCCTTTTGAATGACTGAACAACGAACTGCAGTCCTGTCTACGCTTCTTTAAGAATAGTTCACCCCATTGATCAATTTGTCAAAATCAATATACAATGCTTAATTGCCAACAGAGCGATTGGGACCCGGGAGCAGGAGGTGGTGCGCAACAAAGCATTAAATAAAACCCTAAGAAAATAAGTGGTGATACACAGGAGCAGAGACAGTGCAGGGACAACCAGCTGCATTCCTTTCATCCAGCTCCAACTACAACGGCTTAAGTCATTTATTTTGATATTCATGAATTCTGACCCAGTCTACGGTAAAGGGGCTCAAATTGACTGCAGCCACGCCAGCGTTGTTTGTGTGGCGTTTTGGCTGAATTGCTGTTTGATGCAGAATCCTTGGAGCTGCTTTGGAACGGAGAGGAAGCAGAACGAGGTGCATACCGATAACGCTGCTGCAGCTGAGACCGAGAGAAAGAGAGACAGATAGATAGAAAGCGAGAGACAGGTAGATAGCGAGAGAGAGAGAGACAAGAGCCCAGGCCTCATTAGTCAAAGGGACCTCATTTGGCTTTTTTCAGCCCTCTCCACCTTAACAGCTGTTACTCGCTGTCGCACTCAGTTTGCTGCGGCTGCGCCCTCCGTCAGGACAGGGGCCTTGGTGGCCCTCAGGCTGGTTGTCAACAGGGTGATGTACCCTCCGCCCCGCAGTATCTTCAAGGCTTACGCCGCCAAAAGCTCTTGTTAACAAGTACCACGGAAAGACCAAACTAAACTGTATCCAAAGTCGGCAGCATACAGCGCCGCTGTTGGAAAACACATCAATGAGCCACAAGCGTGAAGGTCCCAATGTGTTATTCTATAACTTATTCAATAGTCCATTGGCTTGTGCGCTGCTTTACTTTAGTTTAGCGCTTAGCACAAATGTAGCAAATCAATATAAAAATGTCGTTGCAATATTTGATGAGTGTCATAAAATATTGCTACGAAGGTTGTATCTGCGTAACAGCCAGTAACATCGGAGTTAGCTTTACTTGTCAAAAAACGTGGTAACTTTTGCTCCAAATTACTGTTCCCTGCTGCTTGTACAGAACCATCCTGGAAGTTGAAACTGCTACTATCTGTGATCATTTTCAAAATTCACATCTTCTGCAGGAAGAAGAGGTTTCTGGGTTAAGTGCAAAACAGTAGGCTACTGAGGAGGAGACCTGCACATTGTTAGTTTGGGTCTTGTGATGGTTATTTTTGACATTGAGAGAAATAAAGAAACAACTTCAGCTATTCTTTGATATTTACTCAATTTTAAATCCCATAAAATCTCAATCCAAACCGTATGTACATTATCTGGATCTGCAACTAAATGATTCATAACGTCCCGATGCCTTTTTACATAAAAATCTTCTTCTATATAAAGAAATAGTCTGCTTTCTTTTCTAAGCCACAAAGAGCTGAGCAATCATGTGGTTTCTCATCTGTTAACTAAAAGGAAGGAAATATATGTGTATATACAAATGTATTTATGTGACCATATGTGCATGTGTTTATGTATAAGAAACAATTATTAATAATCAGTTAACTTCTTTTAAATTGTGCAATACTGGGTTTGTTCTGGCCTATAATGTCTTTATGTACTAAAACAGTTTTACAAATCAGGCTGAAAGCCTCCCGTGGTTAAACAAGCATTTTAATAAAATCAATAAAAACAAGACCTCCTCTTAGCTTTGCTCTTTTGCTGCATTGTGTGAGAGGTAGAGCCGAACTCCCTAAAGTGAAATATCTCATGTCCTAAAACATGTGTGCTCAAGTCCAGTGGTGGAGGGGTATACCAGTTCATACCAGTTCAAATGCACGGTTTCTAATCCTCCAGTGAGCCAGACAGCTACGGTCAACCAGAGCTCAGAATAGGGGTGTAAGAGTTGTCACTTCAAACCTCCGGTAACCTCTGTGTAAGCAGCAGGAAGACCCCCAGAAAGTAACATGTAACCTTGCAGTGCCGCCCCCGCTGCTGCGCTTCTCCGGCCAAACCCTCCTTTCCAGCACCTTGGAGTACACTTAACCAGTGAGGCGGAGTAGAGTGATACCTCTGTAATTGGCACGCACTCTCTGGTCCCCCTTTTTGATGAGAGAAAGCACCACCCTGAACTGCCACACCCAGTAGCGGCTGGCCCATAGAGGGCCATGGGATGGGGCCCCACCTGAGCCACAAAAAATAAATATATATATATATATATATATATCAAAAATACATTTTGAATATGGTCAATATTTGTGTTTTTGAAATATGGAATATTGAGATTTAAATATATTTTAAAAAATGTCTCCCGACTGAATTAGTGTATTCAAACAAATAAAAGTACAGTATGTTGTGCTAAACCATGACATTACTTATGAATGGGGAAAGTTACACCTCTTATTAATGAAATCAAACTCCATAAACCATAGCAGACCTAATTACGATTTGGGAAGGTGGTGGAAAAAGGACTATTGACTCCAGTCACAACGAGAGCAGATGAAAATCTGTTTGCTGATGAAAGCTTGAACACAATCCAGTGCAGTGTATTAGCAGCCTAATTGTAATCCCATCAGCTGTCAAAGAATTGAAGAGACCATAAGAATAGGACCTGACAGCAAACAGCAATTATCACATTTACAGAGGATGTTACCTTTGAATTGCACCCATGCATCAGCAGGAATCGCTAATTAACCTGCCGAAAATGGGTAATTTCACAATAATAAAGTGCCATTATGTTATTCTATTTCCTCATTGACATGCAAATCTAAATGCCGACAGGCTATTTCCTATTAGCTTTTAGGGCTGACGAAATTTCCACTTTCAACGGATATTGTGAATGTTGCTAGTGAGAATGAACGCATTAGCCTTAGTGTTCGCCAGCAGCAGTGGGTTCAGTTATTACCGTTCCTGTAGATTTGAATCCCTCTTTCAAAGGCCAAAGTTCTGTTTACATCTCAGGCTCTGCTTTAACCACTGAGGTGCAGCCACAATGATTAATCAAGCAAGCAGAGACTCAACCTGGCTGTTAGTTCACGGTTCAATGATGCTCACCATCGCATTGATTTATGACTCATAAATTATTATTGTTTTCATTACCCAGCAGAGCGAATAAGGCCCATAAGTCTTGACACAACCACCTGAGCTCGGAGTGAAATCTTAGATCTACCTTGACTAATAAGAGGCTGTTATTCATATAGATTGAGTTGGCAAGCCTTCAATAACTCACAGTGTGGCAGTTCAGCTGCGTTAGGGTTGACCTGCCTCAAACAGGTTTCTTCCACGGATGTTGATAGCTGTTCCACTGAAACAACAATGCTATAAATAGGGGGAAATGTGCAGAGGCTGTGCTCTCATCTCCAGGAATATTCCACATCCTGAGCTTGGAAGTGTTTGACTGTTTATTTGTTTATTTCTTGTCTTTAGAAGAAATATTTGCACATTTGATCCGACTGAAAAGCCTACGGTGACAGATAATGAGGACAGAGAAAGGGAGTACAGTGAGGTGAGGCTCACGACATACTTCTGATTCCACAGGACATCTACATCGTCTTGGAGAATAAAACGCCCGCTGTGTCCCTCTGTAAAATCCAACGGGATGTCATTGAGAAAAAGACTCCTCGTGTCCTCGGGGCTGGAATTAACTTACAGAGACAATATGCACTCGCTGCTGTGTGCACTTCATTTATTGCACATTACAGATTCGCCTCCTCCTTACACTGTTCCTACATCTCAACATGCCGTCGATGGCACATCGGGAATGCAACAATTTACTTTGAGGTCCACTTCAATTTACGACAATGCAGATAACGGGGACGAGATGTGAGACGTTTAGACAGCGGTGGCTAGTGGGCTCGGATCTGACAGGGCTGAGAAAGCATTGAATTAATGATGCCACGTTTGAAAAACTCATTTTTATACAAATAAACAGTGTGAAATGATGAAATCCAATTAGAGCAATAAGGGACACTGAGGCAGGATCTAAGAGTATTAAGCCATCTGCCAGTGAGTAAAGATTGCTGCAGGGCTGCCTAATTGAATTTTATCCTCTTGACTGTAAATCTTACGACTGACCCAAATCAAAAGTAAGTTTGCCTGAACGTGCAATGCAAAACCGGCAAGCCCTTGCAAAACTGTCATATAATCTTAAGATTATGTGCGGTGGAACAAGGTGAGAATTTGCTCGTACACAAAGCCCTGCCAGCGTGCCAGCAGAAGACTGCAATGTCAGACACAAGCTTGATGCTTTTACTTTCTTTTTTTTAGATTAACAAGACAAGATGATCATGATGATGATGACAATGTAAGAAAAATGTGAATAAATCCTAATGATCGTGTAACGTTAAAAAAACAACCAGCAATCACCACAAAACAAGCGTTCCCAGAAAGGCACATTGTGTCATCGTTCAACCACTTGTTTTGCTGGGCACTATAAACGTATGAGATGATACAGGCATTGCATTATGTGTTGGGAGGCTGCGTCGGACTGCATGTTGCATCCTGGAGTGTGTAAGCAGCAGAGTATTTGTGCACTCATTAAAAGCCCTGTGATGCGCCTCGCGGTGCCATTTACATGAAGATATAACAAAACAGTGCACTTGCGGAGATGCTCGTGTAGCCTCCACAGGTGCAACAGCCTGCAGCAGGTTTGAACAACCCCACCTCTCCAATCAGCATATCAGAGCTTTGGCCATGGCGATTCCACGCAGGCACAGTGTTATTGGCGCGAGTGTGCGAAATCTTCCTTACATACATTATATTATGCCAGTTCCTGGAGAACACTCTGCAAAGTAAGTTGACGCAAACCTCGACAAACGATCCGATCCGACTAAAAACACGCACACACAAAACAAGCCGCATCTCCGCCGGCGCGGCAAGCCGTGGCATCGTGTCACCTGTGATCCTCGGAGTGCGTCCGTCGTCCGTCTGTGGGCGCAGCGGGGGGGGGGCGACGCAGCGACAACCGGTCGTGCGGTGAAGCGACCGCAAACTGACGCTCGTTCAGCCGGCCGAACGCTCAGTGTCCGCGGAGGATGCGCACCGCAGGGTCCCACAGCGCCTCGCGCTCAACTTTCACCAGCCGCGGTGAGTGGAAGCGCTCCGTCTCTCTCTCGCGCGCGCGACCCGCCGCTGCGTGTGCCGCGCGAGCAGCTACTGACGTCCCTGCTGCGCGCGGGCACTTTATTTCTCACGGTGACCAAAAAAAGAGAGCAGAAATGATTTGATAAATGGGGGCCGCTAGATGGGGCCCTTTGAGATGGACGAGGAGCAGCGGGCGGTCCATCGGTGAGGGCCACGTGGTTCACACCCCGCTGTGATTAACGACTCCGCTTAATTATCTGGAATTAGGGAGTCGTTTTCCTTGATTTTGGACACTAAGAGACTTGTTGTCGAATGAGAAAAGGAGCACATTAGCCCACTGGGAGGGGGGATACATACTTTATTGTATAAAATAGAAAAGGCTGGAGCCTAAATGAACAATAACTGAAGAAATACAGAATGATCAGAGTGAAAGATCACCAGTCGAAAAGCCTTGTAAGTTGACTTCGCGATTCAAGTTTTCAACGCTTTCTTTACACATTCAAAGAAGAATTCTTATTTAGGGTATATTAACCTTTAGGCAGTTGGAGTTTGCTGATTCTCTGCCACTGCTCTTCACTGCTGCTTTACTACATGAATCTGACAGCAGCGGTTGTAAATGAAGGAACCGTTAACAGTCTGCTAGCGGCTTTCCAAAGCTGTACATCCTCTCTTGTGGTCTATTGAGGTATATTTTAGATGCTTTAGGCCGAACCGCAAACTGTTGAAGGTTAACTGCCAAAATCCCCAAATGCACCAAAACAAGAACTGAGGACAGGACTTCGGTCTACAGTCCTCCGGGAATTAAATGAGGAATACGGACAAACTGTAACTCAACTTTGGAAGAAACGTAATTGCTAGCGAAGGAACAATCGAGATTCTATAAGAATTGAATAGGAAGGCTCCAGGTCTTCAAAACTATCAAATATCATAGTAGTAGCGTAGATTTCCAAAACAACAGATCATAAGTGTACCCTAACAAACACTTAAACATGTTATATGTATTTTAGATTGTATGAAGTGTTATGTTTCACAGTTAGGCTCCATACGGTCCTCAGCCACTCCCACATCTAACGCCCTTCACCTGTTCACACACCTGCCTCCGATCACTAATCAAGTCCTTAGTTAGTCTCCTGCCTCACACACACACACACAAAGAGCCAGATTGTGCATCTGTTTTCATGCCAGACAAGCACTATTCAGACGGATCGCCTGGTGCCGACCCTGCGTGTCCCCGTTTAACTCCCGGTGAACCCGCCCTTTGTGGTATCGTTACTCCGCCGCTGTTTCTGGAGTTTTAATTAAGGAGTCAAAGATCCGTGGAGTCTTGAGTGCATTGGGGTCCCCACACGAACTGTCACAATTATGCTTCATGATATCACTGGCCTATGGTGAAAAACTGGAGGGAATATCCTACTGAAAGTAACTAAATAGAACAGAACTCCAAATGGATTTTTTTTGTGTTTACATACGTTTTTTGTAATCTGTCCATAGGGGAATATTTTTTAGTGAGTACTGCTTTTTCATCAGGAATTGAGTGTCAGCTCTGCCTACCAATTTCCACAAACTTTCCAGCAATTCTGACCCCCCCCTCCACACCCAAAAAAAACCCATGTACTTATTTTCCTTTGAATTGCTTTTTCGAAACAGCGTGATGGCAAAACGCTCCCAAAAACCGCCCCCTCACTCCCGCCTGTGTCAGGTTGAAAAAAGGAAATCATTAATATAGCATTAGAAGCTGGCCGTGGACTCATAACTGCCCTGGGCACCCATCAGCGTACACGCAGCACTGCTCTCTGCTGCTACACCTTCCCCCAAGTTCAAATGTCGTCCTTCACTGTCATTACATGTTCTGCCTCCATTAACTATTGATTACATCCACTTCAGCATTCCGATATGGCTCGCTACCCAAACTCCACGGATCCGGCAGAGCAGAAGCCCCTAACTCCTTGTAGAGTAAAAAATGGGGGCAAACCTACCTACCCATCAGCAGTGGGCTTGAGCACACAACTGGAGGTTAAGTTGTTCTTTCCCAGGACCCGTGAGAACAACTTGTGTTGAATATTTACTGGGAGGTCAGTCCAAGTTTGCTTCTGCTTTCCAGGCGAGTGCAGGCTGGAAAGTTTGTTCTGCCATCAGCAAACTGCGTCCATAATACCACGGAAGCTCTGATATCTGCCAAACTTCTCAATGTCTGCGTGTTGCCAACTGCTAATGGCGGCTGTTTCTGCGCTCCGTTGTTTTCCATAGTCCAGTATCACTGCTGTTTAATATTTCCGGGCTCTAAGTGCACATTTTCTCTTTGTTTGTTACATGAGCCATGTTATCCTAGCTGTCTGGTCTGTAGTTTTAAACGGGTCAAGCAGAACACAAGGGCAATATAACCTTATTTTAATGTTAATTTGTTTTAAGTCAACAGCTTGCATCAGTAAAATGTGAAAATCATATCCCAATAGGTGCTAAAAATATATTATGCACTGCACCTTCATAAAGTCAAACAAAGGAGATCAAAGTTTTTTTGTTTTTTTTAATTATACAAAGAAAATAACTGCTATAAACAGTAGTTCCAGCTGAGTGAAATGTGTTGCCCTGATTAATATACAGTATAACTAGTTCAAAGGCACTTATGTTAACAATGCATAAATCCCTTACGAGTCAGACTCAACATAAATGTAAAGGTTTTTTCTTGCTGACAAAAGTAGAACAAAACAACCAATCTGTATTCATAAAAAGTCACATTTATTCCAAAGTCATTTCAAATATTACACTCTGCATTGTTTGAAGTTGGACCCACACCAGGAACACGATGAATAAGACATTTTTCACAATAATTACTCAGCGTCCATTTCCGATGCTGAAAGTCCAAGCAATCCTGCCGTTTGGGTTGGAAAATAAACAGGAAAAAAAGCTGGCGTAGAAAAACAATGAATGAGTTAGTTTGGCCAGTCCCGCTCTAGAGGATTACTGCGAAGAGTGAAATCCACAAGAATCCAATGTGGCTTTAGGAAAATCCCGTCAGAACTGCAACAGCGCAACGCTACTACAGAACACCCATGCCTGTTAGCACTGAGGAGAGCCTATAGTGAAGGAAAGGTTAAGTTGACAGCCCTTATTGAAAGATACTTAACACACTGACTTCTACTGTACAAGACAAACATTTCAACAGCCCGCTGCCAACAAAGCACCAGGTCACATGATGCTCCGTTGCATTATCTAACAAGAGAAATATTGTAAACTACTTACAGAAATAGAAAACTAAACCAATATGTGCATCATGTAAAATAACTCTCCTGGAGTAAGTCTTCATATAAAGCTCTGTAACACGAATCCATTTGAAAATAAAATTAGTTTTCTAGGATACTAATACAAGCCTGAGTTACCCACATTAATTGTTAAGCACGTCTGCTGGATAATACTGAGTGAATATGCACCTCCGCTGCCTGTTGTAATTAACAAGGACATGTTTTGATTACTACCATGCTTTCAGTCTGTTTCTAATACTCTCCCAATTTATGGAAGGCAAGCGCTACACTGGCAAACCTCTCACACACACACACGCACACGCACACACACTGGTGTAAGCTATGTGCAAGCCTATGTGTGCTTAACCTTAAATTATCCTTTGAATCATTAAGCAACGTCTTACCAGTCAGCTACACTGACTATGACTTAAAAAGCAGACATCAATAGGGAGCAAACTTCTGCCGCTCTGATTTTTTCATGCCGGAGGTTGACATTTTGGCGGCATAAGGGCACAAACCATGAGTTAGGCCGGAAGCGGCTGCAGGGTGGACAGTCAGGAGAGGGAGAGTTTTCATGCCAAGCAGGCTGCTAACGGGGACGGCGTAATGTGGGCTTTGGATGGTTTGTAAGGTGGAGGGAGAGTGGACGTTAATGGTGGGGGCTTGGTTGGAGGCCGCCAGGACGGCCATAGAGGTAGCAGCGTTGGAGGCATTGGGAGCGGACTGAGAGAAGCTCATGTTGAGGTCAACTGGGTTCGCGGAAGAAGCGGCCTGCATGGTGTATTTAGCCATCTCTAAGCTGCAGGGGGGGCGTTTGGGGAGGGGAGGAGGGGGGGGGGGGGTTGAGATGGTGAAGGGGTTAGGGGAGACGGTGGAAAATAAGGTTGGAGAATGGGTGAGATAAAAGAGAAGGGAGGCGAGAGAGAGGAGAAAACATAAGTATCAAAGACGGTGTTAAAAAGCAGAGTCAACAGAGAAAACGGAGCAGTGAGATGGAACAAATCCGGCTTCGCTCCGAGTACAATAACTCTGGCTGTGTTATCGTCATGCCGCCATGTGATGGCCTGCTGGCTGTGGGTCCCCTGCGTTATGTCTTACCTGGCGTTGATGAGGTACTGGGCGACGCTGATGCTGGCCGGCGAGCCTGTGATCGTGACTTGGCGCATGGCTGAGCCATCAGTGGCACTGGCAATTTTGATGTGAGCTCCAGAGACCTGCCGAATCTCATTGATCTTGCTGCCTTGTCTTCCAATTATGCAGCCAATAAACTAGAGAGGGAGAGAGTGTAAACATGTAAATGGCAGAAAAGGTTATGTTTCCAATTCTTGCAGGAATTAGATTTCAAGACAGCAGGTGGAAGCAACTCCTAGTTGTTTTCTACAGAGGAAATGCACGTTTTTAACGACAGCAGCAAACACTTATGTTCGTGTTTCTGACTGATATACCATGACTACATGTGATTACATGTTAGCTAACATTTGTGTGAAGCATGCCAGTATATCACTGTATAAATGATGTTGTCACACATCACTTTGTTAAATATTGACACCACTGTGATGTGTGTGCGGTTAATATGAATACAAGGTGTCAATGAGACTCCAGGAAGTAAACTACTCCTACCCAAGAAATAGTCCCGCACATCGTCAACCTAAAACCCCGTCGTTTTATACATTGTATGGATTCAATTAATTACCATTAGATACAGCTGTAAATTAATCCCAGCTGTTTCCGCGTCAACATAATTACGTTAACTGATCTGATTAATTTCTTAACATCTCTCTGTATTTGCTCATAAAAAAAACAAAGGAAACTTCCCACATATGAAAATACACCTCTGCGTCACATTTTTGATTATTTTATGAAGACATTTTTTATGGTAGACATTATTTGTTTTGTTTTTGTTTTAATGGGAATGTGGATCTTTCTGATTTATTGTCGTGGTTTTGCATGTTTAATGTGGCGAGGGACCTGTACTGTGCTGGTATTGGTCTCTACCCCTCAAAGTCTTGGTCTTGTCTTAATTTAGGTGGTCCTGACTACACTCTCATTACAGCTGTCTTCCTAGAATGTATTAATAAATCAAACGGCATGAGGGTAATCTGTGTGAGTTTTTGTGCTGAGAGAAGACAGAGTGTGGCACTTACATCGTTGGGTATTGCCAGTTCTTGTGAACTTGTGGGGGCAGATACATCGAATCCTGCAAAGTAGGACAAGAAATGCGAACAACGGTATGGCACAAATGGCTAACACGTTCTTGGAAGTTACTCTATCACTATCACACTGCTTAAATAGGAAAATGAAAAATGGCAAAAAAAAATCATGAGCAACAGACACGTTTACTGCATACACATATAAATTTGAATATTTTGCATTCCTACCCACAGACTAAGCTCTAACACACTAGTACTGTGCACATAATCACACGGTGTCATCATGTTTTGTCCTCAGTTTAGTTGTGGCAGATTACATGAGTACGTTGGGGGGTGAAGGGTTTGGGGGGCTGAGGTTAGGGATGGGCTGGGCTGACCAAGAGGACAATGTTAGATTTGGAGGAGAAATGTTGCAGAGGTGGAGGACGGGGTCGAGAGTTTAGGATTTTGTTTTCAGAGGGAAAATGGGAAAATGGATCTGAAATTCTGGGAGGATGTGAGAAATTGTGGGAAATGAATAAATATTTACAAAATTCAATATTGCTGACATTTTTCTCATTCCCCTCTCAGAGAGCTGTTTTACTTTTGTGTTTCAATCTGTCACCTACTATAAATATTTCATTGACTAACTTTCAGATTGTTTATATTAAACTAGTTTGGTGGCTTTTAATGGTCCTGTTTTTTTCATCTTATTTTGTCATACAAAAGGATGCAAATGCCAAAGCAAAACCCAACAGCTTAATTTCAGTGCTGCGCACGTCTCTGTAAAGCCACCAGCAACAGAACCTGTGAGAGTGTCTGTAAACTGAGAGAATGGAGACCTCCGTGTTCCTGTCTGAAGTCACAGGGGGGGCGGCTTGTTTCGAGAGGAGTGAAGTCAGAGGGATAGATGGACATCCCCGGGGAGCCGTGGGTACGTACCAGGGAAGGTAGGGTTGCTCTGCCCAAGGGAAGGGAGGGGGATATGCTGCATAGCCAACTGGTGAAGCTTGGTCAACTGCAGGGTAGGAAGGAAGTTAGAGCTAACCAATCAAACTGGGTTATTATCAGAGGAGCCGACAACTGCAATTCCGAGCCAATTTTGAAGATCACAAACATCACAAGGGATCAATTCCCATCAGAGGGCACGCTGGCTTCTCGTGGCAGCCATCAGAAAGTTCAGTCACATCTCTGGCTACAAAGCTATCACTGATCATGAACTCTTAAGATCTCCACCTTCAGTTTAATCAATGCATGCTGCTACAACAACAACAACAATGTGTTAGCGTTAGTAATGTCAATAGATCAGGGTTATTTAATTTCATCTTTATAGAGTAGGGTACACAGAGGTCAGAGTGGAGGCTTTGAGGGAGGGGACGAGGGAATTTTAAAGGGGAGAATGTCGGCACCTTAAATACGCATACTTACATCCTGGTGCGCAAAAGCATACTGCCCTGGAATCGCAAAGGCCTGCGAGGAATAAGAGAGGAGATGGGGTTGTACGACTGGGAGGTGCAGAGTTGCTCGAACATGACTCTCGAAGTGTGAATTAGTCAGAGTATAACGTGTGAACTCAGCGCAGTGAGTGCATTTCTGAAAATCCATTCTATTCCACTTTTCCGTAGCTCTAATGTGTATGGATTTGATGGAATTTCATCTAAATGTCATCCGCTGTTCTGCACCCATCTCTCACTCTTTGGCCATATCCAAAAATCCAATAACATAAACAGATGTCTGGTAGGTCAGAGCATACTGTTCCAGCATCAGGGCAGCAACCGGCCAGTTAAGGTTAAGCACAAGCTTTAGTCCCGACATCTTTCAGGTGTCACGCGGTGGAGGAATTGTTTTAGGTAAATGACTCATTCATATCACTTACAAATTACAGCTCGCCAGAATACTTTCTAATGTGATCATTGCCTCTTGGACCGTTACAATATGGAGAGCTTACCGCTGTATAATTACACAGATGTGTCCCTCTAGTGGTAAGATGTGTTCAATGATGAGCGTGACTCTGAAGTCCCACAAAATAAGGAGCCTATATACATATTGTGCTTTTAACAGACCTGTTAAATAATGCTAATAATGCGAATTACTAAATAATGGTACTTACTTGTGCAGGGTGTTGTGGTGCTAATACTGCATGGGCTCCAGCAGGAATGCCCTTGGGGCGGTAGGGAATGGTCGCTCCTTTTGGGGGAGACTAGAGACACAAACGTGCAGCCAGAATTTATAAACAGCTACAAGTAAGAGGAGATGTCTTAAAGCCACTGGTGCATTCTAGATCCCTTTTTTAAAATTGCCTGCTGAATATATATATATATATATATATATATATATATATATATATATATATAGATATAGATATAGATATATAGATATATATAGATATATATAATTCAATTTCATTGGTTGAAAAGTTAAATAAGAGCAAAATAACTGTTACGAGCAGAAAATATGAAGTTGGCTAGAAAGGTCAGGTGAAAAAAACATGTTTACTTTCAGTTTAGCTTCATTAGTGATTGCCATACCAATGGCTCAACCAAACTTTCATTAAATTTCATTAAATAAAAATTGTATCAACAAATTCGACAAGACTACAAGAACCCTTATCTAACAAAAGGAACTACTGTATATGTTGGATGTCCTCAGAAACAGCACCATTATTGGTGCACCCCTCTTGAGGATGAACAACCACTCCAACTTGAACTTAAAGCTTTAACTAAACTAAAACGTATTCAACATCTAGAATGTGCTACCTTTTATCAGCTCATGAACAAATGTGACATTTTTTGCCCGAATAGTTGCTGATCTTGAGGATCATCTGCTTACCTCCAGCATGACGGAGCAGATGTGCCGTACACACTGAGTGATGGCCTGTGGAGTGCCGGAGATTGTGACAGCCCTCTCCGTAGAGTCCGGCAGCATGTCTCCTGCCACCTGAACCTGAGCGCCTGTGGTCTTCACGTCGACCAGACAACAGAAGAAACAACAGCTATTTACTGCTGAAAAGAGCACACCATCACCTAAATTGAAATGCTGTTTCGAGCACCCGCAAATTAGCCCAAACACATTTTGACATGCATGGAGCAGCTGCAAGCCAAATAGCAAAGTGTGCTCCAATATTTGAAGAGGCACACACAAATATCGTCCATTCAGAACGAGATTTCACCCTCCACCAATCTTCACAGGCAGAGGGATTTTTCATGAGCGGCAGACGAAGAAAAAGAAATACACACATAAGGCAGAGAAAAGCAAGTGAAATGGAACAAACAAGTTTTACTGCTTGATACTTGAGGTGTTGAAGCAGCAGGGAGGAGGTTTTTTGTTGGCCTTTTGCCAGTAAGTAACAACTTGCCGACAGAAAACAAAAAAGAAAATGACTCCGGCCCTACCTCTCTGATCTCTTTGATCTTGGAGCCTCCTTTGCCGATCAGCGAGCCGCACTGGCTGCCTGGGAAAACCAGGCGAAGCGTCACAGGTGGCTTGCTTGTCACGGCGCTGTTTGTCATCGCTGCGGTGATATCCTGAGGGACAATTCACAAATACTTTTTTTTAGCAATGACCGTGAAAATGACTGTGTCACCTTTTTTGACAAGGAAAAGGGGCATTAACTTCAGATAAAATCTTTCAAGCATAGTTATTGCGTTAAACAGAATCTTAAAGGAATCGTTGCTGTGGAGTTTGCTAAATAATTCCTGCGCTGTACCTCCTCAAACCTCTGAGCGATCATGGAGAAGGCTCTGAAGATGCCCTCTGTCGGGCCTGTGATGGTGACTATCCTCTCAGGAGACGATCCCTCCGATATGTTGATACGAGCACCACTCTGGTGAACACAAATCCCTGATTATTCCAGCCTTAATTTGATGAAATTGATCTGCCGTAAGATATTCAATTATACGTGTTTTCACATCAAGGGTGTCAGGGTGAATTCTCACCTCCTCCCTCATTTTCTTGACTGTTTCTCCTTTCTTGTGTAATGTAGGAGGATATAAAACAGTACACTTGATTAGTTTGATAAAGAATACAACAAGACAATTAGGAACAAATCAGTGTGATGCAGATGGCTTGTAGAAAAAGAGTTACCTTCCCAATGATGCTGCCAACTTCCTGTAAATGAAAAGATAAAAACGATTAACAAGCAAGTGGCAACACACAGCTTTATACATGTGAGGCAAGATGTAATAATGTTAACAAAATTTGTATGCTATTACAGACCATTAGGATATGATGACATAAATAAATTAAATTATTTGAACTATTTCCATATCTGTCTATTACCTTTCCGTGCATCAGCAGCCTCAGCGTCAGCGTTACATTCAGATTCCCCTCGGAAATCATTTCTTCCTTCTCAGACATTGTCTATTTTCCTTTAGTGTAAACCTTCTGCAAAAAGGAGAGAAAGGGTTTAAGTCTACTCCTGTGCATAACAATGGACCTCTGGCGTTTCAGGTGGCTTAGTAGATTATCTGTTGTAATAAAGAGGCATCTACAAGATCCTAATTTCATTACAAATTCAAACTGTATGGAGTATTATGGGAGCTCCTCCTTTCAATGAATTGCAAGCCGTCTTTGTTTTTCAAATCATTCTGGTTCTTATCAATGCTCGTGCTAACTACCCTGCTCTTTTTCTATTTATTACTGTCAAACTGCGGCAGCTGCAGGAAATGTGAAATGTATCATTTCCTGTGCTCAACAGGATTCTTCTGGGGATCAGCTACCAAACACAGCCAACGCAACAGCTTTCAGGAACCGGGCTGCCTCATCAGTCTGCAGAGATGAAATAGATCTCTATTTGAGAACGTTATGGATGATTAGCTAACTCTGGGGAATGCAAAGTGACCGGATCGCTCCCCAAAGTATGAAGAGTCCTTTTGATGCTGCTAAAAGGAGGCAATTTTCCTTTTTTTAGATTCCATCAGGGGATTTGTGGATCATTATTGTTTGTCTTCTCACCGTGTACTTGTGTGTGTGGGGGGGGGGATAAGCATATCTCTAGGCCTCCACTTGGAACAGCATCTTCAGTTCAAGTTGTGTGTCCCTCGGATAAGATACAAGGGAAGCCACTTGCTGTGGAGGCCTGAGGATCAAGTGATGTGCGTGTGACCAGTTGCTCTCTCAATATCACATGTTGGCCTCGTTGTGGCCGCGTACCCAATCCGTTGTATTTGCAGAACAAATAAAGAATGGTCCCCTTTTTTATTAGACTAGCGTCGTTCTGAGCAGTGCTTTTGACATTCAGAATGACACCGGGCTCAATAAAACTAAATAATAATAATTAACTCTGATAAAGAACCTAAATTGAATAAACCATATTACCTTTATGGAAAGGAGTCATTGAAAGATGGAATGTTTTCTATACGAAACCATTCCATTTAAAATGTGTCGGCTTAATGCAAACGATAGATCTAGGTTTGTTTCAGAGACCTTGGAGATAAAGAGGAAGGAACATGGTGGGATGCTATTGGTGAGGGATTGTGCGTCTACAGTTAATCCACAGTGTAACACAAAACTGCTCTCGTGCCTTTGTGTTAAACGTTAAGCTTTAGCCAAAAGCCAGTTGGCTTAGCTTAGCATAAAGACCGGAAAACTGCCACCCGGGCTCTGGCCGAAGGTTTTCCTTCTACCCGCCTGTTTAAAGCACACTGCAACCACAAATGTAATCCATGTAAACAAACTCAAATAGTAATAATGTAAATGAAAATGTTAATTTATGAGATTCAGTTGGGCTGTTAGCACCACGCTAGCTGTTGCCCCCTGAGCTAAGCTAAGCTAAACTACTGCTGCCTACAGCTTCACATTTAACTGCAAGTAAATGTATTTCCCCAAATCTCTCTGCTCCCATGCTAACACCGAGGATAACACATTTGTCCGTTATTATCGGACAAAAAGAGGCAATATTACTAACGAGGGAGCGAATGAATACAAAAGGGTTTTCTAGGAACAGAGACAATAGGATGTTGTTGTCGCACATTCTAGTTTTGATATTACCGGTGTGACTTACTCATATCGGCACCTTAATCGGAGGACGTCTTACTGCTAACAAAATTCACAGGCATTCTTCCTTCCGTGTATCATTATGAAGTTAACGTAAATACAACAAATAAACAGCAACATCTCTGTCTAATCCTATAGGCCGGGATTTGTTTAGTTAACGCTAAGACCCCGTTGACCCATTTCTGTCACCTCTAGCACGTCAGCGCCCACTCAACACTTACGAACAAAACACTAGTGCCCAACAGCACCCTCAGAGTATTCATGATAAAACAGATCATCTACAGGAGCTGGAGACACAAATTTGCTTCAGACAATACAAATACAGATAAATCTGGGGCATTAATCCTAGAGGGAAAAGGAGAAGAATCTCTGAGTGGATTACTTGAGGGTTCTCGTGTACTCTAAGTTTGAGGTTATAACATAAATAATATGAAATATTGAAGATTGCAATGCAAAGATTATTGTATTTTACAATAATGTATCATATATTAGTGCTCCAGTTGAGGGAGCAACGCTATAATCATGATAATAATAATTCAACAATAGTTCATTTTAAAACGTGTCAAATGACACATCTTTAGAATAATTACAATAACCTACGACTAATCCCTGCTTAAATATTTAGTCACATTCTATTTATAACAATCACATATGAGACAATAAGCTTGGGGCCTGGCGGCATGGCATTTCTCCCTCAAACAAAGGTTACACTTTGAGAGATTTTTGTCTGGTTTAATGCGGTAATTCACTGTAGCCCAAACTATCTCTGCCGTCAAGAGTGCAACTGAATGCATTTACAACACAGCAGAGTACTGAAAAAAAACAGGCGCAAATGGGAGTCAGGAGACGTGCATTAAAATGAAGACAAGCATTCTTAGCGCTCTGCAATAGTAGGGAAGAAAAAAGTAGGACTCATTTTGTTACTTCAACTTAAAGTCAAACAAAACTTTGCTTGTGGTGAAACCCTCAGCATTACTGTACTTTGCTTTATTGTTACCAGTTAAAACTGAGCTGTGAAGGAGTCTGACCCTTGTGGCTCAATTAAGGGGCCTGCGTTCAAGAAAGATAAGTTTAGCGTACTGACCTCACATACAAGTATTCCTCCTCTGTATTTCTGGTATCTCCTAAATGAACGGCCCTTTAGTCTGCAGTCCGCGTTCAATGTTTGCCCCCTTTGTTGTCCGTTATCCACAGAGTGGACAGATGGTTCCCTGTGCCCTCAGACCGGCTGGAGCGGAGGCTGGCTTTGCTATTAGTCCCTCAGCTTAGCCCAAGATAAGCCCCCTACACAGGGCAAGTGAAGCCGCATCTCTTGCCTAATTCTCCCTGTCACAGCCACCAAAGAGGCGTTCCTCCGCACGGAGATCCACGAGCGGAAGGGGCCTGCGGGCAGGGCGAAGAGGCTCTCTGGCTGGACACTGTCCAGCGGAGACAGAGCAGAATCCAGTTAAAGCCACCAACAACTAAGATGGAAGAGCTCTAGCCTTTTTCAGTCATTAAAACACACAGAGACACTGAAGAGAGGCTTTGTTAAGCGGTACTGCTCTGAAATTAACAACCCTGCATGGCTGCTGTGTTCCTCATTAGATTTTCGGAGCTTCCTGCCTGCAAAGGGCTGGGTTTGCTCTAAAAATAAATCGCCCTGTATGAAATTGGTGCTTTGTACAAGGACCCCACTAATTGATGGCTGGGAAGGACAATGCCGTGTTTGAGGTATTTGGTGATGTTAAGCACAATGTCTTCATGGGGCGCTTCTCCCCACCCATCACTGCCTCTGCCCTCCCCCACACCAAGCCCTTCTGCCCCTGTAATGAGGCCATACTCGATACAATACAGCCCCGCACAGAAAAAAAAAATGCATTCAGCTGAGCTTCAAAATTGTGAAGGAAATGAATCAGTGAAGCATAAGTGGCATATTTAATTACTACTCACTGCGTTGCACGGGGACAATGATGGCTGCTGTGAGCCCCATGGCAGCCTGTCAGACATGTAGCAGGACACGTCACACTCACACATCAACTACGGTTTCAATACAATTTCCAATTTTTGTTACTGATATTTAAGAATTCATTGTCCACAAAGATGAATACAGTCCTTTGGAGCATTGTGTTATGTCATTCTTCTCTTTTTAAGGCACTTATTCAGCGTGAGGCTCAGTTCATAATGAGAGGGTTAAGCAAAGGCAGTGACGACTGATAGGAAATGTTCTAGGTAGGGCAATCAAATCAACTTCAGCCGACATCCCAGATTGATTTAATGCAAAAAATTAAGGTATCAAAACACATTACTACTTTGCAGTTAAATATTTCATATTCATTTCAACATGAAAAAAACATGTACATGTACATAACACTGACAATTTTATTTTCATCACCCTCACATGCAATTAAGTATAATAGTTATATATATAATCAAATAATAATCAGTATGATATAATGTGTACTGTAAATATGTCAGTTGTCTCGTCTGCTTGAATGCCGATCAAATCCACGCTCTTGACTTCCTCCAAAATGTCATCCGCCTGATAGCAGCCATGATGACAATATACAAGGTTTGGGCAAAACCAATGTTGCCCCAATTTGCCTGTAAGGATTGTGTCAGACATTTTTTAATTAAATCAGTTAAAGTGGCTTGAGTGCTTCTGTGACTCGCCTTCTGGGGGCAGTCTTCCGATTGCCCCAAACACACCTAGAACGTGTGTAAGACAGGCAGAGACGTGCAGGAAAAGCACATATATCATATTTTACATACTTGTACTTTTTTTCATTATTTTGGGCTGCAACTGAGCTACAGTCAATAAAAGATCAGAACAGTATAACAAAACTTGTACAACAGTGCATCTGTCTGGATCCAGACTCCAAACAGACTCCAAACCACAACAAATCCACCAAAGCTTTCAAGGGCTCTAAGACTCTTTATTTCTATGCTTTCTGAGACCATGAGATGATCTGGCATTTCATGCCAATCACTCGTGACGAATTTCCCTCCCCTCATGTACCTTGTGTGTCAATGAGATTAAGGAGTCGGGGATTTTATGTAAAGGGATTGCTATTAAGCGATTACTGGGACTTGTTGGTGTAATCAGTTACAGTTAGTGACAGCAGCATATAAAGAAGAAAGAAAGAATAGCCCAAACATGAAACGAATGGGTCTGCACTAAGTTTACCTAAATAGAAGAAATGGCTAAAGGATTAATATAATATCTAAATAACACACAGTAAACATTTTTCATTCACCACTTCTGGTTGAAATCCAGCAGCACCCTTTAAACTGCTCTGTATGGATATAATAATACACTATAACATATTAGAATAAATACACTAGATCTGTTCAAACATTTTGCATAACAAGCCCAAAGTGACGCATGGCTGCATTTTCATATTCCACGTGTCAAATGCAAGTTGAACGTATAGATATATTGCGAAGTACTCTTGAGGAATAAATGTCATATTGCCAATTATCATGCACGCATGTTATAGTGAAAAATACGGACGAAAAGCATGTTTATCAAATAATAAATGCCCAAATGTAGACGTACTTTTGTTTATAACAAGCTGTTGATGACAGGATGATGTTACTAACGTTTCGTCCCTCATGTCTTCTTCCGCAGAGAACCAGGCTGCGCAGCTCGTGTTAGCTGCGCATTAGCCAACGTCATGCTAAAGATCCAGCTAGCGAAGCTTATCACATGATTGCAAAACGTTTATTCTCTTCCTGGTTTCGTTTTCGGTCTGGTGACCTTTCTCCACAGCTCGGACGCGGACGGACTTGGACCGCTGACACGTCGATGCGCGTCAATGCGCAGTAGCGGTGTGTGCGCGCGAACCCCCCGCGGGCCATGGATTTCCAAACACTTTGCACCTTTGACACCTATAAGTCGCTGTGGAGTCACTACGGCTACGGGGGAGACCTCCGGCACGTGCTGGAGCAGGAGTTCACTCGGACTAAAGGTAAACGTCTCTGTCATCGCGTGTAGTGACGAGGCAGAGGCGCCGCTTGTGGACCGCTTGCACACACACACACACACACACGCACACACACACACACACACGGCTGCTCTCTTGTTGTCAACAGGAATTACGTATCTGGATCATGCAGCGGCTACTCTGTACCCGGAGTGCCTGGTCAGGGACTACTTCCAGGACGTGTCGAGGAACGTGTACGGTGAGGGAGGTTCACGTGTCCTTGATTCAGCCAATGAGATCCAGAGCATGAGAGCGTTGTCATTTCTCCGTAGGAAACCCTCACAGCCACCACCCCAGCAGCAGACTGACCCAAGACACCGTGGACAGGGTCAGATACAGGTACGGGCTGCTCATAATGGGCCCCTGTAACTCACATGAGTGCTACTTTCCCGGATGAGATGAGAGAACTGAACTTTTTCTTACAGGGTGTTGCACCATTTTAACGCCACCCCTGAGGAGTACTCTGTGATCTTCACTTCTGGTTGCACAGCCGCGCTCAAATTAGTGGCCGAGAGCTTCCCCTGGAGGCCACCGACTGAGAGCGAGGCGGGAAGTCGCTTCTGCTACCTCACCGACAGCCATACCTCTGTAGTGGGCATAAGAGGGCCGGCCTGTGGCCGGGGGGCCGTCGCCCTGCCCGTCGCCCCGCAGGAGGTGGAGAGCAGGGCGAGGACGGAAAGCCAAGGTGCTGCTTGCCAGACGCCGCACCTCTTCAGCTACCCGGCGCAGAGCAACTTCTCGGGGAGGAAGTATCCCCTCGGCCTCGTGAGGGGCATCCAGGCAAGGCGCCTCTACCCGGCGTGTGACCACCGGGGCCGCTGGTTTGTGCTGCTCGACGCAGCCTCCCACGTCAGCTGTTCCCCTCTGGACCTGCAGGAGTGCCCCGCCGACTTTATTCCCATCTCCTTCTATAAGATGTTCGGCTTCCCCACAGGCCTGGGGGCCCTTCTTGTCCGTAACGACGCAGCGGGCGTACTGAAGAAGACCTATTTTGGAGGAGGCACAGCAGCAGCTTACCTGTCAGGAGAAGATTATTATGTGCAGGCGGCCAACATTTCTGACAGGTAAAAAGCACCGTACGAGCCTGTCAAATCCAAGATGTTTTCTGAAGGCCCACAGTTGTTCTGTAGCTGCTGCATCAGTGTTCTAAGATGCAATGCTTTCTTTCTCCCTGATAAAGATTTGAAGATGGGACTGTTTCTTTCTTGGACGTCATTGCTGTAAATCACGGTTTTGATGCTCTTTACAGGATCACAGGTATTGTAACAGGGCATTTCAATAGAAAAAAAACACTAAAGTATTTTTTACACACAGAATAATTATGCATATGCAATAATTTGTTAACCAGCAATATTCTGTCTTCATCTGTTTTTGGCTTCAGGGGGAATGCACAATATACAGCGGCACACCTATGGCTTGGCACGCTACACTTACATGCTGCTGTCTAGCCTTTGCCATGGCAACGGGCGACCGGTGGCTCAGATATACACAGAAGGCCTGTTTGAGAGTCCAAACACACAGGGAGCAATCCTTAACTTCAACCTCAGAGATTCTCATGGACAAATAATTGGCTATTCTCAGGTGGATTCAATAAGTTTCAGTTTCCCAACATTTGAAATACCTCATGTTTTATGCAGAGGTAGTGTCGGTGCATTTTAAAACAGTTCCTCTGTTGTTCCTCAGGTGGACACAATGGCCAGTCTCTACGATATCCATGTGCGAACCGGTTGCTTCTGCAACACTGGAGCCTGCCAGTCCTTCCTCGGGATCACCAATGAGCAGATGCGGAAAAATCTGCAGGTGAGGGAAACAGTTATAGGAAAAAAGTCAGAGTCAATTAAGAGCATTTTCATGTGGAAAAAATGCTGTGTTTTTCGCTTCAAGGCCGGCCACGTCTGCGGAGACAGAGTCGACACGGTGGACGGCCAGCCGACCGGTTCTGTGCGCGTGTCCTTCGGCTACATGTCGACGTTTGAAGACTGCGAAAAGTTCCTGAGGTTTGTGGCTGAGTGCTTCGTGGAGGAGCCAGTCACAGTGGACCAAGTGAGACTGCAGAAGCTCATCTCAGCCTCAGCAGCGTCCCAGTGTTTGCCAGAAGATCCTCCAATCAACATAACTAATGGTGGTACACTTGGAGCAGAAGAGAGGGCGGAGCCTACAGATGCTTCACCGAGGAGATCTGGACAAAGAGAGTCAAAGACCCAATGGGAGGCTTATACCCTGACCAACATCTACATATACCCCATCAAATCATGTGGAGCCTTTGAGGTTGTAGAACAACCCATATGGTGTATCGTATATCTTGATCTTTCACTTTATTCTTTCACTGTCGGCCCCGTTTCTTTCCCCTCTCTCATGCTTGGATTTCGCTCTGTGCTGTTCGTCATGCAGGTCCACGACTGGCCGCTGGGACCACTGGGTTTACTCTATGACAGAAGCTGGATGGTAGTGAATGGAAACGGCGTGAACCTGGGCCAGAAGAGAGAGCCACGTTTGTGCCTCGTTCGCCCACAGGTCCACCTGCCCTCGAACAAATTGCTTCTGCGGGCACCAGGTCAGCGGCTCAGTAGGATCAAAAATAAATACAAAATCAAACTGCTTCAACCAAAGACATCTCAGTCCGACGGATGTTCTGCTATAACTTTTCTTTGTTAGAGGATTTATATATATTCTTCCACTTCCCTGCAGGCATGGATACCATTTCGGTTCCGCTGAAAAACAACACTCAAACGCACGAGAGCTACCAAGTGTGTCAGAGTAAAGTTTGTGGTGACAGGTGAGCTGGCAACGTTGAAGCATTTGAATGCAGCAGCTGCAGGAAACACTGTGACACATATCATATGTCGCGGGCGCTTTTCGCCTCGTATCAGTGCATTCTCTCGATTTTTTTTGGTTCACCGTAGATGTTGCCCCAAATGACAAGCAGCATCAAACTCTGTAGATTCCCCTCAGGGCCTCCACAACATAATGGGCCTCCTTCTCCCCAGGGTGGAGGCTGTCGACTGTGGGGATGAGGCTGCATCGTGGCTCTCAGACTTCCTTGGACAGCCGTGCCGCCTGATAAGACAAAGTCCCGATTTTACCCGTGATGGGAAAAAGAGGCTGAGTGGAGGTACCGATTTAAGCATTCTGACCTTTCTCTTTTTTTTCTTTACGCTGGATTTAACTGCAAAAATCAACATCCTGCTAAATCCACCTGCTCGTGGCTGTGACCCTACATCCCCTTCAGCTGGTTAGCTGGAATGAATCAATCATCCTTCTCTTCTTCTGCAAGTTACTCTGTTTACAAGCATCATTGTATTACATCTAAATTAATAGCTAAATAATATTCACCTAATTCCATTAAGAGGAACAAATTGACAGATACTGTCCACAAAGGGGACCTTAAATCAGATACGGCTGTGGAGACACTAACTCGTACCAGCAGGCGATCAGGAACAGATATGCGGGGGTAGCTGTTGCATCTTCATCGGTTCTATGCATCTAGTTGAGTTTCTGTGTTGTGGTGAGCAGTGTTCAGCCTGTGAGCTGTGACCTCTGTTCAGTCAACGATACCTCAGCCGGGGCTTCTCAGCAGAAAGCCTGCATTACAATCTGGCTTTTTAAAAGACCGGGGTATTTAGCAGCCAGGAGGATCTAACGCAGAGATCTTATCCAGTTGCATTATGGGAAGTGTGGGCTCCAGTGTTTTAGGAGTATTACTTAAGGAATAGTAATAAGAATATATTTCACTTTTCTGCACAGGCGCTGTCTTTTGTGAAGTCTGTTCTCAACGGATATATCCCAACTTTTAGTGTCTGGTATAAGTCAAGCCCAGAAAATACTGCATCCCTCCTTTCCCATAATGCAACTGGGTCATTTCATTTGACCCATGACTGCTAAATGCCGTACCTCTTTTTGCGTTTGTAAAGCAGGTTGTCTGTTATCTGCGGATGACGTTGGCGTTATCAAGATTCATCTGACGGCCTTGAGGAAAGTCCCTGAAGAGACAGAAGCCATTATGCAACTATTCGCGCAGTCTGAGTAGTTGTACCCGTCACAAATATACCAACCCTCGTCTCCATTTTAGGATTTTTGCTGGTACTTTTGCATCAGTGAGCCACCCTCCTTTATTGCATTATTTAATTCAATTTTGCATTATCATGATGAATTCAGGTATTTTGTTCACTGGATGAGCCAATTCCCATTTGACTCTTCAATCCATTAACAACTTCTCTATTGAATTTCTTCACAATATGTGAAGCCGTTTGAAAAAACAATCTTATCACAAGGTCCGTGTTCTAGCGGTTTTGGAGCTTTTGATCGTATCACACAATCTTTGTCACCAGATGGAGTTTTCCCCCGTTGTCATTGAATTGCAGATATTGAAATTTACATTGCCAGAGCATTTCAAGGACATCTCCTTGGCTTTAAAGTTGTGATTGATGTTGCTGTATAATATTACACTCACACAGATGGAACATTTGATCCAAATCCCCGAAATTCAATTAGAAGTGCACGTTTTGATTAGCGTTGACAAATTTACTCACACCTCCTTCACAATTCGTAATACAGCGCAACCTCAGTTTTCCGGCGGCCGAGCTAACCAGGCGTCAGAAGCTTTTCATAGAGTCACTGGGGTAACAGAAAGTCTTTCCCTCCTAGCTGCCACCTCCACGTCCCTCTCCCTGGTGAATGAAGCGCCGTATCTGATGATCAACCGCGCCAGCGCGGAGCTCATTCACAAGCTAATGAGCAGCAGGTTCGAGCACATCACGCGTAATTCAAAGTGCACAACGCTCCAGTGAATAACGTCAGGATCCGTGGACGCCTGTGCATTACCATGACAGTGGCTGATGTTTCCAAATAACATGCAATTTCCACGTTTCCCCCTTCCCAGGCAGGACGACACGGAGGGCGACCGGCTCCTCGACACACAGAACGTCATTAGTCGCTTCCGAGCCAATTTAGTCATCGCTGGAGGAGAACCATTTGAGGAGGATAATTGGCCCCACTTGATCATTGGCAACACTCGATTTGTGGTGAGCTGACACTTTGAGATACGTGCTGAAAAGTTTCAAATGCTTTAAGAGCGGATCCCTCGAAAATAAATGTGCTCTCTTTGTGATTAAACTGAAGGTCGCAGGTCAGTGTGGGAGATGCCAGATGGTTGGAGTAGACCAGGAGACCGGGAGCAAAACAAAAGAGCCGCTAATGTCTCTTTCGGCCTACCGCAACGGGAAGGTCAGTCAAAAGCAATTACTGCTCATTCATCTAAATGCTGTGTGTGTGTGTGTGTGTGTGTGTGTGTGTGTGTGTGAGGGAGGGAGAGTTTTGCAGCAGTGACAGTTGGGTGAAATGGATAAAAAGATTTCTTTCATGTTCATGATACATTTTTAGGTGACTTTTGGCGTGTACCTGACCCATCAGCTGCCAGAGGGCTCCAGTACAATCAGTGTCCTGTCTGCTGGTTCTCCGATACAGCCGGAGCCACTGAGTTCCTGAAGTAGTCATCCGAATCATCCTGTTTATTCATCCTCTTTATTTATTTTGGTGACATCCTTGGCTCTTGTCAGTCATTTTGGGCCGTGCACGTCGCTTGTCAAACCCTGCGGAGAGTTTGATGCTACTCTTTTATTTGTCTCTGACGCCACGGGGCCCTTTTGTCCTCTCAAGTGCCCCATTTCATACCAGGGATTTCATTTCACCCGACTCTGTTTAGATGAGAAATTATTTAGATTTCATCTCCTGTAAATGTGTGCCATAGTGGACGTCAAATAATAATCGCATGACAAAGTTCTACTCTGAATGTGATATTTGAACCAGAACATGCGATAATCGCAGCTCATCGCGTTAACCTCCCAGACATTTCTTCTTCTGTTTATTCCCATGGAGGATTATATTGGTTTGCATTCCTAACACACCACTTAATGTTATCCCTGCCACAAATCTATAACACGTTGCTCCCTGAAATGGAAAAACCTACCAGACACTCGGAGAATATGCTCTGAATGTGTTGCTGACTTGGACATGACATGACAGAAAACTAATAATATCTTGCACACCAGAGATTCTGTGCCTGTACACAAAGAAGCCGTTCTGTCAACATTTGAGTGAAGTTTTCCCTGCACATGAGAGGACAGCAAGGTTTTGTACTGCTTGTCACATGTTTACACCTATATGCACGTGGCCCCATATTTTATAGTGCAGAGCAATTGCATTTAGATTGGATGGGATACAGAATGCTACTGGCCAAATCTAATAAGAAAGCTGTATATGCAAAGGTTTGAAAATAAAGTAAGTATACATACATAAATGAGTGTATATTTCTTTACAAATACAAATTGTTTTTTTCATCAGATGAAATGTACATGACTTAAAGGAAAAACCACTTAATTTCACGTGTCGTGTTATTTGTGTAATTAAACGTGTGTTTTACTTGAATTGAGTCTTTTTGCACAATGAGCTCGCTGCTGCGTTTAAGGTGGCGTCACGTGTGACGTGGTGGGCTCCTCGTTGAACTGACTCCGCGCAGCAGTGCTACCTTAACCAAAGGTTCCGCCCCTTTGGTGAACTTTGGTCAAACTGCCCGATAGCCGATGACCAAGTGACCAAAAACAACTGACTTTACCTGAACAACAGTGCAGGTATGGCGAGGAAGAGGGTCTTCAAACAGGAGGGGTCATCCTCCGCCGGCAGCAGAGTCCAGGGGGCCGCCGGACACCGGAAGGGCCCCGAGCCGTGAGTTACTCCCTCATAACTCACGGGGGTTTGCGCTGTAATCGGTGTTGCGCTGTTATTGGTGTTGCGCTGTTATTGGTGTTGCGGTGACGCGCTGTTGTCCTATGAGCGCACGCGGCGGCTCGAGACTATTCCGGGTTCCGACATGTGCGACGGCCTCCCGAACCCGTCCGGTGGAGTTGGAGAGATATTCACACATTCGGACTTCCGCGTTGTTAAAACACAAACGACAGCTTTCTGCAGCCGTAGTGACGTCGACAATGGGGGAGGGGCATGAACCATATTATGTACTTAATAGATGAATAAACGCAGATGTGTGAAACAGGATGAAAGGACACTGGATAAGGCGGTCACGTGACTGCGGCCTCCACCACTACAGATGGGATAATACATTAAAACGTCCATAAATCATTTATTTTACACAGTTTAAACAAAATAATTACTGTATGCAAACTGTATTGGAGGAAACATGTGAGTTTGATTGTGTAATAACTTCAAATATGTTAATGCAGTTGGACCGGAGAATATCAGGACATTCCTATGTAGCATTTCCAAATAAAAGCCCTTCGTAATCTCATACATGCGCCAATTTCAGGTCAATTTCACATTAGATTTGAAAGGAAATGGTCCGAAGTTACTAATAATTTCACTTCGGGTTGATAGCAAGCCAACTCAAGGTGTCACTCAGGAAGAATCAGGACAGTCGGATGGACCATTTCAAAATGGCCTGTTAAAATGTCATTCATGTGCCAACTTCCATCTAAATCTCATTTGTGAGACAATTTCTGTTCAATTTCAGATGTGATTTAAAAGGGAATGGTCAGTAGTTACATAATAATCTCACCACCTCTACGTGTCAATTGGCTAATCAGGATACTCCGATGTACTATTTCAAAATAAAAGTCTGTCAATGTCATTCGACTTCTGGTCAATTTCTGATTAGATTTGAAAGAAAATGGTCAATAGTTACATAATAGTTCACTTCAGGTTGATAGTACTAGTACCAAGTGAAATTATTATGTAACTATGGACCATTTCCTTTCAGATCTAATCTGAAATCTGTTTTTAATTTTGAAATGCCACATCAGAATGTCCTGATTATAATTTATCCCTTATTGAATGAATGTGTGTTCTATCACGTTGACCGGAACTGCTCTTATTTTCAAGTCAGTATTTACAAGCCACTACCGTGAGGCCTATTTAGTAGGGGTGTAACGATTCATTCACTGAATCGATTAATCGATTTATATTCCTGCAATCCAACTGAATCGATCTGTGCTCCGCAAATCGGCCTTCCGGACGACATATACCGATTACAAATCGATTGAAATAGTACATAATCGATTGTATCGATACTTGGAAACTGCACATTGGATTTAAGTACAAAAACGGCATGGATGTCTGTTTGTTTGTTTGTTTTTTAGCACTTTAGACACGTTAAACGTTACTGGATTCAGTCTGCCTGTCTGTGACGTCATCAGTACGCAGCGGCAGCCGCGCGAAACTCTGAACAACAACAAAACACAGCGTGGAGGAGACGACTGCGAGCGAGACATTTACAAACCAACTTATCGATCCAGCGTGTGGAAACATTTTGGCTTTTGCAAACACGGAGGTGTTCTAAATAAGCATCACATCACAGTAACAATTGCCAAGTTTACCTGTAAAGACATGCAATCCTACAATGTTGTTGAAAATCCGGGGTTCTGTAAATTGATCCAAACATTGTGTAATTATTGTGTAATGTTTATATTGAAAATGGCACTTGATTCAAATAAAAGGTTAATACATTTGCCATTAATTGTTGTTTGCTTGTTTATAATATCCATAATTAATTTAAACCTGATTTCCTTACAAGAAACAACAGGGATCTCAGAAACTTTGCCTGCACTGTCCAGGAAAGTTACTGAATCGATTTCAAGTCACTGAATCAAATCGAATCGTTCTAAATCAACCCAGATCGTCCATGAACCGAATCGGCAACCATGAATCGCGATTTGAATCGAATCGTTGTTAAAGTGAATTGTTACACCCCTACTATTTAGTATTTACGCAGACCACAACATAACATGGGGTCAAGGACTGAATTGTATATATCGTTACTTCTGTAAAACATATTTATTTTTATCTTCATATTCAGAGCTCTGGAAGTCAGGTTAGAAGATAACAGATCTGTAAATCGTCAGCAAAACGCCACCAAACGGAGTGGAAGAATGGTTGTACACTAAAACAAAGGTTACATTTTATGACTTGGCAGTTCCTCTACATGGCCTAAAGCCTTGGACGTCTTATAGAAAGATTTGGAAGTGAAAAGTAAAGTACAATCGTTAACTGGGGACAGATGAAGCGACAGTTTAATGGCTGGGGAAATGAATGTCCTCCTATATGTTTCCCTCCAGCAGTGTGGAGAAATCCGTCTCCGACTAAAAGGGCTCTTCTGGCTGATTGGAGTGTTAATGCAGGGGGGTGGAATGTATCGTCCATTAATTGGCAATAGTCTGATCGCATTCTCTTCTCCGCTGTTGCCTCTAACGACACACTGCCCTCCTGATTAGACTGATCACTTCTTCTCTTCCATAGTAATGCTGCGACCCCCGGCTGGGAGGACATGTGCGGACCAGCTCTGCACATGCCAAGTGGCTTGATCGCACATTCCCGCGTACATCTGTTGTTTTGAACGACGGCACTCACAGACGAAGGCCAAACACACAGAGACGGAGCTGCAGTCAGTGAATGTGACGCCGCTGAATTCTGGTTTCATTCAGTAAAGCGATTCGGCACTTCCACCGTCCGCTCTGTCTTTTTTTGAGGGGGGATGAGAGGTTTGTGAGGCGCTCGACCTCACGAACCTCTCATCCAAAAAAAAACGTCTGAGAGATGGAGCGGGTTTCAGCACCAGACGGAGGTGGAGTGAATGGAGAAAAGGTGGGGGGGGGGGGGGGGGGGGCTTAGTGTGGATTTGGTATTGTGTCAAATCCAAAGTGGACATGTGACGATCGGGGCGTGGGAGGTGATCTGGCGTCAAGGACGGAATTCAGTATCACCAATAGTGACGGCACAGTATTTCAGTTGGTTGGAGACACAACATGGAGGCTCACCAGCTTCTGCGTGCGAGATAATAATCACATGTATTCACACTGATTTAGTTCCTCGCTCTGTTCGCAGGTCCGGACGGTGGCTGAAGGGAGGCGTACTGGCCACCATTGCTGTCTTCTTTTTGATGCCTTGCTTGCAGAAACAACTCCCTGCATTAATCCAGCACTTTGTTTACTCTCACAGAAGTAAGTAAGTCATTCCTCTGAGAAGTGGTGTAAATCCCCGAGTTGCTCACTAAAAAGGGCCCACCTGTGATCTCTCCCCGTTGGCAGTCAGGGTGCCTCTCTTTGTGGACCTCAGCCGACCCGCTGATCTCTCCCTCAATCACACCATCAACACATACTTAACCTCGGAGGAAGGAATCTCTCTTGGGGTGTGGTGAGTATAATCGCAAAGTTAAAATAAAACAAATTGGACTTTTATTTTAATGATGCAGTCATTGTTTGTGCATGTAAGCGGGTGCGTTGTTCTGAACCGTCGTAGGCACACTGTTCCTGACCGGCGGTGGAAAGAGGCTCAGGGGAAGGATTTGGAATGGTACCAGAATACTTTAAAGGATGGAAGTCCCGTCTTCATTTATCTTCATGGCAACACAGGTTCAAGGTACAATAAATAATGCATTCGCACTATAGTTTGTTCCCCGAAAGAAGTTCTCGCCAGCTCGACATATCTGGGTTTATTATTTTTAGACACTTTACTTTAAATCTTTCCAACAGGGCAGAAACTCACCGTGTGGGGGTGGCAAAAGTGAGTGATCACCACCACAGACATGTGTATCTTCAGATGGTCTAATAAACATATGCAAGTCTCAATAGCTACTCTGATGACCAATAAGCTGTATGTGCCAACAGGTATTGAGTGCACTGGGTTACCACGTGCTGGTGCCAGACTACAGAGGTTTGTGAAAATGAAGATTTATGACCCTTCTTCCGAACATATTTTTCCATTGCGACGCTTCTTTCCCTTCGTATTGATTGTGATAAATAACCTTCCCACATACATTCAATATAATGTGGAGGCATAACGTCCCTGTGGAGCAATGCACTTGTGCTTAATGAGTGGTTTTGTTGTAAGGCAGTCAACAGACAGCGGTTCATTTTCAGGTCAGTGGCTCGTGCAGTTTCTCTTGCGTTGCTGCCACCTGGTGGCCGCATAGAGGATCTCTATGATGTATTAGTGAGCAGTCCCTGATCCTGATGTGAGAAAACTCTGGCAGGGTTTGGAGATTCCACCGGAGAGCCGACTGAAGCCGGTCTGACGACTGATGCCCTCTACTTATACAACTGGGTCAAAGCACGTAGTGGAAACAGCCTGGTCATCATCTGGGGACACTCTCTTGGCACTGGGTCAGTAACAAAAAACAGCATTTTTCCTCGTAAAAATGATTCATGTCACTGTTTTGGATGTGCATTGCATGCTCCTTGCAAATGTGAAAATGGAAGCCTAGATGTGATAGCCTCAAACATTTTTGCAAGAGCTCCACACTGAGGAAGACTAAATGCATCGACATGAAAGCAGCGCAGTGCCAAACACATAAAGACTGACATTATTGGCCAAAATGGAGAAACTGAGGATGTTTCTTTTCTGTGCAGAGTGGCCACAAACACTGCAGTAAAACTGATTGAGCGAGGTAAGTTAAGCCATCAGGGAATTTTGGCAAATATAAATAACATAAAAGCATTCCTACTTCTTTGTATGATTCTGCCTTGTCTCGTTTTCAGGTGAGAAGTTTGATGGAGTGATGCTGGAGGGTGCATTCAATACTGCTCGAGAGCCAATTCAAGCCCATCCATTTAGCTGGGTAAACTAAATTGTACTATTACTGCTTGTACTGATTGTACTGCTACTTCATTATGCAATGAATGTCATGTTTTATCTTCTTTCTGTTGAAAGTACTACTGGAAGTACCCGGGCATTGGGTACTTTTTCCAAGAGCCGTGGGCAGAAAACAAGGTGGTCTTTCCTACTGAAGAAAAGTAAGTTTATTTAACATGGTGCTTCTTAAAAATAGAGTTTAAAGTTTAATATCCAATGATGCATAAAACATTCACCAGCCTCTAATGTGTTATTGCTGGGAAAAATGACTACTATTGAAGTTAATTCGTACTTTCTTTTTTTCACTACACACTTCATGAGCAGCAACAACAAAAAACAGTCCTGTTTCTTTCATAATAAGAGGCCTACTTCCTTCCAATGTGTACACCCCTAAACAATACATGTATACAATTATATTTAGTCACTTGAATATAATGCAACCTGTATGAAAATATAAGCATGTTAACAGTTATTACCAGCAAAATCCAATGAGTTGTTTTCTGATACTGCAGTTTGAAGAAAATGAGAAGTCCCATCCTGTTCCTCCATTCAGAGGACGATCACTTGGCTCCCATTCAGAGTGTTCAGCAGGTAACGCTGCTTTTCCTCTGGTACAATGTAAACAGAGGTGGTATAAATGGAACTGAATAAGGTTGTTCTCATGATTTTTTGGGGTAAAACATTTCTTTGCTGTTCTCTTCCAGATGTATGAGGTAGCAGTGAGTGCCCAGAATGCCGAGCGAGTCAAGCTGGTTTCATTTGACGGTTCTCTGGGGTATCTGCACAACGGCTTATATCGTGACCCCCATCTGCCTGACATCGTACAGTGAGAAAACATTTAAATTCCAACACTTAAACGGATTGTAGTCTGGCTTTGCAAACATTTATCTATTTTCTGTTTAACAACATGTATATCTATTATGTTTCCTCTGTAGGAACTTTGTGCTGTCCTTATAATGTCGGAAGAAGAGAAACCATGCCAGACTTCATCATTTGGCTTTACGCGGTAGCCAAATGGTTACAGTGCATGTCCTATGGCTACAACGTATCATTGCTTCCAATCAGTCTTCCTCTGTGCAAAAAAATTGGGGAAAACGCCATATTTTGAGAATCAAGTTCATATGGCAAACTGAGAGTAAAATTCTTACTGTGATTTATTCTGAATTATCAGAACCATAAACTGTTCTTCCCTCTGGAAATGAGATTTGGATCAGACATTGTTGCTGTAGATTCCCTCTAATGTCTGTTGTTTTTCGGTGATAATGCTCATCTATACAGTATAATGCGTTTGGTAATCCAAGGCTTAAGATCCTTCGCCAGCAGCTGTGGAATGTCTGAGGTTTTTTAAAAAAGGTTTTAACCACAACAGCACTGCATTCAGAGTTGTGTAGTTTCTCACTTAAAATGTCATGCTCTTTAATTGCAATAAATTTGGGGAGTGCCGGTATCAACTAGCGGTACATTGGTCTGGTCTCATCCGAAAAAAACTTGGACATCCATCTTACACAGTTAATACAACTCCTTTTTACCTCTAATAAGTCCACTAAAGTCATTCTATAGCCAAAGTATAGCAAGACAGGAACCTTCCCTGTTTTGCTCAGGGAAGGTCCCTGAAGGTCCCGGAGCAAGACACTTATCCCCTAATTTCTTCCTGGGCAAAATAATAAAAAATAAATAATAATAAAAAGCTGTAATGTAATCTAATGTCATTTTCACTGTCACTCCAAGCGCCGCTGCTTGGAGTACTGCCCTGGTCATAAAGGTGTAACGCCCCCCTCCGGCCTACGCGCAGTAGCGGTAACCAAACGGAACAACAGCGCTGCACACCGGGAAGCAAAACAAATCGGTATAAAAGAAAACACAACGAGCCGATCGTCTGGTCCATTGAGGGCAATGGGGCGTGTGGCCCCACCTTGAGCGACAGGAATGTTTTTTTTAATTTGTGTTTTATAATAAAAATACATTTTACAAATAGTCAATATTTGTGTTTTTGAAACATGGATTATATACCCGGTAATATTTGTAAATTCAGATATCTGCGCAAAATATGTTTTTCCTGCACGTCCTCTCCGCTTGTCTGCATGTCTCAGCTGGCTCAGGTCGGACCGGGCCCCAAAGGCGGAGAGTCGAATAAGCAGTTAGCCAATCACTGATAAAGTTAATGAGTGACGTTATAATTTCAGCGGCCTAAAATACATTTAGATTTGGGTCCAACCCTTCGTCGCCCCACGCTGCGCCTCGTCAGGGCGAGTCTTGCGACGCGCCTATCTAGCGACATGACAATGGCAAGCAGTGTCTCTCCAACAAGACCAAACCCTAACTCGGTACATTCTCTCCTCAAAGAACCGTTTGACAGAAGAACTCGCGGAGAAACTAGAGGTGAAACAGCTGGACCAGGATCAGACAACAGACCGGCGTGAAAGGGAAGCCGAGGCTTCTGTAGAGATGCTACACTGGGAAACTAAGTCATTTTATCCTCCTTTTTGAAACCAGTGCAGTTAATGAAGAACACACTTCATCCAATACAAAATGGAGAGATCAAGGTGCAGGGCTACCGTATGTTTATTAAGGCTGCATTGTTTCCAGTACAAGAGGTGCATGCAGTGGTTACATTCTCCATGTACAGTGACTTGAATGCCTACTTGTTACATCATGCTGCTGTATGTGGAAACATCCCCAGACCTGAATGATTACACGTGTTCTGATGAGCTCAAGTAGATGAGGAAGAAGCATTAGGAAATGTCTACTCGTCTCCAGTAGACCCAACTTGAAGCTTAATTACCTCATGAAATACGTATTATTATGGAAGTGGAAATGTTCTACAGCAGCGATTCCCAAAGTGTGGGCCGCGAGAGGTCATTTACAATAAATGTTTTTAATTTTCAATTTTGAAAAGTTTTAAATGAATATAAATATGATTTAAATTATTTTATCTGACCAGCTCTTGTCCGACTATCGTTATTCAACAAAAGGCGCCGCCAAACAAAACAATGTCAAATGGGGCGCCCTCTTGTAGTGTTAAAGTAAATATATAGGAGCTCCGGAGAAAATGGTATACAAAACATTGTTAATACATTTTTAATCGGTTAAATTCTTAAGGTCATTTAATCATCCCTAGTTTATGTTTTGATCAGAGTTGTGATTAAAGGTTTGGGTGGGCCGCAAAAGGTTTTCAGATTTCAAATTGGGCCGCGGCATTCTTGAGTTTGGGAACCGCTGTTCTACAGAGTAATCCACATGAATCGGTGTGCCTGCTTGTTGAAAGATCCAAAGCTGGTTTAGGGCCATTTAAACCAGGATGCATTTCATGACACCTGCGACCGATTCAACGCTCCAAAAGGTTCACATGAACATGAGATTGAACCAAAGAAATCTCCCAAAACAAAAGGGTTCTATGAGAAGTGTTTTATTGAATTCTTCATCTAAACAGTGAGGTGGAGAAATGTTCTGAGTGGACGGCTGCTTGCACTTCTGTTTACATCCACTCTCAGGACCACGAGGATTTCCAAAGGATACAACAGGAGTGCTGCCCTATAAACAAGAGATACACGTGTTTCCTCTTTCTATTTGGTGAGGAGATACAACATGTATTTCCCTTTGTCAGCTCTGCAATATCTCATATCCAGATTCAGTTACACTGACTGTTGGTGTTCACAATAAATCCTCTATTCTAACAATATCAGCCGCATGTTATTGTAATCTAGAAACATTCACAGGCTTCATCTTCTACACACAGTGTTGGATAAATGAAATATGTTGAGGGAGGTTAGCTGTGAGAAATATCATCACATGTTTACTCTTTATGTCTCTGAATGTTAGCAACAAGCTACTTCCTCACTTACTCCACTGAACCGTGGACGCCTAAAGCTCTCCTCTGGTCACGGTCCTTCTCACCTGGTCGGGAGTGAGCGATTGTCTTCTGTCGTCATGGTCACCCTGGATGTAGTGCAGGAAGTTGAGTCTCTGAAACAGAAGAACAGGAAGTAGTTCAACTTAGCTGCTCTCCATCTTGTCCTGGGAGTGGAATGTGGGCGTTTCTTTTTAGTGTTCAACGTGTAGCCCTGGATGTCCTGCAGGAACCCGGAGTCCGGCTCTTCCTCCTTTGCTGCTCCCTGTGTGAACGTCAGAGTGAGAAAGGCCAGCAAATACACCTAAATATTGATGTTATCATTCACTATTGACACTTTTCTGTCTGGGGCACAAACACCTTTGAGTTATTGAATTAGTGACAGTTTAAGGATACTGAGGTGCACAAAGAGCTAGTTTACACAATAACACACATTACTTTATATACATATTACAGAAGTCAGATACTCTTACTCATCTTTTAGTCCACAGCGAGAGGTAGCGGCCTGTTAAAAATAACAGTGAGTAACACATATTACATTTTGATCATTGAATCGGTGATGTAACGCGGAGAACCAAGTTACTCAGGTTTTATCTTATTCTTACAGGTCACAAGCTCGTACTCTAATTATATTCCTATATTTCTACAGATAAACTTGGTGATGATATATAGTCGTTGTGCTCACACTCACCTTTTGGTCCTCGGTGAACAGCAGCAGCTCAGTTGGAGTGTGGTTAAAGTATTGGTCAGTAAAAACAATATTTGCATAATAGAGTCAACATACAAAGTGCATAAACAGATTCACAATAGAATAAAAGAATCTACTTCTAACGTTGCCTGTAGGTTACAGATTATTCTAAGTTACTTACCTTTTTCGTCCACATTGAACAGCAGCATCTCAGGTGGCAAAGTGAGAGAGGTAACAACACATAATGGTAAGTGGCACGGGCAAATTATCTTTGCATAATATTACTTTGTATTCATGTTATAGGTCACTGTCTGAACAAAACCGACGCTGGTACTTACTTTTTCACACGGCCAAATGGGATAAAAACATAATTAGTATGGGAAGTAATTGTAAATATTTGAATATTATGAATTTCCATAACGGCATACACTATATTTGGCCATATGAAGGCATTTCTAACCTTGGGAGTTCTACTTACTCTGTTGTTTGTCAGTTTTCACTGATACCTTCACTCTTAACCTGTAAAGGAATGTGGACACTGTGGGGGAGGGGGAGGCATAAAACGAGACATAAAAGCATTTTTGTCTTCTTCAGCCCTGCCAGACGCAAAGGCTACATGCTCGGGGTGTCAACGCCTCTGCCAGACGCAAAGGCTACCTGAGGCAGCGCCGGCCAAGCCAGTCGCAAAGGCCGGCCGTCAGGATGAAAGAAAAGTTGATCGATCCACCGCGCAAAGAAGAAGAAAAGCCCCAGAGCAAGACGCTACATGGGGGACACAAGCCCTGCCAGACGCAAAGGATACCAGTACCTGCAGAAGGGGTCAACAGCCCCGCCAGACGCAAAGGCCTCAGGATGAAATAAAGGTTGACCGATGTCTTGTGCAAATATGACTACATAATACAGAAAAGCCCCAATGCAAGACGCTACATGGGGGACACTAGCCCTGCCAGACGCAAAGGCTACCATGGCAAACACTGTTCCTGCTGCAAGTGGACTCAGTGGTTGCTCCGAAGCTTCCCGGAGGATTGTCAATCAGAGTCGCTGTCTTCAGACTAACGCGCCCTCTTCGCAGCAGACTCCTCCCCGTCGCTCTCGTCCCTGCGCCGTTTTGCCGAGGAGTCGAGGCCAGAAGTTGAGGGAGATTCAAGAACATCTGCATCCAGGAGCTCCTCAAAAGAGTCTTCTGGGAGCACTGGCCCGATGTCTTCAATGTCCAGTAAAGGGACCTGTAACGCAAACTCACCCACGACATCGATGTCAGAGTCCTCCTCCTCATCGGGGAGCCCTAACCTGTATCTTTGAAGCATACGGTTAATTTCATCGTTCATATCATCATCACCATCATGAGGGACAGCGTTAAGGTCAGCATGAGGGTCAGCGTTAAGTTCAGCGTGAGGGTCAGCGTGAGGGTCAGCGTTAAGGTCAGCAAAGGCAGCAAAAGCATAAGCATAGGGAGCAGCAGCATAGGGAGCAGCATAGGGAGCGGCAGCATAGGGAGCAGCAGCATAGGGGTGAGAGTAGGGAGCAGGGTAAGGAGCAAGGTAGTGAGCAGAGTAGGAAGCAGCAGCATAGGAGTGAGAGTAGGGAGCAGGGTAAGGAGCAAGGTAGTGAGCAGGGTAGTGAGCAGGGTAGGGAGCAACAAAGGGAGCAGCAGCATAGGGAGCAGCATAGGGAGCAGGGTAGGGAGCAGCAGCATAGGGGTGAGAGTAGGGAGCAGGGTAAGGAGCAAGGTAGTGAGCAGCAAAGGGAGGGGGGAAGGGAGGAGGAAAGGGAGTAGCGGCATAGGAAGCAGCATAGGAAGCAGGGTAGGGAGCAGCAGCATAGGGGTGAGAGTAGGGAGCAGGGTAGGGAGCAGCAAAGGGAGCAGCAAAGGGAGGAGGAGGAGGAACCTGTGGCTCACCGTCCCCTCTGGGGGGCTCGGCCTCCTTCAGCTCGTCCTCGTAATCCGGAAGAACCACGTCGTCGAGGGCCCTCTGGACGACAGGGCGGTCAGCGAACAGGGGCCAGAGGGGTTCACCTGGGTAGAGCAAATTCATAAAAAAAGTTGTTACATTCACAACCAACACAAAGCTACCGTCTTAAATACCCAATACTGTGCAGTTCTGTTACGGCTATTTAAAACATTAAGAAGCTCCATGTGTGCTCTGTGTAATAATCACGTCACATCTACACGTTTCACTTTGCAAGTTGTTGTAGCATATTTGACTGCTAAAAATGTTCAACACGGTTAGCACCATTCTGAAACATTAATGAGGGGGTGTTGGAGCACGACTCTTAAGGAAAAAAAGAGTTTGTCTGTTTTAAAAAGGAACTAACGTTACATCAGTAATAATCAGAAGCACATATTAAAATGTTACTTCCATGTGAGACCACAGTCTGCACTTATTAAGGAAAAGGTCAGTGTGCACCTGCACAAACTATTCTCCTTCATAGTTTATAAGCTACGTTCATCATAATTCTGAGTGGAAACAGGTGGATTTGACTGATTCAGTGAGAGGTGACACTACCTCCAATATTCCCTTTAGTTTCTGATAGAATAAATAAAATGTTTTATGTGCAGAGACCCGCGTATGTAACTGCCTTTAATTCAGCGCCATTAACAACACGGGTCTCCAAAATATCCACACGGAAACATGTTGTAAACTAAGCTAACGTTCGGTCCATTAGCTGTAGGGAGCTAACGTTAACGTTTACTTTATCTTTATTTCGGGCTCTTAGCCTCTTGAATGAATACCTGAGTCGGGTATTAAATGGATTTTCGTCTAAACCTGAACGCTCTGAAGTTCGCTTCTGGAAGTTCCGTTGTTGTGATTATACAAAAAAAGTTGTTTATCTCCCAACGTTCGGTGAAAGTGCCGTCGGCGCCATTTTGTTTCCCCAATTTCCGAGACAAATTTGGACGAAATTATCCATTTAAGCAAAATTAAAAATACCATTTGAATCCCTATACATGTGTTGACACATTACACACGGTCCCTGCCATAAAAAACACACTTTTGACGTTTAATTACCATTTTACACGGAAGAAACTCCAGATGTGCCCCAAATCAGTTTCTCCATAATTTGCTAGCTTAAATTCAGAACATTCCATTTCTTAATATTCAACATTTAACGTTATTACGTGCAATTTTTGTACTGAGGTGAGTCACTCATCTCTTAAGAACATAAATAATCCCATTTGGGATGAAAATATGTCTTACTTGCAAAGGCAAGGATCCACCGTCTGACTCTGCTCAGCAGGGGCTCCACCGCAGGGGGTCCACTGGAAGACATCGTCTCCTCCACGTAACACTCGTTAGTACTTTTGGTCGGTTCTCCAACAATTTATTCTCCACAGGTTATTTTCCACGGGATTGGGCCTCAGACCGTTCAACTTTTTAGGTAACACAGCTACACTCGTCAAGTTCAACAGCAGAAGTGAATTCAGAATGGCCAGCAGCGTTCAGGTGACCTCAGTGAAACGTCACCGTCCTGTTGCCATGGCGTTTACTCACCGCTGTGCGTGAGGCGGTTTTAATGTAGTACATTGTGTACATGTACAATGTTTGGACTTGTTCATTTGTACAACAAGTGTTTCCATAAATGTGTGTGTGATAATCTGTGTTGACACACTGCATACAAGAATGCAGGTTCAGCCAAGAATGAAACATGTCACCAGTTCAATTCTTGTTGTTGTAGATGTCCAATGATGAGTAGAAAGATAGAAGACATGAGGATACACTTGAATCCCTGCGTGCTTCCATCGACATCATGTAGATATTGCACAATTAATAAAGTCCTGAACTTCTTTCACTTCATTGCTGCAAAACCGTTTCTCCATTGAGTTAATATGTCTTTCCTGATACTAAATTAACATGTGGTGATTTTATTTGCCTTAAGGTGATACCGGGGAATTTCATTTTTAAATTTAGATTAATATGCAGTTGTATACATGCAATTGTATATATATATTTACACATGGTCTTATATACGCTGATAATACGCTGATGCATATTGTAATTTATTTATGAAAACGAGTGATTAATGACAACCCTTGTGTGTTATCCCGAAAACCTCCACACGACGGCAGTGTTGTAACGTCATAAGCTTTTTATTCACTGATGCATTTTGGCCAACACGTGTTGGAGTCTGAGCTGCAGTACCACGTACTAAGTATGACGGCCTTTGTTGTTGCTCCAAACGGGCCACAATCCCCCATCTCATCTCATCCGTGTGGCATCATGATAGCAAGTCAACGATTTTCATCCAGGGGAGGCCATGGAAAGTGAGGTGGGGTCGACGTGGCGCAGGGGTAGAGAGGGTGTTGCCGGTTCGAGCCCCGGTTGCTCCATGTCCCATGTTCAAGTGTCCCTGAGCAAGACACCAAACCCCTAATTGCTCCCTGGGAAAAAATGTAAAAAGCCATGGGTTAAAAATGCAATGTAAGTCGCTTTGGATAAAAGCGTCAGCTAAATGAAATGTAATGTAATAATGTAACACTGATGTAAAGCAGCGTCTCCCCCCTGCACACAATGTATTTACAAGATTAAACAGATATTGTGATACATCATGAACCAGTGACAGTTGCTGAATGCTGCTATTTCGTACCGCAGTGACATTTATATCACAACTGTACAATCGGAAAGCTGAGAAGTTGAAAGGTTACAGATAAAGTGAGACTATATGTGATAATGGTAAATATTTAAACTGTTTAAAGGTTACATCTAGACATTCACCACCATAAACTACTGGTCCGTTTTAAATCGTGGCTATTATTTTTCTTTTCTTTCTTTAAAGTTCTTTAATTTCAATAAATACAGCACATCTGACAGCAAATATTCCTCTTAATATGTCACTAAAGCTGTAGAGTAAAAGAAGCAAGAGTATAATACTACCTGATAAAATGTAGTGAGTGCTAGAAAATTGAAATATTCAAGTGAAAGTAGAATTTAAAGTACGATACTGGAGTACATACAGTTATTTTAAACCAATGAAAAAAAAGTGTTTTTTCTCATTTGTTTACAAGCAAAGCCAACATACAGTACAGCAGAACATGTGAAAGTAACATCAATCCCGCTTTTCTCTGTTTGGAGGAAAATGCATTTGCAGCTAATCAGTGCAGACTACATGAATGCAGCTCGAGGGTCAGAAACACTGAGTGATGTAAAATGCACAACAACCATGTACAATATGTCCACCTGTTGTTTCTGGTTTCTTGATTGAATGATGATTTTCCGTGTTTCTTGTCTGTGCGTAATGATCGTCTCATCGGCGCAATGAGACGACTACCATCATTGTCATTCTTCCTGGGACGGATTCAGCCAGGGGAAGTCCGGCATGTTTGAGAATTCATTTGAATTAACAAACAAAATAAACACGGGAACAAGTCCAAATACAGAGCTTCATCAGCGAGGCTTCAATCTTTTTTCACAGCACAGTCAAGCTTTCCTCAAAGTTCACTTTTTGACACCTTCTGCGTTCACATGCCATGCGATATTTGCAGATTTGGAAGGGCTGACTTGAGTCCAGAGCAGAAGATCTGCAAATACGAATCGACTACACGTGCCCGACTCCACCTGCAAGTGGATCACAGACTTCCTGTCTGACAGGAAGCAGCACGTGAAGCTGGGGAAACATGTCTCAGCCTCTCGGACCATCAGCACCGGTTCCCCCCAAAGCTGCGTTCTTTCCACCTCTGCTCTTCTCCCTGTACACCAACAGCTGCACCACCAGGAACCAGTCCGTCAAGCTCCTGAAGTTTGCGGATGACACCACCCTCATTGGACTGATCTCTGGTGGGGATGAGTCCGCCTACAGGTGGGAGTCTGACCATCTGGTGTCGTGGTGCAGCCAGAACAACCTGGAGCTCAACGCTCTAAAGACAGTGATAGTTGTGGATTTCCGGGGGAACAGAGCCCCACCCTCCCCCATCACCCTGTGTGACTCCCCCGTCACTATTGTGGATTCCTTCCGTTTCCATCATCACCCAGGACCTCAAGTGGGAGCTGAACATCAGCTCCATCACCAAGAAGGCTCAGCAGAGGTTGATCTTCCTGAGGCAGCTGAAGAAATTCAACCTGCCTAAGACGATGATGGTCCACTTCTACACGGCCATCATGGAGTCCATCCTCTGCTCCTCCATCACCGTCTGGTACGCTGCAGCCACAGCCAAGGACAAGAGCAGGCTGCAGCGTGTCATCCGCTCTGCAGAGAGGGTGATCGGCTGCAATCTGCCGTCCCTGCAGGACTTGTTCGCTTCCAGGTCTCTGAAGCGAGCTAAAAAGATCGTAGCTGACCCCTCTCACCCCGGACAAAACCTGTCTGTGCCCCTTCCATCTGGCAGAAGGCTGAGGTGCATCAGGACTACGACCTCCCGCCACACGAACAGTTTCTTCCCGTCGGCAGTCGGGCTCATCAAAAGAGCCCGGTCCCCCACTGCCTGACTATAACACTCCACCGGTCACTCCCCCTCATACTGCACATGTCACTTTACTGTCATCTTTCACTTGTCACTTTGTCACTTGTTCGCTAGTCCACATGTATTTTTTAAACTTTTCAAATATTTTTAATTTTTAACTTTATTCTCTTATTTTATACGAACCCATAGCCTTATATTAACTAACCCATTGCATTAGCATTTCATTTTACTTTATTTTATTACTTGTGCACTGCTGTCTTGCTGTCTATTGTTACACTGTCTACTGTCACGCACCAACCGGCAAGTCAAATTCCTTATATGTTTGACATATTTTGGCAATAAATGTTTCCTGATTCCTGATTCCTGATCCTGATATTCAGAGCACAACTAGGGATAGGGAAGAGATTCCTTAAGAATCATAGGATACTAACATGACCACGTGCGGGGGAAGTGTCGAGAAAAAGTCCTTTTGACACCTGAATGCATCACACGTCGTACCGTCAAAACGGATCGTTGAATTCTTGCCGCAACTCAGAACAGATCCTCGACAATTTGAAACATTTGTCAGTTGGACATTAAATACTGAACGCTAACTGGTAAAACAATTCAAATTAATTTAAGCCGATGCAAACGCCTTGAAGCCAACATATGTTAACCAGGACTGCAAACATTCAAGCTGCTCCGTGACAACAGACCATTAACGTTATAAGTGTTATGGAGACTATTCTCAACTGCAGACCAGAGGACTTGGATGATTACTACTTGTTATTAGGATGTGATGAATTGTCGACGGTAAGTTATTGCTTGTGTGTTTGAGGATCAGCCTATTTGTATATGTGCATCAACAAACCAAGACATCAAGATACTGACTGAAGAATTCAGAAGTTAAAGATAACGTAGGATGCTGGATGCAGATAAAATATCAGCTGCCTCTAAACTTAAATCTGATTCAATTACACATGCAGATGATAGTCTGATCCTGCAGCTCCAGCAGTACAATATGTCAGAGGAACTAGTGCGTCATAGAGATTCTTTGTCGGGTGGGTCTCAGTGTTTTCCTTATTAACGTCAATTCATTATTTCAACATGGGAACATGAAGGAAACATACAATTCACCGAGTGTTAGAGGTTATGTTGATAATGTCCATAGACCGTTCCTAGTGAAAGATCGCACGAACGTGATCAAAAATTGGGAGCCCGTTTGGGGAAATCTGGAAGGATTCAGCCAAACAACTTCTCTCGTTCTGGTAGATTTATTTGTCCGATCAAGTATCAGCGCTGCGTTTGCAAAGGCAGGAGCAGTTCTGTCGGGCCGCAGGCCGGAAGAACAACTGACTATCATCAGGAAAAACATTACATTTTGTATTTCTTGTTAGATATAAAAGAAAATATTTCTATTGGTCCTAAACTGGCGTCGAGGAGGAGCAGGTCCTGTCGCCACAACACAAGATCCATTCACATGCAATGTGTGGTCTTCTAACATAATGTGACCATAACGAACAAAGCGGGAATGTTGTATGGTGCTTGGTGTGTCTCTAAATCTCATCCTTATCAGACCTGGTTCGCACTTTCTGCTTTTCCTTTGACTCAAGACAGTGACTCCCAAAATGAGCACTATGAAAGAGCTTTTGATTATCACTAGCAGCAGTAAGTGTTTCCGTCACGAGTACAAGGATCGGCATAGATCAATACGTTTTACAAAGAACCCTGTAGCGTAGGGATGTGTGTCTACAACGAAGGATAGGTTGGGCGCCAGACAGGCAAATAACCCACGTTAATACCTGTCATTTTTTTAATACTATCGTTCGTAAAATGCACAATAATGTACCCGACCAGCTGGGTACCCCCTGCTGCAAAATGTAAAGTAAATCAAAGACCAAATCAGGAAGCCCATCTACTCAGGGAAAACAGCTGTATTCAAACATAAATTATAAAATCCCCATCAAAACTTAAGGTACAGCAGTTCAAGAAAACACATGTTAAAGCACACCAATAATAAAGTAGAAAGACCTTTGATCAAAGTTTGTTACGGAGTCCCGATAATGTCAAATGTGTTATTGTAGAGGACGGTGAGTGTTGGGTTGAGTGGAGGGTTGCCGTGTGGGGTGGTGGGAGTGAGTTGGGGAATCCGGAGAAGTGTTTCTGTGGGGACTTAGCTTCCCTGATCGACCCGGCGAGCCGTAGTCCAGGGCGGTCCAAAAGATCTCTCCGGCCGATTCTTCCGCTTGCAGTGTCGAGCAGGTCTTTTAGTATTCCTCCCGTAGGACTCCACAAGGTCAGCAACCAGCGATCTCCTGCTTGGTTTGTTCCTCGCTCCTATGGCATGCAGCCGGTGTTAGTCTGATAGTCTGCAGACTGTGGTCTGCTACACTCTCCCCCCCCTTGAGGCTTAATTATAGGGATATCGCCAAAGAAAATTAGTCAGAGAAGTCGAGAAAATCATCTTCCTCTGAGCTTTCCTGGAGGATGTCGAATATGGTTTCCCTTTCCATGAGTTCCAAATCCTCGGCACTGGGGTAGAAAAGATTTAAGATTGCAAACATGCATTGTTCTTAGGTCTTGCCCTGTATGCTCCAATACAACTTGATAGTTTAGAGGCCCAAGTCGTTTGATTATACAGTAGGGACCTTTCCACTTTTTAGCCAGCTTGGCAGTAAAGTGTTTTTCTGCATTTGATTGGGGAAAATTTTGAACCTTTGTTTGGGTTTGAATTCAAGAGTACGGCAGTTTTTGTTGTAGTTTCTGTTTGTCTTAGTCTGGATTTCTTTATATGTTCATCCACGTCTGCTTGGAGTTGTTTGAGGTGTCGAACAACTTTATAAGCAGGAGCATCCGGGGAAAAAATCCTTTCAGAATCTTATCCATCAGTTGTCTGCCAATTTGCAGCTCTGCTCGCTCCTATGGCATGCAGCCGGTGTTGGTTGATTGATTCTTTCACTTGCAGGTGGGTCCAATCCGCTCCCCTTCCTTGCCGCCTTTATTTTAGCCAGGTGGAAAAAAACAAGTCTGCAGACTGGTCTGCTACAACCCCCCCTCAAAAATACAATTTTCATTTCACGTTGTTTTACCAGTGGGTTGCCCTTGATAACCAAATAAGTGACTTATTACTGAATTAATATTTAGATTAGCAAAAGCTCCTTGCTTTCAGCTCCAGAAGTGTATCTGCTGCTTTTTCAAATTAAACTGGGTTGGCCTTGGCAACTAAAGACCCACAGCGATGCAAGTGTATGTAGCAGGAAGCCCGAAGCAGAACCCGAATGCAAAAAGGACAATTTTAAAATGCTGCATTTCCATAGTAACTCTTTACCAGACCGGCGCACTATTTCTGCTTTCCTTCTATAAGCACCACCCCTTGACATTACATCACATGTCATTTAGCTGACGCTTTTATCCAAAGCGACTTACAATAAGTGCATTCAACCATAGGGGTACAAACTCAGAAGAGCAAGAAACAGTGAAGGAACTGTAGGGATGATGTGGTTTGGGGGGAGTGAATGCTGGGTGAGCAGACAGTCTCGGTCAGAAGACCCGAACGGTACGGAGTGGAGTGAGAACACGATGCAAGGCAGGTTGGATGTAACACCAGTAGTTTATTTCCTTTTTGTAAGCTTGACATTTCTTCTGTGTGCTGCATCAAAAACATATACAAAGAAACGATACAATTAAATAAAATAACGGAGTGGTCAATCAAACAACAAACAGTCCTACATGGCTCCTGGCACATGTCTGAGAACAAAGGAATTGGTCAACATAGCACATGTCACAAAAAGGCATCACAAAGGCATACAAATGAAACAATCAAAAGGATAAATTGAATTGATCACTCACGTTAACTTGAATACGCACACTTCAGGATACGCTGGAGTACTGGCAGGGACTGGAAAAAGGTGACCTGCCAGGGGAGCAGACTATTTATAGTCTTCCCCTTAGCCAGCAGGTGAAGCTTGATTGATTGATTGATTGATTGAGTCCAGCAGATTCACCAGTCATTCATAAAGAAATTAACAGAAAAAAAGCCCAGGTTCCAGGGAGTCTTTTCAAACAGGAAAGTGCAATTTCCTCAAATGAGCCAATTTACAATTTGCTATAGATAAATTTACTTATGCCACTTAAGTGGTACAATTTGTTAGTCTTTAGTCGAGGTAGAGTCTGAAGAGGTGTGTCTTTAGTTTGCGGCGGAAGATGTGAAGGCTCTCTGTGGTCCTGGTGTCAGAGAGCTCGGTCCACCATTTCGGAGCAAGTGTACTGACACAAAGCGTGATGTATGGGTGATGAGGGCAGTTTAAATATTTTTATAAATAAATAAATATATTTATAAATTTTTTATAAATAGTTTAAATATTGTAATGTTGCTAGACAACGCCACCCTGTGAATTTCACCCAGGGAATTGTTTTAAATCTCAACCCAACAAAACTAAGGGGAGGCATTCAGGTTCGTCGCAAATGAGGCAGAGATGCAATTTACAGATTTGGAGATTTCGGCAAAGTAAAAGCCCTGTTTTTGCAAGTTCAAAAACACCATTTCTCAAAGTCTGAACTGCAATAAAACCAGATTCATCAATAGTTCCAGGCCAAGACCAATGTACCTGAAAAAAAACACCTGGTTCGGGGCCTGCCCTCACAAACTGGGTAATTAATTATTTTACTCTGGTCATTGTCTGGTCTTTATTCAACCGTTTTCATTCATAATATCATGTGTTTATTACTCTACCATCATTAAATAAAGGTGCTTCATTTTTTTCTCTTTTTTTTAGATCCAGTGAGACAGCTGTTTGCGCTGGTTCCACAGCCAATGCCTCCAAACGGACTACAAAAGTCTTAAAATCGCAGTTTTATTACATTACATCACACGTCATTTAGCTGACGCTTTTATCCAAAGCGACTTACAATAAGTGCATTCAACCATAGGGATACAAACTCAAGAACAAGAAACAAGAAAGTGCAATTTGTTACGGCTCGGCCAGCCAGAGAGTTACGCGCCTTGCGGCGGGGACGAGCCGGGCGTGCACCGGATCACACCTGAGCTACAGCTCGTTGGCTCGTTCTATGGAGTTAAGTTGGAGGACTCCCAAAGGCTCGTCGCGAGTCCCTCCGTGGATGTTCCCGATGCCAAGAGTGGATGTAGGCATGATGATGGAGGAGAAGAGGGAGTAGGGCAAGGGGGACGTGAGCGTGTGTGTGGAGAGGTATGTCTGTAAGCGGTTTTAAGGTTTTGTAAGGGTGTATACTGATCTAAGGTAGTGAATGGTGGTAGACTGGGTGCAGGAGTGCATGTTCCTGAGTTCAGTGTGAGTATCTGTCAAAGAGTCACTGATAATGTGTTGGTGTACACAGCAGAGAAGGTGGCTATGATCATTGGCAATGGAGATTGCAAATTTAAAAGCAGCAGGCAACATTGAAAACAGCCAAGAAAGGCAAAGGCAGGCTTATGCCAAACGAGTGTCGAAGAAACACAAACATATCTCGTACAATGTTGGTGATGACGTCCTGCTTTACAACACGAGGAAACGAGGAAGGAAAGGAGGCAAAATTGAGCCTGAGTTCTCTGGTCCTTATTTAATTAGGCATGTCAGTGGCAAGCTTGTCACACTGTCAAATGCTCAAGGTAAGGTCCTGAAGAACTAATACAGCCTGAACCACTTGAAGCCGTATCGGAGGAGCCAGACTGCCCCCTGTCAGGAATCAGAGGATTCCAACGATTGCTCACAGCCGCCGACCACATCAACAGACTGTGCCATGGCAGACATTTCTAGACCTTCTGTCATAAGAGTTTTCCATGAGTTCAGTCCTCCAGAAAGAAGTAAAGTATTAAGAACACATAATTAAAAACCTGCATACATGTGCCTTACATGAAGTTCCTGTCTGTGTGATGACAAATGTAGTTTGTAAGTTTATATATCAATATAACTGTGCATGTGATTAAAGCCAGAGCAGCTGCCATCTAAAGAGGACAACATGGAAGCGGGAGGTTGGAGTCAATAAACTTTGTGTTAGGTTTGACCCGTTGGTCATTTGTTCAGCCCACCTCCGTTCTTGTTGGCATGAGGATGTGGGGGGGGGTGGGGGGTTGTGGTAGTCGTTGCGGGCGGAACGACCGACGGTGGGGGTAGGAAGGACAAGAAAAACGCCTGGTGACGCGTGGGGAATATGTCAGAGGGACGAGCTCATAATTAGGAGGAAATCCGGTCAATTTTCAAAATAAAATATTTTTTAGAAAAAAAATAATATATATATATAAGCTTTCTGTGGTGCGGCCCGGTACCAAACGGCCCACGGACCGGTACCGGTCCACGGCCCGGTGGTTGCGGACCACTGCTCTACATCAGCACCCGTAGGATATTATTTGGAGGATTTTATATCATGCATCATTTGAGGTTTTTGTGTTATTTTGAGTGCTGCATCTCATTTTGATGTAGTAATCGGTATACTTATGTCTTGGTCTTTTCAAAAAAACATTTTAATAATATATTATAGCTTAAACATTGTAGGTATTTCGGCTGGGTGAACAGAATTAATTTGATCAATTTGAATCAGTCCTTTAACTGTTTCCTGCGATCAGCATTTCCTTTTCACATCACAAGATGTCACTAGATGTAATTGGGACCTTGTTATTACAATTTATTTGGAAAATCTGAATCAATACCCAGCCCTAATAGATATATCCTGTGTGTGTTAGGTTAGCAATACAATGATACGAGTCTGTCTTTGGTTTACCATTTATTCTTTCAGTTGAAAAGTTGTGGGCAGCTAATGATCAGGGCCAGGTGGAAGCGGTTGTTGGCCCATTCAAGCTGTACGAGTCGACACATCATTTCGCACACTGCATGGGACTGCATGGCTGGCTGATGATGTAAGAAAGCAAACCATGTTGATAAAAGCCCTGAAAGAGATACAATGGTATTAAAAAAAAGTGTCTAGTTTGCATTGCAGGTTATTGAAGCATATTCAGTGTCATTGTAAAAAAGAAGGCAAGGTTGAATTTTTTCTCTCTAAAACTGGAATGCATATGATTTTTATGTAAATGAATTTAATAACAAGCAAATAGAGTATAACAAAGAGCAATAGTTTGATCAAACAAGTAACTTTGAGTTTCATTTTTAATTATTCCACTGTGTTTGCATTCTGGCTGAAAGGACCAAGATATTCATTTCAGATTGAATCTAACTAAACAGCTATAAACTTTTTGGGTTTGACAGAAACTTATTCACCTTCTCAGTTCCACTGTGTCCACCTCATTGTTTTCGGGACGATTCCAGCCCCTCAAGAAGGTAGTTAGGCCAGTTAATTATATTGACGTAATGTATGTTAAGAAAAGGTAACGTTAAATTTATGTCACATCGATTCCCCAGATGAAGATTCCAGTGGAGGACATCTGGATGTGTCCTGTGAATGTTGGGGCTCACTGGATTTTGGTGGTGTGTTTAAACATCTTTGCTTGTTGCTGTATGCTGTGGAATATTTCACGGTTCATGTGTGCTGATAATCCAATTGACCTTGGGTGGAATATTAAGGCTCAGTTCATATAAAATGATTTGCTGAATGTTGCAATGTGATAAGAAAATTACTTTAATGGACTAAACATTTTTAGATTGTCAAAATGTCGGAGAAAATCCTTTTGCTCATCGATCCAGTGGGAAATGAGGGTTCATGTGAGAGGAAAGTACTGCGAAACTGGAGGTAATGTTGTTTAGGGTTGAGAAACACATTGATGATCTTTGTATGCCAATACAAATTTAATCAATTTAAATTGATGAAATGTTTTCATGATACACAATCATTGTGTGTGTCTTTTGCTTTTTTACTGTTTTGACAATTAGAAACTACTTGCAGAAGGCAAACTGCCAACAACACGTAGAAAAATGGACAGTCCAGAAAATACCCCACAACCAACAGCAGGACGCCTGGAGCTGTGGCATTTTGGTGTTGATGGTTAGATCTAGCTTGTCCAAACTTCCAAACCGTGATTTATTGAAGCAGATCAACTATAATCTGTCAGTCTTTTGCTTTGTTTTTGATTTGAAGTACTTAACATCCAAGGTGTAAAGGAACCGATTATGGTTAAGTCAAACTGACACAACCTTTTTGAATGTCATTTTGCAGTTTGCAGAATATGACACATGGTAATTTTGCCATGACAAAAACATTGCCACAAGCTGTTGCACAAGCTTGTGCACTGCTTCGGTCAAAAGGTCAGTGGTATCGAACACTGATTTAAGTTGACTATACTTTATTTACTATGTATGTACAAATTGTGCTTTGTACATTTAGTTGTAAATCTAAAATCCATGGTTTACGGGGAATGCAGATGATTACTGCGTGGTGTGCTCCTATCTGGAAACCGATGGGGATACCAGCATGTTCGAAATGGTAAAGTATCATATTTGTGCTTTGTAGGGCACAAAACCCACTTGATTATGGCTATGAAAGATCACAGGTTGGGTTAAAATTATAAACTGGAGTTTTCAATTTCCTCAAAGATATGCAACCTTTACTGTCATGGCAAGTTAAAGCCACAATTAATTGACATGAGCAAGATTAAGTCAGTTGTAGTTTATAAATGTCAATTTCGATTATTTTTCTATTAATTGCCCAGCCCTAGTGCTTTGTATTAGTTATTTCCATTTCCATATATCATTTCCTTTTTTGTAGGTGCAGTGCGATTCCTGCGGTCGGTGGGCACATTTTGAATGTGCCCATTACGTCAAAAACAGTGGCACACCGTACAAATGCCCAAAATGTGTTTGCGGGGCTCTCGGTAGCACAGTTGTCTGAGCAGGCGGATCAAATCCTGCATCGACGGTCCCTCACTGCGTGTCACCCCCCTCTCTCTGTCCCCCATGTCCTGTCTCTCCTTCATTAAAGGCATGAAAACCTAAAAAATGTGCCCAGTAAATCTGCTACTCCTCAAATATTGATGAATAAAATGTGATTAATATGCTGGCATTCATGCATAATTTGATTTGATGATTGAGAGGTAGAAAACCATAAAGTAGCATTTTTTGATAGGGTAGCATGACTTGATAGACAGAGCCATCGATTTATGCGGCGGTAGCAATTTTCGACAAAGCAGCAAAAAATCGACAGAACACCGGATCCGGCCCGCGGGCCTTGAGTTTGACACCTGTGTATAAAGATATCTACATTATCCTCAGGGGCGCATGGGAAAGCAATCCAAACAGATGTGAATGCGTCTGGTGACGTGAATGCGTTTTTTTATCCACCGTTTGATCCATCGCTTTCCCCCGTGACTGGAGGATGCGGGTCATGTGACTCAAGTCAGCCCATCAAATTTGCGTGCGATGTGCGGTGGTGAAGCGCTTACGCCAAATGCGTACGAGAGCATCCCTAAAATTGCCTCTGTCATACAACCAGGAAGAAGGTGGGATAGCCCTACAAAGCTAACATCCCCAATCTCGCTGTATTCCTACTCCGAAAAAGAATGGGGTCTTCCAGGTGGAAGGTAGCAGCTGCGGCTTTTCTCGCTATAGTGGGCTCTTTATTATCTGTCGACGCAGATGAACACGAACACACGGTAAGACGGCGTTTGGAGAGAGGCCGATTGAAAAGGGGGAGCCTTGAAAGTAATGGACGTTTGTGTGTGTGTGTGTGTGTGTGTGTAGCATGCTTATTTTATTTTATTATTTTATTTTATTTTAAAATCATTAAACAATCTCAGGTATCCCCTGGAGTGCCTTCACGTACCTCCAGGGGTACACGTCCCTCAGTTTGAGAACCACTGCTCCAATGCACGTGTTTGGTGACAATGTGACCCCCTTGTAGTATCGCCTCACCTGAGACATCACAGTCACTTGAGAACTCTGCAATTTTCACCCAACTTGTCACAATTGAAAATGGATTTCTCTGTTACTTCCCCCAGAGCCTGTCTGACGGTGACATGAGCAAGTTCAGTCTCATCCATCAACCGTGAGTAAAACCTTCACTCCACTGTCACCACACACCTCAACCAAACACCTCCCCGTCTTCTTGGCTCACCTCCCTCCCCTCGTTGTTCTGTCACCTGCATTTTACTTGTTGTCAAGGGAGTAAAACATAGCAGGCTCTTCATATCCCATTGGATACTTCAATTATTTCAGTTATTTTAGTTGTTTTAATGTACTGGAGTTAAGGGGTATAGTATAATATATAAAAACCTACACACGTGTGTCTATTGAACCGAAAGATGGTTGCGTAAAATAAAAAAAATAAAAAAGTATTTGAAGGAGTTTTAATTAAACAACAGATCCATTCTCTGGCAAAAAAACTTTTAATAATATAATAATAATTGTTAATGTTTTAATAATGGCGGTATTGTGCTATGAAACCGGAAATGTGAGATGCCGTAAAGCAGGGGTCTCAAACTCGCGGCCCGCGGGCCAATTGCGGCCCTCGGGACGATATTTTGTGCCCCCATCCTTAATATGAAAGTGTAATGTTAGTGCGGCCCGCAAGTTTTATACTGTAACCCCACTGTCAGCTGCTGTGTGGGACATGTTATGATGTTCTGGTTTCCTACTGTGTGCTTGTCCAGTGAACGTGGCATGCATGTGACTGACATGGGGGGCGGGTCGTGTGTGTCGGCCGAGGTGCAGAGAGCAGGAGGGTGAAATTCAGTTTCCTGCCCTCTTTCGCGCAGGTGATAATGTGACTAACCGTTAGCATCGCTCGTTTAATAAAGTTTTCCTTTACGACTCACACTAACAACGCATGAAGCATCTGACGTCACCGACGAGCGTCTCCGTCCATTACTACGCAGCTTCGATTCACGTAACTTCACGTTTGGCTATAAAGGAATTCCACGGTCACATGACCTTAGGTCTCCCCCGCTGAGTTAGAGGACTAGTGTTGTAGTCTCATTCGAACCGATCCCCCAGGGTGGGGTTCAATGACTGCTTTTGAAAGTGAGTGTTAAGTTGTGTTATTGTCGACCATGCCGTTCGGACGCTAGTCTGGCCCGCGTTTGGTTGAAGTGGGCTGCATCTGGCCCGCAGCTGATTTGAGTTTGAGACCCCTGCCGTAAAGGATGTAGTTAGCAGACCAATCACAGCAAGGGCCTCTTGCGTCTGCGTCTCTCTGAAAACGCAGAAGCATAAACTAGGCTTAACGGACGCGGTGATGTGGGGTTTGTTTGTGGGATCAAACACCGGCATGACATTTTCTACGTTTTGACCCAAACATTGTGAATGAAAAGTTATAATTGTGGGAACAAGATAGTGTTGTTTTTCAAAAATAAAATCCCCTTGGATTTCCCAGTTTATTTTGAATTTGAATATTCTGCTCAGCCAATCAAAACTCCGGAACCTGTACTGGTCTCTGATTGGACATACTTCAAAGGGATCACATCACAGAAGCGATGACATCAAGCTGTAACAGCCAATGATATTGCAGCACACATTCACAGAAGCGATGACATCAAGCTGTAACAGCCAATGATATTGCAGCACACATTCACAGAAGCGATGACATCAAGCTGTAACAGCCAATGATGCAGCACGCATTCACAGAAGCGATGACATCAAGCTGTAACAGCCAATGATGCAGCACATATTCACAGAAGCGATGACATCAAGCTGTGACAGCCAATGATGCAGCACGCATTCACAGAAGCGATGACATCAAGCTGTGACAGCTAATGATGCAGCACGCATTCACAGAAGCGATGACATCAAGCTGTGACAGCCAATGATATTGCAGCACACATTCACAGAAGCGATGACATCAAGCTGTGACAGCCAATGATGCAGCACGCATTCACAGAAGCGATGACATCAAGCTGTGACAGCCAATGATATTGCAGCACGCATTCACAGAAGCGATGACATCAAGCTGTGACAGCCAATGATATTGCAGCACGCATTCACAGAAGCTATGACATCAAGCTGTGACAGCCAATGATGCAGCACGCATTCACAGAAGCTTATCACACTGGAACATCCACAGACATTCCATTAGAATCTCAGAGGGGGAGAGAGTCAGTCAAGTTCAAGTCACTGCACAAGTAAGACGAACATTTAGTTCTCGTCGAGACAGATTCAGTCTTTCATTAAGAACCATTTCAGATACACTGGCCCACAGTTTTTCACATAAAGACACAGCCATGAACCCTCTTCCAGGACAAATCAGAGAGGGACACAGTCTTTCAGAGATTATCACAGAAACGTCCACTCTCTCTCCAAGCCATCCAGGACCTCCACCCAGAGTTCCGATTAAAACTGAACTATGTTGTGCCAAGTACAAGATCATCAGGCTGACAGAGCAGGTAAGTGAGCTGTGGGAGTTTAAAAGGAAAATTCTCCTTGAACGGGAGAAAAAGATGGAAGACCGCATGGAGATAATTGCCGACAATGAGGCAGAGAAACTGAAACTCCTGAAGACCAGAAACGACCAGAGCAAAGAGATCGGTGGTCCTCACAGCCCACCCAAACGTCCAATCAGATGTCGGGTGAAAACAAATTTCTTTCGCACCGTGGCCAATTACGGGGAGCTGACACAGAAGGTGGAGACCGTCAGAAGACAGGAAGCCGAAATAAGCCATCTGGAGGAGAGTCTACACCTGCAGAATGAGAAGGTGGAAGAGTACAACGCAGTACAAAAGATGGAAGACCACATGAAGGACATAATTGCCAACAATGAGGCAGAGAAACTAAAACTCCTGAAGACCAGCAACGACCAGACCAAAGCGATTGGTGGTCCTGAGAGCCCACCCAAATGTCCAATCGAATGTCTGGTGAAAAAAGATTTATGTTGCTCCGTGGCCGAGGTCAGCGAGCTGACACAGAAGGTGGAGGATCTGGAGCTGACCGTCAGAAGACAGGAGACCGAAATAAGCCATCTCAAGGAGAGTCTACACCTGCAGAATGAGAAGGTGGAAGAGTACAACGCAGTAAAAAAGATGGAAGACCACACGAAGGACATAATTGCCAACAATGAGGCAGAGAAACTAAAACTCCTGAATACCAGCAACGACCAGAGCGAAGAGATCGGTGGTCCTGAGACCGATTTCTGTCGCGCCGTGGCCAAGGTTGGCGAGCTGATACAGAAGGTGAAGGATCTGAAGGAGACCGTCAGAGGACAGGAGGCCGAAAAAAGCCATCTTGAGGAGAGTCTACACCTGCAGAATAAGAAGGTGGAAAAGTACAACGCCCTGGAGAAGAGAGCATTGGACTTGGAGAACACTGTAGCATCCTGGAAGATAGCCCACAGGTCCCTTGGTGAGAAGTTTAGGGCGGAGATTTCCAAGAACAAACCGTTGAGGGAGGAGAACGTGATCCTCGAGGACATCTGCTTGTACCTCAAAAAGAAGAGCCTTGGGGTCTTTGGAAGACAGATGGAGGACAGAGACACTGAGCTTGAGAAGCTCCGAAGGAAACTGCGAGAGGGGAAGACGAGAGAAACGCGACCAGGTTTCTTCAGGCAGCTATTAAGGAGGAGCCCTGACCGCTCTCCTTCAGCCTACAATCCACTGGTCCAGCCCTCTACGTCCCCCCTCTCTCACCAAAGCTTAATAAGATTAAAGAGAGAGTTAGACATGTAAAACACCCATAATCTATCATGGATCTAACCAGTCCCTGATACATACACAACAGTGTCCTCCCATCTGCCCTCCAGTCTACACCTGGCACAGCCCTCATCAGATTCAGCACCTTCCTGAGCACATTCATTCACTGATCCCTCCATCGTCAACTTCCGTCCTTCCCGCTCACGCAAGTACTTGAACTTGATCCAATCAGCCTTCTCAAAACACCACCTCTTGCCATGACCTCGGCTCTGCATACACACACCAGCCTCAAACCTACCAACAATAGGGTAATAATCACTCCCTACGGTGGAGTCTCATCACTCGCAACTCACACCTCCCTGCCATAGACGCAGACACCCACATTGGATCTAAACAGGATTCAGTCCCTTTCCCTATATTTACCCTAGTACCACCCCCCCCCCCCCCCATTAACACATACCATCCCACAACCCTCCATACATTCCTCCACCACTGCCCCATTACTATCCGTGTGTCCACCTCCCCATATCTCACTATGTGCATTAAAGTCCCCACACCAAATCACCTTTCCACCCCCACCACACCTACCCATTACATCTAGCTGCTCTGCACAGAGGCATACAAGGGTTATAAAAATGTAACACCACTATGCCGCCTTCATTCCTGCACACCTCTATCCCGACACACTCTGCATCGTTTACCTCCACTACTACTGTATGCCAGTCCGTCCTCAACAAACTTAGCACATCCCCCACCTACACCCTCTATCCTATCCTTCCTTACAGCAAGAAACCCTGGAATTGCAAACTCTAGCATTGGTTTTAGCCACGTTTCCTGCACACAAATTACATTGGGCACTACATCTAACCCATATACATATTTCTTAAACTCCTGCCCGTTAGCTACTAAGCTTCTTGCATTCCATTGTCACAGCACCAGTGTTACAACCCCTGTTCTGTGTATAGGTATGTGTTCTGTTTTGTGTGTGTGTGTGTGTGTTCATACAGGTGGTACTGATCATCCATGATCTCCGTTCATCTTGGCTCCACCCACTCTCGTTACCCGGTTCAGCTGTTTCCACTCATCTCCAATCCCATCATGCCCTTCTGTCAGTATATGTACCCCTGTGTTTGGTTCACCCGAAGAAGGGTGTCACTCCGGTTGTGTGTATGGAGTGCTGGTGTATGGTAGTTATTTAGTTCTGGTGATTTGGTGTACTGTGTATTCAATTAATTGTGTTTTTTCTTTGTTATTTGTCTTACAGGGGGATGAGGAGTAGTTTAGCCCTGCTCCGGAGTTTACATACCTGCACGTAGGGTTACTCTCCTGTCTAACAACACTAGCTACACCTGGCTGGGCCACCTACTGTAAGTTTGGTTAGGGCGCCTTGTTAGTGTGCCAGTTAGTGGTTTTCGTTGGGAGATAGGACAGGTAAGGGGGTGGGAGGCATTTTGTTCTTTTCTTTGCTTTGGTACCGCCAGCCCTCCTCATTTCCCCTGTTAACAGCGCTTAAAAAAAAGCCTGCTTACCCCAACTTCAGGTATTGTTTTCTTGCACCTACGACGCCATACCCGTTTACTGGTCACAGGACGTCCTCGGCAGTGGCGTGAATCCCACTCCCCTCAGTGACAGTGGCATCACATACTACTGCTATCCACATCCCCACTCTTTTACCTGTGCACTGTTGTCTTGTCTGTCTACTGTCGCGCCCTAACCGCCAAGACAAATTCCTGTATGTTTGACATATTTTGGCTAATAAATGTTTCCTGAATCCTGATTGGGCAGTGCCAACATCCCATGTAACATCTCCCGTTACTTCCATAATCCCCATAAACTCCTTAGCAGCCCTAACAACCATCTCAATCCGTGCCGACTTTTTCTTAACCTGTTCACTCATATTAAGAATGTGACACATAAATGCAAAAAATCCACCCGTTTCACCACCAGTGTCTCTTCTGTAACTGAACATCCCCCATGACTACACTTCTTATCCCCCCCCCCCCCCCCCCCCCCCTCCTCCACCACCTGCCCCTCCCCTCTCCCTGTGATCACCCCTGGCTGTTCCTGGGCCCTTATTTCTTGCTTCCTCCTGCTGCCTTGGCTTTTCCATGCTGCCTCTGCATATGTTACCTTATTTACTATCTTGTATCTCTGTACCTCTGCCTCCTTTCTCTGCACAATAAACCCCCCATATGCCGCACTATGTTCCCTGACCCCACCGCAGTTACAACACCTTATTTTAGCCTGTGCTTCACATTTCCCATACTGATGTGGGCCCCCACATTTAGCACACAGACGCTGCCCCTTACACACACACTGGCCACATGCCCCATGCATTGACACTTGAAGCACCTTAGCGGCGCCGGCACATACTCCCTCACAAAGTAGCTCACATACCCCAGACACACTCTACTGCATAGGTCACTAACTGGCGGACCGCGGTCCGGGTCCGGACCCAGAGGCCGTCACATCCGGACCCGGACCGCCAGCCAAAACAGAAGGTTGTGATTTAAAACCTGACTGCGTTTTTATTTTTTTACCCGGCGGCGCGGCGTGGCTTTTGCAGTATTTACGGTAGTGGTTTAGCGGATGAGGAAACGCACAGACCACTTGCATGCGAGTTAAGCCATCCCACGTGATACCACTCAGCCAATCAAATCTATGCATTCTCGGCGGTAAACATTACGTCTCAAGACAGCGCTGCGCCCGCGCTGAGAGATGAGAAAGTTAGAGAAAGAAAAAGAAAGATAGCGACACATTTAGAAAACAAAGGGAGAGAAAAGGACGACCGTGCCGGAGAAAGTTGAGGACAAGTCGAGTGAGACAGAGAAAGGGAGAGAAACAAAGAACAAATGTCGCTCTCCAAAAAAAGAAAAGTTGACAGCCAAAATAGCGCATTTAATCAGTTATGGACAGACTCATTTCTGTTCATACTTCCCACAGGGAGCACAAAACCAGTGTGTCTTATATGTTCAGAAACCGTGGCACTTATTAAAAGTGGCAATGTGAAACGCCATTATGAGACAAAACATAAAGGTTTTAAATAAACATACCCACTCAAATCCGAAGTGAGATCACAGAAAACAAGTGGCCTCACAGCCCAATATGAAGAGTCAACCAGGATCCTGAGCCACACGTTCACTGCCCAACAACGTGCTCATGAGGGTTCCCTCAGAGTTGCTTGGATTTTGGGGCAACACAAAAAGTCATTTACTGATGGAGGGCTTGTCAAAGAATGCATGAGTGTCGTCGCTGAAACATTACTTGACGGAAAACCAAAACAAGAGCTTTGTGATAAGATAAAGCAATTACCCATGTCAGCATCATCTGCCACAAAATAGGTGAAATATTAACTCAGGATGTGCTAACCCAGCTAAAGGAAGCCATACATAAGGCACCATGTGTAGGCTTAGCTGTGGATGAGTCCACTGACATCTGTGACAATGCTCAGCTGTTAGTGTAGGTCAGGTTTTTCAACACAGACCAGAAAGCATTCTGTGAAGATCTGTTAGGTGTTACTCCCCTTCAAACCAGTACAAGAGGAGAAGATATCTACCTGGCCATTAAGGAGATTAGAGCCAACACAAGTGGTTTCAATAGCCACAGATGGAGCCCCTGCTATGATAGGGAGAGAGAAAGGAGCTGTAGCAAGACTGAAAGAGGACAATCCAGAGCTCATAGCTTACATTGCATCATTCACCAATCTGTCCTCTGTGCCTCCCTGTCAGATGAGCATGCTGAAGTGATGAATACAATGATGAAAATGATCAATTTTCTCAGGGCATCCTCTTCCACCCAGCATCGCATGCTGAGGGAATTCCTCAGAGAAGTTGATGCCAATGCTGATGATCTTTTGCCGCACAATAATGTGAGATGGTGTTAGGGTTTTAAGTAGAAGTGAATGTCTAGTCAGGGAATTATAGTACGTGTAATAATGTTTAGTGTTAGAATTATAGTTTGTGTGTTATTAGATATTAGTTATTACATTAACATGTTAGATGAAGTGAATGCAATTTCAAACAAACACAATTCATAGTCATGTTAATCATATAAACACTGTACACATTAACATTCTGTCACAATGTGATGTTAAAACCTGGGGACGGATGCCAATTGCCGTTCTTTATGGATTTCTTCCAATTTTATCCCCTGTCAGGTAATAAATGAACAACTTAATGTAAGGCAGCCGACTGAGGCAAATGTCTTGAGAATTGAACCACATGAACTGTCTTAGATCTTATGATGAAGTGTGATGAACGGTGATCATTAATGATGGGTTGTTGTAATGAAAGTGTACTAGTTATAAGATGAAGACTTAAACGATGCATGCTTTGTTAAATTCACTCATTGAGGCATAAAGCCAAATGTATCTACATTGAGTGCATTGGAGTGTGAGGGACAGATAGGACAGAGGTTTCAGGTTACAGCTGCAGCTTCACACCTCGACGTGAAGGGGACAGTCGGGGACACTCTGAAGAAGAAGCCAATGACATTCAAATGCACCAAGGAAGACACACCTCAAGAGGTTTCAAAGGACCAAAGCGGGGAAAAGGACTGGAGAATTTCTCCTGCAGCCGCGTTGATAAGTCACTTTAGACTTGCTCAGAGGATTCTCTATTTCGCGAAATATTCCACTGTTCGCTTAGTATTTCACTTTGTAATTGTAATCCCTATTACGTTGTTCAGTTATTAAATAACTTTTGATTTTTGAATTTAAACGAATTGACTCATTCGTGTCCTCGTTTCCGGCCGGGACGAGAACAAAGGATTGAGGCCTCCCTCGAGAGCCTTCCGAAACCCTAACATTGGCTCAGCAAAGGGAAGGTCTTAGCGCGCTTTTGGTCCATCAGCAGGGAAGTAGCATCTTTTTTGGCAGAGCTAAAACATCAGAAGGCAACGCAGTTTTCTCTCTTTTTAGGAAATGAGAAACAGATGGATAATGTGGCCTTTTTCCCAGCAGTGCAGGAACAGATACAGGGACAGAGAGACGTGTCTTCTTTTGTTGAGTTCATTGATAAGCTGATCGTAAACTTCAGCAACCGTTTTGACAGCTTCAGCTTTGGACAGCAGCTCACCATGTTCATTCAGAACCCATTTATCATCACGGATGTCAGGGGGTTCTCAGAGGACTTTAAATGGGTAAATCCTGGGCCTCTCCAGATGCAACTGGTTGATCTCCAAGCAGATGCGTCCCTGAGAGAGCAGTTTCTAAGAACTGACCCTTCCACTTTCTGGCTCATTCGAGGCTCACCAATGAGCACCTCCACATGTGCATGCGGATGGCCCTGACTCCATTAAAGCCCAGGTTTAAAGTCCTGGCAGGACAAGCTAGAGCTCAATTATCCCACTGACCAACAAAGTGGGGGAGTGGGATGCAAGACTAATGCTCTAAAACTTAAATTGTTAAGATGTGTTAAGATTTATTATCTGTAAAATCGTTTGAGACTGAAACAGAAACGGGGACATTTAAGCTTTTCCTCCCTTTATTTAATTTTTCTGAAGTTAAGCACTTTTTGATTATTATTATTTATTATTACATGCACCATTTTCATTTTGTATTTATTAAAAAAATGCAGCCCTACTTTTATTTAGTTCATGAGAGAGCATTATACATATCTGCAGTCATACATAAGTCCAGTTCTATGTTACATGATAATATATATTGTTAAAAAAAGTGTTTTATATCGTACCGAATTCCTTTGATTTGAAAGGTATTGATTATATGCAGATGTTTATACAACTACCAGGCTACTTAAATATATATCACACTAAATAGTTAGACATTATGATCTTCTGGACCTTTGCTTCAAGAAAATTTCTCCAACTGGACCTCTTAACATTTTAGTTGAATACCCCTGCTCTACTGGGTATATGCCCATCAAACTCCACCATCACAGTTGGGCTCTCCTCTCCGTTGCCTTTGTGTTTATTTGTCATTCGTTTTGCCTCCACTACCCGTCCTCCCTTTACTTCTTTCTTGAATTCCTCCATTGTTATATCCCCCGGTACCCCCGTAATCACCCCCCTGCTCTTAGCCCTTCCACCCGGTACGTGACGCTTCACCTTCGCTCCATTCAGCGACGTCAACGCCATTAACTTGCCTCTTGCCTTGCTGCGCACAATTAACAGCAAAAATCAACACTCTCCCATTCCCAACACACCTCGCATCTCTAACATGCCCCACCTCTGCTTCAATAGCTTTAGATAATTCTATCGGAGTCAACACTTTCCTCGTAGGCTCAGCGAACACAGCCATAACTTTCCATTCCTCCACCTGCTCTCGCCTCTTATCCCTTCTCATTCTCTCCGCACCCCTCTGGTCATCCCCATCCGACATTGACTCCCCGTCTTTCCCACTACGAATTCTGATTGGTTTGCATGTTTAAGACATGCAAACCAATCAGAATTCTCAAAACCGACAACAAGTCGCATACTGTGACGTCTGACCACCTAAAACTCCGTTAGACCTAGTTCACACGCAAACACAAAAACAGAGTTTTCAAAAATCTCCACCTTGGCCGGAGTTTTTAGAAATGATCGTTTTCTACAGCAAAGAGTCGTGAAATAGTCGAGTCCATGTCCTGGATGTAAACTGGACCCAATCCTTTCACAGCACGGTACGTGAGCACCAATGTTTTTAACTGGATGCGGGCAGCCACCGGTAGCCAGTGAAGAGAGCGGAGGAGTGGAGTATATCGGAGGATTTCGGAAGGTTAAAGACCAGTCGAGCTGCTGCATTCTGGATGAGCTGCAAGGGTCGAATAAGATCAACAACAACAACAAAATGATAATTTGCATGCATCAAATGTGCAACGTTGGAAAATCCCTTTCATAACCTCAGTGACAAGCAGGATCATGTTTTTCACCAGTATATTGCCATTGTTAATTTATTATTAAAGAAATAAAACTATTATCATCTCATCCATTCAGTAGTGTATGTATTCTTCTCACAGTATTAAACCCAACTAAATGTCTTTTGTCCTCATTAGGTGATTACTGCCATCAACGTTTCCGTTGGGCTGCTGACTCCCCATCTAGTCTGCTGCAGAAGTTTAGAAATTACGAAATATAAACACATGTGTTTAATAAGTTAAATACTTTTGTAACTTTCTTGTGTCTTAGTCAGTTGGGGCCCTAATTGTTGTGTATGATCTGTAAATCATTCAACTGTTGGTTTTCGTGAGCTAAACAATAAATGTGTTTGTTGTATCAGATTCTTTGTCAAGCAAAAATGTAAATAATGTGAATAATGTATTTTGTCAATCGTTTTGCTAATTTGATCAATATATTCACTAACACACACAATGCAGATAACTCATCTGGGATTATACTGGAGCCCCTTGAGTCTGTCATGTGTATTTCTGTGATGCTGTTAAGTCCATTGGGAACATAAAACTGAAGCATCCGAATTCCATTGATTTGTATTATTATGCAAGACTATGTTTTGTGAGATGTCGATCAAAATGCCAATCCAAACTATCTAATGGTACTAAATGTTGACGATTACATGGGAACCTTAAAAAGATTGTTAAATTGTTACTTTTATCATTGTCATCCATATCTTGAAATATTAACTGCGTGGAAGGTCCAGTCGACGGGGGGGGGACACAATCATTCCAAACAGATGTGAATGCGTCCATGTACACGTCAATGCATAAAAAGTGAGATAGTGTTACGACAACTTTAGGCCCATTACGAGGCCTCTTGGGTGAATAAACGTGTTTGTTGAGCTCGTGATTGTGTTGCATGCACCAGATCTGCCAAAGGTGCGCTGAAGCTCCAGTCTTGGCAGTCGGATGACGTGGCTGAAGGTTGCGGACGATACGCAGGCGGGAGTTTTTTTATCCACCGTTTGATCCATCGCTTTCCCCCGTGACTGGAGGATGCGGGTCATGTGACTCAAGTCAGCCAATCAAATTTGCGTGCGATGTGCGGTGGTGAAGCGCTTACGCCAAATGCGTACGAGAGCATCCCTAAAATTGCCTCTGTCATACAACCAGGAAGAAGGTGGGATAGCCCTACAAAGCTAACATCCCCAATCTCGCTGTATTCCTACTCCGAAAAAGAATGGGGTCTTCCAGGTGGAAGGTAGCAGCTGCGGCTTTTCTCGCTATAGTGGGCTCTTTATTATCTGTCGACGCAGATGAACACGAACACACGGTAAGACGGCGTTTGGAGAGAGGCCGATTGAAAAGGGGGAGCCTTGAAAGTAATGGACGTTTGTGTGTGTGTGTAGCATGCTAACTGTAGCTGCCACGGCTAACTGCACACAAGAAAACAGCATTGCAGACACGAAAGCGAGCACGGCCCGGCCCGTTAGCTTATTCATCGACACTTGATGAGCTATCAAACCGACGAAGGAATTCACGCGCTCGCTAACTTGTCGGCACTTATCGGCCTAAGTGCTTACGGCTAACGTCTGCCTGTTAGCTTGTTAGCACGTCTTCCAGGAGCACCAGCGGAAACTGCGCTCAAGTTAGGCTAGCTAGCCATCGTTAGTTTGGTAGGTACGTCGCTTAAGTTAATTTAGTTAGTCATTTTGATATTGAGCAAATTGGGGGGGGAAACGACCATTTTCAATGAATTTTCTGGTCAATCCAGACAAACCGGATTTCCCTGATGACTGCGACGGTAGTTCACGTTACAGCAGCCAGCGACACACCGGCTACTCGCTGTTTCTCCTCTCCCCGATTTATTACACACCGATGCCCAGACGTTAATTACAGATAATTAACAAGTTAAAACTGTGTATCGTGTTGTGTTGTTTCGCATAACAACGCAGCTGGCTGTGGCCCGATAGCTAGAAGAGTGTTTCATTGCATTTAACTTCTCTTATAGTGCCACGCTCACGCGAGCACAGGTATGATACCGGAAACGTTTGTGTTTGCATGAATTTGAATGCAGTGACTGATACGCGTCGGTGTAAGTTTGATAACGTTGCGTTACACACGTCGTCTTCGCGTAACCGGCGTGTCTGAATCCAACATAATCCTTCACGTTTCCTGTTTCGGTAAACCCTTATTGCAAGAAACTCTCTTGCTAAAAAGTGAGCTGGCTGAAATGTGAAAGTAGGATCAGAAGATCGGGATTTGCTCTCCTGTGTTTCAGACATCTTTCCTCTCTTCCCCTCGCAGTACATAGATAAGGAGGAGGTCGTTTTGTGGATGAACACAGTGGGGCCTTACCACAATAGACAGGAGACATACAAGTACTTCTCTTTGCCCTTCTGCGCGGGCTCCAAGAAGACCATCAGTCATTACCATGAAACACTTGGAGAGGCTCTGCAGGGAGTGGAGCTGGAATTCAGCGGCCTCGACATCAAGTTCAAAGGTGATCTTCAGTTACACATTAACTTGTTGTCGCTTCTGGGCCAATGGGAGCATTCGGATTATACTTTCCCACTCGTCTATTCATCCGTCTATTCCTATTCCACAGCTGACTTTCTAACTAACGTGTGATCTCTGACCCCCTGCAGATGAGGTCATGCAGACAACATACTGTGAAATTGACTTGGACAAACCCAAACGGGATGCCTTTGTCTATGCCATCAAGAATCACTACTGGTACCAAATGTACATAGATGACCTTCCCATCTGGGGTAGGTGATACTTTTTATTTATTTAAAGCAACTTGAGAGATTTCGGACTGCTGAATACGTGTGTTCCGAGGTATTACTGCAGTGTTTTCTGATTCAGTCCATCTTTGTCTACCTTTCTGTCTGTTATGAGTTACTTATCTGCTCCTCAGCTCAACGGAGCCGTAGTAATGTTTGCAGTGACGCTGTACTTTGGATATCCAGTGTGTTTTATTTTGATATTGGACTGGTACGCCAGGTCTTATTCCAGGTTGTGATTGTCAGTTCGTCCCTGGCCATTTGCTCGACGTGTAACTAGTTACTAATGTCATGTACGAAATGGCTCACTGACTATTTAGGACTTCAGCATTTTTATTTTTCTGCTCAGAATCTGTTGAACACTGTCAAACTCCTGTTCATTAGCTGCTGTCTTCAGTTACTGTCACCTTGTCTGGGTGTTGTTATACTGTAGAGAGCTGCACACATTAGATGGAATACATGAAAGTACTGCATCATACATTTGTTTTTATTGAATTTAAATGCCAGGATGACTTAAAAAGGTGATTTGTGATGCGAAAAGAAGGGCATGCCTTTATTTAAACTAATGTTTTGTTTTATGAATCCAGCTTGGTGTAACAAATCAAAACTGTTATCACTAATTACAGTCTTTCAACCTGTGGCGGTGCATTTACAGAAAAAAAGCTTTGCACATGAACTTTGACTGTGAAGGTCCTCCATTGTTGTTTGCCAAGAAACGTGTTCATTAGCCTCTTTCATTGACTTAATCCTGAGCCAACAAGTGGTCCGTGTGTGTGATCCCTTGTGTGGTACAGTTGTGTCACTCCAACAGTTGCTCAAATACAATGTTTGTCAGTAGTGGGTGGGGCCATTCTGAAAGTGAACACTCAATCACAATGAATAAATATAGACTTTGACCTCATGTCCGGTTTGCCAGCGTGGTTACGGAACCTGTGCGCTTTCCATGTTTGAATCACCGGCGTTTGGTCGGGGTTATTTGCAGAGAGCCTGGAGCAGCAGATCTCTAGCAAATCACTTTATGAACACGGCACATAACAGCGGCACTAACAAAGTGTCTTCAGTTTGATTCAGCTCACCCACCCAAGTTTGGTAAGCTAGAATACAAATAATGCCGTAGCTGCTAGCAATGCTTTATTCACAAACCGTGTCGATCTCCTTAAAGAGGCACCGGTATATTGAGAGATTTATGGGAAAACTTTCTCATTAGTGTAACATCTGCTGCCACACGGGAATTGAATTTCTTGATGAATATTTAAATGATTTTCCATGCAGTGGAGACCCGGAGTATAAATGTACTGCATGCAGACTTGGAATAACAGGGAGCCAGTCGGTATATTTAGAGTGTTTAATATCAAACTGACATTGTCCACGTTGGCCAGCATTATCTGCAAGACTGAATCCTACAGATGCAATCCTTACGAAGCTAATGAGCAGTGTTGCAACTAGCAAAGCAGTTTATTTTACATTCACACACCCTGATTGAACAGAAGACTCATTGTTCACACCTGCCTGTTTCACCGCTGCTTTAAAGAGCAATTCTCAAATGGTTTGTCAACTTTATTTAAAGGTATTGTTGGTGATGCGGATGAAAACGGAGAAGATCATTACCTGTGGACTTACAAGAAACTGGAGATTGGCTTCAATGGAAACCGAATTGTGGACGTTAATCTGACCAGTGAAGGCAAAGTCCGTCTTGTGCCAAACACAAGAATTGCAATGTCTTACTCTGTGAGTACTGCATGATCTACGCATTGCTCGTGTGTGTGTACCAATGTTCCCCCTTGGTTTACAGCCTTGTACTGTAATGGGGTTCTGATTATGTAACCATGCCAACCTTTCCTACCACAGGTGAAGTGGAAGAAGTCAGATGTGAAGTTTGAAGACCGATTCGACAAGTACCTTGATCCGTCCTTCTTTCAGCACAGGGTGAGTTGAATCTTACACAATTTATGTTTGTGGTTCATCGTGGAAGCCAAAAAGGCCTCGTACCTTGCTAAATGTGCTGTAACTTGGTTCTTACTAAGTTGTTACTCCATGTTTTTACACACCTCAATTGTCCATTTGGTTTATTTTGATGTAATAACTTCATGACAATATCTGGATTCATTTTAATTTTAGATTCATTGGTTCTCCATCTTCAACTCCTTCATGATGGTCATTTTCTTGGTGGGTCTGGTGTCCATGATTCTGATGAGAACACTAAGAAAGGATTACGCCAGATACAGCAAAGAGGAAGAAATAGATGACATGGTAAGGTTTTGTTTTTTTATCCACTCAGCCGTTTTTGCTGCAATGAGCACGTTTGTTATTTGCTGAATGTAAAATTGTGAGCTGGATTAAAATCATTGTTTTCTTAAAAACCCCATTTTTAAATGTCTTGTCATTCCCTCACTGTACCATCAGGACAGAGACCTGGGAGATGAATACGGGTGGAAGCAGGTGCATGGGGACGTGTTTCGGCCGTCAAGCCACCCGCTGATCTTTTCTTCGCTCATTGGCTCCGGCTGCCAGATCTTCTCCGTGTCGTTCATCGTCATTGTTGTTGCCATGGTCGAGGATCTGTACACAGAGTGAGTGGTCTGCATTTAACTGCCTGGTTGTCACTAGTTGTTGTGGGTTTGTTGGTCAGGTGCCACTTTCCATTTTGAATCTAAATAGTAGAATAAGCTGATCCATCAAGCCCTGAGTCTAATGAGTCTTATCAATTAAAACATGTTGCCTTTTGAAATGTGTGATTCATTAGGAATGCCTCTATTTTAAGTGCTTGAATCAAATTGGATTTTAAACAAACAACAATCTGAAACTTGTGTTTCCTAAGGGAAAGAATCATAGGACATATTAAATATTCTTATTTGTGTGCAAATGGGGGGGAAACAGACTTCACAGGGCTCAACTCACATGATTTTCCTCTGCAGGAGGGGATCCATGCTGAGCACAGCCATTTTCGTGTACGCTGCCACCTCCCCAGTCAACGGCTACTTCGGGGGGAGCTTGTATGCAAAACAAGGAGGTGACAAATATTTACAGTCCACGGATCACATTCTCTTCTCTCTAGATGGGCTATTGGCCTCATTTCCTTTCAAAATTGTAACTCTCACACAATTTTGTTTGTTTGTCTGAAAACTTCAGGGAGAAGATGGATTAAGCAGATGTTCATTGGGGCCTTCTTGATCCCAGCCATGGTGTGCGGCACTGCCTTTTTCATCAACTTCATCGCCATGTACTACCACGCCTCCAGAGCCATTCCATTTGGCACCATGGTGGGTTTGACATTGTTACACCTCCCTAAAAACAACATTGTTGTGAAGAACATTCTCAGAGTCAGCGGCTTCAGTTTCTGTGCGGCTGTGCTGCCTGGTTGGGAAAGTGATCTGATACAAAGGATCAGTGGAGCTGAAGTGATGGGAACAGTGTACAAAGTGCTCCGTTACACAGCTTTAAACTGCATCTCAAGTGGTGCTGATTCTTAAAAATATAGTTTCTGTGGTCAAGGGCAGAAAACATAGCAACATAAGATTGATCTTAAGGGTCAAGTAACTCCATTGAAATGAAATCACAAGAGTAAACCGTAAAACATCAAGAGCAGTTGCATTTATTCATCCAGCCTGTACGTCTTGTTTTAACAACCACAAGCCTGAATATAGTCACTATTCCTCTGAATCAATGAGAGCCAGTGTTTGGGCATCTCTGTGAATCTGGAGATCCCGTTACCATGTGTGACAGCTGGATTCCCGGGATGTCAAGATGTCGCTCGGAAATCAAAGGATCACATACGGCTCAAAAATCCCCCATATCAGGTGTCCAGAAACGTGCCGCAGCCGGGACCAATGTGAGAGGCTGCTTCTATTTCTAGTGTGTGTGTGTGTGAGCTGTAAAAGGGAGGCGACTTTGTTGTAAACAACAATAGTGGCTCCCGAAGAGGTTGGTGAAGATGCTGCCATAGCATCGTTTATATCACAAGGGTATTTTGTCATTGGAAGAAGAACAAAGAACGGCTTTTGTACATGGAAAACATCTTCTCCCAACTGGCTTCAGCAGGAGTTCAAATTGACAGATGGTTCATCCCATAACCTGCTAACAATTTTTTTGAAAGATTTCCAATGATATCATCTGTGTAACAAAGCATCCGTCAGGTTAGAGACCCAGCGCCTCTTCAAACAACTCCTAACAGTCAATTTAATCTCTTTGAGCTGAACTAAACATTCCCGGGACGACTGAAATATGAAATCGCCCTGGAAGTTAGAATAGTATATTAACAATGTTTGTCTGTGCAGGTTGCTGTCTGCTGTATCTGCTTCTTCGTCATTCTGCCGCTAAACCTCGTGGGAACAATTCTGGGGAGGAATCTGTCCGGACAGCCAAACTTCCCCTGCCGAGTGAACGCTGTGCCGAGACCCATTCCCGAGAAGAAATGGTAAGCGAGGCCCCACACAGGTTCAGTCTCTGGATGTGCTCAAAGCGCACAACAATTATAACATACTACATGCGCATTCTTCATACTGTATCGTAGTACTGGGACAAACTATTATTTGAATAATTGACATATGCTCATTCATTTCATTGAACTGCCCAAAAGAATCCATCCAAAATAAACAAAAGTCAAAATGACGTCTTTATGCTTAATTGTTTTTTTATCAACACCCAAATTATATAAATCTTAAATGATATTGAACAGCGAAGAAAAAAGGCAATTTTCTTTTTACTAGATAAATGAATGCAATACATGATCAGTGGTTGGTCATCTGGCACGCATCCAGGGTGTCCATCGTAGTGGAAAGTGCAATGACTGATCAGTGGGCAGCGAGGACGTTGGTCTCGCTGCCTAAAATGAATACTACGTGTTCATGTGCTCCACAAGTAGTGAACGGCATTGCTGTCCAAACGCACTCTCCAGGGAATGAAAAGCATCAAAGCAGTAGTCTGGGTGTATTAACGTTTGCAGCGCTCTGCCAAGCGCTGTGAGAGGCTGCCAACAGAAATGGAAGATGTCTCTCGCACCACCTGCGGGGGGGGGGTGGGGGGGTGGGGGGGTGGGTGGGACCAGTTGTAAACAGAGTTCAATGAGCACCGAATCACACGTTGAACCTTGTGTGTCAGGTTCATGGAGCCGGCCGTCATCGTCTGCCTCGGAGGAATCCTGCCCTTCGGCTCCATCTTCATTGAGATGTAAGTCCAGCTGTGACGCCGAGGAGCTTGTATGTTGTGAGAGGATCTCTGCGGCCGCTGACGCCTCGATTCTTCTTCAGGTACTTCATCTTCACGTCCTTTTGGGCGTACAAAATCTACTACGTGTACGGCTTCATGATGCTGGTCCTGGTTATCCTGTGCATCGTGACGGTGTGTGTGACCATCGTGTGCACGTACTTCCTGCTCAACGCTGAGGACTACAGATGGTGAGCGGCCTCCTGTTTCTCCAACTTCTTGCCACTAACCCTTCCAGCACAGTACCACTATTATTTCAATGTCTGGTTACGACCGAAGCCTCGATCCTTTGACTCGGCTGTTCAGTACAGCCTTAAAGGACACTACGTTCGCACAGTCACTGAAGTAAGGTTCTTGGGAGTATTATACAAACATAACTATTCTCATACAATATAGTCATTTTAATATAAATACATGTTACACAGAGCCTGTATCACATCCTTGGGCGGATGTCAGGTCAGTCTAGTAAAGTCCAACCTTGTTAATCCCCTTAAAATGTGGCGCATTAAAGCGTGGGCGTGTCATTTTTTGAGTCACATGGTCACCTGGTAATACTCGTTGACCTGACCTCAGTCCCTAAACAGTCAGAATTTATAATGTTCAAAAAGGGCCACTTGTCACATGATCGGTCGCTAACTGTTTACTAACTTTCACCTTCCCTTCTTTCCTAGGCAATGGACAAGCTTCCTCTCTGCAGCGTCCACGGCGGTTTATGTTTACATGTACTCCTTTTACTACTACTTCTTCAAAACTAAGTACGTTTTAGACTTCTATGCACATACAAGTCTCATATTGGGCAAAACACTTTGCACTGATGACACAAACGTAATCTCTGGCTTTGCTCACATGTGGTTTTATTTCTGCTGTATTTCAGGATGTACGGCCTGTTCCAAACGTCCTTCTACTTTGGCTACATGGCTGTGTTCAGCACTTCTCTAGGAATCATGTGTGGTGAGTCCCACTTCTAGTAGTTAGACTGCTGTAGGAGACTCGTGAACCCTCGACAAATAATGTTCACAGAATTCAGCTTTTATAAACTCCAGTCATAGAACAGGGGATGCGCAATGTCTTTTTTTACGTGGCACGCACTTCCTCACACAGTGCGCCCCCAGTGGACTGATTAGGGACAGCAGCTTTATTTATAACATACCGGCTGTGGAGCTCTTAATAGTAATCAGATATTATCCTGTCGGGTTTGGTTCGCAGGCTTTAAGTGTGGTATGAAAGAACCTACGGTTACCTTAATGTGTATTTATACTGTACTGTTTGCCCAATTGGGTAAATGCTTCTACAAAGGCCGTGTTAGAACAAAGCAGCCCGTGATTTAGACGGTAGGTCATCAAAGGGGACACTCATGGAGATTGATGCAAGAATATTACACAGCCGGTGGTGGTATTTTAGTTTTTCCCTATTGAGCGAGGCAGACTTCATGACGGGTGGACGAAAGGTGAGCTTTATCTCGCTTAAACCTTTGGTTGGATACCTAAAACGTTAATCATTCAATTCATCAGGCGATGGATGCACGATCAAATTGAGAGAGGAGCGATAACACTCCCAAGAAACTCACCGAGCACGTTTCTTTTCCAGGTGCCGTGGGATACGTGGGAACAAGTGCCTTTGTGAGGAAGATCTACACGAATGTGAAAATTGACTAGAAGGCAAAGTAGCAACTTAATGGATTGGCCTACATGTATCCTGGAGGACGGCAGGCACAAGTCATTCTTTATTACTTTTCTTTCTTGCGAAGACATTGTGAGAATCTCACTTTGTACGATGTAGGTTTTTCCATTTTCTGAATGAATTTCAACGCAGCGTCTAAGAACATGAGCAAACCTGCTGAAGAGAAATCCAACATAAGGTTCTGTTTTTATCAGTTGCTTTCAAACAAACATTAGGGCAATGTTTAAGGCTGACATGGCTTCTCTTTTCCCACCCAGTCCCACCTGAGAGCAGAGAACACGCGTGTTTATTGATGGAATAGTGTAGCTCTCTTCAGTGAAGAGGCCTGAGTGTACTGAAAGCCTTTGTTCTACTGGGTCATAATGTTGGGGGGTTGGGTTATGGCCCGTGTTCTGACCCGATCTCTATTTTGTATTCTTGTGAGTCATTCGAAATATCGTTAATCCACAGTAGAGCCGATAGTTTTCTGATTTACTTCCACTGCAAAATATGATATGAAAAATTGTCACTCAAGAATTATTCCCCCATTTTGCCGATTCTTGATTCTCTATTACAGTAGCAATCCATCCAGTTGTTGAGGGAGGTTTTAGTCTTGCTGTAGTTTACTGTACAGACGAGAACAGAGGGACTGATCCGTGGTTGAGGTACAGTAAGGACCGATTTTTAAATGGATGTTGGATGCGATCCAATTTCCCCGTTTAGTTGGGATTTTCTTAATGTTTGGGTTTGAATGAAGTCTACTTGTAAAGATAATATATGGATGGGTGGGAGTGTATATAACCTTAATGTACCTTTAGATGTAGATCCCAAATGTATTTTCGTTGTACAGATTTACTACAGGGTGTTTCTTTTCTTTTTTTTAATGAATCATTTAGTTCTAAACAAAAAGCTTTTTTTTTTCTTCCTTTTGGTGCTTGGGACGGGCTGGTGGCGCTGTTACATCTTGCCTGAAATTGCATGAAGTTTTCACCAAACCATCTGCTCCTCACTTCAGTCAGTGCTGTCAGGTTTCAGTTAGGTTTTTTTCCCCCAGCTTTCAAAATGTAAATGTACATTTTGATGACTAGTAGGCCTGGTTATGGACACTTATTTTGATTTGATATATTATTTAAAAGCTTTAAAAGGCTCTATGTCTTCTGGTAAGCCATTTTCCTCATGTTCTTTATGTTGCCTAACCTGAAACATAATTTGTGAATGTCAGAAGGAATGAGGCGATTCCGCAAACATACTGTACAAAGTGAAGTTTATGTACACTTAGAAACTAGATGTTTTCATAACCACCCAGTGCTGCGGAGTGTTTCAAACGCTTTTCTCCATTTTGTGTAAATACAGTATGTACTCTACTTGTATGAGAAATGGCGATGCCTTTTTTTCCCCCTTCCAATTTCTAGTTTCCCCCCACTGAAGTTGATTTTGGCACCTCATGTTGTGTACTGATGTCTGATTGGGCATTTTGAACCGCATAATAACTTGCTGTAAAAAGAGAAAATAAACATGTTTATGTACAGGGGTTATTCATTGTCGTTTTGACCTTGAAGATCAATAATTAGAACTGAATTATTAGATTTGTTGTTCTGAAGACGACGCCAAAAGTGTTGTGGGGCAGAACCAGTTGATGCAGGCATACATCTCACCTAAGTTACTGAAGAACACGGCAATTCAAAGTGAGTTTCTTGGCCGCGGTAAAAATATGTACTTGTGGATGTCATTCCTGATGTCAGCGTTTTTCTGGCTTTTCTCGTCTAGTCTTCAATGAAATACTTGCACAATAATTTATTTTGAGAGTAATAATCCTAAAATAGTTCTGGATAGCATGAAAACTGTCAAGTAAATATGGTAGAGCATGTGTAGAAGATCAACGGGTCAAAGGATAGTCTTTAGAAAAACTTTGTCATGGTACCTACAGTGACGCCTTATGCTAAAATGTTTTTCCTCAATTCTACACACAACACCCCATAATGACAGGCTGTTATTAATTTAATCTGCCATTAATTTATAAATTATTGGTCACAACCTCATTGAGGTGTAGAATTTTATTAGATGGCAGAAACTCAAACTTTCGTAATATCCCAACTTTTCATGCAGCTGGAACAGTGCGGGTACCAGACTACAGAAATATGGTCAAATTGAGCCTCTGAGTGAAGGGATATAGCGATTGTCCCTCTGTGGCTGTCTGCTTTAAAGCTCAAATCTCACGCCCTTTATTTCAGCAGATGGGAAATCAAAGAACGCACATGACAGCAGCTCTTTGTGGCCCTTTTATGTCTCGGGCCCAGCGGTCCTAACGTTTGCATCGGCTCCTGAACAGTACCTTCGACTTGGCTGTGTGGTGAAACTACAGTGTGAAGCAGTTTGTGCGAGAGCCTGTTGAGAAAGATGCAAGCGATCACACCAGCGGCCAAGCAGTCAACCTGCTGGACAGGCATGTTTCAATGGGCACTTCACTAGTTCAAAGGCATCTGTGTGTTGTATTTATCATCAGCTGTTCCTGGACTGACACCCGGGTCTTACTTCTGGTGCTGAGCTTTGGGTTGGATCCAATCCCAGCTGACATTGGTTCACCCCGGACAGCTTAAATAATACAACAATATCTGGCACATAAATCAAAACAAAGCGCTGCCATTTACAAAGAATGCTTTATTAGTGCATTCAGCTGTATGGGAGTAAATACAATGTAGAAACTATACACTAATAATGTTCATATACTTTCTTCAGTTGACTTTTTCAAAGTACTCCTTGGATCCTTGTGGTGTTGGTTTGATCTGAAAAAACAGACAAATAAGTTGGAACGGCTTTACCGCACACACCACTGAAGACAAACGGTCCCTATGCTGGATTGGTTGACGAGGACACCGGGTCACAAAAGAACTCACCGTCGGGGACTCGGGGGTCCAGCTGGCTGGACACACCTCCCCGTGCGTCTCCACGAACTGGAACGCCCTGACCAACCGAAGCGTCTCCTCTACACTACGGCCCACCGGAAGGTCATTGACGCTCATGTGTCTCACCACGCCGTTTGGATCAATGACAAACAGGCCCCTGAAAGACATCAAGCATCTTCTTCAGCAACGCCCATCTTCACAAAAGTCAAATTAAATCAAGGTGAAACAGTACGAGCGGTATGTTGAGAAGCAGCAGTACTAAATAGCGGTAACTCAAGTTTTTCTATGTGCTTTGATTATTGAAGGTTTGGCTTTCTGCAACCAATCAACAGAAGGTACCATATTTGGAATGTACGGTAATGAAATCCCATTAAGGCTGCCCTGAAACATCCGTGCTTTATGGTCCATTTGACCCTAAAGAACCCTTAATTTACCGTCATTTCCATTTCCTGTAACACCAATAGTGAATAGAACACCTCAAGCCCGCGATGAACGTACCGGAGCGCGATGCCCGCCCCCTCCAGCAGCACCCCGTAGTCCCTGGAGATCTGTTTGTTGAGGTCCGACAGGAGGGGGATGTGGATGTTTCCCAAGCCTCCAGTCTGAGAAAAACGCAGTGAAATACTTGTTAGAATAACGACGACACAACCGCTGTTGATCGTAACGCTTTTCAGACGTGCAGTAATCTGCAGCTCGGTCATTTATTGCCCACTCAAAAGCACAAAAAAGGGACAGTCTTGAACTGTGCACCATTGGGTTGTTACTGAATAAATATTATTGAATGAGGTAGAGAACCTTGCGTGGTGTGTTGGTCCATGCCAGGTGGGTGAAGTGCGAGTCCACGGACACGCCCACCACCTCACAGTTTATGTCGTGGAACTCATTGGCTTTGTCGCTGAATGAGATGATCTCCGTTGGACACACAAAGGTGCTGCAATATGACAAAGACGAAAATCAAGTGTTAGTGAAATATTTACCGACACAAGCACAATCTGTACACCTGGAGAGGACAGGGGAGCAAATGAATCATTCAACAGTGACCAAAGCACTGCTGGTCTTCAGTAGATGTACGTCACTCAATCTGCATTTCAATGAAAGGGAGGCATCATGTTGTTCTCTTTGTGCACGTCACAAATACTCACAAATCCAGTGGGTAGAAGAAGAGGACCAGGTATTTGCCCTTGAAATCAGCGAGGCTCATTTCCTTGAACTCCCCATTGTGGACAGCTGTGCCCTTAAAGTCCGGCGCAGGCTGAGTGACAGCAGGACTCCACCAGGAAGAGCCTGATATAGTAAACACAAACATAACTCATCCGTGCAAAACCAATCCACCGCCTCACTTCACACGTGAAGAGAACTTGAACGGACTACAGGAACTCTTCACAGTGGAGTTGAAAACGGCGTCTAACGGCAAATGCAAACCACTGTGGAGGTAATTAAAATCAACGTAAACTGCACAATACCTTCAGAAGCAAATATGACAAGAATTAAATAATATCAACTACAAATACATTCTGATGTGGCTTTATAAGTCGATTGTCAGTTTATTGCCATAAACATCTATTAGAATATTTCCTATGTGATGATACATATAGCTGCACATTGGTAACAAATGAATATATATATATATATAAAAAATATAGCTGCTGCATCAGTTGAATCACAATCACAAAGCTATTATCAAAATAGTTAATTGATATATTTAATTTCTGAGATCTATCTGATCAGAAGTCCACGGCACACGGTCCAACTTTAGCTTCGTACGTACTGGTAGAGAAACAGGCTCTCTGGGGGGACGGAGCGCTGAGGATTCTTGCAGCTCCGGATGCTCCGTGTGGACCGGCTGCTGAGACCTTCAATGCTCCTGCTGCAACCTTCGCCTTTAAAAAAAACATACAGACATCAATCCAACATGAATGATCCACAAATACAAGAAGAAATTGTGCACACGGACAAAGTAATGAAGTTTCATTCTTGTGACATCGTTTTATTCTAATGAACCTAATGTTAACTAAAACCTCATCAGAGATACAGTTTTGATAGTTATGGATACAGTGTTTACATTCTGTATTATATATTGGATATTTGTAAATATAAATTTAATTTTTAATATAAAAAAGGAAAACAGGACATCCAAAACGTTCTCATCGCATAACTTCCGCATAATTCATTTGCATTCACTTCATGTCTTGTTTGCAAGTCATTTTTAGCTACTCGGTGAGGGGAGACTTTCCTCAGTATGATCCTACTAACTATTTATTTTACTTCTGCAGGTCTGACTGCCAAGCCAACAAACTAAAGTAATACTTCATTGTAAATATGTTCCAGAAAATATTTTAAAATTTTGATAAAAGTGAAGGACTACGTCTAAAGTAAATCAACGGTGAAATCACAGCAGGTGGTTTTGCATCCGCCGGGCAGAAGACCTGCTGTGAGTAATTAGTAACAGGTCTTCAACAGCAGGAAGGACACGATGAGCCCTGCTGGTCTCACGTGGACTCCCTGTTGTCTCTGTCCCCGTAAGGCTAACCTTCTACAAGTAAATAAGCATTTCGTTCCTTCAAAAGAAGCATTGTAGTTAGTAACCTACAAGGAAACGCTGCTTTTGGTTGTTCCCTTAGCAGTTGTGACAGAAACCGCGCTGACCGCTCAACACCCGCAATGACTTGTAAATGACAGTTGGTGCAAAACAGCGGCCGCGGACCAGAGGTTTGCCCCCGTGGTTGAAGGTGCGACATATGGTTCGCGTCGGCGTAGCCGGAGATTATTCATCGTTGCCCGCTACCAACTCTAGCTAATTACTGCAAACGCAACACCTCGTTAAATTGACGCTATGTCACGCAGCATGAAGTTAACTCACAGAGGTCCTGAGCAGTCGCCCCATGGTGGCCGCCATTTTGGATTATGTGAGAGGGCGGATTTAGCAGGTTGTTACGTCATTGACGCACATTTATACAATGTACTCTGTACTCATCACTTGTGTGATATTATGCACCAATGACAGTAGTCGACCGGTTCAAATGCTGCTTTAACTAGAAAACGAGGCTATAATGCTGCCTTCAGGTGCACGTGAGGTCTTCAGAATTCTTTTTTAATCGAGATTGAAGTAAAATACACATATTCTTGCAAGCAATGGGAAAATAACCGAAAACGATATGCTGCATCATAATAGCTTAAATGTTGTCTTATATATTTCTTTATTTTTTTAATTATAAAACACTTAATAAAAGAAAAAAAGAGCATTCTCTACATTCTGATATCCCCCAAAGGCAGCACACGCACGCCCACAGCGGACCACGTGGTTGAATGCGGAAGCGGGTTGTAAATAGAACTTGACCTCAAAAGCGCGAAATACACGCTGGTTAAACGTGTTCTGTCGTGGCGTTATTGTACGTTACTTACTATACGCGACGTTAATGTACTCGTGGTTCTAATGGATCCTAATCTGCTGTTCTGGAGGAGCGAGGGTCAGGTACCCGTCTACAGCTAATATGATAACCATCATATATTGAATCAATGATTGAATGAAATATATCATGTACATCACGTGTTTCATCATCAGTGATGATATTTCATTCAATCAATGATATTGTCTACTATCTTTTTCAATGCGGCTGCTCCTTTGCTCCCTTACAGTCGCTCCTCAGCCGGCTACAGATCTGGTTTAACCTCCTTGATCCTACTGTCCTGCTTTCCTCTGACGTGAGTAGCGTGGTCTCATGCTGAGAGGAGGGCAAGATCATGTGCTTAATGTGGGTTTCTCCTCAGGCTGAAATAAAAAACGCCCACGTTCTTCTTGGAAGTGGACAGAAGTTAAATGAAAAGGTTGGTTTTGTTTTTAAGGATCTTAATCATCTTTATGAACCTGCGATAATTGTATTGAAAGCCGTTTGTTCTGTTTCTTGCTCCAGGATGGACACGCACAGACCCTCTCACTTGTAAGTCTTGCAGGAAATAAGTAACTAAGATGCAGTCTCTGAATAGATCTGAATTCAGCTGTAATTAATGACAGCCCCTCTTAGGTTGGTTCATCTTAATACTGTTGTGTGGATCAGAGTCTGGTTTTTGCCTTCAGACACATTTATCTTTGAATATTTATAAAAAGAGAACATTTCCTTAATTGAGAATGCATTTTTCATGTGTTTATATCTGACAGTTGAATGTGTTATATGTGTCCATGAGTTGGGACTTTAACGCGCTGCTCTGTGTTTACAGTCGTCCGTCCACGCCGACTCTGGCGCTGTTCTTCCACTCATTTTCCGCCCTCCAGGTAACTAGGAGGTAGTTAATTTATGTCCGCAACAGGTATAGACTCTAAAAGGGCAGTAAAATGTACAAAAATACCAATCCCATCACTTCTGTCATTTTCTTTCCAGCACTGATGCCAATATCTGCTCCTCTGGTACGTTTGTTATCCCATGAATCTAAACTGACACTTGGTTCGTTATGACTATGTGAAACAAACATCTTTTTCAGGTGGTTGCCAGCCTTTTACCACACAGCAGCATCAAACCCGCTTTGTTTTGGCAGGTATGGAGTTATGTTCATCATATTGAAAAGATTAAAAAAAGTTTACATTAATACTGACATAATCTGGATTATTTCAGTTTTTGCTGCATAGTTATAGTGCTGGGTTCAACTATGCAAACAGAAACTCTTCATCGGAGGAGGTAATACATTAAATATATATTTATATATACATACATACACACAGAAACAATGTATGCATTTTCAAACATGGGTTTCTGCCTCTCTTGATTGTCTTTATCTCTCCCCTGCAGAGCAACAACACGTCTTTGAAACAGCTGCTGCTGATCGCTGGGACCGTTTCCTATGCAACATGTGCAGGGGTGTGTAAGACCTGATTGAACTATTGTGCCTTGTCGATTAAAGTTCACTTGAAACACTACAATGTTTGAATAAAAAAAAAAAAAAATGCTTCTTCTTTTCCTTCATTTATTTCAGGCCCTTCCTCAAATTTTCATCAACCGACTTGGTGTAAGGAGCGCACCAATCCAAACTTTGTTTAGGTCGATACTACCGATCCCACTCTGCGGCAAGTATTTATCTCGGAAACGTAAAAATACTTTATCAAGAGCTCGGCGACAGTGTGTCATACATCTGAATCCTTTTACATGCCAGATATCGCACAAAGCCAGACACCAAATGCTCCATTGTTTGCTGATGTTCTTGTGATTTAATAGTGAATGAGCCAGCGTGCGTCCCGTACTAACTCCATGTTGTGTGACTCTCTCCAGCTGTGCTGGCCTTCTTCAATGTGTACATTGTCAGAAGCGGGGAGTCAGAAAGTGGGATCCAAGTGTTCGACCCCAATGGAACTCCTGTCGGCCTCTCTAAGGCAGCGGGAGACAAGGTAAAACGGCAAATGCACCAAAATAGCTCTACTCGTTGAAAACAAGCAGCGTTACGCATTTATCTTTTTGTTCAGGCTGTGAGGGAAACCGCATTGTCAAGAGCGGCACTGTTTGGTACAACCGCTGCTGTTCCTAATCTCCTGCTTTTGCTCCTACAGAGGTCAGGCCCTTTGTTTTTTACATTTAGCTCACCTGGTCAAATGGTCAGACTTCACCACGTAGATTTCCCTTCACAGGACCAGACTTTTCCAGAGGAGCGCTCTGCTGGCCGCTCCAGTCCGGCACATCAGCGCCGCCTTGGTTCTGGGGATGATGATCCCCGTCTCGTTCAGTCTCTTCCCGCAACTGGGAACGGTAAGACTCGCGATCCTGCGGCACGGTGGCGTTTTTCCACGCGAAGAACTCCGCTGACGTTGACCTCGTTTTACAGATCGAGAAGGACAACGTGGAGGAGGAGCTGCAGGCCGCAGCGGACGGGGGGCCGTTTTACTACCACAGAGGACTCTGAGCAGCAGTTTCACGTGGAAACTAAATCAAAATCCATGATGCCGTCACTGGACGGGGGGACGGGGACAGTAAACGTCTTCTTTGACATCATGTCGCTGAACGTGAACCATATGTGACAGAGTGCATTATGGTTCTAAACTGTTAAAAAAACAAAAAACTTTTTGATAGTAAATTTATTTTGCTGGAATATTCCATGTTTTCATACATATGAAATATTACATCAATCCATGAAAATACATTTAGTTTTCAAAGTTAGATTTTACATTATATCTATGTATTGCACTCGGTCTTATCTGGAATACTGTGGCCCAAAATCATCATCTTGGCAATGTGGTTGAACGTGTACTAATTACACATTGATTAGTAAACCTGACGGTACGACGCAGTAAAGATATGAGATATAAATCAACGTGGACACGGAAGCACCAGTTGTTATTTGATCAGCTGCAGATTGATGAGAAAGTTATTCACCGTATAAAAGTTCAAGAACAAACACCTTTTTTGTAATTGTGTCAATAGTAAAATACAAAATGACAGTTTAAAAAAATGGCTATTGCAGTTGTGATCTGATACCCACATAATGCAGTTTGTTACACCGCAGACGTTTCAGCTGGTCACTGTGTACTATGAGGGGCGCAGGTACGCATGGATGATGCGTGTGAGCACTGTGGAGTGAGCTTACATCTGGAACGCACCAGATGTTCCCAATGAGAGCGACAAACACTGGCTCGTTATTAGAGGACAAAGCAAGCATTATCTAGGACTTTAATTTGATTTGCTGACAGTCCAAAACAGTCAAATGAGCAGCAGCTCATCCGCCTGTGACTCCGAGCTCACGGGTTCACGCTGAAGGCAAACAAGACAGTAATATGTGCTCTCATTTTAAACAAAAAGACCGGCCATTTCTAAAAACGGCTGGTCACTTATCATTTTTAGTAAATGTAATCTCAAACAGTGCATTTGCTGAGAGCTATTTTCAGCGTTTGATTAATACACATTTGTTGATGACTCTAAACTGACCACTGTGGCCATTTCACATTTGACAACCGTTTTATATCCGTAAGAGCTGCTCAGCAGCCGCCAAATGAAAGAGGAAGTTCTCTGTGGCCGGAGGGAAATGATGCTGCTTTAAACCTTCCAGTGTGATTTTAGAGTCTTCACATTTGTCAGCAAGGGCCATTAAGTTGGCAAGGATCTCTTTTGTCTTGACAGAAATATCCTGTGAATGGATGTGTGATCATCAGGTTAGATTCAGGACCACTTAAGAACATTTGGGGATTGAATTATGGCCATTTGTGCTTCGTGGAAACACTCACCTTAATGACCTGACTATCTGACCTCTCGACGTCCTCTGCAGACTGGACAATAAGGTGGCCGATGTCCTTGTGCAACTTCCCCATCGCCATAGACTCTGTGGTGGGATACTTAACATGAGTCCGAGGGAAACGCTGCCCAACACGCCAAGGAACATACTGCGCGCTCGCTTTGATCACACCGTACCTTTGGCACTCTGGGATACCGTGATGACGCCGTCTGGCAGGTTCACGTACACATCGAACAAATCCAATCTGTTGCTCACCTCCGGATCCACAAAACCTGCTACATATCCTGCAGAGAGAGCCAAAGTGTTATAAGGTGCATAAACAATTAACTTCCCCACCAGTGCAGATGGCGGCTGAGCCCCGACTGCGAGCAGGCGGAGTGAGAGTGAATAAAGGCGGAGGCAGCCTCACCGGGGCATTTCTTGAGATCCTCTAGTTCAGGATCACTTAGGTGCACATACGGGTGCAGGATGGACCAGTCCTTCCTGTGCCACGTCAGAGTCGGCAGCACTCTGAGGGGAAGCACAGATTGATTTGAGTTTGTCCTTCCAGACAATTATTTTTGGAATTTTAGGTCCTCAATGCACCTTGTAAACTCCAACAGTGCTTCGATCCGAGGGTGATGGACGATGATTCTCTTCTTCAGCATGAGGGCGGTATACAGGATTATGGTCTCCATACCAAACTGAGACACCACATCTAAAGATCGGAATGCATGAGAGTAAACTGACCCACTTTCACCCAGAAAGAGCTCTAGAATGTGGTTGAACCTTGATCCATTTCAGTTCAGTTTGTCAGCATTAGATTGTGGTTAATCACTGCAAGCAAGTGCTTAAACATCAATATATTTTTGTAATGACACCCTTGTAGGACTTATGTGACGGTTGCTTTCATTGTCTCCTGAAACAACAAAACTGTCTTGGATTTCTGCATCAACACCAGAAATGTCACCGAGTTCCTGCTTCATCATCTTTGATTTCTTACCTTTAACGGAACCAGCCAAGTACGCTTTACGAACATCATAATCTTTAATAAGAAATGAGCCATTTTCATCACTCTGGCACATTCCTTTAGTGAGGACGGTGACATACGCCTCCATCATCTTCACCGGGCTGCCGTGTTTGATGTACATCCTTGATAGACAAAAGCATACCGCTCAGATGAAGAACAGACGATCTTAAAAGTGCACAAGCCGTTATATTTGAGCTGAACACTTTACCTGCAGAGTATCCGACTAAGTGCAGCATACTTCTCAGGGTTGAAGTCTTTCGCTGTAACTACTATTGAAAAATGGGTGACCTTGAACGGAGAAAATGGAAGACATGAACAGAACAGAACTCTAAATATTAGATACAAAAGCTGCACGCTGGCCTTTCCTTGCTTTAACTGCGGCAGAGCCTCCGGACGCTGTACCTTGTTTAGCGCTGTGGGTTCCTGCACCTCCACGGTTGTGATGTAGTACCAGGTGCGACAGAACTGGCCGAACACAAAGGTGTGGAAGTCCCGGGCGTCCTGGGTCAGGCAGCACTTGCTGAGCAGGACTTTCCTCAGGTCTGAAGCCACAGAGGGGAAGCACCACACCCACAGAGTGTCTCCATTCACATCTTTCTCTGGGCACGGGAAGACAAACCAAAGCTGCACATCATGTGTAGTCAAAGTGACGGAGATGGACACATACAAAAGATGTCCTCTGACAGGGGGCCGTGAGCCCTGCTGATGAAACACTGATGTCATGTGATTCTCCGAAACGTACAGGGGCGTCAACCGAGCGGCAAGAAGCGACATGCGAGCCGAAACTTACCGATCAATCCGACGCTTAACATAAACTGCGTTTCAGTTGCGGCCATATTCCATACGTTACCTGAAAGAGTTCAGAGTCACACATTAACTGCACATGACACACCAGCCGTCTCCATCTGCGCACGCGAAGTTAACCGTAAGGTACCTTGAGAGCTCCGACTCAGTCCAAATGTGACGCTACGGGCGGTGACACTAATGTGGGTAAAAACTTTCCAGTGGGTCTGGGTGAGATTTACGCTTGTCAACAAACTGTCCTCCCTTCTGTTAAAACCTCTTCCTTCTTCCGGGACTGACGGGTTGTGCTAGAGGAGAAAAGCCGTTGACAACCAATCATATAGCTCGCGGTACCTCTGACGTAATGGGGCGTTCTCGGTCACCGAAAGTATACGACCATGCACACCGGATTAAAATGAAAACTCGCGAAATGACAGCCAATGCTGCTGCTTACACATTTGGATGGGTCAGTCAAATATTGTACATCAGCTGATACACCGGTGCTATTTAAAATACAGAAAGCAATACGTCTATAGGTTTCTAATGTTGTACTGATTTCTTAATTGAATTTGACAGGCTAAAACAAAATATGCAATGTCTCACACACATCACAATACTTTCAGCCTGATCCTAATATTAAAGATCTGTTGTTATTCACTCTCGTGTGAAACAACATGAACATTTGAATATGCAGTTGAGTAAATGGTATGCCCGACATGGTTTGATACGTTTAACGAGGGTTACCAGAACGCACCATTGGTGGCCAGTATACGGGAACTTTGCACAAGCTGAGCTGCCAGGTTTGTAGAAACCCCCATTTATAGGTTTAGCGGTCTCAAACTCTTATTTAGAAAACTCTATTTATTTGATACGTTTAAACAACATGGTGAAAACAACATTTTCACCAATAATACTAACTCAAACACATTAAACATACATTGAGAGAACAAAGACAAGATAAACCAACATAGCATTGTATTGCTAGAAAAGAAATGACAAAATAAGTATAATCTTTGTAATTAAACCTTTATCACATAGTTTAAAGTACCACTTATTTAACCGTTGTGTTGTGTTCATAGTTGTGTTATTCAGCCAGTGTTTGGGGTACTGGCTGAATTTGGGGTTTTCTAAACAAACCAGCGAATATATAATCATTCATAATAATTTGTGATTGTTAGTTTACACATTTCACATAGTAAGGTTGGATCACAATTAAGAAATAGAGCCATTGACACCCTAAATACGCATACATTAAGCTTTAATATCCATTGTAGCTTTTGCTTTCAGACTGAACGGAATTTCTAGTTTTCGCCATTCGTGAAATGAACACTGTGAAAGGGGGATAGCGCTTGAGGCAACCCTAGCTAGGCCGCTCACGAGGTTCATCCTTTCTCAGCCAGCACCTTTGCAGCGGGTGAGTGCGTGGCGTGGATGGACTGGTGAAATTGACCAAAATTCACTCAAGTCAGTAAATTTGAGTTTCACTAAAACGCCACCAACATGCCGGCGTATTTTCAAAGACCAGAGAATGCTCTGAAACGAGCGAACGGTGAGTATAAGTACACCTTCATGTTTCACAAATGTCAGACGTTAATGCTAACTAACGTTAGCTCGTTAGCTGCCCGGGAGATCGAACGCGTCGTCACTATGCAGCAGCGTAGCGAGCCAAGCTAACTGTTAGCCTGAATGGCGGGGAAGCCCTATTGCTCTCGTAGTATTACGGCAGTGTGACGCTAGCCGGCACGGCCGTTATTTGTCCACTGGCCGTTGATTAAGACCAACGGTCAGCCACCCTTTTAGAAATGTAACACATGATGCTGTTGGATGACCGTGTTCACCAGTAATAGCGTTTAAGTGTCATTGTCAGTGACATCTGTGGCAATTTGTTAGCGCTGACTGTTCTGTACTTGCGGCAATAATCTCGCGATCACCGAGCAGCCTGGGCCTAACAAAGTCAGGCTAATTTAGCTAACCACGGCTGTGGGAACGGTGCGAGATGTTCGGGTGTATCACTAACTTAATGCGGTTAATCGGATCGTTGACCTGTCGTGCAGCTTATATTGGTCCGTTTCTCGATGTGTTTACACAGAGTTTCTTGAGGTTGGCAAAAAGCAGCCAGCTTTGGATGTTTTGTACGATGTCATCAAGAGCAAGAAGCATCGAACATGGCAGAAGATCCACGAGCCCATCATGCTCAAGTACCTGGAGCTGTGCGTGGATCTTCGCAAGAGCCACCTGGCTAAGGAGGGCCTCTACCAGTACAAGAACATCTGCCAGCAGGTGTGTGAGGAGAAATGGGGGATGTTGCACAGATCGGGAGGTTTTTGTTGTTTTACAGAGATGGTTTAATGTCTTTCTTTGCTTTCAGGTGAATATCAAATCTCTGGAGGATGTGGTTAGGGCTTACCTGAAGCTGGCGGAGGAGAAGACTGAGACAGCCAAGGGGGAGTCCCAGCAGATGGTCCTGGACATCGAGGATCTGGATAACATCCAGACTCCTGAAAGGTGAGCATACGCTAAAGGGTCTTTAACATTATAGAGGAACTAAATTGTTGTCTGATTGCAGTCAGATGATTGTGTGTCACACAGTACACTGACAGTTCAATTTGAAAGAGGGCTCATCGTGATTATAAGATTAGTGAATGTAATAATATTTTACTGTGGTACAACATTTGCATACTCATAAGTGCCACGTAACAGAAAAGTGATGTGATTTAATAAACCTGTAGACTTGAGTTGTTCTATCATATACCGTAACCCTCTAATTCTGAATATCCACCTGTTATTTATCACAACTTGCATAATGTAAATATTTACTGATCATCAGGCTTTTTGGTCCACATTAGTCATTTGTTTTGCTCCATGTTGCCCGGCACGAGAACACAAGGTAATTGGCATGTTATTGATGATTTCTACGTGGATTATTAACCTTGAGCTTGTTGTGACTTAAGTGTCCTACTGAGTGCTGTGAGTGGAGAGGACACTCAGGATCGTACCGATCGCCTGCTTCTCACCCCCTGGGTAAAGTTTCTGTGGGAGTCGTACCGCCAGTGCCTGGACCTGTTGAGGAACAACTCCAAGGTGGAGCGCCTGTACCATGACATCGCCCAGCAAGGTAGTCACTCACGCTGAATACCTGTTTCCACTAGTAATAACTGCATTTCAATACATTTTTTTATTTTTATTTCAATGTAAGCATTATACTACGTGGATCTAGTCCTACAGAAATTAATGATAAAAATTAAACTGTACATTGAATGTTGAATGTTACTACGTCCTGTAAATTATATCTGGTGTTGTTTTTTTCCGCAGCATTCAAGTTCTGCCTTCAGTACACCCGTAAAGCAGAATTCCGCAAGCTGTGCGACAACCTGCGTATGCATCTGGGTCAGATCCAGCGTCACCACAACCAGAGCACCGCCATCAACCTGAACAACCCTGAAAGTCAGTCTATGCACCTGGAGACACGCCTGGTGCAGCTGGACAGCGCCATTAGCATGGAGCTCTGGCAGGTCTGTCCACCTAACACAAAATCACTCAAAGCTCAATATCTTCATCCATGCACATTTAAATGCACTTACTGAAAATGTAATTGTTTAAAAGAAAGTAGTCAACCGTATTGTTTAATATAGTGTATTACATGTGGCAACAGAAATACTGTATTGTCCTCCGGTGTAATATCGATCTGTCACATGGTCAAAGCGTAGATGTGGTTACTAATCTAGCACTGTTTTGTCTTTTTCCAGGAAGCATTCAAGGCTGTGGAAGACATCCATGGCCTGTTTGCTCTTTCCAAGAAGCCCCCCAAACCCCAGTTGATGGCCAACTATTACAACAAGGTGTCTACTGTGTTCTGGAAATCTGGAAATGCTCTCTTCCACGCTTGCACCCTCCACCGTCTCTATCACTTGTCAAGGGAGATGCGCAAGAATTTGACCCAAGATGAGATGCAGAGGTATAGTATTCATTATCGGTACAGCAGTGCACACATTTCTCTCTAGTAGTGACAAATTGGTTAAGGATACTTTCGTTCGATCTTCAGGATGTCCACCAGAGTTCTCCTGGCCACACTGTCTATTCCCATCACCCCGGAGCGCACTGACATTGCTCGGCTGCTGGACATGGACGGCATCATTGTAGAGAAACACCGCCGGCTGGCCACCCTGCTGGGCCTGCAGTCTCCTCCAACCCGGCAGAGTCTCATCAATGATATGGTACATCATCAGGTTTTCGGTTTGACCAAAGCCCCTCTGGTACAAATACTGTTGATTCATATTTGCATTGACATATTTGCACAAATGTATATTTATGTTTGCATTCTAGGTGAGATTTAACTTGCTGCAGTATGTTGTACCTGATATCAAAGAACTGTACAACTGGCTTGAAGTCGACTTTCATCCTCTGAAGCTGAGTGGAAGAGTTACAAAGGTAAACAATCTTTGACCACCAGCTTGTTAATATGTAATACATACAATCCATTTTGGTAGTCTGTGTATAATATTTACTAGATTGAAAATGGTCCACTCAGGATATGCTAAATAACTTCTCTTCTTTCAGGTGCTGAACTGGGTGAAAGACCAAGCTGATAAGGAATCTGATCTGCAGCAATACGTCCCTCACCTGCAGAGTAATACCATCCTGAGGCTCCTGCAACAGGTAATTATCTTCAGCCTTTTTGATTCCCCCGATATGCTGTCCTAAAGCACAGAAACAATGTAACGCTAGAAATCTCATTATTCTTCATCCATCCATTCTTAGGTTGCACAGATCTATCAAAGCATCGAGTTCACTCGTCTGGCCTCTCTAGTTCCATTCGTGGACCCTTTCCAGCTAGAGCGCTCCATTGTGGATGCGGCCCGCCACTGTGATCTGCAGGTAAGGCCAAGACCAAGAGAGTGGATTCTGGATGCTTTGACTAATTGATAAAATAACTACTTATCAACCAACAATAGTCTTATTACAGTGTTCACATATCCAACATTTCTTTTTTCCCCTGAAGGTCCGTATCGACCACTCCTCTCGAACTCTCAGCTTTGGCTCTGACCTGAACTACTCGACCAAAGAGGATGCCCCGGTTGGTCCTTTCCTGCAGAATATGCCCTCGGAGCAGATAAGGAACCAGCTGACTGCCATGTCTGCTTCTTTGGCCAAAGCCATCCAGGTCATCAAGCCTGCCTCCATCCTGGTGAGTTAAGCCCATTACTGAGCTCTCCTAACTAGACGCACAGATCAACAATGCTAACAGACACATGCACGTATTTCCATGTGGTATTAAAAGTTGTAACTGGCTTCACAATTAGTGTCTTTTGGCACGTTCTTTTATTCTCCAACTCAAAGCTGCATTTAAAAAAAAAGTTTTTTTCATTTCTCAGCGAGAGCGTGAGGAGCAGAACCAGCTCGCCATTGCTGCCTATGCGAAAAATGCCCGCAAGGATCACACGCGCATCCTGGCTCGTAGGCAGACCATCGAGGAGCGCAAGGAGCGCCTGGAGAGCCTGAACATTCAGCGTGAGAAGGAGGAGCTGGAGCAGCGGGAAGCGGAGTTGCAGAAGGTTCGCAAAGCAGAGGAGGAGCGTCTGCGCCAGGAGGCCAAAGAGCGGGAGAAGGAGCGCATCATGCAGGAGCACGAGCAGATCAAGAAGAAGACTGTCCGTGAGCGGCTGGAACAGATCAAGAAGACTGAACTTGGAGCCAAGGCCTTTAAGGATATTGATATCGAGGTAAAATGTAGATTGCTCTTTAGTTTGTATTCCATATTTCCAAAATGTATAAGTGTAAGATTGAATAAAAGGAGAGACTAACAAATGTTTCTTGTGCAGGACCTTGAGGAGCTGGATCCTGACTTCATCATGGCCAAACAGGTGGAGCAGCTGGAGAAGGAGAAGAGGGAACTTCAGGAGCGTCTGAAGAACCAGGAGAAGAAGGTAACTGAGCGATCAGGATCAGTGAAAACATCAGTCACCCATGTGGGAATTGGCGACTAATGCAGCTTTCTCTCTAGATTGACTACTTTGAGAGGGCAAAACGTCTGGAGGAGATTCCTCTTATCAAAAAGGCTTACGAAGAGCAGCGCATCAAGGACATGGAACTGTGGGAGCTCCAGGAGGAAGAAAGGGTATTTAGAAAAATGGAACACTGATCAAAAGAAATGTGATACACCCAGATGAGGATCTACAATTACAGTCTTCCTTCTTTTTTTTTATTAGATCAGTAACATGCAGGTCGAACGGGAGAAGGCTCTGGAGCACAAGAAGCGCATGTCCAGGATGATGGAGGACAAAGAAAGCTTCTTGTCCACAATAACTGCTGCCCGCAGCTTCATTTATGAGGTAAGATCCTCAGCATGGAGTGAGCCGGCCGGAGGCTGGTTTAGTTGCATCTCCTTCAGCAGGCCGAGGAAGCCGGTCTTAACACGCCTTATAAAGTCAGTGGGGAAACCCAAACTGCTTTCCTTGAGGTTCTATGAGCACAGCTCCTGGGCCTTAAAATTCAAATCCAGGTGAACTTGAGTGTCCCCTGCTGGTACAGCACGGTAATGGCTTCTGCACAGAGGCGATGCGGTTTCTAGAGCACAGAGGCAGGAACACTCTTGACTGTGGTTTCAAATTCTCCATTGTGTCTTTGAAGGAAAAATTGAGTGCTTTCGAGGAACGCTTGGTGGAGGAGAGGAAGAAGCGCATGGAGGAAAGGAAGAGGCAGCGCAAAGAGGACAGGCGCAACACTTTTTACCGTAACAAGGAGGAAGAGGCACAGCGGATCCACGAGGAGCAACTCAAGAAAGGTATTTATAGAACACTCTAAGGACAGGCGTCAGTGGTTAGTTCAACTGAGAGTTGGCTCTGACTTTTAAAAGGAAGGTGAAGTTGGACGTGATGTAATGTCCGACTTCACCTTCCTTCCAAAGTTTTGCAGCCACTCCACAGAATGTCAGCTCCGGCCCAGTGCCAAAGCTCTTACTCTACCGCAATCTGAACATGTCATCCTCCCCTTTTTTTTATACAGAGCGGGAGGACCGTGAACGCGTGGAAAACGAGCAGCGTGAGGAGGAGGAGAGGGAGTACCAGGAGCGTCTGCGCAAGCTCGAGGAGCAGGAAAAGAAACAGCTCGCTCGTCAACTGGAGATCGAGGAGCGAGAACGCCGTCGTGAGGAGGAGAAGAGGATCCCTACTGAGGAGAAAGCCAAGGTGAATATCTGCTTCTGTTTCAGTTGACATACAGTTGACTATTATACAAGTATGAAGGGGGGGGGAATTACAAGTAATTGATTCAAGATGTTTTATTTTACGGCCTTTTGAAATGTATATGAATCTTGTAAAATGAGTAACGCTTACACCTGTGTTTACATATTGCAACTTAACGATTCCTTTCTGTATAACAACAATTTATCACAATAGTTTGTGATATTGTCCCATAATATCACATGTGTAATATCACGCACACACACGCACAAAAGTTTAAGTACTGAGTGTGAAGTAATGACTACAGGCTAAAATATACACGCCTTGTAGGGACAAATGACTGACAACCAGTCTTGATCAATTGGTTTTGTTTATACAGGATTGGGCCGACAAGGAAGGAGAGAAGGAGGAGGGAGGATGGAGGAAGCGTACGGACGGAGGGGATTCAGAGTGGCGTCGTCCTGTGCCTGACCGGTAGGTTTTGGTAATGCAATCAAACTTGATTTCCTTTTAACTACGCAAGACTTCTCTAACTGCAGCCGTGCTCTCTAGAGCGGAGTGGAGACAAGAGGGCCGCGAAGATGACAAAGAGGGCGCTGAAGGGACCTTCAGACGAGAAGGTCTTCGCCGGGGCGGAGATGACCGAGGTCCTCGCCGAGGCTTTGATGATGATAGAGTCCCACGCCGGGGCGCTGATGATGACCGTGGCCCGCGCAGAGGTTTCGACGAGGACCGCCCGAGGCGTGCCTTTGACGACGACCGTCCTTTCAGGCGTGGCTTTGAGGATGACCGAGGTCCCCGTAGAGGCATGGAGGACTCCAGAGGTTCCAGGCGTGGGGCCGACGATGACTGGGGTCCCAGAAGAGGAGGGGATGACGAGAGGGGTGGAAGGAGAGGCATGGACGATGGGCCGCGCCGTGGTGCGGACGTCGACGACGGCAAAGCCTGGAAGCCCCTGAGCCGACCTGGTAAGCCTGCAGCCAGCAGCGGTGTCTTTTTCAATACGAAGACTGCTGAGCAGCCGTGTGCTTAGATTAGATGGCTCGTTTAACGGGAGGATGTGCTAATGCTTTAGCTACAGGTGGCTGGCGTGAACGGGAGAAGGCCAGAGAGGACAGCTGGGGTCCTCCACGTAACAACGCCAGTGAGGACAAGGACGATAAAGTCGAGGAGAAACACAGAGAAGACCTCAGAGACCGCCGCCCACCCAGGTGGGCCTAAAAACACCTACATAGTGTATTTATTTTTGCTTTTGTAAAAAAATGAAGTTATCACAGAGACGTTTTTACCACAATCTATTCACAGAGAGGAGAATACTTGGAGGAGGCCAGGCACAGAGGAAGGAGGGAGCTGCTGGAGAGACTCTGAGCCTCGTGTAGTTCGCCGCGAGGAGCCCCGTGTAGAGCGCCGCGAGGAGCCCCGTGTAGAGCGCCGCGAGGAGCCCCGTGTAGAGCGCCGCGAGGAGCCCCGTGTAGAGCGCCGCGAGGAGCCCCGTGTAGAGCGCCGCGAGGAGCCTCGTGTAGAGCGCCGCGAGGAGCCCCGTGAGGAGCCTCGTGTAGAGCCTCGTATAGAGCCTCGTGAGGAGCCCCGCGAAGTCAGAGCCCCACCCAAAGAACAAGAGGAGGGTAAGTGTGATTTAAGATACAACCAAAATATCCATACCAGGGCTTCACCTGAACGGGCCCCTAGAATATGTGACATTGTTAAAGGCTGCGGGACGGAAAACATGTCAACGTCATGTTCATATTGAAATGTAGCTTTTATTCAAGAAAACCTTTAGCGACATGTAAGGTACAAATGTGTATTTTACCTTCAGCACAATGACTGTGATCCTAACATTGTAGCAGTCATCAGACACACTTCGCACAACTGTATCAATTATACAGAGCTTGCAAATGGTCCCCAAATAACTAAATAGAACAAATCACTCCTAAAGGCCGGCGCATGCTTCTGCGCTTGCGTCGATGCACTCGTTTCAATTCATGGTTCTGCGTGTGTTGCAGAGCAATTCACCGCTAGAACAACAGGCGGAGTGACGTGTTGTGTTGAAGACGACCTAGAGAGTCACGTCTATTTATTTATTTGTTTATTTATTTATCCTAGACTTTATTGCCCCGAGCATCGCCACTGCTGCTTTTCATCGCGGACATTTTCCTTCACAACTTTGTGCACCTCTTGACCGGAAAACCGGCGTTTGCGGCGATCTCCCTCCGTGAATCCAACCTGCTTCTACAACCGGCCAATGACGGCTTGTATAAGCGTCATATTTGCGCATTTCTTCTGACAAAAGTTCTTAAATCTGCTCCGATCTCTTTGTTTTAATAATGGCGATATCGGGCTATGAAAGCAGAAATGTGAGACTCCGTAAATGATGTAGTTAGCGGACTAATCGCAGCCTGGTGCGCTGCGGGAGGTTTGCGTTGCTTTCGACGCAAGCCTAGAAAAATGGCTCGACACACGCAAGGACGCAAGGAGGTGTGAAAAGCGACGCAAGGGACACACAAGGGGGGCTTACGTCTGCGTCGCTCTGAAAACGCAGAAGCATAAATCCGGCTTATTTCGGTGTTCCACCTAGCACTATTTTGTCTTGACAAAACAACAACGCTACATGAAGGGGTTATATTGAGCCAGCAGAGGTCGCTGTTCCCTTTTTTTGCTGATGTGGAAAGTGTCAGAGATACCATGGGGGATAAATATAAACGCATTAATCTATGCGATTAATGTGGCCACGTTTAATGCAACAAAATATTTCAACGTAGTTAATGTACCTCTTCTTTACTTCCGGAAGCTGACCGTGGAAACGAAGCGGCCGCTGGCTGCAGTCAGTTACATCCGAGAAAGCAAGACAGCAGCTCACGATAAACATTTTTTTAAAACATTTAATAGTAACAACAAAATTCATTAATCGATTAATTAATTTTTCAAAATGTGTGATTAATTATTATTTTTTAAATCTTGACTGCTCTAATAATTTATTATAAGAAAAAAATTAGGTCTTAAACTAGAGTTGTGAATCAACATGTTGTGATGAGCATAATTGTTTCCATAGGAAGTTCTTGGCGCCGTGGAGGCGAGGAGAAGCGGGAGGAGCGCCCCAGAGACGAGCAGCGTGAGCCTGAGGCGGAGCCTGAAGGAGACAAGGGTTGGCGTACCGACAAAGACGCCCGCCGCATCAAGAACGAGACAGATGATGACGGCTGGACCACTGTACGCCGCTGAGTCACTTCCTCTCAGCCGGTTAGCCACAGTGGTGAATTCTGATACTCATTTGGGATATTCCTTTGTATGACATCTTTGTAGACAGTAGTTTTCCTGAAGATGATTTTCTAATTAATCTTTAATTTTGACATCCAGCTGTTTTGAACCAGAGGCTCCTAACACCATCAACCAATATACCTTTATGCATTTAGTTCACCTGTCAATGTACACATGACTGTGGTATCATTACCTTGCATTGAAAAAGTGAAATTGAATAAAAAAAACATTGTTCCTGCTCAAACTTTCAGTGCATCACCAACTGCCTCTTTTTAATAAATGCTCTTTACAAGGATGATGTTATATTATGCCACAGATCTACAACTCTTGTAATAGCAATGACCAGGAACGTGTCATCTGCTCCGGTGATCTCTGCGCTCTATCTATTTCAACCTGAACTAGGTGAATTTACATCTCCATGTGCATGCTTAGAGTATTCAATTGGTCTCGCCTCATATCCAGTGTGTGTGGTTCTATCTTGCTGCAATTAATGGGATCAAACCAGGTTGCATGTGTACAGATAAAGCCTTTATTAATAAAGATGTTTGCTCACCACCCATTGTTGATTTGGTCTTGAATACTATGGCGCCATTGAAGATCGCAGCACTCTCATCTATAGCCTGGTGCCCAACACAAAGCTACTTGGCCCATTGTGGGAGTCAGAGGATAAACCTGCACAAAAACAGTTTGATTTGAGTGACGCTTCTGAAAATGTGTTCCAGTATCTGTATTAGGCCACATACGATTTTCACCCTTCCAGACTACCTTTGAAAAGCTGTCTAGTTGTCCCCAGGCGGCCCAGTTTAATCACACTACCACAGGGTTTCCACTAGAGGTCAGTAAAGCTCCGTGCAGAGGAAGGCTGCACGTGTGAGAGGAGGGGTGTTGGTTCATGCCCACCATCAGCACTTGGCTCCGTCCAAAACTCGGTGTTCACTATGCAGCCAATTCTAAAAAACAATAACGCGATGTTAGTCTTTCAAGGCACTAAAAAACTAATTTCAACAAAGATGAACTTTTCTTAAATGTTAGTTGCTCGGTAGAAGCATTGCTTTGAATTTGGCTGAACTGAAGCAAACGTGTATGAAGGTTACTGTAATAGTGATAATAGAAACGATAGTAATATGGATAATCATAATAATAATGTGCGTCGTGGGAAGAACATTTATCTGTGTTTGGTTGTATTAAAGAAAAATGCCTTACCTTTAATGAACTGACTCGGCAGGTTCAAAGAAAACATCTGAAACAGCCAACAATTCGTGATAACAATAATCTGGATTGACACATTTTCATGTTAAATCGTACGTATTTGTGTGTTGTACGGCTCTGCCAACACATGTCGGTGACGTTTGTATTTTATTCTCTACAGACCGTTGACCTACACGCACAAATAAGCCCCACGCTGTTGATGTGCTTTGCATGGGCGTGCTATGCATCTTCGAAGTAAGCTACACTATAACAATATAATAACGGCCAATTAATAACTCCAATAAAAGAACACTTAATAAAAATAATAACAACCTCACACACGTCGGCCCATTAGGCCAATTCCATTTTCCACCGTATGAAAAAGAACAAAAAATATAAATACCAAATTACATTGAGATAAAATATAAAACAGGACTAATTGTTCATTTTTCCGGGTTGGATCCATCCAGTTCCGAGCAGCCTTACTGTGCCTGCGCGCGCGATTAGTGCGTGTTTCCTCACGGAGGCCCTCGTGGCAGCCCGCAGACACAGGTAGCCACCAATAAACACCTGAGCATGTTTGCACTGAATAGCAGCGACTTTACAAATGTGTTCGTGTGTGTGTGTGTGTGTGTGTGTGTGTGTGTGTGTGTGTGTGTGTGTGTGTGGAGGGGGGGTCGTGAACACTGCGCGTCTTCATGCACTGTCCCGTAGTGTACCGCGTGTTTGTGTCTCACGGGCGTCTCGTCTCGTCTCGCAGTCACAGTCTTTAATATTTGAAATGTATCCTAAAATAATCTGAAAAACATTAACTAAGCGGGGAGGGAACCAGAGCAGCTTCTCTGCATAAACCCAGTCAGAAAAACAGGAACAAAAACGGGAAGAAACGAAAAGAAAAGGCCAAACGATACGACTGACGCTGATTATTTCCGCCTGCACAGGACGATAGACTTTTAATAGGACTGATTTGATGTTTGCACAACATTGTTGTGCATGATTGAGTATAATCACCTGCTAACACTAAATGCACCCCCACCCTTAGGAAGGAAAAAAAACACACGTTGAAGCATTCATAGCGCTTAAATGCAAAATAAGCGGGACACCGTGCGCTTGGTTCAGAAGAGTGTGTTAAATATCCTGCAGATATGTGCGCGTGAGCATGTGTGTGCGCGCACGAGCATGTGTGTTGTGTGAGGAGGGGGATAGGTAGTGTGTGTGTGTGTGTGTGTGTGTGTGTGTGTGAGGAGGGGGGGGGGGGGGGGGGGGGGGTGCTCCTCTCTGGACGAATCCGTTCCGTGTTGCGCGTTCGAGTCCGCCTCTCCGCGCCCCTGCTTCCCATTGACGCACTTTTTAAGCGTCTTCCCTTCTCCGGCTCAGGGCGAGCAGCAGCGGCGGCGACCAATCACCATGCCATTACAGCCTTCAGAGGAAGCTGTTTATGGGACTGCAGCGCTAATTAGGCTCATGAACTAACAAATCTGCCTGCACGAACCCGGGCGAGGAAAACGATCACATCCATGGATTAGTCTGGGAGAAGCCGAGCGCTTTTTGTTGGGGCTTTGCGGACACTGCCCGCCTTTTCCTCCCCGAACTTATTTACTGCGCAGAAAGTTTCCCCCTTTTCTTTGGGTGTGGAGTATTTTTTAAGCGCGAGCGCCGCACGACAGCTTTCCACTTAAACTGGGGAACCTGGACTATCAGACCATGTTTCAACCTGCGCCCAAGAGGTGTTTCACCATCGAGTCTTTAGTGGCGAAGGATAATCACGTACCGGCGTCCCGCACCGAGGAGCCCATCAGGCCAGCGGCTCTCAGCTATGCAAACTCCGGCCAGATGAACCCCTTCCTCAACGGCTTTCACTCCGGCGGCAGGGGCGTCTACTCGAACCCGGACTTGGTGTTCGCCGAGGCGGTCTCTCATCAGCAAAACTCCGCCGTCCCGGTGCACTCGGTGGCCCCGCCGCACGCTTTGGCCGCTCACCCGCTTTCATCCTCGCACAGTCCGCACCCTCTTTTCGCCAGCCAGCAAAGGGACCCGTCGACGTTCTACCCCTGGTTATTACACAGATATAGGTACTTGGGTCACAGATTTCAAGGTGAGTTATCAGAATGCTTCGTTCGGCTCTTTTTGCGCCGAGCGGCTCCATGGAATGTTTTTTTTTTTTTTCTCTCCATCAGTTCGTCTTTTTTTTTTTTAAGCTGCGAAATTAAATAAAATCCGTTTTTTTAATACAATCATCTCCAATCTTTAGGCCACAGGAGTCACTTGTGTATTGGATTATTTCGTTCAAAAACGAATCAATGAATTTTTTCTCATTTTCAAAAAAGAAAGAAAAAAAATCCCTCGAGCGGAAAAGATAATTGTTGACTCGGCCGCCTGTCAGTCTGCTGCCTTTAATGTTGATCGGACACCAAAACCACTCGAAATGTTGACATGTTTGTACACTGCAGCTTAACGGATATACGACTTGGATCCATGCGTGAAAATGAAACCAATGTATTGCGCTGCTTATTTCACAGACACATTTCATATTTAAACTAAAATACACGATATTGATTTTTAGCCGGGGGAAAATTACACACAGAAATTGGCTGGTTATTTGAGCCTCTTGATCATTTTGTAAGGGTGACATGAGTCCAATTTCGGGTAATTCGAATTGTATTTAATAAACTGACATTGACGGATGTTGAAATTCGTTTAGTGATTTATGTATTCTTTTGGTCGCTTATTTTGTTGTATTTATTTTTGCTTTTTTACCAAGTAGAGTAAAAAGCAGTATATTTTTGAAGAATTTAAAATAAATATATATATATTATTTTGGATGCTGTCTATTTAAAGGTCTTCATGCTATTTCATTTTACCTTCTGTTGACAGAGGCTGTTTTCGAGCTAATTTAATTAGGCCCCGGATTATATACCTTTGTGCCGGTGATCCCACAGATGTTAGACGGAGAAAGTCAACAATAAGCAGCTATTTAAAATGCATACGTGTTGGGTAAATTACAGATTTACAGACGTGTGCCCGGCCTGTGCTCAGACATCATTATCGTGCCGTGTTCACAGCGGACTGTTGTTTCGTAGCTGAGCAGCAGGCCCGCTGCTCCTGGTGGAAATGTTAACACACCTTATAGAACGAGACGACGGCCGCTGACGGCTCCCTTCTTTTCTGCTCGTTCCCAGGCAATGAAACGAGTCCAGAGAGCTTCCTTTTGCACAACGCGCTGGCCAGAAAGCCCAAAAGAATCCGGACAGCTTTTTCCCCTTCGCAACTCCTGCGGCTCGAACACGCGTTTGAGAAGAACCATTACGTGGTGGGAGCAGAGAGGAAGCAGCTCGCGCACAGCCTTAGCCTCACAGAAACTCAGGTAAGAAACGTCACATTATCGCTGCTTCGACATTAAACGCCGCACGGATGGGACGAGGCGCTTGTTTCGTTTTTGAGACGCGCACCCTGCTGCTTTGCATGGCGCTCGTAATAAAAGGCATCGCCCGCATCGTGGCTGAGGAACCTGTCTAATGGTTTTATGGAACGTGGCACTGTGCGGCAAAAAAACACACAACAACAATGAGGCAACTATCAAATAAATATGTGACAACAAAGAAGAGACGCACAGCAAAGCAATCGTGTTCAATCATCAGCCGCCGAATTGTTTCTAGCGGGGGGGGGGGGGGGGGGGGGGCACAAATGCACGTTGTCAATTGAAGACAGGGGCTTTCTGTTGGATGAAATCCGCTGTCATTGTATCGGCCTAACCTCATTTCAGGAGGGGTTGAATTACTTTGTTTTGAGGGGGGTGCGAGAGGGGGGGGGGTGGGGTTGGGGGGAGATGTTGCCTTTCAAAATGGAGGGCAAATTAACCAGTTAACCATTTTATGGGATAGGCGACACAAAGCGCGAGGCGGGTTCAGTGAATTCCTCCTGCCATATTTAAGATGCTGTTTGAGCCCATCGGCCGCTGCCTTTTGTCCGCTGTGTCTCCTTTGGACGGCGGGGCCTTTGCGGGGGACTGAAGGGAGAAATGAACCGTCGCCTACTTTAATTAGCCCACTGAAGGCGAATTAAATGCACCTCAGTTGCCGTTTAAGAGCAAAATGGGGCTGCAGTGTGACAAAGCCGGAGCAGACCGGTTATCGATTGAGATGCTGTTAATTCCCAGCGGCACCGTTTAACAGAGCGGAGTCCATCTAGCGTGAACTTCTGTGTTTAGAAGTGGATGGAACTCCTTCGTTTCCTTTGACGTCTGCATGCTTCTAGAAACAATCACACAAGGGATCAGAGGGCTGATCATTTAAAGGGCCTTAACTTTATTGAATTGAATATTCATTTGTATTATTGAGGGCGTCTGTGAGTTGAATTCACTTTACCCTGACAATTATGATTGGCGGATTTAAATGCACGAATTCACATTTTCAGGTGAATATAATTGATCTTTCTTCCTTCTGGGGGTTGTTTGCTGATTACAAACTGCAGGTCACAGCTCACCTTCTTATTTCCACTACAGCGCTGCCTGCTTGTACTCAGCGGTGCTCCCAAAACACCGCGTCGCTTTTACGCGTGGTTTTACGCACAGGGTCCATCGCGGTTTATCTCGTCACACTGATCCAGTTTTTTTGCGCGTTATTTTTTATCTAAAAAAAAATGTTCTCTTTTTTTTCCGCCTCTTTAGGTAAAAGTGTGGTTTCAGAACCGGAGGACGAAGTTCAAGCGGCAGAAGTTAGAGGAGGAGGGCTCGGAGTCTCAGCAGAAGAAGAAAGGATCGCATCACATAAACCGGTGGAGGATGGCAACTAAGCAGGGGAGCCCGGAGGAAATCGATGTCACCTCGGACGATTAAAACAACTTTAAAAGAGAGACTATATAAGCGTCTGCGTGGAGGAGGACATGGATAACGGAGGGTGTAGAGACAGCGAGGGGGGGTAAAAAGCCAATGTCACGTTTCAGATCTCCGGAGATCGGCAGCTGAGGGTGGGAGAAACCCGACAGGTGGCCCTGCTGTCACCGCGTGGGTCTGTCAATCCAAATGACCCGGGTCGAGTGTCTCAGTCCACCGACCTGAACCCTTCCACGCACCAACCACCACCACCACCACCACCACCTCCTCCCATCCGCCACCACCTCATTTTGTTTCTCTCCAATTCCCATTGGACGTTTGCACTTCAGAGTTTTTTTTGTTTTGTTTTTGAACAAAAACGTTTCCACTCAAGATACCAAAACACCGAACTGCTTTTGTAAAACTTGAATTGCATGGTATATATTTTTTTTGCCCCCCTGGTAGTTGTTTTTAATTTCACGAGTTTTTCTCAAACCAAGAAAAAAACTAATTTGCTTTCAACTCTTATTTTCCAAAAGAGATGTCGTGCTCCTTCCTTTTTTTACAAAGTGTGCAGTCTTTAATTAATGATTCTCGTGTAAAAGTGATTGTGAAAACATATGAAGTAGCGGTGCTGCGGTAAAGTGTTTTTCTTTTCTTTCTTTTTTTCTTTTTTTTTAAATTACAAAAATGGAATTTCGATTGAAAAAAAAATCTAAAAAATGAATCAGACTACAGATCAAGTACTTAAAAGGAAAGTATCAGGACATTCCTTTAACCCAAAGCTTTACTGATGTGTCGCTGTGGCCCCACGCAGCCTTCTGTCAGGACTGACCCTCCAGTGAATGCAACAAATGAGCGTAAAAAAAACAACTTCAAGCACTGAGCTTATTCCATGTACAGAAATGCTTAAAGTAAATGTTTCTGTTAAACCCTCTTTTACATAATGTAAATACGTTTTGTGTTTGTGTTAAGTTTGCTACAATTTTAACACAAAGTATACTTCCAAGAAGTATGTAATTGTCAATATTTTGTCAATAAAGTTTTATCAATATGTTGCGCGCAGTAAAAGTAAAGACTTTTGATTAACTAGAGCAGTTCAATAGAAATGAGTCTTTTATGGCGATGCTATTTATTCTTATTTTGTGCCATGAAACGGAATCATGTGGATGAAGCGAGGTTTGCCTGATGTGGCTTTAGGCGTTTTATTTCACAACCATATATATATTATATATATTAGCCTGTAATTTGTTGTTTCTCGGTCTCGTGCAGTCGGCACTGGTCGTGTCTCCGAGGGGCTGCAGCGCTGCTCCGCTCCGGCTACAAAGAGTCCCTACGAGCTTTTGTGAAAGTGCAAATCAGTTTGGGCAATTATCATGCGAGTAATATGAGGGGGGGAAAGGGGATGCATTGCCCAGTGGTCCACTTTAATCTCTTAATCCACGGATCCAAGGGGCCTTGGTTGGACATAACTTAGTACAATCTGACTACCCCTCACGATGCGATAAGGGAAGGTTCCAATGTGCCGCAGAATAGGATCTTTGTTTAAAATCTTGTCTTGGGCTCCGCCGTGCTGCAAGCTGCTGCTTTGGACTGAACGGGAATATTTGAACCTCCGCGGGAGGCTGTGAAACTACATCCATGTTATTTACAGCAGGAAGCTATTCACTGTTAACACAACAAAACCAAAGGAGCTCCCCCCCAAAAAAATCTGACAAATTTAAACTCGATTATGATTTTTTTTTTGCTTGTGAACACATAACAGCACAGTCTCGGATTTTTTTTCCAGTGCCATGTGCATGTATTTGTTTTAATTGTTTCTCATACTAAAAAGAGTCCTTGTGGTTGGGGGGGGGGGGGGGGGGGCATAGGGAATTCTTAATCTTATAACTGCAATAAAAATCTTTAGAGAATACCATTAGCTTTGGAAAAAAAAACCCCTAAAAGCTTTATTACAAACCCAGCTTTGAAATAGGGGGGATTAGAGGACTGAAAGGGTCCCACAATAGTTAGAAGAAAAGGTTTCATGCTAATGAGGTTAATGCCCTTTGTATCTCCGGACTCCACAACTTCATTACTCCTATCTCGGGCAACACCGAGCGGCTCAGAGCTTCACAATCCACTCGAGCTTTTCCCTACCCGGCCTCTAAAGAAGGATTTGATAGCAGTCCTGTTCAAACTAGATAATTATATCTTTTCAAGTTGGAATTAAGATAAAGAAAGTGCAGTGGAGGCGGTGAGCCTTGATCCGCCGCAAACAAATTTGGCGCACTCTCCCCCCCTCTGTGCGCTTGTATGGACACACAGGAGACAGGGCAGGCTTCTCATTAGAGCCTGGCACAATTTGATTAATTAAAAGGCGTTTGTTTTTAATCTGGAAAAATCTATGTTTTTTTAATGTAGCGGCAGCTCTATTTGTGGTGAGACAATTTTGTTGCGGAAGTGAGAGTGAACATTTAGCATGTTGAGACCACAACATTCAAAATGAAAATGCATGCAAATATTCTAAAACGCTGAATGGTTCCTTATTCTGACGGCACCCTAAAAAAATATTATAGTTACAAAAATTATAATAGACATTTTTGAAAGTCCTACGTCTTGGTCTGGATAATTCAAATTGACAAAAATAAAAAAATAAAAATAAAAATAAAGAAATATACTCATGTTTGCGATCCACAGAGGTTGCTTATTTTTCATACGCTCCTCTCGTGCGTTTTAAGAAATCGATGCGTCGTTCTTTCTCAATTTTGGCTCTTATTAAAAGGACGATCAAACGCAATTTGAGACTAAGGTCACATGAATATTATCGTTCGGGGCAGAATTCAAACGTGTGTGTGTGTGTGTTACGATGTGAAGTGGGCCCTCGCTCATCAGATCGCTCTCCCGCACGCTCGCGCTGCGCGTTAAGGACCTTTGCTGACCCGCTTATCTAAACTTAAGCTGCTCCGCTCCGTCCAGGGGCCAAACTCTCCATAAATCACCCCCGATCGCAAAGCGGTGGATTATTCCGCACACATTCACGGACCAGCCAGTTTGGCCGTTTTGGACCTTAAAGCCCCGCTTGCATGAAACATTTAGTCCGCAACGTGAAATGATTATCCGTCATTGAAAAGAGTGGTCGGTCCTATCAAGTGACCCCACTGACCCAAAACCTCTAATCTGCAATTAGTAGGAATAATTACCTCCGCTGACACCACTAATGTGGGTGGCGGCGGAGGGAGGGAACCGGAGGAAGTCAGCCTCCGTGTTGGTGCCGCAAGTCAATAATTGATCGAGCTGAAATCCCTTAAATTGGGAGAAGTGGCTGCGGACAGTTTGTCAACATGTTGCATCTTTTTCCAGGTTTATTTCAAAGGGCGTCTCATCAGATTAAGAGAAAGGGCTCGCGAGGGGCCACCTGTAGGCCGGGCCCGTCAAAAGGCCACGTCAGGACTAACTCGATCCGTCCCGTTTCTCAAATTGCCCCTGAAATGGATCCTTGAAACGAGAGAAAGAAGCCCACACAATCCCCTTGGCCTTGACATAAGGTGCAGCGATAAATATACAAGACTAATGAGCAATTACTATACAATCATCCTTCAAATGGCTTACATAATAATAAATTAAACATCGGAGACTCGGATTGAGTTTCTTTCTTTATTATTAATAATAAAGAAAAGTTTAAATGCTCAATTACAGACACTTGCACCGTGATCTTGAATGCAGCATTTCTCCGCCTGCTGCATTCAATGGCATAAATCACCCTCGTTAAAGGCCAAACTCTACCTTAAATGGGGACTGACAATACATTGTAGTGAATTTCTCTAAAATAAACTAAGAGCAGTAATATGTAATTAATTCATGTAAAGTAACATTTGAATATCATAATTTTTTATCAATTTTTTGCCTCATTTAAAAAAATCACAATTTATTAACTCACAGAATTTTTCAGCTCGTAGACACAAAACACACACACACACACACACACACACACACACACACACACACACACACACACACACACACACACACACACACACACACACACACACAGGTTGGCACCAAAATGTAATTGTTAATAGATGAACGAAGCCCAAGAGCCCCATTACAAGCTTCTCTGACAGAGTCATGCAAAGGCTTCCGTGCTGCTCTGCCCACATTCACTGAGGTCGCCACGCAGACAACACATGACCAAGCGATGTCACAGACCTACAAGTGCTAAATGGCCATTTCACAATGAAATATGCAGCGAGAGCTTCGAACAGGAAATACTAAACTTTCTCCACCTGCACAGGCTTTTTTTTTTTCTCCTGTCAGGCTTCTTCTCAGAATGCCCTGCACAAACCCCCAGAATCTGCCTAAACCCGGCCTGCATGGTCTCAGCTTAGTTAGGGAAGACTCAGATAGTTGAATGGCCTTCTTAAGTTGTTTTCTTCCTCTTATTTACTCCAACCGGCTGCAACGGTAAACATGCATCTTTAATGCACTCCTATTCTGATGACTTGCTGCTAGCACAAAGATTCCTAAGGTTTATTTTCTTTAATGACAGGGGGAATTTGGGCTGTAATGTGATGCAGTTTCATTTGCATATAAGTGCTTCCCACACATGCACCAGTTCTGAAGAGAGCAATTGTTGACCCCCCCTTCCTCCCCCGTCCCGCCCCCCTTCCTCCTCCTCTGAAGTTCCAAACATTTTATAGGTTGTATCTGCGACCAGCATTCCCCTCAGTGCACTAATGTGTAACATATGGCGGACTGTACACCTGATAAAATACCTCAGGGGCCCTGCAGTTTGGAAAATCCTCAATTCGCTCCCTAAATAAAACAAACAATGGCCCCACTAAATATATCACATGTGTCTGCGGGGCTTTTCCGCGTCTCTTGACCCGCGAGTCCCCTCCCACATCATCGGCCCTGATACGGGCATCTGCTTGCTGGCCAGTGCCGTGGCACAGCCAGCAGGTACCTTTGATACCGCACATGTGAGAAGAAGCTCCCGTCCTGACCTGCTGCAGGCTAAACAGGCTGCAGGAGCACGGCTTGCTGTCTGGCTCTGTGACTCCCACGCAAAGGCGTCCATGTTTTCTGTCCTTCCAGGAAATGATCACATCAAATTAGCTCAAACCTAAAACCGAAGCTTTAGTCCACTTCTCCTCTGCTCTTTCATCATGAAAGTGCAGTAAATGTGGCTAGAATTAGAGCTGAAATGTAATATAGCTGCTGGTGTGTGGGTCATTGAACTGACAGGTGAAATAGTGGGCACCTGTTCCTCTGTCCCTGCTTTGCACCCCACTGAGCTTCGCTGTGTCTCCCCCTCTTGGTAGCAGGAAGGGAGAGAAGTCTTCCTCCCTAAAAACATGAAATATCAAGTTTCTCGTGGCCAAGTCTGATGGCGATTGAGTGCTTAGTGTCTAGGAAGGGAGGCTGACTAAATACTAGTGGTGGAGTTCTCGCAAAATGAGCTTGTGTGCGCACGCGTGGATAGTTCAACATTAGAGTCATCTGAGCCTGTGACACATAATTCAATCTTTGGATTTTTCATTAAGGGATTTTAATATATCGTTGTTAACTAAGGGAAACATGACAATTAGAAACCCAAGCGGTAATCAATCTACAGCCAAATGTTTTGTACTCATTTTGCTCTTGAAGTGCACATAATTAAACTGAAAACGTCTTTCTTATGTTTTAAATTATATTTACCAGGATCCTATTGAGTTATATATTTTTGTATGACCCATTAAAGCATCATTAAACTTGTATATCTTATTTCTGGGGACACTTATGGACCAATGACCCACACCCCAGCACGATAGATGTAGCACATCTGATCTAATTATGTAATAAATATCCACAGATATTGCAGATAGATTCTTCTGTAATACAAATCTGAGGTCTTAATGTTACTTAATGACTGAGAGAAAAAATCAAAGGCCGAGTGAAAAAAAGAGTATCTTACCGCAGACAGTATTTCAACTCATTTCCTTACAATAATTTAAAATATTGACTATTTATATATTTTCTATTTTAAAAAGAAAACGAAGATGTTCTTCCCTGTATAAACTTTAGAATGATAAGTAACATTAAACAGAACCCTTGAACGCTCTGAAGCCTCGCATTCAACAGACAGCCTTCATAACAAAGAAACGGCGGCTTCGTGACATGACATGATGATTCATGAAGTTTCCTCTTTGCCACAACTTCATGTGCCGTCTCCATAAGTACTGAAGCTGCTCCTACGCCAACTCGGGCTGGCTTTTAATACAACACAGAAGTTATTTGTGGCATTGATGCAAAGCCGCCCCAGTTCTCTGGTTATTGCTGCCATAATACCCACAAGCGAGCCTCCCTGCACAAACTCGACTGACACTCACAAACAGTAGATTTTGTGTGTGTTTGTGCGCACGTGCTTTTGTCGCCACCTCTGCCGTCTGTGTCGTAAAATACGCCGTTGGACCAAACAGTCAGTGGGATTGTTTCAAGAACTTTGAGGCTCTGGGTTGTGATGACAAACATTTTCACTGTGTTCAGTACAAACATCTAACTGGTGGTTTGTCATTGTGACCCCGAGCCCTGAAGGTCACCACCCCAGCAGACGGAGGGAGCACCACGAGGGATAAAACCACGGAAGCAATACGCAGAACCCGACCTCAGAAAACAACAACAAGTGTGTAACGTCTGTCCTTTGGGCTACAGATCTTCTCGAATTTCCTGTCTGAGCATGAACACGGGGTTTCAATATGGCCGCTCCACAGAGTCGCAGCGTTGCTCGGGCCGGCGGTTGTCAATGATTGGTGGCAGTAATTCAGGTTTTGACATCTATTATGGACCAGTGAACATCTCCACAGAGAAACTAAGCCAAATTATACTTGCTAATCATTCACTCCCATTCACTAATGTTCTTCCTCCCACACTGCACAGCTTAGCCATTGAAGGACAAGGATGCTAACATTGTCTAACGATCTCAAGTGGAGTTTCCGAGAGCGGCCTTCTAATTAATAACAGGCGTTAACGTCTTGCGGTGGGTGAATGTAAGCTTAAGGTGAAATAATTATTTCTCCAGCAGTGGCAGCCGCACACCGAGGGACTCGAAGTCGGACCAGCGACGGTCGGGGGGGGGGGGGGCTCTCCGGCATCGGCGGTCTGGAAGCCCTCCGTTATGCATTAGCAGCAACTAAGATGTGCTCTGGGCCTCACCCGGCTCTAACTGCCGGTAATGCTCACTGGCCGAGGGGCCGTCTGCCACACGATTGGACGCAGCGTGAACATATGAACTGTAAATGATGCAAACCCTCGTAAGTGACGGGTAGGACGCGGCAGGGGACTTTGATGATGTGCCATGATGATGCACCGGTGTGCATCCCCTTCTCAGATGCTGGAAAGCGCAATTAAAAAGAAACAGGTGCAACGCTGAACGTGGACCGTAGAAACAATGTCGTAGCAAAACGTGTCTTTTTCAAGTCCTGCCGCACTGTGGTTTTGTCATTCCCTCCCCCCAGGACGCCAGTCCCATGTAATAAGCCTGTATAAGCAAGGTATGATGGCAGTGGGGGGGGTGTAAGCGCTGCAGGTTATTTTGTATTTGGAGGTGAGGACGTGACAGATCAGACCACTTCACACATGGAAGGCAGTAGCAGGTCCATTTAATTCTCTGTGCCTCTCTTAGCCTGGATCTCGCTGTCCTTTTAGGGGGACTCTAGAGGCTAGTTAAAAGGTGTCTGATTCTCACCATGAATCTAATTAGATCTCTGACTGAGGTCTTAACATCTCCTTTGGAAAAAAAAAGGGAAAAAAGAAACACAGGGAGGAGTAAGGTGCTAAAGCCCCTACCCCTCGCCTCCACTGCACCTTGGCCCGAGCAGTCCCCCGCTCCCTCCTTTATGGTGAAAAACAAAGTCCTGCAGGCTAATGAAGTCTGTAATTAAGGAGATTCTGCCAGGCTGAATGAGTAATTAGGACGTGGTTTCTCAGAGGTGTTAATGGTGGTCAGGCTGCATGTACGGCCAAATGGAGCACCCTTTCATTACTTAACCGGGAAACGAAAGTGAGAGAGGAGGGCTTGTTTTTTCTTTCTTCTTTTTATTTCTCTGATCTTTCTTTCCAGGAAAGGGCACATCGCGCCGGTGGTGTACTTGCCATGTAATAACATTTATGTTAAATATGCGCAACATCATTTTAGATGAGAAACAAATGCTAGCGGGACTGCATGAGATCATTGCTTCCAGACGACAGTGTTTACATGTCTATGGGAAGCATGACTGCGTTTGCTACCCCACTTCATTTTCTATAAATTTTGGACGTGTTGTGAAATCAGATATCATTTGTGGGAAGCGGCTGCGGGACAGGACCACGCTCTGTTCTCGGGGAAGACATCTCCGTTCTAATTATCACATTTACTTAAGATTGGTTGACTGTGCTGCTGATAAAGGAAGTTCACCTGGCCTCAATTAACTATATTTATCGCAGATTATCCGTCCACGAGATTTCCGCTCCGGCGGAAAGATTAGCGTTATTAAGAGTTGCATATGCAGGATGAATACATTTTTAGACAAAGTAACATCTCTTAAGGATGAGAAATTAAATCAATGAAATGGGAATCAAACAGGATGAAGCCGTGTGTGGATTCTCCACCAGCGCACAGTTTACACCTACTGATATGCTCTTTATTCCAACCACAAATTGAACATTACATGTAATAATAACGAGAATTTGTTCACCAAAACACAGTGGAATAGTGGTGCCATTTCCTTTGGATTTGCATGAGAACGCCAAATGAGAGCGTGCAGCACAGATCGCAGCAGATAATGTGTTTACAAACCATGTCTTAGAAAGATACAGTAGAACAAACCTGTTCTTCAGAGGGGGGGGTCTCTGTGATCCCCGGTTGACCTAGACATTCTCCAAATCATTCACACTGTTCAGACTGGGAAGTGTCCCGCTGCGAGGCACAACACCTGGGCTTTGAACCCATGACCTCACATCTGAGCGGTCCCGCTGAAGCCCCCCCGCTGCCTCCCGGTCAGCTGGAGGATCAGCGTGGACAGACAGGCCCAAAAGTCTTCATTTCCTGTTTCGCCTGCAACCAACCCTTCCCAAAATACAAAAAAAACTCTACCTGTGTTTCAGGTAATATCAACATAACCAAGGTATGACCTGTGTGATGACAAGTCCAAACTTACAAAGAAAACTACCGGAAGCAAATAAACACTTTTAGCAACGCAATAGCATTTGACGTGCCCATTTTAGACTTTTGATATATTTTGTGAGTGAGTTTGTTCTGAACAGTGTTTTCCCTTTATTGCCATTTCACATTTCCTCCCACAGACACAAGACAGATCTGAGCTGCCGGCTCATTACAGGTTAAGTAGAACAGGTGTTTGTCAGTTTCAGGCAGACCTACGTGGACGAGGCCTTTTCATGTCGGCTACTTCCTCACATATTAGTCTCCACCCGCGTGGAGGCTTTGCTCGGCCCATCCCTCACAGTCCAATCTGACCTCTCTCCCCTCTGCACTGCAGGCAGGGCTGGAGATAAAAATAAGAAAAAAACCAGGCTGAATAACGGCTCCAGGAATCCTAAATATTAGTGGTTGTAAATCAGCCCCTAGTGGCCTATGAATAGCAATTATCTTTTTTGCACTAATAAATCCCCCCAGTCACAGATAAGATGGTTTTCCTTCCCAGAGCAGCTGAGTATTGAGCAAGCGAAAATGGGAGGGGTGCAGCAAATAAATAAGGGCTCTTTAGCCGTGGATTACACTCAGTCATGAGGGGAAAATATGTAGTCTTTTGTGCTGGCGGTGTCACTACATCGTCTATAAACTGAGAGGGGGAACGGCCCATGATCATAGGACTTCAGCAATTCAGATTCAAGGTGGAGCTCTTATCCGCCGTATCGATACCTGCTAAACACGACTCACTTTGGTGCACGGTGACTGTCGGTTGGCGGGAGTGCTCAGATTTCTCGAAAATGTCACTGGACGGGTTGTGGTGCAGGTGGGGTACAAGCAGTGAACGATGGCTTTATTGATCTGCAGCATTCTTTGATTTTTATCTACCACATGTCACCACGGACAAGGTTTAGCTATTGTGGAGCGCTGCACTCGACCTCTTCCAACCAGAACTACAAAACAACTCCCTCTCTCCTGGCTGGTGCCGCTGAGAATAAGTTCCTCTGCAGCTCTGCAGTCCAATGGGATTTGCGAGGCCTCGTGGTCATCATCCATATAGGAGAAAAACACGGCAATCAGCAGCGGTGGAGTTTTTCCTTTTTTTCCTCTCTGCGAGGTGACTGAACCCTTTTTCCATGTAAAGACTTAAGTTAACCTCATTAAGCGCGCTCACATACAAGATACATAATTATCCCTGAGAGGATAGCCAGTGCTAATACAAATTAGAAAGATAATTAAGCCACTGAGACTGGCCATTGCATCTCCCAGAGCATTGGACCCACAGTACCATTATGGTGAATTACAGCCTTTGTTTATAGTCACAACAACAGCCTTTTACCAGTGGCCATGTTTGTCGCGGGTCCCACAGCCTGGGTTTACTGCGTTTAGACACATGTGTTACTATAGTCGGGCAGCATAACTCGCACAGGTGTTTTAGTTGCAGAGGAGACGCAAGATGAAGTGAATTCCTTCCTTTCCAGCGTCAACGGGGCGGCGTCTCAGTACCCTACCTCGCTGGAAACAAAGAACCTCCGGCCTGCTTGAGAGAAGAGCCTTTGGGTGGCCATAAAAAAATCAATCTAAATGACAATTCACCTCTGTAATGTGCAATGCATCTGGTCCTCTACGTAACAAGGCGTAGTGCCCCTGCGAAGTCCTGCAGCTACTTCAAAGATGCCTTAAACGCCTCCTGCAGCCAGAGGAAACACTTCTCTCTTTGCCTTTGCGAACGCACACTCACACAGGAGCAATAAATTGGGCGGATTTCGGCATTCCTCTTCAGATCATATGATACCTGAATGTCGGGGGTTCATACAAACTGAAACCGCTGCAGTCCTTGCACAACAAACACGAGCGCGAGCTGCTCCGCCTGCGTCACGATTAGATCAGGGCCGGACGTTTTGTAAAAAAAAAGAAAAAAAAGTCCAGCACACACAGCTGGATGCATTTTAGAGTGCAATTCCCTTTTGTCATAGGAAGAGCCAACGCTACGTAAGGCCCAAATGCGGCTGTGTTCGAGTGCACGTCGGGAATTGGAGGGATACGGCTTGTGATGCCGAAAAAAGTATTTTGGACGTGTACAGAAGAGCGTTTTCTTTTCTTTCTTTCCTCCAAGGCGAGGGGAGTGTGAAGTGGAGGAGCACGCTGCTGGTTGTGTGCCAGCTCTGCCTCCTGCGGTTTCACGCATAACAACCTTGCATGTGCACAGCTCTGAGTAAAGCATTGATTTAAGAGGGCACTTCTTCTTTCCACAGCTTTAGCAAAACAAGCCCCTATGTTTGGATAGACCCGGTAAGCAGCTCACTGACCTGAGCAATGGGTCAGATTAAGTTAGAGCAACCCCCCCCCACCTCCAACTCTCCCTCTCTCCCTTCCTCCCCAATGGCCCAATGCAGAATGAGGAAAGGGAAAGTGCTCTTCGGGGCAGGCGGGCCTGCCATCCAGGTCAGGGGAGTCGCTCAGGAAAACAGGAAACTGACAACAGAGACAAATGATAGGTCTCACCCGAGCGTTTTGCCACAAAGGTTGATCATCCGTAATTGCTCTAAGGGTACTACTTAAAAAAGAAGAAAATGTCTGATAGACGCCTTCTAAGATTTAATATGAAAACAGAGCGTTTTCCCCAGTTTAACTACTCTGTCCAGAGCAATTCTGGTGCAGGTAAATCTGTTACGCCGGCCAATAAAACTGGGCAATGAGACTTTAAAACTGCTCATACAGTTTATCATAAACGCAGCAAGCCATCTGTTTAATCTGCAGTTAAAAAAAACATTAACTTTGTGCGTGTTTCTGCAACATCACAAAGCAAACACAACTGATATTATCTATTGACCCTGCTGTGAGACTTCACAAATAAGTTAGTTACATATTTCCTCTGGACACGCTGGAGGGAGGATTGTGTGTGTGTGTGTGTGTGTGTGTGTTAGGGGAGGTGGTTGGGAGCAGAGGAGCTGCTTTTGGCCAAAGGCAAAGATAAGCTAAGAGGAGTGGAGTGGGGGGGGGGGACAATGGATCGAGCCAGGCAATCAGTGAGCGATCTGGGGCGGTGTAAGATCTGCTAAACTAGCCCTAATTTCCCCTGTTGTAGGAGATGTGTGAGTTGAGGTGGAAAGGGGCAGGAGGAGGGGAGGCCTTTGGCCTGTCAGAGTGGAGTTAATCTGAACCTGGGGCAGCACGTTCACTACTGATGGAGGCCAGAGATAGGAGGAGGAGGAGGAGGGTTGGGAGGATGAAAGATCACCCACACCTGCGAGGGGCTGCCGAAAGTTACAACTCACTCAGAGGGGCCTTTCTATGCTGCTCCATTTGTCAAGGATGATGGGGGCAATGGAGTTGAGGGCTTCTCTCACTGTCCTGGTGGCTCATCTTGTGCACTCGCAGATTACATTGATTTGTCTTCTTCATCCGTAAATCTTTTCCAAATGCAAATGAACCGCACGGTTTTATCACATCTGTCTGTAACGCAGCTGTGAATTCCCCTTTTAATTACACCATCACAACAAAATGAATGTAACAAAGCCCAGCAAACATCATTATTTCACCACCAGGCCATATTGTAATAGCACTTTTGGTTTTCGAGAGGTGTCGGTGTAAAAAATCCACAATAATCGTGTAGAGAAATAGAAAGCAGGTTTGCACTCATTCCTGCGCTTTCAGATTCATCTGTGCCGTGGAGAGTTTTCAATGAACTTATGTAGTCAGAATGATCAAAGCTGCCACTTTGTTTCACAGAGGTACAGAGCCGTCTGCTCTGTCACCGCAAACCACGATATAATAAACACTTATACACAAAATATAATTCCCTCCTGCGAGGAGGATTTCATATATTGAAATGAGGCAAAAAATTGTAAATCAATAATTGTGTAAAAAGAGATTGTTCATGTGGCACTTTGTCGTGTTAGTTTCTTTATTAAATTCAGCAAATAGGCATATTGTGAAGTGCATTATGCGTTGGTCACGCTATATGTGGCGAGCGGTTCTCCATGAGGACGGGAGGAGAGCATTAATCCCCCTCTGTCTATTTCATCTGGCCTTTTTTGCTCTCTGCCAGGCGAAGCTCTCGCCTCAGCTGGCAGCTCAGACTGCGCCGGGAGCACAGCACATCTGGATCGGAGGCTGAGGGAGGGACAGTGTGTGTGTGTGTGTGTGTATATAGACGGAGAGCTTGTGTGTGTTGGGCAGGAGGGCAGTACTACATGTATGGGCATATCCTTTCAACTATGAAGAATATGCCCTCTGTGTCCCAACATGACAGGGTGATTTCCCAGGGGAGAGGCAACCGCTCATAAACAAAAACATATGGTGGAGCGAAGAATCATAAAGATTTAGTCTCTGCTGTGCATGCCGGAGTACCACCGAGAATATCATCAAGTCAAAGAATAAGCGCACTCTGTGAGACAGCAAATCTGTAAATTATTATCCCGACATTGGGGAACGAGGCCGACAGCGAGGCGAGCTCCCACATGGCGCGTGAATTTCAAACGAGGAGTAGTCGTGCACTTCTCGCCAACCGCCGGAGATTTTGTGCAGGTGAAACTCACTCAGGTGTTTCTGCTAAACACATTAGCATCTAGGATCTGCGATGCTGCAAAGTGCTCCAAAACCATCACGCTCACATGTGGATCCTGGAGGACTCCGAGCAAAACCGGAAATTCAAGTTCCTTCTCTCAACTATTCTAATGAGACCGTTCTACTATAGACGGGGGGAATTGTCCCTTAAATAAACAAAGCTAAAACCGCTGGTATAGCCGTGGCCGGGGGCTCTTGTTGAAAAGATGGGAGTGACGACCCCGGACAGAACTCTCAGCACAACTGACAGGTCAGCGACTATCCACCGAATAATGGCCGCCTGGTGTCAACTCGCTGTACGTCAACAGCTTCAGAACATGACCAAAGTTCAGAGCTGGATCCGTCTCGACCCTTTACAGAGAAAAGCGTAGAAGTATGAGCGCTCATCGGCCCGCGGGTTAGCAGCGTGTGGCCAACAGCGACACACACACACACACACACACACACACACACACACACACACACACACACACACACACACACGGGAGCCTTGCAGTGGAAAATAATGGGCGCATATTGACACCCTCAAGTCCTTCACACCTGCATGCCGTGTCTTTAGTTCTAAAACGGACGAAGTGGCGTTCTTGGCTAGAAACAACATTTAAAAGATTGTGTTCGGGACTGAACAATGTGGAGGAGGCAGCTCATCATTTCTGTTGACTGTGTTTTTTGGAGAGAGGCAGCCATTTGGTAGAGATTGAGCGCGGCTAACTGGCGGCGCTGGGTGTGAAAAAGTGTTGCTGGGGTATGTCGCCACATGGAGGGCAGACCAATTGTGTGTACAGCGCCGTCTCTGCAGGGATTAGTGGTGCCATAAGTGGCGATCCCCTGCTCTCTCATTAAATCGCCGGCAGCTGCCCTTTATCACAGCTCTGCTCCTCCACCATACTGTACCAGCAGCACCCTTGGTGCCAGTCGTGGAACCTTGACCTTCATGAAATCTCTTTTTTGGTGTTTAATTGGAGGCTATTGTGAGGCTGCCACTGATTTTGTCTTACGGTTTGCGCGCATGTGCACTGTTCGGTCTGTAGATTCTCAACCTAAAAAGTGGCCCCATGTTTTGATCACAAAGCAGGCGATGTGAGCGAGGAGGAAAATGGAAAAAAAACTGAAACTGATGAAGACGGCGCAGAAGCAGTTTGCATATCAGAAAAATATTTAAACTATTTTACTGTACAATGGTGGCAACATTGTTATTCTCCTCCGCTACAGATGATTTATTTAGTCTGGGTCGTCACCTCTCACCACCCAGCAGGTGATGTGTGAACATGGGGACTGGGATTGATTTGTTCTGCGCACGCATCCATGTGACAGTGATCATCAGAGCAAAAAGCCGTCGTGCATTTCCAAAAGCAGCCCCTCCCCTCAAAGACACGGCGCGCTTGCATCTCTTTCATCCATTCAAGCTCCTTCTCTGAGATATCCTCGTAGAAATACACCCAGCGACTTCTGTTTTAAGTGTGGATGAAAAAACAAAGAGTGCGTGCTCTTGTGTGTGTGCAGCGCACAACGGTAAACGCAAAGAAATCAAAAGGGATCCATAAATATTCTTGGGATCCAAACAGCTTTTGAATAGAGGAGAGGGGGTGGTGGGTTGTTCAAACACAACCCAGAATGCATTGCCTCAGGCTGTGGCTGCGGGGCAGAGATGGGTTGCTCTGTAGACAGAGGGGGGAAATACTGGGTGGGAAAGTCGGTAATGACAAGCTGCACAAGTATTCCTGAAAAAACGCCCACTTTTGTGAAGTTTGTCATTTCCTTAAGGCATAATTCATTTCTGGAACCCTGCAGGCACCACATTTCAACTGTAAGACACATACATATACCATCTGCACCTGGAGGATCTTTCTTCACGAAGCCAATTCAACATTGTGATCCCTAAAAAAAAGGTACGGCACCAAGGAGACAAGCAGTGGAGTCCGAGTTACAGAGCACAGCAGCCCGGGGCCCCGGAGCCCGGCTGAGGTCTCAGAAATGCAATCATACACACGTGGATTTGGGTGAAATTAGAGTTTCACGTAAATGTAAGCATTCACAGGTGGTAAATATCCTGTTGGATTTCACGAGCATCACAGCCACAGGCCACAGGGCGCAGCAGACAAGCTCAGACACACGCACATTAATGTCGGAAGTGATTTAGCTTTCAGTGTTAAGTGTGTTTCAGCTGTAATATATTTTGTTGACACCTTTGGCAAAGTAATCGACTGCCCTGTGAAACAAAACCCAATTTCACCGATACGATACGCCGGATGAATAAATACAAACTGTGATGTGCAATCTGTTGCAATCACAAGCTCAACCGGTGGGTAAATAACAGAAATCTCTAACCTGTGTCAATATCTGATATCTGCACCATGGAATATGAGTCTAATTTCAAGCTAATTAAGATTATTTATTTTTTCAATTTACGTGCCTTCTGAGTAGCGTTGTTTTCCATACATCACCCCTGGAAATACTTAAATGAAATTCGTATCCCTTGAATCGCGTTTGTCACAAACCCGATTGCATCTTCAAATCCACCTATTTTCTGGGGTTTGGCTTTAGTCACGCCTCGTGTAATTACATGGCCGAGGACGAGACAACAGAAATGTCGTCGGTGTTGGCGGAAGTAATTGCTCGTTCACAATGTTAGAGTTTCTCTTGCCGCCTGGATTTAGTGACTTTTTCATTATCGTGGAACCGAGATAGCAAAGAGGAGCAACACCACTCAGGGCTGTGATTGCTATTGGGCGCGTTGCCATTACCTGGAGAGCCGATGTACTTAAAAGAGAACGGCCATAATGGAGATCTTTCATAAGAACAAGTTCTTATCGACAGGCTTTTGAGATCAAACAGTCCGTCAAACATTCGCCGAGTTTCTTTTGATCTCCAAAGGTGTTTTTCTTTATACCACCGTGAAGATGTGGACAGTAATACTGTCAATGCGATTGGTCATATTCTGTCTGCATTCATTTTATGCATAACAGCCCACAGAAAGGATCAGACCTTTTATAACATTGTTTAAAAAGTGAAGATGTATCAAATGTTTAGGAATCACAAGGTGCCAAATCGCTTCACCGGAGCTTTTAAGGGGAGCAAATCCAGACCGTAAAAATAATGTTTTCTGTTTGCTCACAGGCACATGCAACGCTACAGCGCCGCCTTTGTTTGATTTTTTACCATATCGTTAATACAAATAATGATGTTAATCATTATTCTTGTGTTAGCCACTTTTAAAATAAGTCGTGTGTATATAAATACAAATTAAAATGGCAACGTTTAACAACAGAAATAGGTCTTATCGTTGAACGAGCTTGCATCACCTCACTCGGACAGATTGGCGAATGATTTCTGAATGGTGGACATAACGCATGGCCAATCACTCCACGGGAAAAATTATAGAGGATTATTTCTGAAAGGCAGAAAAACATGCCGCTTATTAAATAATTTCTCAGCCCTCCCCCCCTCTCTTCTTCATGCTTTTCATGGGTGGTCAACAGTCATCAGTTTACCGTCTGGCTTTTTCATGGTGTTAAGACATCCACTTTTCATTAGCACAAACACTGTGATAGTTTCAAGCACCCATTTAAATTAATCCCCCCTAAAGTTTTGTGCAGTCCATCTAGAAACCGCCCCCCCCCACACTTTTAATCTGAAACCTATGGTGTTTTTTTTTTGTGAAAAAGGATTTGCCCATAATTCCCATTGCCTGCCCCCCCCCCCCCCCCCCTTACAGAAAACACATCTGCACCCCTTTTATGCACACACACACACACACACACACACACACACACACACACACACACACACACACACACACACACACACACACTGTATAATTTATAAAGCTGAGCTCTTTCAATACTCCAAAATGCCAGATAAACTTTTCTCATTTGCTCCTAATTTGGTCACGCGAGATAATGCCGACATCTGAAGGCTTTTTAAACTGCTTTTTAAAAAGCATTCCTGAAAGGAGCCGGCACCGGCACCTCTGCACCTTGTCAGCTTCAATAATTATTTCCAATCCGGAGCGAGCCGTTAATGTGCTGATTAATCCGGCCCTCTCCTTGCTGTGAGATGCATTCAGCGCCATTAATTTTTCAAAAAGGCCTCACGCTCTCTTTGCTGGGAGCCCTGCAGATGTCGGGGGCCGTGGCAGAGAAAGCCATTAGAAGTTAACACTTCCCACTCCCCAGAGACTGGCATGGACTTTCCCCTCCCTCGTTCTGATGCCAAGCAGCCGCAGTGTGGACGTCAGCTGCCAGGCCTGGCATTCCCTGAACTTGGACATCACCACCCAAGCACCCCCCCCCCCCCCTAAAAACAAAACAGCCCTAATAAGAGCGGTTGGAAGAAACCAATATAATGAGAAACGAGTCTCTCGCAAGCACCGTCTTCGCTTTCATTTTCCCTGTGGGTATTTACCGCTGGTGGAGATCTCATGTCGTGTGTGTGTCACTGCTCTTAGCCAAACTCCAAAACTCCCAGCCAGGTTTTTCAGATCCGCCTCTGTGGAAAAAAAAAAAAAACCTCCTTTAGAACAACTCGCTCACCAGCGTGTTTGAATTCAAAGCGATTTGAAATCTGTGCTCCAACCTCCTCTCACTCCAGAGCTTTGTGCCCCGCACTCCCCCCTCAGCAGACTGGTTACAAGCTGTCTCAATTGAGGAAATCCCCCCCTTCAACCAGCTTTTATCTGCCGATAGGTAGGTGAATGGTGGAAATTAGGATTCCTGGAGAGACTTGGGACGGAGAGAATAGAAACAAAGACTTCCCAATGTCGGGAACCGATGTCTCTTTTTCCACTGCTTTTCCCTTTCATCCCAAGGGCTCCTGTCAGACAGAGGGAAGGAGAACGAGAGCACATATAATACCTTTTAAGAGGCTGCCAGTTCTCTCCCATGCGATAAGCTCTGCTCAAATCACAATGGAGTTTCAGGACCCTGCAGTCACCCCACTGTAGGCCTGAGAACATACTCCAGCATACACATCAACAGCGATTCGCCAGCCGCATTGAAATATACCCCTGTAACTAACCAGACATACAATGAAGAATCCAACTCACACTAAAAGCTGTGTGTTCCGGGGATCATTTCTTCCAAAGCATCTTTTAGGGTCTGACTGTAGCCTTTAAGTCACTTTAGAGCGAATAAACATTTCAAACGTTCAGCATTAGTTGACAATCATCTGTCGACACCGCGCTGCTCAGGATGCCAATGCGGAAGTGTGTACCTGCACTCAACAGTGGAGATACCATGCGTACAGTATTCTGCATACAATACCGGCCGCAAAGCATTCACAAATCTGTATAAACAGAGGAAGTGTCAAAATCCCAGCCCTTTTGAATGTTAATGAAACGGAGGTGTTAGGATGCAGGAAATCTGTCCAATAATGATAACGGCACAACTCCTGTTTACACAGAGCACGCTTCAGCTCCCAAAACCCAAAGTGCAGCCTCATTTACGTGCTAATGTGGGGAGGCAGATAAAGGACGGCGGAGCGATCACATGGCCTGTCAGAGACTCACCCTTTGAACCGTCCCTCACGCCGGTGAAGAGGGGGGAAATTAAAGAGCCTCAGCAGGTTTACCACCTTTCAAACACAACTCACACTCCACTCAAGTCCTCGCATTTGTGACAGAGAGAAAAATAACCGAGCGCAACACACACACACACACACATGCACACACACACAGGCTTTCAGGGCAGGAGTTCACTGTCGTGTTTGTGTACAGGAGATTTTCTTTGACAATTAATCCAAATGATTGTTTGGATGGAGCAGAATTAGGCTGAGGTTGATGTAATGTGCATGACAGCGGCAAACACTGCTATACTTTGCATGAGGCTTTAATACGCCACTATATTAAAGGCTCTCCGGTGACACACACCCAGAGTGCTCCGGGATTGTTGCACAGTTTGACTTGATAGCGAGCTAATTTAACTCGCTGCTTCCCCCGAAAGTGAGTGGAATAACAAAAAATAAATCATTTACTCATGAGCATGAATGTAAAACAGAGCTAAAGGGACATTTAGGCGCAGAACTGCTTCTCATCGCATTTGCTTAGAGGTGCACTAATAAAATATTTTTACGTTTTGGCAGTGGGTGAAACGTCTACGTTTAATGTGAAAGGCGGCGCTGCGAGTCGACCTGTCCCAGCGATGCTCTCAGCTCTGAAGTGCGCTTTAAGCGTCTTTATCTCGCTGTTTAGTTGCACAGCCGCCGACTCTGTGTTTTCATTGAGTCTCTCCGCTCTCATCAGCGACGTAAGTATCGGATACTCATCAGGCGCCAGGAACTCCATATAAATGCTAATGTTGCTTTGAATCTGTGGAGTGTGTGAATATACTTGTGTGTGTGTGAGTGGAAAAAACAAAAAACACTCTTGCAGATTTAAATTCATACTGTAGTCTAAGACTATGTCAGTTTTATTTTGTAGCTGAAGAACAAATTGTTTTATTTAACATATTTTCCTGTCACAAGCAAGTGGAGCAAAGTTGTATCAGTGTTTAAAAGCAGTAAAACATTTCAGCAAAGGTGGATTCTGAAAACTGTCCACGGCAAAGAACAAAACAATTAACGGAGGAGGAAACACTCCCAAAACGTTCTTAGCAGTCGTGCTGAAAGTCGTAAAAATTGACTGCAGCGAGCACGTACTTGCACACCATTCTAGTTCGAATGTTCCATCATCCGACCCCTGGGACGGCACGTGTCCATGAGCCAGATGAGGTGAGAGATGAAACATTAACAATGAAATACCAAAAGGGTTTTAACTACCAGAGGAAAGAACTGTGAATTAAAGACGTTGTGACGGCGTCCGGACTGTTCCAGTTGAGTAAACCTCCCTTCCCCCCATCTGCTGTTCCCACACGGTCAAAACAAATGAACGACTTGCTCTCACTATGACCCCGATCTGTTTGGGGTTAGAATGAGGTAACGGAGGACGGATGGAGCGCGTGCGTGATCCGAGCTGCGTTGCCCTTTGGAGGAGCGGCTCTCCCGCGCAGCAGGAAGTGGATTCACCGGGTCGTCATGTAGCGTTTCGGTGCGCTGAAGTCTTGAACAAATAGGCCTGGACGTTCTCCGTCCCGCTTTAACGAGAGCAGCCAGCGACGCCGCGTCAGTGCTGCTGCATTAACTGTTCCCACATGCTGCGGAATTCTAAAGCACAGCACCTGTAATCCCCCCCCGTTTGTTAATACTTTACACGCGGGTTCAGGGTCGACGTTACTGAGTCTGAAAGGTTGGCGCGGGCCTGCGGTCCCAGTTTGATCCTTCTGTTCGCCTCTCATTCGCACCTGCTTACAGTTTTACAGACTTCGACTGCTGTAACTTTTAGGTGCTTGTGTAATGTGTTCTGTTAATAACACCCACATAACGGCACACGGACTAACTCGCGGGTCCTTTCGCAGCGTAATCATTTTCCATCTGTCTTTGTTAATGTAGAAAGAATACCGAAAACATATGACTGATTGGACGCGTCTGTTACAGTCAAACAACTATGTCTGCTGTGATTGGTGTGACGCAAAACAAAGTGGTCGTGGAAACACGGATACTTCCCACGCTAAAAAGGAAACTGCCCCCGTGGTGGGCGGAAGGTCTGATTTTAAAGATTTTAGTTATTTTTTCTTTAATTCCTGGAAACGGATCAGAGGCATTAATGTTGAATAAAATTTCAATGTAATTATTCAGGGGAGATTTGGAACAGGGGAGCATTTAGGCCGTTATCCCGTGTATTATGCAGGGAATTACCAGCTATCTGCATTTGGCAAGAGGATCTAAGTAAACACCCCAAATGAATGAAACAGGCAACCTAGAATCTGACTAAATGAAACTTTTGCTCTTGGGAGCTCAGGTTTAATGAGCAATAACCCAGCTATTCTCTATAAAGAGTAACGAGAGCTGGACACGTTGTTTGAGGCGGCGCCCCCTTCTTATGAAAGCTGTGCAAGTAACAATGAAGTTCCAAGTATAAGATTCTAATAAAATAAGATGGATCTTGTGACGCTGTTCTGCATCAATGGTCTCATAGAACAAGCACGTAGCGTAACCCCCCCCCCCCCCACCTCAGACGCTCCTACGTGCTCTGGGAGGGAATCGTACTATGACTTGGCTTTTCCCGTTTCTGTCTTTTATTTGCAGATCTTTTGGTGGTTAACAAGAAAAAATAAGAACCCCTAATGGCTGGAGTTCAGAGAGGGGGCAAGCCAGATTGCAAAAGAATTGCTTTGAGTGGTGGATCGGCATTGCAGGAATTTTTTAATTTCCTGTTACTCAATAATTCTGCTCTAGTTAGGTCCATGGACAACATCCCGCGCTGTAACGTGTGTGATCAGCTCAATCCATCGGACAGATGCAGGGGAAACGCGCTTCAATCTGTTATCAGTGGCGCACGACGCGGTGGCCCTGTGCGACCGGCCTGGCGGGGGAACACACTGGGTGTAGTTTTTTGGGGGGCGGAGGTCAGACAATGTGGTCCGGCTCAGTTATGTCACACGCTGGGGATGCACCTCAACTCGAGCGGCTATGTCAACCTCCGGGCCTTTTATGAGCTCATGGTGATAAAGAGGAACGATTCCGCCGTCTTTTACTGGGGAAATAAAGAAAACAGTGAGATGAGGAGCAGAACGAAGTGAGCCGTAAGTGCTTTACTGTGGGGGCGTTGACTTCCAGGCCTGCGGGGGCTGGGGGGGGGGGTTTCTGGCGAGGATCTTCCCCTCCTTAACCTCCAGCCCTCCTCCCTTCCCACTGCGCGTTCGTCATGGCTGCTCGGGGTCAAATAAATCACCTGCCATTGCAGGTGCTGACCTGTTGTTTATTAGTAAATGTCTAAAGGGAGGAGCTGCAGAGAGGTAGTCGAGGGGTTAAAGCACTAGTCTTGGGTCTTAAGGTTGATTTAGCAGCCCCTCTGGGAGGCTGCTGTACTACCCTGAAGAAATGAATGCCAGTAAAGCCCGCAGTGACTGATGTTTGAGAGAGTCTTAATTGTCTTGTTAAAAAGAAAGACTTGGGTGAGGAGGAAGAAAACGGGATCTTGGTGCTGAGAGGTTTCATGGCCAAAACAAACTGCACATTGAAGGTGTTGTGACGACATTGGAGCTGAAAAATGCTGCTGACAGCCAGCTCTCATTTGTGACCTATGTTATTTAACTTTAAATGAAGATAGGGATAGCATGCCTGACAAATCTCTCCTTCACAAGTTTATGATCATTTATCAAAGCCATCACATTAAATCATACATCTGTGCTTTTTTAGACAGTAAACAGTTAAGGAATACCTGACTTTCAGTTTGTATGAGGAACTATTCCCCAACATTTAATCATATGTCACGCTTTTAAATGGTGGAGGATTATAAAGGGATTATCATACTATGAGAACGCTGACTGTCAGAAATGACATGACACAAAACGACTTCAATCATTGCCTCATAACTGAAACAATACAGGCGTATACAGCACAACCTTTGAAACCAGCCGGGATTGACAGCAGCGCCTGATCTCCAGCTATCTAATAAAGGACACAATTGTCTCTTCACTCTTGACTTTGCTTTCTGAAGCATGTGAGCTTGAAAGACACCAAAGCACTGCGGGCCAAAGCATAAGACTCACGCTGCCGCCATCCAACAATGACAGGCACCTTCCACCAAAGACAAGTCAACCTGAACATTTTTAAATTAAAATAGTGATTGTCTAAACATTTATACACCCGATTTCTATGTACATACGCTTTTGTCTAGACAGCGCGTTGCCATAAAGCGGCTAAAACAACATTAGCCTGTGAGAGCGGCGCAAAATATCTGTATCAAGTGATGTCATCTGCCCATGTAATGTAAAGCTAAGATGGAGCTCGATCAATTAGGATTTGCAGCGGAGCAGAAAATAGCTTATGACAGAGCTGAGGTGCAGGAATGTATGAGGGAAAATAAAAGTTCTCCTCTAAGACGCTCGGCTTCTGCAGATTCACAAGGTACAAGCGTTCCACTCCTCACAGGAGAAAAAGCCTCTTCATATTTGTCAGACATTCATACAATTTTTAACAAATTAATTACAATGTATCGACAGTAAACATCAACATAAACTGCATTTAACCAGGTGTTGTTTTCGTGAGAATATTGTGTAATTTCGAATCCAGTTGTGGTCACATTAGACAAGCAACAAGTTCTCACTTATCTGACTGGACTGTAACAATTGGAGCATGTTGAGCTTTGACTTCAGGGGAGCTGCCAGCTCACCCGCAAGAATTGGCCTTTTTTCAAATACTGTGTTGTTTCTTACATGGTTAAAGTTGAAAATGACTAAAATGATGCAACTACGCAGCCTATTTATAAATGGCCGTGTTATACTTGGTTGTAGTCAAGCGTCTATCTTTACAACATGGAAAAGGAAAACAATATGCTGCAAAGTTTTAATTCTTTTTATTGATTTTACAAAATATTCCAGACAGAAAAGGGGAACATGGCTACCGCAAAAGGGTTGGGGTGAACCTCTCACTTTATGACTGCTGGGAGACTTTGTAACTGACCGTCTGTAAAACGTAGCTGAGGCGAAGATATAGTTGAGGTTTCATAATCTAAAGACACAATCTCTGACTGTCACATCAGTGAACCTGTAGAGTTGATCTTTTCATACCCTATAATTTGTAGCAGATACTATCAGTATGGATATTGGCACGTCAGAATGAGCTAACTGATGAATCACTTTAAAGGACTTATTACCTGCTCAATCTGTCTTATCGCTTTCATCTGCACCGTCTTAAACAGAAAACTTCCTCTCGCTGAGCAAGTCTGTGCAGCGGGTCATTCCCAGTGACGGCTCTGATCGCGTCTGCTGTTGAGCAAGAGGTTGAGAGTCGCGGCTTGACGGGCAGGTGTAATAAGCCCGGGAGTTGAGATGTCACCCGTGGGTGCAGCCCAGGGCAAAGAAGGCCCAGCGAGCGTCTGAGGATTCCTGGGCTATAATGTAACTCTTTGTTCCCGTTGTACCGCAGAAACAGGAAATATGTCCACGCTTGACGTGTTCTTGTAATGCCGGGGTAATGAGTGTCAAAAAGCAGCGGACATTCCAAATACCTTTTGGCACCGAGCATCTCTGCGTGTTAAGAACCTCAGGCCAAATGCAAGTGGAGCTGCAATTATTTCACCTGCGAAGATGTGATTCATGTCAGTTGTGGGCTTTGGGGAGCAGGAAACAGTAAGGAAGAAAAAAAAAAAGTTATTAGTTATTATATCAATAAATTTGATCTCGGATGAGAACTGGATGAACTTTGGATGAAACTGACTGACTGTGTCTGTAATTCATTACAGAAATAGAACATACTGAAATGCCTGCACAAAGCGCGGTTTCTCTTAGTGCCCAAACATTATTGTGTGTGAGTGATTCATTAATGACTGAGTCAAATTTGAACAATTACATAAACACGCCAAGCAGCATTTTCTTGCCACAACACAAACTCATCTATCCATGTTTTTAATTTTTTTATCTACCCTATTCAAGGACGGCGGTGTGCACCCCACAATGCTAAATGCTGTTAATCCTGGCCTCAGGCCTCAGACGACAGAAATACACATTTGCAGCTGCTTTAATTACCAGATTTCCAAAAAAACAAACAATAAATCTGCCTCAGATAGAGATGCTGGTGTAAAACAAACAACCTCTGGGCTCACAGACAGTTATCGCCGTGTTCTGATGTCTGAGGGAGATTAGCATAAATGCAGCGTATATTGAGGAAAAGCCTCCTACGCAGGGGGCTTGTGACACTTGAAAAGTGTGTGAATCCTAGTTTCCCCAAAGTCAAGTCCCTCTCTCCTTTCCGGCGCACTGGTCTGCAACGGCACGGACTTTCGGGGAGGTTGTTTTCCGAGTTGATTGAGAGAAACATCTCAGTCTTTTTGGAACAAGGTGTGTCTGTTCCACGCATGAGTAATACCTCCCGCGGGACAAAGTCAGCTCTGTTCGCTCCCCGACCACCCGAGTATCACAGCCCAGCTTTTGAGGGTTTTGATTATATTTTATGAGTCCTAATTGTGAATGACCTGGCCCGCAGGAGGCTCCATTGCATCTGAGGGGAAGGAGGGTCCGGCCTTTACCTCGGCCGATCCTCGCGGCCGTCTGCTGACCTCCACCTTCACAGGACGGTGAGGGACACGTCTCAAGTTCATTCTCCCCTTGGGTGGTACGGCTCTCAGCTTACCTCCACCTGTCCGCCGGGGCCGGCTTCTCCCTTCACCCCTCGCCCTCCGGCTCCTCTGTGAGACTACTTAACATACCCCGCTCGGCTCCTTTTACAGCGCTCCAGCAAAACGCCGCCATTGTTTACCAACACTAATTTGAGGGAAAGCGCTGCTTTCAAGTGGAGTTTCGAGGCGGCGTTGCAGTTGGGTTCATGTAACAGGATGTGAATGGAGCTACGAGTTAACTTAAACCTCATATTAGTTTGAAAACAAGCCAACTGAGTTTTTTTCACTCTGAAGTCGAGTGGCCGATGCTCTCTTTGGGTAGTAACATAAGAATGTGAGTCTAACCCTTTATTAAACTGCAGATTCCTCATTGTTTGCATAACCCCAAAGTGACTCCGGAGTCACATTTGTTCTCTAGGCCTCCGTACAGCGGAAAAATGGCCGCTGCATGACCAGGATCTCTTTGATGCAATAATGAAAACAAATGAGTGTAACACGATATTATATTGGGGAGCGGCGCACTTTCAAAGCTGACATCGCGGGGAATTGAGGTGCAACCGGGGAAACGCTAAGCTATGTTTGTCATCACTCTCAGCGTTGTGTCTCGCGCAAATTATTTCCTCCAGTTCACTTCAGGGTATTGGTCTTCTTAGGCTTTCAATTAATCAAAGGAAGCTCAGCTCCAAATGTCTGTGGCGGGCAGCTTTAACTGACCCCGGCCGTGCTGCGAACCTAAAGCCATATTTCATTATTCTGGTCCTGCTTTATGCTTTAAGTAAAAAACAAAAACTCCTGTTGCAAAAATACCATTTGAAAAAATCCAATTTCTGCTTAAATAGAACCCGTTAGAAATGATTAGTATTGCTGAGATAAATATGGTGTTAGGACAGAACCCAATTGATCATGTTTGAATTACTGAGCCTTATCCTCTGTATTTACATAAACATCATTTATCCTTGTAGACTCGGTAATACCTGCGATTTAAGCCGAACCTGAGTTATTTTCTACAAGCTCACCTGTTGTTCTCATAAGGAAATCAACGCCTCTCTCCGGCTGTATAATAACACTCCCGCTGGAGAGTAACGGCTTAATTCGCTCTTATCACTTTTGGTTGTCTGGCTCGCAGTCAAGCCGAGGTCCAAGAGGTGAAATGAGTTTGGCAACCTCAACTCCAGGCGCGACAAGAGAACACACATCATGCTACAGTTAGTGGAGAAAGAGAGGGAAAATTGCCTGCATAAGCAGGAAAGATAGAGTTTCATCGCTGACCCACTAAAAACGCACACTCGTCTTTGGCAGACTTCAAACGTGTAATCGGCAATCATTTTTCAATGAGCCCCAGAGGAGCACATTTTAGTGCTCCACCAAACAGTCTGCTGCTTTGTGCTCTCTAATCCCTCACGGTTATGCATCACGGGGAGCCAGTGGTCGTTCTTTAGGCGGAGGTTAACCCCCCACCTCCAGACGCACAGACGCACAGACAGACAGAGCTCCGGTCCTCCCCTCCGCTGGCTCGGCTCTGCCTCGGCCGCAACGTCTGTGTCCGTCAGAAAACACTCACTTTCTATTGGTGCAGCCCTCATATTGAGATTGTCTTTTGATCTGGAGGCTGCACAAAATGCTAATGAAACATGAGCCCATAAATGGCCTTCTCATCTGCCTTGTTAGGCTCTATGAGGAGGTTTCACCAGCCCCTTGGCTTGAGCCCTGCCTCTTCTGGACACACACACACACGCACACACACTCCAACACGCACACAGCTGTCGTTTCTTAACCCCTGCTTGTGTTCTCAATATGAGACGTATTGTGCTCGGGAGAAGAAGAAAAAAATCATACGCAAGGAAGCCAAAAATCTAAACAGCGCTTAAACTGGCCGGTGGAGGAGAGTATTTGTGTGATGAGAAAATTCTCCAGGCTCTGGCTCCGTCTCATTAATAAGAAAAGATGAACGCTCCCCACTGCAATTAAGAGTCAATCTCCTGCATTAACTCAGCGCCCTGCGGCCACACACACAGCACAAAGACAACAGGCCGTCCCCTGTCACTCATTTTCCTGGGGTGAGCAGTGCGGAGAGCACTCCCGAGATATATTAAATTAGATGCCCCGTCCTTCTGGGCGTACCGGGTGAAACTTAAACCTGGACATTGTAATGCTGGAAGGAAAGCAGCTCCGACCGTCTCTCGTTTGATCGTATTACAGCGATCATTTTAGTGTCCTGCATACCTGCAAACTGTAGAGTATGAAAAAGGTGCCAAAATATGAAACTGAATTCAATCCAGACGTGGTGGGTACAAACATTTAATGATTTCAATACACAAATAAAAGGCGATGGTAGCGTTTTGAAACCAGAAACCCAACATTTCACCTATTATTTATTTATATTTTGATCAGGCATGACAGAGCAAATGATAAGCTATTTTAGTACAAAAATACACTTTGAGCAGCAAAAGTACTCGACCATTCCAGCACAATATGTATCTCTGGATTATAGTTAGTGATGCATTCCACTGTGATCATTTTAATGTTACCGCTGGTAAATGTGCAGCTCTATTAAATGTATTAAAAGTTTTGCATGGCTCTGTTCATAGTACTCAATACTCTGATTGGTCACCTAGTGAATACAGTCCGCTGCTCTGAATGATGTGGATTAATGTGGATTTAGTTTGGATCTCCTTACACAGCCAGCAGAAAAACATTCAAACATTAACAAATCAAATAATTCTTAACCACAAATGTAGTACTATAATGTTGTTTATGGCATAATTGCTGGACATTGTCTCTTACATTGTTTTTATTCTAATAAAGGCTTGTGAGTTTCCTCCTGGAACAAATAAAACCCTAATTTGCATTTGTATTAATACATATTATTTAATGTTTATATTTATTATTAATTATCTGAATCTGGAACGTAACTAGTAACTAAAACTCAAAAAAAAGATGAGTAAAAATAAGCAATGGTTCATGACAGGTCTCACTGTACAAAACGAGTATGGCAACATGAAAGTTTGTTATTGATAGAGTTCACAATAGAATATGTGCCAGCACACACAAAGGCGGTCGCTATCAACACGTTCTCCATCCAATGAAACATACAATGGCAGCGAGCATGTTTATTTTTCACAAGCTAGCTCCCTAAATATTGATTTCATTATAACATTTCTTCGTTAAAATGATTTGTTCTTTGGTATTTATTGAGCAACCACTAACAGAATGACTTCCACACGCGTGACGCTTTTCTCAATGTGTTAGGTGGACGTGGAGTCGCGAAGACGTCTCACACGCAGCTGTTTTAGACTGTGTGACACTCAATAAGAAAAGCAGGTTTGGACAACTCACTATTGTGAACAGCAATTTGAACAGCAAACATCATTAAGCACTCTGAGCGCAATATTCATCAAACAAGATTAATGCAGCACTCAAAAGGAGCGCAATGGCGGGCGACAACAAACAGACAGTCATTTCAAAGAACGCGCTGTGGGCCTGATGGGAGAAAATCTCAGCAGAAATACTGAGGATAAACACGCCACTTGAAAACCATCATTCTGTTTATTATGTCACATCATCGAGTCAGTGTAGGACCAGCAGACCAAACACAGCCGATGAATGAAAGGGTGTGTGTGTGTGTGTGTGTGTGTGTGTGTGTCTGTTCAAGAGTCGGACAGAAAACAAGAGACAAGTGGAGGGATGGGAGATTGAGTAGGGGATGGGATGGAGGGAAGGGGGGGGGGGGGGGGGGGTCTGGCATAATGAGTGACATATTGTGAAATCTTTACCTACAAAGCAGAGACTTCTTCCATGCAAATGAGACTCCCTCGATAAGGATCTGTTTGATGGGACACGTGCGGAATATGAGGCAGTTAATTCCCTAATTAGTATTCAGCGGAGCTGATTGGCAAAGACCAGGGAGAGGCAGCCGGAGAGCATGTCTGCAAAACCCAATATTGATTTGTTTAATGGTGTCAGGAAGTCAAAAAATCACAAATCTCCTGTCAATTGTTTATGAGGCTGTTTAGCGGGCCAATAGATGCCCCTCGCTTAATTAATACCTCATTACGGAGATGTGATTATATGCTTGAACTGTTAATGGGGCCCCTGCATTTCAAAGACCACCATAAAAGGTGTTTCGACAAACAAAGCGGGGGAAAACACGCTATCTGATGAGTCCCAGTGTGTTTGTTGATTTGGGACTCTTTTGTTTGTTGTCTTCCCATTTTATCCTTTCATTATTCACAGCATCCCTGCTGGAAGGCTCGTTCTCATTTTTTCTCTGCTTTTATCCAATTTAAGTTTCTATCGTTATTTAACTTGCGTTACCATTTGATGCTCCATACGTCAGGTGACTCCGTCTAATACATGATAAACAGTTTCTGGAGATGATGGAAGGAGGTGATGACTGCGTAGAAAGTGTGTACCTGTACGACACACATCCACACGCAGACCTCGCAGGAAACATATTTTAAAAAAATCATCCTCGACAAAGAGGTCAATCCCCCCAAAATGTCTTGTTTCAAACGACAGAAGAAGTGAAGGGGGGGGGGGTGGTCCATGTTCACCTCGCCGAGCACACATGGCTGATCTGAAGGGCTCTCTAAAGAAAGTGATAATGTCATTGGTTTATGAGGACTGCTGTTGTTGTTATTCCCACTGTTCCTCGATGGCCACTAAAGCGGAAAAGTGGATCCTGGCTTTGGGTTGAAATATGAAGCTGGGCTTATTCTCCCTCTCTTTCTCTTTTTGTGTGAGCGGCGCCCAGGCATTTGCCTGCATGGTTATGGAGTTAAATGCTTAGCTCCACGGCTGGGCTTCTGCACGGTCCTCCCCCCTTCCCTCCCCCCCTCCCTCCCCCCCATTTCACTCCCCCTGACAGGATTAGCAGGTCTCCAGTGTTAGAAATACATTAAGTGGACCTTTGCAGTCACTTATTATGCCTGATTATGCAGCTGGAATGGGCAAGGTAGGCTCTGTTTGTAGTTAAATAACTTCTCAGATGCTTTTTTTTTTTTTCTACAGCAGCAATCTTCAAAGCATGAACGGGTCAGTGGCTCAGGCACAAAGCTGAGATTGATTTCCACCCTCCTACTCTTTGTTCCCGTGGTTTAAAGAGGACAGGTTCTACTAAATTAGTTTGCCCGTGTTATTAATGGAATAGGCAATTAAACTCCCGTCCAGTGTCATGGCCAAACAATGCGGCCGCACGGCCTTCCCACAGCACTGGTTAGCTCGCCAGGGTTAATGAAACGGTTAACTTATGCTGATGTATAGACGGGATTAGGCTCCATCTGGGCAGCGTGCCACCAAGTCCCAACAGCTGTCCATGTCCTACCTCAGTACAGCCATCCTCCGAGGGAGTGATGCATTCTGGGACGCTCGTCGCGGCGCTACGTATGTAAAACTAGGCATCTGCACCACCCGAGACTGCAAACGTGCCTAATGTTGACTCCTCTTGTTTTGACAGCTGGGACAAAACAACCTGAGAGTTTTGAGCTGAAACAAGTGGACAATTCAATAGTCTGAGAGAGTTTCCGTGAAATCAGCAGAGAAAGTAAGATTGACAGGAGGAAAGAGGGGGGAGAAGAAGAAACTTCACCTGGAAAGTCTACCAAACGGTGATAAGATACGTGTGCGTGTGGAAATGGGGAGGTTGGGTGTTTAGGCAGCTTCAGCTTAGTGTCAGCTGTGCTCAGATTGTCCAAAACGAGAGAATATTCACTGAAACCCAATACTGTGTTCCTCCTCCTTAACCGCGTTTGCCGTTTTGTTATTCATTCATTAACTCTGACAATGTAAACGACATTAAGGGGAACGGACCCCAGGAATGATGTGAGTGAAATCACGGGCATTTAGGCCCCGGACCCTTCGCCTGAAGTTTCAACATGGAGTGAAAGGGGGGGGGGGGTTTAGTCTCTTAGTCTCCTTCGCTTGATGGCTGTTGTACTTCGCCATTTCCTGACCCACTGTGAATAAAGCTCCGATGTATGGCAATTACCCTTGTTAAGGACGGCAGCCGTACTAATTAGCAATAACGCCAGAGGTGATGAGAATGTGGGAGCCGAAGTCGGCGTTATCATCTTCCTCAGCTCGAATACCTCACATGCGTGGCGGAGCTTCGCAGCTAAAAACGACACGTGTCGTCTGCGGGCAAAGTTTCGCCAAAGCTAAATTGATAATATTTCTATCTATATGCTCCTGTGAAGAAGAGGACTCCAGCTGACACAAGTGATCCGTTATTTCTTGGGAGGGAGGTCAGGCACATGGGGCCTCCTCACATCACACACCTCGGGCCATGAGCACTCAGCAACGCCCTCCCCGTCCCGGGCCGGGCCCTCTCACATCTGGCCCGGGACGTTTTCTCTCCCCCTGTTCAAAATGCACCAGTGGTTCCTATTTAACACCTGTTCGACTTAATTTCCATTTTCGGGGACGCTGTGGATTCCAAATCATTTATCACTTGCCAAAGTGCTTCCACATGTGCGTTGCCTTTCCCAGTGTGCAGGGTTCCTGCCCCCGGGCAACCTTTTCCAAATGTATTAAAATTCAGTTTGGTCCAAAGAAGTTCAGACACTGATGTTTCATTGTGGTGATGTCTGGTAATTATTAGTCTAAATTACGGCTCCGGCATGTGACTTGACAGGGTGGACTCGGTGTTTAAGAGGAGGGATGGGGCGAGGAGGCAGGACCGAGGTGGTCCGTCACGCTTTGTGCACTCCTAGAACCGTGTTCCCAACACTGGGATGTCAGTCAGACTGAAACAGTTTCGCCACCGTGGAAACACTTGTGTGGTTAGGGACCTGAGAGGGCCCACTGGGGCCCACTGGGGGCCCACTGCGGGGCAGCTGGGTGAAGGCTGTGTCAAAAGCACTCCACTTTGAGGGGAAGACTCCCACATGGAGCTCTGATGAACATTAAATAGCGACTGCAGTCCGGTTGATAGTTAAGGTCAGAGTTCATATTGTGAAACCGGGATTAGATCTCAAAGTGGAAAAGGATTTGAATGAGTGAAATCAGATTATGACTCGGGGCTCCTGGGTCAACAGTCCCCGAGCCTCAGCAGCACACCAACGGTGTGTAATTGGCTTTGAGACATTTTTGACTTCTCAAGACATGCAATCGACTTGGAAACGTATGTGATTTATGTTGTGTATGCTGCCTAAGAACAGCTCTTCTCGTACTTGGTTGTGTTGATCATTGTCAAGTCAACGCCTTTAATTAAGAGATGAATGTGTGGGAATGTATTTGCATGGACAAATGTGCAAAAAGTTAAGAAACAAACCAAAAAGACGAAGAGAAACAAACAACTTAGTGTGTTGTCATCATTTTGAATAATAGTTGAATAATAACCACAAATCAAGGTAGGAAATGGGAACCTTATCACCGCCACACTTTTCATGTTCTGCAATAGTGGAAGAAACATTTGCACAAACACAAAAAAAAAAGAAATGTGTTTAAATCTAATCTAATTAAAAAGGAAATTGCAACATTTTGTGTTTACAAAGTACATGTTTTTTTTTCAACGCGCTAAGCTCCATCTTCAAGTAGCCAATGTTTGAAACTGTACAGTAAGTGTGCTTAATTAAAGTGGGCTGTGAAAATGTGCGCTAATCAGATATGGTTGGTTACAAAGTCCATGAAATTACTAATTAGAATTTCATTAAAAGGTACTGCTTTATCATCTGAGGAAATCGTAACCTTTAAAATGCTTTCAGGAAGGCAGTATGCCTCTTTAAATGGGCTACAAGAGAAAACGCCTGGCTTTTGATGTAATATCTCATTTAGGATTTGAGCTAAATTGGACCATTTAAACATGTCATTGTTTTGGACGTAATTTATCAGACTAATTAATGCCAGTTATTGCCTGCGTTGGGCGGCTGACAGAACACCAGGCTCCTGCAGGAGGAGATCACAAAGACAGACGTTTAGCTTGGACGAAAACACACCGCGAGGACGCGGCTGCCAAGAACGAGTCACCTCTTTTTGATTTGCTGTTCGGTTAGACTACCTCGGATAATTAACAATCATATTTCAAAGTGTTGTGGCGAGCGCTGACCACTTACAGTTGTTTGGTGCATATTTTAAACCATGTGCGTAATCTACCGTTTTATTACAATGGTTTCCGAAGTCATAAATTATCCTCGGATATTCATGCAATAAAACCTGCATTTAACAGTCCATGCTGGTTTCAAGCTCGCATCCTTGTTGATCACTATTCCCCCTCGCCGCGTTGCTCAGGATGGGCAGTGTTAGCCGAGGGGATCATATGTCAGCACTCGGGCTTATTTATCTGAGAGACAGACTGCTGGAAGAAAAGACAATCTGTTCTCCCACTAATGACTGCCTGACTCGAGCGCCACGGAGTTCACTCCTTTCTACGCCGACTTGCAAAGACTATCGGCCGCAGATATGTGCAGAAAGCTGATTAGTTGACGGTTCACTCTGGTGACGGCCCATGAGTCAGAGGTGAGTGTGAGTGAACACAGTGAAAAGTAATACTGTAGCTTTCCCTCGTGTCGTGCCCTCTGCAGAGGTGCTGGCCCGCTGCAGATGTTGAAGCTGGAAAAAAAAAGGCAAAGAGGATAATTACCGGGCCAAAATTGTCAGCGTAGCTGGATGCAGTTTCAGTCTGACTTTGCTGCCCGACCACGTTCCATCAGGAAACCGATCGAGTCGCGCGAAAAGCGAAAGGGGAACTCGATCAAACGCGAGGCTGCCGTTGACTTAACTGCCAGCGCGGTTCAAAACAAGGCATGTCGGGAATGCAGCTGTTTAATTTTTCCCTGCCGGCTTCATAAACCTTTGCCTTTCAAATACCAACATTCTGCCTCACTGTCTACATGTGTACACATGTGACGCTTCGCCGAGTGTTTCTCATGCAACAGAAATCCTCACAACATGAACAACTCAAGTTGTGAGAAAGTAAGACTGAGGAAATAAAAACGCACACCTGTCTTTATTTTTGATATTCATGCGATCGTGTTTCCATGACTTTAAACTCGACGAGGTCGAAACACCGATTCAATTGATAATTACGGACACTTTAGTTGATTGTGCTTGATGCCGGAGGCCAAATGATGTCGTTAGTTTGATTTGTGGCACACCCTGGTTCCTCAAGTGGAAACTAATTTGCACCTTCGCGCGGGTGACACTTAGCCATTAGCTTGTGAGTGTGTCAGTACCTGTAATTAAAGCAGATGGCCAAATAACACTGTCAGGACGGTTAACAAAGTAGGGCCTCTACATGGTCCTAATTCCCTGCCCGTTTGCCTCGGCCAATTCCCCCTGCACGTTGTTACAGAGGACTTGTTTTTGTCCCTCGGTTTGGGCCTTATTGAAGCAGTGGTTACAATTAGGCAGTGCAGTAAATAGACTTGGTTGAGAACAACAGAGGGGACGTTTAGGCGACAGCCTCTGTGATATGCCAGATATTCCCTTAACTGACTTGAAATGAAGCCCGCTAATACCTAACGGCCTAATCTCCACAGCACAGGTACTCGTGGTTTGAATCATCTTCAATCAGCCCCAGAAAAGAAAGGGTTGTTTCCCTAAACCCTTTTTTTTTGTTTTTTTCTTTTCCTGGAAGCAAAGAAAGAAAGTGCACCATGGGAGGTCACTAAATTAAAGCTGTGACAGATCTGTAAGTTAGTGTGCGGTTGGGCTTATATTTGAAAATAACCCAGTGAGATTCCCATTAGCCCATTTTCTCTAAACTAGTTCCAAATTTTCGGTCCGTCCCCCTTAAATTGCGAGATGTGTTTAAAAGCACCACACTGAGATATGTGCTAAATACCAGCTGAGCAAAAAAAAATAAAAATCCCCCTATCTGTCATTAAATAGATCATAGAGTATAATCATGGAACAAATGCTGCGATAGCGCATTCAGCAGTTCTCTGCAGTCACTATACTTTCTGACGTGACACTACAGCGCATAATGCAGCCTGTAATTATCTGTTTCCTGAAGGTGGAGGGCTGCGTAAAACTGCCATGAGCTCCTGTGTGCGACTCATAAAAAGCTTTCCTCCTCTTTGGCAATCGCCCGCGTGGACTGACTCACTGGGCTTCAACGGAAACCGAAGCAGGTTCACACCAGGAGGGGCAGCAGTACAGCAGCCATCTGGTTAAGGGAACAAAGAGCAGTAAAATATAGTGCCCGCCCACGCGCTGCTTACTGCACAAACCTGTATTCTTATTCCTTCATTTAGGTGAGGTGTCAGCTTTGGAATCGAAGCTCATTATGAGCTTCCTAGAAGAAAAAAAAATCTCCTTTCCCCCCCGCCCCCCCGTCCGGCTGGACTGCCGTCATGCTCCCACCTATGCAGCGTCATGCAGCTTCTATATCGGGCCTTGACATGACCCGTCATCCCCGCAGACCACCGCAAACAGGCAGGAGAACACGGCACGCACGCCTTTAAGCACTGCGAGATTAAAGACACTGAATAAACATAATCAACACGGGCGACAGTCCAGTGCCTTATCTGGGAACACTCTTGCGAGACGTCGACCTCATGCTACTCAGATTGGTGGAGGGATTGAAGCGCTTTCTTAATGATATGGCAAACGGAAGCAGGGTTTTGTGTGCGTGTTTGTGTGTTTGTGTGTGTGTGTTTATGCGAGTGCTTTTGGTGGTGGAGGTAGAGCAGGAGAAGAGAAAGAGAGGGTAAAAAAAAAAAACGAACATTAATTATTAGCCCCAGTGGGATCTCTTATATTCTGTCTAGCCTGGACAACACCAATTAATACAGCAATTATTATCCTGGCCCGTAGCACAGGGTTGACTAAGCTGGCTTGCCTTCTGACGATTATGGCGTGAGGGGGAGCAGCGGAGGAGAGGCATGCTGGAGCGAGATTATTCATCTCACACTAAACCCCTGCTTTTATGATGCATGGGGTGATGGGGGAGATAGCCAAAAGAGCCAAAGAGTAATTTAGTCTGCACATTTCAACTCAGCATTACCGCAACACAATCTCCCTATAGATTAATTTCTGTTGGGTGTCATCTTTAGCAGTGTAGGGGGGGAGGGGGGGGGGGGGGGGCATCAATTCGATAAAGAGTGAACCGCACGGATATTTTTCTCGTATTGTCGGAGTAACGTAGCGGGCCTTTAAGTCTGAGACCCTCGAGATCCCGTGTGACAGGTGCACGGTTCACAGTGCTACTCCTCTCCTTCTAGCCCCGAGGTCTTATCCAGGCGGTGACCCAGCCCTGCACTGCATTCATTTCCTAAACATTGTCTACCCCCCCCCCCCCCCCCCCCTCCTCCTCCTCCTCCCTCTCCTGGCCATGATTCCTTAGCAGTGGACGCAGATGTAAGCAATAGCTCCACCTAGTTTCAGCTCTCGCCCATGTGCTCCTCTGTTTTTTCTTTTTAGCAGAGCAGCACAGGCTGCCGAACGGGGCTCTGATCTGCAGCTTCGAATGAAACACCGATCCCGTATTATCCTCCCCTGCTCCAGTGAAATTATCCACCGCGCTCCATTCTTCCTCATCATCTTTTTTGGACGGGCGAGCTCCCTGTCTCTCTCGTATTCTATTTCTGCGCCTCCCCGGTCCTCTCCCGCAGTGACAGCCCTTGCAGGAGCATCTTAAGCACATGTGCCCCCTTTTCCCCGCAGCCGGTGTAAAATCTGTGCTGACAGCCAATGAAAACAACACGGATGCTTGCATGTTATCTTGACGTGGCCATGTTAAGCTTCGCTCTCGTGATGCTAAGTGGTCGTCATAAACCTTTTAGGATCCGCGCCGCCTAATATGGACTTTTTATGAAGACGTTGTGCTGTGTAATGTGTTTAGGTTGAGTGAGGACATACAGTCGGCAGCCACTGCTCGCTGTCACGGAGCTCAAAAGTCAGCCACTTCAGCGAGACAATGTGGGAGCTGCATTCAAAAAGAAGCGGCAAGGTGTTTGCATAGATGCCTATTCCGTCCCCTGAATGCACCGCTTTTCACGCCACAGCAGATTTGACATCGGAATCATTTTATATATATAAAACGGTTGTATTGCGGTGGCTTTTTTAAATGTTCCACTGTCTGCTGCTCTCTAATCTATCTCCGCTTTTTCTGCGGGATCAATTGTCAAAACAATTACAGTCTACTGAATCTGGTCTAACAAGCCCTTGGAGTACTAAGAATGATTAGATGGCGGGTATTACATGAGGAACCCATCTCTGGATTAGTGATGAACACAATAAATTCTGAAATAAGTGGAGGAATATGTACATCCCTTTCATGGAAGACGGTTAGGTGATTGCTGCCACGAGAGGATTTGTCAGCATAACACAGGATCTCAAACAATAATGTGTGTGCGATAGGACACCATGGAACACATTCAGTGCCGAATTCTCTGCCTGTTGTGTAAATGGATTTCTCACTCCGTGCAACCGAGCGAAGGGCCGGAAAGAATTCTGCCCAGTTTCATCATCGTCTGAATACATTAAACCCGCCTCGCCATCATCATCATCATCATCATCATCATCATCATCATCATCGTCATCGTCAAAAGGAGAAAGCAGCATTTATTTATGAACAAAGTTAAATCCAGGCACAAATGTCGGACGGATCACAGGTTTTATTCAGTAATTGGTGGAGGTTCTCTCCAGCAGGAGCGTCATTCATTTACAGCGGTGTTGTGTTGCGCCTCAGAGACCCGGCCAGGCCTCTGAGAGGAGGCGCTGTCATTGTCACCGCGAGGTGTAGGGTAACAGCTCTTGAGCAGGTTGTAATTAGAGCGGCTGGGGTGTAATGAGGGTGCAAGATTCCTGCTCTTGCAGCCGGTGCCAAACTGGACCGGGCCGCCGGTGGCACACCGCTGAGCGGCGTCCCAGCCGCCCGGGCGGCTTTGGATTCAAGCCGCTGGATATCTTTTACCTTTCAGCCGACCTGGAGAGGCTCCCAACAGGTGGTAATCTTAATAATAACGATCACATAAGTGTTTCTCAAGAGACAGAGGTGGTGCTTTGGCTCGGAAGATCAGTGAGACGTGAAAGAATTTGGGATTTACTGACTAAGAATCGGTAAATTTACTGATGTAAGTTATGAGACAAAATTGTTTAGTTTATTCACGACGTTCTCTGACCCGTCCTCTTTTCCTACGGTGACATTCTGACTTGCTCACAAGATGTGTACAGTGCAACACACACACACACACACACACACACACACGCCTCTTTTTGCACTCTTGGCGAAATGAAAACTTCTGTCGGAGTCAGATTGAAATTTATATCAGTTTGTCAGGCGCAAGCCAAACACGATCTTACTACCCTATTTTGATAAGTTGTGTGCCAGAGATAGAGAAGAAATTGAGGAAAGTGGGAGGAAAGTACCCCACACTCCACACGCCAGATAAGTGCAGAAACCAAGATTCCTCTCACTGCTCCATCAGCGAGGACTCAACCTGACCCTAAAAAAAAAAAGAAGCTTTTGATGGAGATTCCTCTTTACATAATATTCCTCCCTCGAAGACACTCGCTTAAACGGCACAAAGTTTCTGAGAAGAAACAGCATCCATCACTCACAAAAACCATCCAGCGGCACACTGGAGTGTTTTTATTCACTTAAAGTAATTTTGCTTTGCTCCGGGTAACGTAATGTGTGTGTGTGTGTGTGTGTGTGTGTGTGTGTGTATCGTTGACTGTGACGCACCAGGAGTTCATCAAAGTACAAACTGCCTCCACCGTACGTGATTGAAGTTTTAAATTAGTTTGTGAGCAGTTCTCCATCTGACACTTTGGAGACAACACAGCGGAGGAACTGTAATGAGTGGATTGTAGTGGGCGCAGGGGGGAGGGTTACGTCGATAAAGTGTTGACATATTATTTTCTTCCCTTGTTTATTTATTTTCTCTTAATGAAGAGGAAGCCTTTATCTGCGGCTCAACCACCACCATGAAATTCTTTTCCTGGGCTGCGAGCGGAGTCAGCCGGCGGGTCACACAGTTCCACCGCGTCGGAGCAATGCGACTCATTACCGCTCTGCCACAGAACAGAACCACAATAAAAGTGCCCCTCTCCACCGGGGCGGGGGGGGGGCAGGCCGCTGCACTCGTGTGTCCGGCCTCGAGAGCGAAACGGAGTGGGCGAGCTGTGGCTGACGCCGGCAGGGGGGGTCGAGTCGGGATCCACTTTTAGTTTGCTGCAATGTGAAACACTGCAGTGTGAAAGTGACCTTTGCCCCGGCTCCCGACGCCTCCATGCCTGACTGTTCTTCCACCGGGCGGGATCACTTCAAATGACTCATTATGTTCGTGGATGTGGTCGGTTGGAGGAGTCGGGGCATGTGGCGAGCCGGGGAGGGACGGATATTTTTGGGCCGCTGGGGGCGGACCCCCGCAGGCCGTGAACTCCGTAATGTAGGCCATCGCAGCAGCCAGTGTGGCTGAAGAGGCGCTGCAGAAAACCACTCGCCAGGCGGCCGCAAAAATGTCAATACAAGGGAAAGAATGTCTCTGGGAAAATGTCGAGAGGATTAATCAACACCTGTACTCTTTGGATGTGGATATAAAAATGGCTCGAGGAGACGGTGCAAACTGAGAAAAACGTGTCATTCTTTGCATTCTTCATCTTGTGAGCAGATGAGTAAACGTGTGCTGGAAGGAGACGAGGACCAAGGTCCAGCTCAACACAGAGAGACAGTTTAGGATTATTACCAGACTTATTCTCAAAGTCAAGTTGTTAATCAAGAAAATCACCTGAAAAATCTGAAATATAACTACTCATTATGCCTGATTATTTCACTATTGCTCATTTTTGTTGAATGTTGATGTAAAACATCAACAAAATAACCAGTGATTATACCTCAGTGATAATTCAATAACTCAACCCAAACCTATAAAATAATGATATTAAGTGAACTTCATACATTCAACTATTTACTAAATGATTTATTAGAGGCAAATACTTGTTTGAATCTCTCCAAGAATGAGATGTTAATCAAATACAGGAATGTTCCTTCCTTCTCCCTGGGTTGGATCTTGCCTCTAGCCCGACGTTTAGTGATGCTCAGCAGATTTATATTCATGAAAAACATCAAAACATTTCCTATCATCAAGTTATGTGAACTTCACTCATTCAAAATCACAGCAGCTTTTAGTCCTCACGTGAGTGAGTTTTGTGCAATCTCCTCCAAATGTCTGCAGCCAAACACATGCGAGAATAATAGTTATCGCAAAACTGCTTATCGGTACTTGCACCTATTACTTTCCCACTTGTTATAATGAACAAATTACACTGCATTAGTGCAGCAGACGTGCTTTGTGACCTTACACTGAGTGATACACAGCTATGTTGTGTGTGCTGATATGTAGCGAGCGGATGATGTTATGAGGCGATAATGACCGAGCTGAGGTAATTGCTCTGCCAGCAGGAGACCTGTAATTACTGCGCTGTGATTATGTAAAGGACTTTGCTGATATTGAACAGGTGAGCGAGGTCCTGTTGATGTATTGGGAGCATCCGCAACAGGGACTTAATTTACAAATATCAAAATTACACCTTGCTGTGAAGAGGATGAAGGCGGTACAACAGGACCTGTATGTAAACACCATACGTATCACGTCTAACACTACAATGCCTTTATTAATCTGATCATGTGATCACATTATTTATGGGGAGATTACGCGTGGCTTCTTTACCTAATTAGAGAGGTGGCTTTTATTGTTTTTATAGCAATATTATCTTAGAAATTTGGCAATCAACATAGTATTATTTGCATGCTAATTAAATACTGCAAGGTTTGTTGAACTTGGAGGCCAGATGGACATTCTATTTTTTTTATATATATATTTTTTGACCAAGAAAAATACTAAAACCAACAATTAATTGATCATACAAAGAGCTCAATTGTAATAAGTTGTTTAGTGCCCAGAACATACGTGTTAAAGTTAGTGAACTTTATATTTCTATAAATGTTTGTGACTCATCTCTAAGGATCTCAATCTCCAACACCTCGGCCACATCACTTGCACCCAATTGCCTTTCCCCCCCCCGAGGGTCAGATAAAGGTCAGTGGTGAGAACGCTGAGCAGAGCTCGGCCCGCCATTGGGCCCGTCTCGCCCCCTCGTTGGTCGGACGCTATCTGTCTCCCCGGGACGGGAGGATCAGCAGCAAGGTGCAGCACCTCGCTGTCACTGCCCACCTCTTCATTGCTTGCACCTGCTAAAACATTCGAGGTATTTGAGCAGCAGGGAAACACATTTGCTTTTCATTTAACCTGCCTTTGGAGACCTTTGAAGTACATAATAGCAGAGCAGCAAAGGCGGCCCTCCCACCCCCCTTAATCATTTACCTAGTAAAGGCGCATTCTCTGCAGCTAACTCGTCAAGCGGAAAACGAGTTTGGCCCGCTGTTCCTCTCCCTCCCTCCCTCCCTCCCTCCTTTGCCCTCTCTGGGGGCCTGTTTTGCTCTGTGTGTCACTCCCTCCGTTCGCACACGCAGTCGCCCGCTGACTCTCCCGCATGTGAGTGAGGGAGGCACGCAGACGCTCGCTGGCCACGTCTGGGCGGGAGGCGTTTCACGAGATGCTGTGGCTGGCGGCCCGTTGATGCGAAGCGGTTAATTATCTCTCACGTCCAGTCGGGAAGAAATGTCTTGGCGCGGGCGATGTGGGCCTTTGTATTTTCGGTAAGATAATGAGACGTCTGTGCCTCAACAAGGAACGTGGAGATGATCTGGTCCTAAGTACGAGTTGGGAACGGAGCCAGATTTAGCCAAAATGTTTAATCGTCTTCAGTGGCTATAGCATATGCTTCAATTTCTGTCTGTGAATGTCCTTATTAAACAGATGGGACTGTGTGTGTGTGAGTGTGCGCGTGTATGTGTGTCTAAGGGGGAGTAAAGAGAAGCAATTATAGCAATACAAGACTGTAGTTTCATTCATACATATATAAAACCTAGTGGCCTTTTTCATTCTGATCTGAGCTTTTCTGGGATGTTTAAGAAATATCTTTTACAAATGAGACATCTGTTGATGTTTTTGGCCCCATCATCCTTTAATGAGAACCACTGGAGAGAGACTGGTTCTCATGACTTCACACACTATCCTCAACTGTGAATTCTCATCTGGATCTGGGTCTCTTTTAATAGGCATTATTACACGCAATAAGATGCAGCCCAGAGTCGCAAGATGCTCGCTTTGGAAGTGTCATGTGGCAATTCGCCTCACCAGCTAAGGCATATTTATAGTGTGAATCAGGCCGAACCTGGAAACAGGGAGGGATTTGGATTATAAAAACAGTGATGGGTGTGTTAAGGGCTGAAACAATGTGGCCAATCAGCACTCTCCCCACTAAGAAATACCGGTTGCATGAAGAGTCATGGAGAACAATAGAAAGCGTACAACGTGCAGAAATCCACTTGACGTGTCAAAAATGTTAGAAACCCGCACGGACACATGTGGTCACATCAGTCTGTTAAAAAAAACCCTTTCAAGCAAGCCTTCAATTTATTGATAGACCATGATGAGATGTAGGTTTACAAACGGTAAAAGGAAAAACACTTGAGTTAACTCTTCATTGAGCAGTTGAGTCGTTGAGTCGGCCGTCTTTTGTGCTTGTAACATCAAAGAAGATGCAGGCGGCACAGAAATCAGTAGCAGCTCTCTTTGTCACACGTCAAAGGCCTTCTGAGCCATCAAGGCATTTTTGCTCCATCACTCCATTGTTCAAGACTCAAATCCACATTTAAATCCTCTGGCCTTTGTCTCCTTCCAAGTCGCACGGCCGCCTCCCACTCTGACAACTTTGTCAAACCGACCACGCTCGAAGGCAAAAGCTACAATTATCTCAAATGTAAAACGCTGTAACTGGTGTAGGTTCAAAGCAAAATGTTAATTTATCCTACATTTAAATAGCTTTATATCGTTGCCATTTTTAACAATCTTTCTGACCAATAAACGCATCTGGAAAAAAGCTGAAAATAAAAGTGGCGAGTTGTTCATTAAAACCCACACATCAATAAAGAAAAACATCTGAGGTAGAATAAACATCGAGGGGCAGTGGCATGATGTCTGCACACAGCACTGAATAGCAGCACACTCACTACTCGCAGTGCTATCGATGTCGGTCACATCTCATCACGCGCATTTTACCACGGCCCTTGAGTTCCATGTCTTTAATGCTCAATTTAACACAATCAAGCTATGAAAGGACCACTTTCAGCACCGGGCTCTCTCCTTCAGGGGAAAAAACCCGGCTCAGGATCACACTCCTGACCCTGCAAACTAAAATCATTATGACCCCTTCAAAATGAATATGACACGCATGCTTACGTCACATATATTCTTTCCTGTGACTTTAGCACCTGGTTCTTTCTGGATTTTGTACAGGCTACAGCTAACTTTCTAGCAATGCTATTGCATCTTATGATTATGATTTGAAAATGCATTAATCATTTTAAAGATATAGTCTACTGAAAGGCAAATATGAATGAAGCGATGGCCAAGCCCAATGGAGAGAGGACAGATATTTCCCTCTGGTATTTGTTTGTGTTCACACCTTCTCCCTCAGTCATATCAACCAAACTAAAAGGCTTGTTGAAAGAGCCAATCTTCATGTTATTTATAAATCCCAACTAATAGGGAGGGGGTAAAAAGAGAAAATGAAAGATGAATAAGGGACACAGGGCTTAGAATCAAATAGATCACACCTGGATCTGGGTGAAACTGGCAGAGCGCTCCTTATATTGCACTCAAATGGCTCCATTTGTTCCCGAAGATATTTTAATCCCGACTGACCTCAAACTTCCCGTGAACCAGGGCCTGAACAAAAGGCCGCCCACTGTCCTTGCAGTAAATCTGTTGTCTCCCTTCTGGGCCCTCAACAGGGGATCATAGATCAGCACTGCTCTCCAGCTTGCTTCAATTTACTCAATTAACTCTGGTAAAGCACTTGTAAGTTCTGCAGATGTTGGTTTATTATCGAGGCCTAAAATGTACAAGTGGGTTCAGGAGCCTGAGGTTGTGGCAAGGTTCACAAAGGTGGAGGGGGGGGGGGGGGGGGGGAACTAATTACAAGCCTTAGTTTAAGTACAGAGCATAGATTATGATGAGTAATAAGTGCATGTGACTGAAGCATCACCTAAGTAGCTTTGAAGCGACACTATTTACATCTGTTCATTCAGATATTTGAAAGTGGAAGGTAACAGGTTTCATTGAGTCCACTAAAGAGGAGAACGCACAATGTAGATTATTTCCGCTGCTCCAACCAGCCCCTCTGAAGATGACGTGGCTTCGTCCCTCTGGCTCAATCATTCGCAGATCACAATCCTCAAGTGGCCTCACGAAAATACCCGCCACAATATTATTGGCGGGCTCACAGTTATCTCAGATACGACCTTGCACCTAAATAACTTGTAAAAATGTTTTACATACATCCAGTCATGGAAGGAGAAGGAGATTTGATTTAACAAAGAACTCTATTTTTGTCATCTACGGCTAACCTCCCTTTGATAAATCAAACCAAAAGTGACGTGAGGAATGTAAAGTATACAGTGAGGAGGATGCTAATATTTACCAGGTGTGGTTATTGTCACCATAAAACATCCTGCCGACACCTTCCATGTGTGCCCGTATATTTCCTCGCTGGGTCAACTACATTTCAATTAAGAGCGGCAACACAGGATGACATTCATGGTGCTTTAAAATAAGGTTTTGACAAATTATTTTCCTGCGTCGAGCTAATATGCTAACTGCGGGCCCAGCTGTCGAGCGAGGTCTTATCTCTTTGCAGCTGGTGGAGTCACGGGCCAAGTCAAAGTTGGGAGGCTCTGCACCAGTTTAATGGTTTTCCAGTTGATTTTAATGTGAAAAGTAATGCGTGTACTCAGGTACAACAGCTTCAGGGCCGGCACGTATCTCCAATCACCTCACTGCTCTTACAACACATCAAACCTGAACACTAGCAGTGAGCAGGATAAAGCATTTTATTAACTTGGCAACACAGATAAAGAATTCTTCAGCTGATCTGAGCTCTGCACAGAGACACTTATCGCTTTATGTCGAAATGTTTACGTTGCGATTCGCGAAAAACAGCTTTCACGTCTACCGACGATCAAGAGGAGCTACTCGTTCAGACGGAACCACTCTCACATCTTTACTAACAACAGTTTAATCAGAACATCGCTCTGCCCTGCATTACTAAGACCTTTGTTATGGTACTTTAAAATAAAAATTCTTGATTTCATTATACAAAGATACTTTTTTAAGTCCCCCACACATCCACCAGAATATCTGCTTTAAAATATTATCCATGCTATCATTACAATTTGAAAATAATTTGTCAGCCGGTCAAATGTAATAAGTCTTTAAATTCACAAAGAATTTCTAAAAACATAGGTTTTATTCTAGCAGCGAATGCCATTTGAGTGACCTCTGTGATGTTTTATTATGAAGTTATGTCCCTGGAGTAAAACAGATTAGCGAGATGCAAATACAAACTATGGCATCGTGAACGAGATTTCACTGTCGACATTTCCCCTCCGTTCAAGAGAAGAGAAGGAAGACAAAGTCTTCTGGGAGGCTACAAGAAGGAATAACCCACTAATTATATTCCCTTTGGGAACAACGTAATTTATTCATGTTAACGCGTCTTATTTTCCGTTCAAGGTGTATTCCATGGAATTACCAAACAAATTTAATTGTTAATCCTCCTTCTTTGAAACAACCACAATCTTGTTCAATAAGCTCTGAGTCAGCTTGATCCAATTATGCTACAACGCAGACGTTTGTAATCATTTGCCATCACACCGCCCCTGCAACCTACACAGACACGGGCACGGAAACCGGCTTACGCTATTTGGGAGAGAGCATGAAACTAGTTCTGGGCCGAGCACCAGAGTGATGCAAACTGTTGGAAACGAAGTAGTGTACAAAGAGAGTTGGAGGGTCAAGGGTCTCCGGGGGACGAATCGCAAATGGCATGTTCACCCTGAGGCTCCTCCTAATAACTTTTCTGAGGAGAGGATGAGGCTCATTTCTCCACTGTCTTCATTGACAGGCCTTCAGGGAGTGATGTGCAAGTATGGAAGTGTAATGAACTTGTTTTCCTCCTCTAAACCCCCTTGCTGCCTCCTAAATCACTTGTGCAGCACAAGGGCCACCGTCCTCTCTCCAACAGCTGCGCTTCCCCCGAAGGTCTCAACCGCAGAAAGTGCCGTTGACTGTAAGCAGATGAAATTCTCCTGTCCAGTCCGGCGCTGACTTATTGACCATGTGGAGTTTCATCTCCAGTCGTGAGCTCTGACCATTTGAAGGTTTAGGATTCACGGCGTCGATGACGGCGGAACCTGTCCATTCTTTTATCAGCGCTGCTGAATAAATACCAGACGTAGCCTTGTCATGACCTATTTTCTTCCAAGTGTGGCGATACTTGACACCCCCCACCTCAGAGCCAACTGTCCCACCCTGTTTCTGTGAGTTTCTGTGTATATCTATTAAATGAATAATGTTTATACACGGCATTATATAATGTGACACTAATTGTAGCATCACTCTGGGTTTTTCCTCTGGTGGTAGTAAATTACCTCCGTCATTAGGGCCCATGGCTTTCTGTTTTCATGTCTGAAGTTTCTTTTCCTTGACTTTGTTAGTAAAGCAGACATTCGCCACATCACCACCAACTCTGATCCGAGTAAATTAAGCACAAAGCTGATCTCAACGTGGATACTTCTTTCTTCTACCTTGAGCCATTTTGATGCAGCAACATTATTTCTCTCTCACAAAGCATATCCACTTGTGAAAGTCGTGTATATTTAGTACTTCCAGTTGGCTGAAAGACGGCTATTGGTATGAAAATACTTTGGTAAGTGAATGCTGGTGTTGTGGGGGTCATTCTGAGGTTGGTGTTGTGGTAAATGATACGTGGTTACCGCCAGGTCTTCCAAACACTTCAGTGAGGCCTATGAAAGATGTGAGATTGCCGTGTTGGTGTCACACGGCGCACATGCTGCAGCGGAGGGTTAGTGCTCAGGTCTGCTCCTGGTTAGCTGAGCGGATCTTAATCTTCTGGGTGGACTGAGCAGCAGCATCTGTGGCATTCAAAGAGGATTGATGGGCAGCATTCCTTGATTTCTGCCTCTGTCCTTCCCCGTGCCCCCCCCTCCCGTGATGTAATGACATTATCAATTAGCCCCCATTAATTTAGCAAAAACAAATAAGCACCTCAGGACGCCTCCCTTTTCAGCATGTGGTTCTGATATCCTGAGTGTTTGTCAGTGGCCGCTGTTTGGTTAATCCTTTGGTCAAGGTGGTGCGGCCAAGAGAGGTCAGGTCTTTCTCCTCCCTTCAACTCGCTTCCTCCCTAAAGGGGTTTCTTCCAGCACGCTGAATCCGTCTTGTTCTGTTTGTCAGCGGTTGCCTATAAGTCACAATTATGCTTTTACACATGAAGCTCACCGAGATTTTAGAATAGAATTTCAGACCTCAGACCTTCAGTTAGGTTTTCACCAGCTATATTTTAGTTGCTACAGCCGGTAAACTAAGGTCTGTCTTTAGAGCTGTAACCTCCTAACAGCACCTAACGGCACCGCTCACGGTGCACTAAGTAGCTGTTCTCTGTTGTCTTTGTTAAAACGGAGAAAAAGGAGCTGAGCGAATCATAAGTCTGCATCAAGCTCTGCTAGAAGAAGATAAGTAAAAAAAATCTTGATGTTAGACTTAGTAGGATTATTCACACATCAAACCGCCACAAACATCCGACCTACAGAAAGAAAATTCTGCTAATACAGGTGTACTTTGATTAAACACTTATCAAACAAGTACACTATAGTTAACTAACAATCTTTTATGATCAAGAATGAATACAGGTAACGTTTGGCCATTTTTATTGTGTTGAGGGTCTTACAGAGCCCACTCAAGGCCCCTTAGCCGCTAGCTTTAGCAGCTACGGGCCTTGAGCTGAACACTCAAACCGGAAGCCACCTAACTTCAAAAACTTTTTAGCTTAATTTGTTTCTTTTTTAGGCAGAAGGAATAGTTTTTAGTAAGGATAACTGTGGTACTTTGCGGTTTGACTTAAATATTAAATATACCCCAATAAGCCAATGTAAGGTAGCTAAAACACACACACACACACACACACACACACACACACACACACACACACACACACACACACACACACACACACACACACAGACCTTCTCTCTTCTGCCTCCCAACATACAAATGAACAATTACGACATATTAACCTAAACAATATCAATCCACAGAATATGTATTTTATGTTATTTACAGGGAATTAAAGCTTAGTGGAAACACACCAGAATGAGCCTAAGGAGAAGTTGACAATCTCTGCTGTGAGCCGCTGCGTCCCAGAGGAGCAGTATTCATACAGAATGCTCGACCCCTGCAGGAAATTGCCCCCCCCCCCGTATCTCTATAAAACATATTCTACTGCAACAAAGGCTATGGAAACCAGCCCTTTTTTATATTAATAAGGAGGTTAAGACTGACGCTCATAGACTAGACCACAGCGTCTGGCTGCACGGCTGCATGCAGACTAAAAGTTGACCCCCTTCTCTTCTCTTCCTGGCTGTGAAGTGGAAGGGAGAACAAAAAGAAAGTGGCACATTGTACAGTCAGGGCTGAAATAACTACGCAACAGTCTTTACTGTGGTGTTTATAGCCATTTTGAAATGACAAATGGGAACTTTTAAAAAAGGAAAGTAAACAATAAATAAACACGTAATGTCGAGCCATCGTGGTTTTTGCGGAACGCACTGGACCCTTTAATAAGTCCCGCCCCTTTGCTCTCAGCTGCTCATTTCATGTTCGGAAGAAAGAAGAAAGCAAAAATTGGGGTCGAAGTCAAGGGTGAATTTAATGTAGCGGTTTATATTCTCTAGATTTAAAGCATAAAATAAAAATATCTCTATATATAGTAATATTGTTTAAAAAAATTAATCAATCTTCATCCTGCTTTTCACTAATAACTTTCTATGATGATGTGTACGCACTTCATCAGAGCTTTTATTTTGCGGTTCTAAACTACAAAAGTAAAATCCTGGCTCATAAAAAGTGATACATTTTGTTTACAGCCACAGTGTCAGTATTGTTATTCAGAGTAAATAAAATAAAAAGTGGTTAGCAGAAACAATGAATGAACAGGCCAAAGTAAAAGCCCCACACACAGAAACTCAAATGTCACCAGCAAACATTACGAGAAAAGGAATCAAACCATTGATCACACTTGGTCTTGAATGCTTGACTATGTTTGTGTGAATATCCTTACTGACTAACAAGTAAAGGACTAAATGAATTAGTGATGGCTGACTACAGCTGAAAGCTCAGATGACCAAGAGTATCAAACACTAAAACCACCTGCGACGGCCTCACTGAATGTGGATTAGCTGTAGAGGTCTGTTCTCCTTCTGAACGGTGTCGTGCTGCCTTTACTCGGACCACCACGGCAACACTCACGGCTCATTTACTTCTCCACCACTGTTTTCAAGGACCGCTTTTCAAAACGGGCGACACGCTCAATACACCGGGATTCAACTTGTACTTGAACTCAGCGTTTCATGAACCGGGCGATGGAAAAGGTTGAAATGTTTATCTGCTTGCAGAGTAAATGGAAAAGCAACACTTTTGGTTATGAAAAAAATCTTAATCTAGACTCCTGTGTTTTCATGATAGCGCAGCACGTGTTGGTTCGGTGATTGCTTCCCCTGCCTTTCCTATTTACTTTGGACTGAAGGGAACAAATCTCCAGCTTCTCCTCCGTGGTTGCCACACAGTAATTCCTGAGGAGAAATCAAGGACCTTGAAGCGTGTTAATGCTCACATATTGAAGTCTTAAAGCACGGCTAAGATACAGTACCTATGAGGGAGCACAGATAACAAGGTGTGGACAGTGATGCGAAGTTTCTGTGCAGCATGTTTGTGTAATAATGCATCTAAACACTCCAAAGGTGGTGCGACTCATCTCTGACTTTGCCCCTGACTTGTGCTGAGCCAATCAGCAACGCACGTATTTATCCCAGAATCAACACGGGATTAGAGAGAACTTTCAAGGAGATTTCTGAATGAGGTTTTGGACGTTTCTTTGGTTAAAAATGCTGCTGAATAATGTTTTTAAAAGGCTGATAACCCTGTGAAGTTATTCATTGTAGAAGGATAGATGAAAAACAGTATATATAGAGGAAGACAATAGAAACTACAGGTCAGCATGACCAAGTCCTGCCTCTACTTAATTCATATTCCAGGGCATCCAACAGCAAGAGCACAACAACATGTTGCGTTAATCACTGGCATGTCAGAGGCCCAGACCCAGATGTGCGTTTCTTTCCACTGCATTATAAGAAACCATGATAATGAGAAAAGTTCTCTTTTTATGAAACATGAACAAACTGCAGCTCCCCACAGATCACTGCTCCTTAATGCTTCGGATGCATTTGAGGAAAAGATAAATTAGTTTCTGTTTCTTTGTTGTTGTCTCTTGTTGCACAAAGAACCAACTGGGTTAAAGGGCATTCATCAAAAGAATACGGATTGACATCAGAATATAGATTTTTTTTTTCTAAACCCCTTTTGTTAGTGCATCAGTTTTTAATGCAAATGCAACTGCAAATAAAGAAGCAGTTCCACTGAAGTTGTTCAAGGAAGATCTACATATGAGATGCACAGTTCATTGCAGTGTGACAGTGGTTCACCAAGGGAAGTAACTTGTGCTGCCCTTCAAACACAGCCGGTACACAATGTGTGTTAAATGCTGAATCCTTGTTATAATATTCAGCCAGAGTTCTTTGACTGTGGACCACTTTTTGTGGCTGATTGGTAAAATAGACATTGCAACGTGATTTATGAGGCCTTAAATCAAGCCAGTCATGTTTAATTCGTTAGCTGTCGGGCTTACTTGCGCTTAAAGCTCTTAAGATTTGTTCACATTTGTCTTGCTAAAGCTATTGCCTTTTAAGCTGATGCAGCATGTGCGCAATGAGAGATTTTACAAAAGCTATGCAAAATAATGTGGGTGTGTTGTTGATGCTAAAACGACTCTGAACATCATCGTCGTCGTCGTCTGACTCGATCGCAGTGAAGATGAAGGTGAGAGAGGTGAAGCTCTCTCAGGCGTTATTGCTATAAAAAAAAAAAAAGCGACAGCTTCCATTTTTCCTCCTTCTCTCACGTGTCCACAGCTGCACGTTCGTACCGGCTGGGGGATGAGAGAGAACGGAATTCCTCCTTTGATTTACAGGACGGACCTGGCTTTGACCCAGGCCCACTGCTGGAAGCTTGCCATCACCCCATTCACTTATCAGTACGCACTTGAAAGTGACCAGACAGTGTTTCTTTCGCCACGGACGGGTCATTCCGGGCAGCCGGGGCATTTAGGGAGTAAAGCGTCGTTTCAGGTGCATAAGTAAATGCGTCATACAAGCACGTACTCACTGCTTCATTTATTAGGTTTTAGCACCACGGACAGAAAGCAGAACCTATATGACAAGCTATTTTCAGTGAAGTTTATAGAGTGTGTTGGAAGTCCAGGAAGAAGCCATCCCTGCTTTGTAAGGAATGTTGGACACAATGGGAAGTAGCACCTGATTCTATTATCTAGAACTAGAGCTGTCAAAACCTTCCAAGTGTAGTAGTAGCTGGAAGAGCAAATCTAGAAAGAAATAAAGTGGATTACATCCTCCGAAAGCTCCATCTTTGCCCTGCAGCCGACTGGGTACCTCTCCGGTCTGCATGGCGATGCTTTTGTCGAGGCTTGTGACCCAGTTGGTGCAAAGCGGGAAATTACGTCATTTGCAAATATGCTTTTATTCCATGATAGTGTATAATTGTACGAATAAAATGAGATTATCTCTTGGGTCCTCCACAAACAGCTTCACAGGGGGGGGAGGGATTGGAAAAGACTGATAATTTGCCAAAAAAAAAACGTGGCGTGGAAGCATGTACTCAACCTTGGGCCCAGGTTATTTTAAGGGAAGCCAATCTTTGATCAGCCAAGCTGAAATGGCTAAGATAAGTGGGAGCTACATCTCGCGGCGGGACCGCGCACCGGTCTCATATTGCTATTTCCTCCCTGGTTTCTCAAGAGCGGTAAATAGCTGCTGCCCCCTCCCCCCCCCACTGCACCTCCTTCCCTCCCCCTTATCTACTCCCCACTTTCTTCTGGAGATCCCTGTCACTTTAATCCACAGAGTCTGCCGCTGGTTAACAAGGAAATCCTGTGTCAATTATCACCAACCACTTCCTGCTGGGAGAGCAGCGGGGAATCAAAGGGGCCTGAGAGTCTTTCACACCAGAGAGGAGCAGTGGGCCTAATTAAATGGCCCTTGTGTCCCGCTGGCTGCCGGTGGCCGGGTGACAGATAGCCCGGCCCAACGATAACCTCCTTCAGCTGATGATTGTTTTGATAGGGCAGCTAGTGGGCACTTTGAGTGCCCTAAGGTTGGGAGATTGTGATCCAGGGGTCCAAATTAACTCACGTCCACGAGGCAAAGGTTTATGGAGTAAAAATGATGGCTAAATTCTTTAAAATGTGTGTAATCATAATGTAATGTGGGTGTAACAGATTCGTGGTGAAATGAGATCCAAGCTGCTAAAAGCGTTGCAGTGCAACTGGCTTTTTTTTTTAATACAAAGTCACCGTATGCTCGTAAACTAAGTCAGAAGCAAAAATAAAAAATATTATTAAAATTCTGGTTTCATAAATGTGGAAATGTGAAGCCGTGATGCATCATTTGCACACTGGTGGGTGAAGCGTGCATATTAAGATTTGATATGCCATATTTATCTCGCTTCTCAAAACCCTGCGTTTGGAGGAAAGAGGGAGGTTATTTGAAGCCCAAATATGCACCGCTAAAAAATGACAATTCCCGGGCCACTTTCAGGTGGGGGTCTGTGAAAGAATTCAAGGTTCAAACCGCTTTATATCAACTTTAAACATCATATGGGGTCAGCAAATCACCAGCCCGCCTGCCTTGTAGTTTCATTCCACTCATAACTGCCCCGTACGGGTATCTTCGCCTGCATAATGTCAGATTAAGCTATCACTCACAGTCCCTGCCAAAAGTAGCCTCTTCTGTTCATTAAAAAAAAGTTAGCTTCCAAAAACTCACCAGAATTATCATTTCAAATAGCGCCTGTGTGAAATATGTTTCCCAGAGATTGGCTATGGATTGCACATGATTGATAGAACCGGTAATTTGAGGGTCGGCAGGTAGTGAAGGTGAATAAATGTGTGGAGAGCGTGCGCTTTGTAGCATCGTTAACATTTAAACAACTAAAAAATGTAACGTTACAATTTTATGTTGGATTCAAGCATTAAGAACAAAGCGGCTGGATGAAGTTCATCACATTGTCCTCCCCTCTCTGCCTCCACTCCTGCTGGAGACGCTTCAGCCCTCAGTGCCTTGTCCACCTTTACATTTCCATCCGCAGGAAAACCAATTTACTAACAGAGCGACATCATCTGTTTGGCCGTTTATCTCTGACACACCACCCCTCAGTCCAGTGTTGACAGTACATGATATTCCATTAATCTGCCTAATGAAAATTTAACCAGTGTTATAAACAAATAATTGGCCATTATCCTCTCAAAGATCCAGAATAAATTACTTGGACGTTTTTCATGGCTTCTGAAAGGAGAAGAAGCCGGCCCCTCCTGATTGATGTTGGAATAAATGCGGGGCCGGCTCCGACGCTGCGAGTGGGTCTCGGCTAAGCCTGTGATTGACTTAATGAGAGTCTTTGGGGTGAGTAAATGTTCCAAATTGCTCAGTCATTAGCTTTTGCTCGGCTGTCTGAAGATACCCCCGGATCTGCAGCGCGGGTCTCTCCTCTTGTACCATTCCGCCTGCAATTACATTTTCATTTAGAGCAAACCTCTGAAGTCCGATAGGCAGGCCCCTTTTCATTATGCTGGCCTCCTTTTTCTTTTTTATCTAAATGGTGTGAAATGTCTCTTCATTTAGACCAATTAAAGTTGAAAAAGACTGCGCTGTAATGAATTATCATACAAATTATTTACTTAATGCCACAATCTCTCTCTCTCTCTCGCTCTCTCTCTCATCCTCTCTCTGCACCAGGGATGCACAGAGTCAGGCAGACGGGGAATACGGAGTGAGACGAGACGTGGTGGGAGTCCGCAATGGATCCACTTTGAAATTGAACCTTCCTTCCAAATGATACACATTTTGCCGAGGATACGTCTCGCCTCGGCGTTTATCTCGGTGCTGCATGAACCGGGCGCTCTGCATATGGACGCTCTTGACTAATGGAGGAGGATGGGGGACCTAACATCCGAACAAAGGGAATAGTATGTCGTCAATATAGCTCATTTCAGATATTTCATTTCAGGAGCTGTCTAAGCTCTTCTTAATTAAGGACAAGCTTATGGTTTCAAATTAACTCGTTTAATTGAAGGGACCAGTTCTCGTCGGCACGACGGTGTGGAGAATGTCTCCAGTCTCCTTCCGGGGGCTGTTGGCTGCCACATAAACACTGGGAGAGTTCACAACTATCACAGCAGCCCCATCCATACCTCTGGGACCGCCTCTCTCTCTCTCTCTCTCTCTCCCTCCTCAAAGGGAGACACGCTGCCAAAGAGTCCCTCCATTAGCTTTTCACCAGCAGAACAGCTATTCAGCGCATATTCTCAAGCCATTATTTGTGTTCGCAGCCAATGCACCATATTAGGGCCGTTTTTCACCAGCCAACATAATGGGGAGGGGAATGAAACTGTAATTTTTTTTTTTTTTCTTCCCAAAGCCAGTCAATTCACAGCCCGATCGCGCTGGGTAAAGCTGGTGTAGCCGAAGTGACTCGTCACCATGGAGACAGAGCAGCGACTTCATGCCAGAGCAGTTCGGCTAAAGCACCGAGATGAGGGGGCAGCAGAAAGGGGCTGTTGGTTCGTCACCGGCACAGGCAGCCCTTTGCTTACTGCAGAACGGGACCTTAGATGGAAGCCAGATTTGTCACCGGAGGCATTTCTTTGAAATGTTATTTAACTCAAGCTGGTGAAATGAAAAGTCCCGGCCTGGATGAATTACTTTTACGTCCTTCGAAGGTGGTTGGAAATCTTTGGGGAAAAATAAAGTCAAGAAGGGTCAGTTTCCGTGGTTTCAAAGTGTTGTTAAACTCACTGGGCAATAATTCTAAGTGCTCCATGATTTGCACTAATTGGTATGAAATCACCCACAGTGCTTAGCTGCAGCTACCGCTTCGGTGTGCTGCATCTGCTCTATGTCAGGGCGATCTTTTGTGACAGCCTGGAAATACAAATACAACACTGCCACACAGATCGCCCACCTTTGAGCTTAAGCGTCAGGTATGAAGAGGGAAAAAATCTTCTCCAATGCTGTTTGCTTTCTTATCAGCTGTAAAGAATATAAGTGCCATTTGCTGTCATTATCAGGGAATATATAACAGCTGCAGATATTCTCTTGTGCAAAGAAAACCATTCTACGTATTATGACATGACATGATTTGAACACAATGGAGGGATTTCTGTTTGGCAACTAAGACGAGCTGTTAAAAGTGGAAGGGCGACAGGGTGTCACAACGTTCCGAGATATGTTCTTAACAGAAATAAATATGGTTGGTTTCAGCAGGACACGTGTGATCATGACAGCAATGAATTGCTCCTGTCAGAGGAGACGGTGGGAGCTGGATGTCTAAACCACCTCACTTAGATCTGTCATGTGATAGCGAGTGTGCCGAAAACACATATAGCCAGACGGGGCTATTGGCTCTCTCACACAAGCTGTGTGGGTAATCATAACCAAGCACTCATTATGTGTGGCTTGCACCCTAATGCATGCTAATTACTGCTTATGCATCCGATACTTCCATTAACGGCAGCGACTCATTCTTAGTTGGAGTTGCGCGAGTCTGAAACCGGCTTGATTTCTGCTTTTTTATTCTAGTTAACATGAACATGAATCATGGCTAAAGCTTGTTTCTTCAATGCCACTGTTCATTAAAACAAATGGGCAAGTGGCGACTTCCCACCTGTCCTGAAATGTTCCATTGACGCAGCAAGCCGTGTTAAGCAGCCAGGTGACGCGTGCAGAAACTCTTTACAGACCTGCAGGCTAACATTACCTCCCTGTGACTTCAACACAAAAGGGCTTGTTTCTTCTGTATTAATAACCAAGCTTCACCAAAAAAAATAATTTGAAACTATGCGCACACTCCTGAATGGCAGAGGGTAAAACTATTAATTAAAAGTGGAACAGGTTCTTATTTTAGTGGGAAAGTGGGAAAATGATGAGCCTTTGTTGAGGAGGGCCCAGGAGCAAAGCTTCCATTAGCCTACATGCATGGCAAAAGCAATTCATCAACTGTAATTTTGCCTCAATGGGCAAAAAAAGAGGGATCAACCTCAGCATGCTATTTATGGAGATTTACGGAAGTCTGGGAAATGCTAATGTGATTAACATTTATCTACAACATGTTTCGGAATGGCCCTCGTGTCCACGTTTTGCCTTTAAGATTAAGTTATTGCACTTGCTCAGGAATAAACGGGAAAAAAGAGTGATACAGAATCTGCTTTGCAGTGCATGAGCACACAATGATGATTTCTTTTTTGGGGGGGGGGGGGGGGGGGGGTGCATTCTCTGTCACATTAGTGGTGGATTTCTTACCCCCCCCCCCACAACCCCCCCTCTCTCTAAATATCTCTCTTTATGTGTGTCTGTCCCTAGATGAAGGCGCGGCGAGCAGAGCGGCGCTTTTGTCCTAGCGGAGTGTCTCTCTCGAAAATGTGAACTGTTCCACGGATTAGCTGAGCAGAGATTTATTTAATGCATCCTCATAGAGTATTGTTGAAATCTATTTTGGGATACGAAGCTTGCCAAGCTGTAAGCCTGGTAATATATGCCTGCTACAGTTTAAGAGAGAGGGTTCACAGACCCTCTTTATGTTGGGATCATATGGATCATACAGAATCATTGAATATGAAAATATCGAGGGCTGGTAGCACATTTATTGTTTTTCATGCCGGGCCCACAAAAAAAAGGCTTGTTTCTGTGCCCTCCCTCCTGTCTCTTGTTTGCTTGGCCTGTTTAAATATTTGATGTCCTAGAGAACGATTGTGATATTCACCAGATAAGATACCGCACATGCATATGCCATGAGAGGCCCCTATTTAAGATACCGGCTTAAGGTTTCTGAGAGGCCAACAAAGCCACGGATGGAAAAGGCTGCGGTGCATTTGCATTTAAGCGGTGGATTTAGCTGCAGCAGAATGAATACTAATAATGTGTCGAATTTAAAATGCTAAGTATTTACCTTTGAATTTATTCAGACATAAAACCGTATAAATAAAACCAAAAGATTCCTTTTTATTCAATCTCTACAATAGTTTCTTTACAGCACAGGACGGTCAATGTAAATTTTATGAAGCATTGAATGTAGCACAATTACAAACAAACTCTTCCAGTTAAAATGTAATCTGCTCGAGACCATTGATCACTTTCAAGTTGCTGGTATCAACAAAGTCCCACAAAAGGGAACCAACAATCCCCAGACTCCGACTACACTTCCCAGCATGCCTCGGGGGGGGGGGGGATAAGGTTTGGACCGCTCCTGCTCACAGTGAACGGGTAGCAATGTGACAGAGAGTGACACAAAAGAGGAAAGCCAGGGGGTGTGCAGGAGTGGGGGAGAGGGAGCCGGACAAAAGAGAAGACATGGGCTTTGCACGGAGGACATGATAAAGCCAGGAGCATTATCGTCACTGTGAAAGACGGGGGCCATACTTCAAACGGGATTTTCTCTCCATGACAGGATACTCCGCTGACGCAGAGCAAATAGCTCTCTGTAGCAGTATATGGCTGCAGGGCTTCTGGGCTCCTTTGTAAATTCAACAAACTACAATGCAACGATAGCATCTCATGCAGGGGAACCGCAATGCTCAGTATCAAAATCACAGATAAGTCAATAGAATGGTCCGGAGGATTAAATTCACATGTAAAGAGAATGGAGTTTATAGGATATTATTTTTATGATTGGAAAAAAAAAAGGTGGTTCTTGAATCGGTTCTAAATGGGACTCACTTGAAAGCAATACTGGCAACTTACGCATTATTTTAGCTGCTATAAAGGAGGCTGTAAGCTTTACAAATATGACTCTTGCAAGGAAGCCACGGGGTTCAATCAATTAGTCTGTGATTATTATTACTTCTGTTGTTATTACTAGTCCCAGCAGCGGGGCTGTTATGGTAACCCTAGACGTGGTCCATGCTACTAATCCTTGCCCCTTCCCTCACCTTAACCTTTACTCTCTTAATCAACATCATATTCAGCGCAAGTGGGCAAAATATTTATATGTTATCACTTGCAGCATTCAGTGAGAATTTGCTTTCACTCTGGGAATCTCAGCCGAATGTTGTTTTGTGTGCTTGCATTCTTAGCTGTGCATGTAGGAGTGTGTGCGTGCACATGTACAGTATGTGCATCCACGTGTGTGTGTGTGTGTTTGTGTGTGTGTGTGTGTTACTCTGTCCGTGCTGGGTTATTGGTTAGAGAGTACAAAATATTTTGAGTTAAAAAAAAAAAAGACCAAAAAGACAGTAGCACAACAACCACAGCTAGACACGTTTATGTCCCAGACTGGTGGGAAAGCTCCTCTCTTATTTAGTTCAATATTCAACCCATCTGTCCTCAATTCTGAAAATGACTATTGAGAAGTTTGAGCCACCAGCAAATACAAACTGGACAGCAAGATAAAGGAAAAGCACGAAAACATCGACGCAAGTAAACATCAGAGTGAGACAAAGATATTTCCTATGCAAAGCTCGCACACAATGTCATGTGTGATAGCGACAAATCCCGTCCAAGTCACACGCAGGGGGGTTGGTGGCGAGGCAGAAACGAGGTCGGCCGCCTGCATCTTCCAATGATTTCCCCCTCTTAGCTTTGATTCCGCTGATCCAGTATCTCGCCATATAGCAAGGGGGACACAAAGCAGATTTCAGCTTTGGGCTAATCTCATTAAGAAACTCTAACCACCCCTATGAGTGGTGGGGGGCTGGGGGGGGAGAACTGGGGGGGGGGGGACCCATTCTGCACTATGCCAGAGCCGGGGCTCAGGGAGGCAGGTGTAATGTTACATAATTAGCCTCTAAACGGTAAAAAGGAGATTATTGCAAATGGCCTACCGGCCTGCACATGCAGTGGACGTGGTCCCTGAAGACTCGCAGGTGTAGTAGAGCTGAAAACCTCCCCGGGGAGCTGATGTGTGAAAGAGGAAAAACAGGTTATTTGCAGTAAGTGTGTGGTAAAGGGTGGCCAGGGCCCTCTGTAATTTGCTCCACTTTAACAAATGAACGTGAGTTTGATTTGGCGGTAAGTGGGGGGGCGGTTAAAACAAAGCAGCCTGGTGGAGAGTCAGTTGGGGAAAATGCCAACAGGAACCCAAAATTAACATGTAGCTTTCCGTCCGTTATTTGTCTCTTTCTCTTCACAAGTGAACTTCATAATGCGTGAAAGCGGCACGAGGTGGAGTTCGGCGAAGCCCGGGGGTTCGTGCTCCCGCTGAGGCGTCGTGTCGACCGGCCAGCAGGGGCTCCGCCGCCGACTCCTGCACGAGAAAGCCTGACAGAAGAATTGATGGAGTCTGTCTGATCCGGGGAGCCCACACCTAGTCGCTCACAGCCTCAAGAACGGATTACCAAGTCAGATTGTTGCCATATGCGGCACGGCTCACCGCTCGGACCATGACAGTGATCGACTACTACTGTTCGCCGAGACCGTCCCCCCTTAACCCCCCCCCCTCCCTACAAACACGCCTGTCAGGGTCCAAACACGGCCTCAAATAAGGGATCGCAGCACCGCTCGGGGGAAGAAAACAGCCCATATTGTCCAGCAAACATGCTAATTAGAGAAACAGATGATCTGAAAGTCTCTCTGGGCAGAGCCAGCGAGGACAAAGAAAGAATGCCGGCGCTCCTTTGTTGCCTCTTCAGACACGCCGAAGCATCGGCTCGCTGTTACATAAAGTTGTATAACAAATGAGCCTGGGCTCTTTGAACTGGCTGACCACACAGGCCTGGAAGAGTCACTAGGAGCCCAACATGTGGCAGCAATAAGACGGCCCCGCCCTCCGCGAGACATGTGGGAGACACTGCATTCCGGTGGAGCTCATTAAAGCTAAAAAACAAATGTAGCAAACACTGACCCGGGCTTCGGAGGAGGGTCGTGAAAAATGCAGGACAGGCCGCGGCAGATGAAGCCCGCCGCTACTCCTGTTTATCCATCTTTAATCATCTGGTCGTTTCCATCGTCCGCTCGGTGCGGCGCGGAGAGCGGAGGAAACGCAAACTTCTCGTGAGCCTGGATTCCGTTCGCTCGTCACCTCGGGGAACCCTCGCGGGTCAGCGTGACTGACGGCAGAATTTGCGTCTTAACGACAGCGACATTCGCCGTGGCTTTTATGAAGGGCACAGATGTGGTTGAGCATTTAAACCTGTGGAAAAAAAAACCTTGCATTTGGCTTATTTATAACGCTGTTTGTTCCAGCAGTCTGCCCTTTCAAGCTATGTGTTGTGTGTTTAAGTTGGCTATAAACCGACTGTTTGAACTCCTCCTCGTCGTGCGTTCACATGAGCACACGGCGCGTCCGTTTGTTTTACTGTTGTTGTAAAACGCGACACGATAGTCGGCATGTGTACACGACTTCACGGCATGAGGCCGTGCATTATGAGGATCCCAGAGTGTATTCACTTAAGATTGATAAAAAAACTCAATCAAATCAAATGCCCACCGGGGAGGCGGCTTTTTCTCGGAGTAGCAGACATCTGGCATGATTATTTTCAGCTCTTCAGCTAATCCGCTCTAAATGTAAACTGAAGAAAAAATGTGCCAAATGGCTTCAGAGCAAGACTGAATTTTGGACTAGTGGAAGATTTAAATGAGTTTCATAGAAATGTTAGAGGCATTATTGGAAAACACAGTGAGACAATTGTAATTACTTTTCAGCCTGTCACATTTATAATCATTATCCCACTTTTTAGACATGCCAATTTTTTGACTCCTGTTAACCATTGCAGCTGTGGAGAAGCCACATAACATACAGCAGGATTTTTTTTTTTCCCGTCCATGTTTTGATTTGCTTTCATCTGTTTGCCGGGCGCCCGATGTTTGATGCGTCGCGTTATGACTGGAAACGCTCGAGTCGTGTGCAAACGCCATTCAGAGGTGGCCCAGTAAGAGCTAATCTACTTGTCAGCGTTGACTGCCAAGCATATCAGCCCACACACTTCACAATATGACTTTATTCATACTGTAGATCTGGGACATTAACTGTCTCTGCCCACCAGAACACAACACTTACGCCCACCGCTCCCGATGAAAGAAACCGACATTATGAGTCTGTGCGAGTGATAAAGAAACTGATCCACAGCCTTCACACCTCGCATCTGCGTCCCCCGTTACCTTCAGAGTGCAACCTGAACCTCGGTGAGACACGTGCCCGACTCAAACATTCGCTTTAACGGCTTACCGCCTTTTTTTATGTCAAGGATCTACCACATTTCTGTCCATTTTGATGCTCCTATTCAATGGATTTCGGGGAAGCTGCCAGCAGGATGTTTGGATAACGCTCCACTTTACAATGATTCAGTTCTTATGCAGCAGCATTTGGAAAAAAAAAAGGGACTGCGATGTTTACAGAAGCTGCATCATTAGGGTCTCGTCAGATGGCTCCCACCAGTCACTACATAGTATTCAGCCGCACGAATGCTTTGTGATTAAATTACTCGGACCTCCCCCAAAACTACGGCAGGATTTCATAATGTCGAAGGCTTCCCATCAGACAACCTCAATCATCTTGGAGAGAAAAAACTGGCCATCGCTTCTGCTTTGGAACCTCAAGCATTCGATCAGCCTTATGGCACATTGTGCCGTAATAAAAGTGGTTGGCATGATTTATTGAGAGTGAATACCGGTGCCTCATGGGCATTTCATAAATCTCTAATAGGGCGGTGACCTCAGACGGCAACACATCATAAATCTATATCAACGAAATTGGAACTTCAAAACACACATCATAGAGCAAATTCGTCTAATATGTTTGCTTCAATTAAAGAAACTCAATGCAGGTCAAATTGGCAGGGTTCACATATACATTAAGAGTGAGAGCAATTATTTGGAAAGAAATGACTCCTTGATGAAGAAGAAAGGATACACAGACATCTGCACTCGATTAAAGCCTCACAAATTTACAAGGAGGCGGAAGAGGGATGTCAAGTTTTCACACTAATTTAATACAGGGTCTTCTCGAACCAGCTATTATGAGAAGGATTCTTCTGCGTCACATATTGTAAAGATAATTCCAACCCGCGACGTTAAAAAGCTGTCACAGAACGGGGCCGCTGCCAGAGGGAAGACGTATCACTCTGAACTGTATTATAGCCAGACAAAACGAAAACAAGAACGTATCCAAAGTTTATTATAGCAAAGCTATTCAAACAAACCAATAAATAAATGAGAGTACAAATGTGTAAGCCTCGGGGCAAAGAGAGCATCCTGCTGCCAAGTCACAATCTGGATCTGGGTCGGTACTTCACCACAAGGGGCAGTGTGCAGAGCGCGACCGGCGAGGGATGCAGAGCACAGCGATTCCCTGCCGGGAGGCCTCGCTCGAGTTCACCTTTTCCAGTGTTTATGGCTCCACGGCTCCACACGTGTCGTAATAGGAGTCAGGAAAGAGGGAAAACAAATGACAGCGCTGGAGCTAAAATGTGCACGTAGCATTTGACTGAGGAAATACTCGTGACCCTGGAGACGTAAAGCCGCCTTGTGTGTGTCTAACACACTTTACATCGTTGTTGATCTCGAGCCTGCGCTGCTTATATCATGTTCTTTGGAAATAAACTGCACTATTATTAACAAGAAGCCCGAGCAGTAGTCCATTCATTTCAAAGTGGCAAACTAATAACTTGCCCATTAAAATAGTTGGAGAGGAATGCTGAATATTTTATACAGCCAATTGGATTTTATTTGAATTAACAGACCACTTTGCACTTATTTGTAATTTCCCAGATCAGAAAATAAGTACATGTTTGTAGGTACAGTAGGGAAAATGCGTGTGTGGGATGGTCGTGAATGGTTGAGGTGTGTTTTTTGGCGTTTAATATTTTAAATGATTAATTAGTATTAATATTACAATAAAACAATGACAGTACATGATTAGTATTACTATTATTATATTTTAAGAAAATGTGATACGAAAGAAAATAAATACTTGATTTTATATTTTTGTATATCTTTGCATATGATAGTTGATTACTCATTATATAATCAAGATTATACACACTTTTGTGTAATTGTATTTGTTATTTCTTCTTATCGTAATGATTTGATTGTGAAGGAAGAATATTTTTTTAAATAAAAAACTCAAAAACGTATTTGTCACTGCGCTATATTAGTTATCATTTTTCATCTTTGTTTGCAGTAAACCTGCCTGCCAGCTGATGAGGGCGGCAGGATGAGGGGACGAGATAGAAGCTTGGGGCTGTGGGGTGAGGGGGGGGGGGGGGGTACTTGAGAACCTGAATCACTTTCAATCTATGTACTAAATTGATGGCGATGAAAATAAGACTCAGAGGCACAAAAAAGGCACACTTGTTTTCAGATGAACGTCTTGAATGGAGGATTGTGCCTCGGCCTTAACTTGAGACTAATGCTCAAAAGACTCTAAACGCAGCCTGAGCTGAGCGGCACGAATGGGACAAATAAAAAACTATGGAGTTTACTTAAAAGGAATGTTTCATATAGTATATATAGTCATTTTTAGGATGGAGGGGATCACTGCTTGTGCAACACAGTTTGTGTTCTTTCCACAATGTCACATTTAGGCTCTAATATTCTCCCGGAGAATGAATATATTTGTTGACTAACAGCATGGATAAAACTCTTAAATATTCATTTTTAATCTGGTTTAACATTTCTACCCGTTTTATGCAAATCGCAGTCTATTAGCATAAGCTCATTTGAGAATATATCCTTTTAAAGTAAAAGATTATAACCTATTTTTTTAAACACATATAAATCAAATGTTATATTGAAATGGTAATGTTTTAAAGTCTCTGTGCTCTGTAGAAAAATAACAGCATTTACATATATACTTCTTTTTTTTTTTTTCTTGCATTAGTGGCTCAACACGACATGAAAAGATACAAAACGGAGCTAAAACCTCCGTGAGGGAAAACATCCAACAGCTTAAATGTCTTGGCAAACAAGAAACATCAATTTAAGGAGAGCTACAATAAACAACTGCAAATATTCTCTTTGTGTTATTATGTATGTACATCATTCCCGCCCTGTTTCACATACTTTTCTGATACCAATACCGCTGTTGACTAGATTAAATCAGTTTTCTCAGAGAGGAGAGAAGAAGGTAGGACATTACCTCCGGGCATTTAGGTGGAAACACGGTCTGTAAGAGCTTCAGCGAGATATTGCAATGGATAAAGATGTAAGAAAGAGCCATTATGTTGCTGTGGTGGGTGGTGGAGGAGGGGGGGGGGGGACTCTATCTCTCTCCGTCCCCTCCGCCTCCCCTCTTTACGTCTACCTTGAACTTGTAGGGGGTTCAGCGGGTCTGAGCCGACCGTCCAGACAGGCCTCTGGAATGCAAGTGCGGCCACTCAAGCCCGTCTGACCTGCCACCACGCCGGCTCCATTTCACCGGGCTAGCTTACCTATTCGCTTACAATGGGACTCCAACTTTATCTTCCCTTGTAACACAACATTAACTGCCAAAGAGCTGGAAAGGCATTATCAGCCCGCCCCAAAGCTTGGATTGCTTCCCTCATAAATAAGATCATTATACGAGTGGTAATCCCATTAAATAGATCATTTTACAAATATCTAAATCCAATTAATAAAGTGTTTTCAGAGGGGGTGTAGCAAACACTGCCTTTTAGAGCGCTGACATGCTGTGACTCCAGTTCTTTGTTCCTCCCTCCCTTGGTAGCAAGGGTGATATTAATAAATACAACCCGCAGCCTGATTCGCTCTGAAAGAGAACTGGGAATCAGGACTCGCTTTTTGTACACGTGAAAGTCTATTCTGTCAAAGGAAAGGATTTAATTACTGAAAGTTGAGTTCGCTATGGATTTGGAGCGCCTCTCGACAAACATTACTTGTCCATACCTTTCACTCCGGCATGTCTTGCACATGTTTGCATTATGTGCTTATGCGATATCCTCACGCTGTAATCCTGAGAATCCTTGGATGGACGGGGGGGGCCGCGCGAGCTAAACGGCTTTAAATGATTGCCAGATGGTTTAACAAATTAACCATTTATGGAATGAATCCAAACTTGTTTCCTAGATCATTACCATAACTCATCAATGTGAGTGCCCTACAAGTGCCCTTTAGCTTGTGTTGCTGCACTGACCGTGTCACTTGCTCCGGACCATTAGCCACAATATTAGAGGGACAGAAAACTGTTTTACTAATTAATTGCCCTCGCATTAAACCAACCATCTGTGTGCAAAAGAGGAAGTGTAATCCTAAAGTAGATGCCCCTCAAGTGCTTGTGTTTGTTCCACTGAACTAATAAAGTGCATAATCCGATAAAGGACGGTATCCTAAGCTTTGATTGCGCCTGAAGTGGTTGTTTTACCTTTGTGGAAAGTGCGTCGGCATGCTAAGAATGTTTTCGTATCTTTTCATGGTTTTTAATTGCCAGCTGAAGCTGTTAGCAAAACACTGCTGCGGTTAAACGAATTAGAAAACGGTGCCCCTGGGTGATGTTAACACGTTGCACTCGCTCCTCCAAAGCGCGTGCAAGGCAGCTGCCAGTGAATGATCTATGTGTCATTTATATGGCTGTTTATGGTACAGAGTGAAGGAGACCACAGCTCCAATTATCCTTTTGAATGCGGCCTTTCACTTTCTGGATAATTCCTTTGTCTTGGGGGGGGTTTGTTTTAATAACTCTGAGATGATTTGAGTCACATTGGCAGCCGAATCTGCTCCACTTCAACCTGTCAGAGAACTCGCAAAGCCAAACATATGTCTGTATCCGTGCGTGTCACACCCGTACAGTGAACAGCTTTTTAATAATTCTGGGAGGCTCCATGTGTTGGGAAACGGGAGGGGGGGCAGCTGTGGGGGGCAAGGGGGGGTTTGCCTTTAGCACTGCAGCAGACCACAAGCCAGCATCCTAATGATAGCGTTATTAAAAGTATCACAGCAGCCTTTATGGTCTTCATGTGAGCGCGAGCTTACAAAGAGGGGCTGGTGAGCAGTTTCCCCCTCCTCCCCCCCGGTCTAATCTGTCTTCTTCTAATGAAGAAACGGAAAGCGAGAACAGTGGAAAGAAAGAGATGTCAAGATTGAGGTCGAGCGACCCCCCCCCTCGCGGGGTCAAACTGGAGGGGTTAATGCCTGGTGTCCGACACTGCACATAAACTCCGCTGAGCTCATCACACTAATTAAACAGACACACATCCTCCCGGAGCTCCGATGGCCAATGGCTGCCAGCTAAAAAAGCAGTCCATTCATGGAGGTTGGCAGGGTGTGCGTGCGGGGTGGGCCGGGGAAACGCTACCTGCCCTTCCTCGGTTTGATTAATGTGAAGAACAATGTCGCTCTTGTGGCCCGCGAGGCTCGCTCCACTTGGTTCTGGTTCACTCGGCCGGGAGAGGGGACGGCGTGTTCCAAAGTCGTACCCGCAGACCGAGCAGCACCGGGCCTGAGGACTCCTGCGGGGACCGCTGTCTCCTCAACACGCGGTGCCGCCTCCTCCTCCTCCTCAGGCCACGGCGAGCCAGGTAGATCTCCAATGACCTCAGATTTGTTACTCGGGCACTTTTCCACCAGAGAAACGGCTCCTTATTCATACATCCAATAGTGTTGAAGTGGATTATTAATGTCTCATTTGTTTGTCTTTCCACAGACTTGAGTGGAGGCATCGCTTGCAAGTTAAGAGAAGTCCACACTTTAGTTTGGATGTTTCCACGAGGTCTTAAGCTAATGTTTTGTGGATGAAATTTCATGTCATGTATCTGATTATCTTTCTTTCAGACAGGGCGGCAATTATTCAAGGGAAAAAGACGTCAACGTCGTCTCTCCGAGGGAGTGACAGCATAATGTTTCTGGTGTCAGAACTTGGCCTGTATAACTCATTGCAGCGCTCACAGAGCTGAGCTCCACCAATACTTTGCCAATGCGCTCCGCTGCGGCTTTATCAAAACAGGGAGACAAATTGAGCCACCTGCACGACTCCAGAGCTCGACAAGTCATCTCACTTGCAAATTGCGAGCGTTTTTACCTCCTCCAACGAAGGCGTCCGCAGAGGGCAGCTAGCACCTCACCAGCCAAGGCTTAAAAAGGTCTCCATGTGGCTGTGTGACACTTTGAAAACAGAGAAGACATTCCATAATGCTGGAGGGTGGAAAACAAGAGCGTGAAGGTCCCAATGGGGATAGTCCAGTGGCCAAGAGCCACAAGATGTTTGGAGAAGCGCTTTACAGTCATTTGCAAAACACAAATTTGAAAATAGAAACGACAACGACGTGTGTTTAAAGACGGCAGGGAGCAGATTAAACTCAGGCATGTTGCCTCACATTGTTTATTAAATAGGTAAATGAATAATATTTTTTTCTTTCTAAAGCTGGAGAAAAACACACAATTATACACTTTGAAGGGTCCAACTGGTTGCACTGAAATGTTTTTTTGGCTTGAAGATAAAACAGGTAATAGATAACTAAGACATCTTCAAACATCGAGATCTACTTTCTATATTAGTATTCTAATATAATCTTGTATATGTGAGGAGGCACATATTAATTAAGAATTAAAAGTTAATGAGTCTGGTACGGTCTGATAGAAAATGGTTCACTGGGATTTGTGCTGATGGGACTCGATGATTTACTGTGCTTCACCAAAATAAAAGAGAAAGACGGGGGATGAGGCAAGACAAAGAGGTTTAAATTATTTCAATAAAAACTTATTACTTTGTATTTTATGGTATTGTAATCCTTTCTTTGAGCAATTTTGTAATAGCATAAATCATTATTTATCTCAGATTAATTAGATTAAAGACCTTTTAAATCATGCCGAACGCCCATGGAGCTTCTCTTTTCACTGCGCAGAAAAAGCGATGGATCTTCCCTGCCGATCACTTTTGGTAGATTAGAGGATTGTTGTTAATTGGTCAATTGGCTAATTGTTCTTCTTCCTCATTAGTCACCGGAGAGGAATAACAGGCTTTGTTCAGTGACCCTCATTTACAATAATGTGCTAGTCAAATTAGTGAGGATTCACACGCAAGCAAGCCAAAATCTAAATTGCTGGCCAGAAATGTAGTATTGTGTATTTGGAGAATCCAGAACTAAATGATACAAATGGATCACGCCAGTGATGAATAGCACACATCTTATCACCAATAGGTGAACAATAAGAACACTTTGCATTGGAGTAACACTAATCTTCTGCATATATGGTGCAAAATGGATGGATTTCCCACATTTGTCAATGCCTCCTACAAACTGGGATACATCGTAAGCACAAAATAAGAGAGGCAGTTTGGTGAAGAGACTTGTTAACAAAGAAACAGACGTGCTAAAGTTAGTTGCATACAGCATATCTCTAATAAACAACACAAAGACAAAGTGCTGAAAATCATAACCTCCTTTGTAGAAGCAGTAGTCAGTAATGGTGTGTAATTTCCGAAATAAAAGATGCACACACATTGAGGCCCTGATCAGGTTTATGGAGTCTGCACTAGTGGTTCCTGGCATGATTCACACTCAGTGTCCCCACAGAAACCGGGATATTCCCCTCACGGTGTAAGAGGATCCTCTAGTTCCCCCAGCGGACTCCACCAAGACCAGCTCAAGGTCAGCTTGGAAAGAGATGAAGACGGCTATGAGCACGGCAGGACCCTTTGCCTCCCAGGGCCGCGGCCTCAGTGCTCACCGTGCCCTTTACCTGCTAGGAGGTAGTGGAGGTACCTTGTGTCGTCCACCTGGCTGTGCCTCCTAAAGCGGCCACTGCACATCATCGGTAAGATGAGCGGATAGCGCGGCGCGACGGGGGAGCTCTGTGGGGAGGACCGTGAAGCCAGACACTCAAAGACATTGGCACACTTTGCAGCGCGCAGCCCAAATGTACAACACGCTCCCCTCAAACGTGGGCTTGTTTAGCTGCTGGCACCTGAAGGCATCACTCACGTGGATGCCAGCCGAGCAGAGACGTGCCCACGCCGAGTACACACCGCAGAACCACTACCAGCTCCCGTGCCCTCGCCGTGTCTACCTTGGCACTTTTTGAGTTTGATGGAGAAAAAAATAAAATGTCCCACTGCAAACGACAAGTGCCAGACAGCATATTTATACATCTTAATTAGCAATAATGAAGGCCGGTACCTGCCAGCGGTCTGATGCCAGTGGTTACCGTGTTGTGTTGACTAGAGTGTGTGCCTGGTGTTTGCCTTCTACTTGCATGAGAATCAAACAAAATCAAATAAATAAAAGAGTTCCTGTGTTCTGCTAAAAACCATTAGACCATTAGAATCTTTACGGGGAAAATGTTTAGTCTGACTTAAAGATAACTGGGCGTCTCCTGGAGAAAAGCAAAACCTGCAGGCCGCAGCACGCCTCGGTTTACGGTTTACGAATGAAAAGCAGATGATTATTAGTTGCTCTGCTCTTCCAGTTTATCATGTAACCGATCATTCACTGCAGAGGACCTGTCAGGACATGGTGAAGGACTTCAGCAGAGTCCCCATGATTTCAGGCCGTGTTTGCATGCAAACATGTTTAGATCTGTCCTCTGCGATGTTTGAGCCCTGCACAGCGAGACATTCCTCGTGGAGGCTACGGAAACAAGTTGCAAGGTTCTTTTACCGTGAAATAGGCTGCAGCCATCCTCCCGACGTCAGGATTTATGGCCTGGTAATTCCCCTCCGGAGTAATTTGGCTGGTACATCTGCAGCTTAGCAGCATTCCAGCAGAGCTCTCCTGTGCTGTGGAGTCAGGAGATGACTGATTGATTGATTGTATTACTCCACTTTTAACGTGGCTTCGCTGAGCTATTGCAGTGAAGTTCTAATGTAATCTATCCACAGCGAAGGACAACTGCGCTCGGCGTCAGCAGCGAGCTGGGTAACCCTGCTGGGATGATCACCAACTAGTGAACGTAGCATATCGACCCGCAGCGATGACCACACAGACACCCACCGGCGTTTTGTCCTGGATATCGAGCTTTGTCGTTACGAAAAAACAAAAACCCAAATGATATCAATGATTTGTCACTACTTCAAACCAGTGGACCCTTTACAAGCCTGTTGGTGCCAATTACAGGCTACAAATGACAAAATGCAAACCTGTGGGATGCGGACAGCTGGTCTCTGAGGCCTCTGAGGAAGCGCTGCGTTTTTGGGTGCTCAAATCAAACGGTAAACATATAACGTTACTAAACTAAAAGTAAAAATAGTCATTGAAATAGTTACTTACTTTGGTGAACATAAAGTGGAGAATACACATAACACATTGATATTATGCTGACATGCGGTCTTTAAAACACGTTTCCACATGTAGCTAGCTAATGTAATATGCTAGTTAACAGCTAACTAACGTTAACTAATCAGTCCTCGTCACGTCAATAGGATAACGTGACATAATGAAAACGTTACCTGACACCATAAAAACGCAAAGAAGAACCAGAAGTACAAGTGACCACAGACTTTGTCAGAACACTTTAACGTGAGTAACGTTAGTAACAGAAGTACATCATGTTGACGCCTCATACATGACAAACAGTCAGATAAGGAAAATAAAAATAGACTGTACACTAAATGTATGGTTCTCATCTACAAACACTACACTAATAAGTCTAATAAAATGCAGGAAACACATTTTTTAAGACCTCACAAATTACCATGTCAACATCTTTTTAAACTAACTTTGTATTATCTTTTGATCAAAGCTCTGGCACTATTTGTTTGTTTTATTTGCAGTATTAGAGAAATCCTAGATCTAGGTCAGGTAGGGATCATAAAACGATGTCAATTTTAATTTCCTGCTAGTTAATGAACTGTTTGTTGTCGTCCCTTTTGTAGCCATATGGCTTCTCTGTTGACAGATTCCCTGTTTTCTCTGCTCGTCATCTGGCTTTGTCCACCCGATACTAGACGCGTGGCGGCTATCAGAAGAAGACAATACCATCAACACAATGCACGTTGCTGGGACCTTCAGCACGCTTGACACCTGATTTATCTCGAGCACCCATTCAGATTAGCTAACTATCCAACAAAGAGTCCTGCGTCTAAAGAATGGGTGCGGTCTGACACTCTGGGGAGGTTGAGGGGTTAACCGTGACATCTGGCCCCTGATCACCCAACAAGTTCAGGGCAGCTGCCCAAATAGGTCTGGTTTTCCCCATAAAAACACCTCATCCATCTGCTGAATCTCTCCTCGTATGAGTTTCTCCATGTTGGCCTGGGGCCCTTCCATTCACAGACGCGTGCGGGGAGACACCGATACCCACTGTGACGCCCATCCATATTTAAAGGGGAGTGCAGGTGACCTGTGGGTGGCCTTCTCTGGCACGCTTGGGCTCTCCTGCACCCGCAGAACCTTACATAACACGTTTGTTGGATATTTGCCTCAAATTACGGCAATATGATATAATGCACAATGAGCTAATGGGCTCTAATCTACGAGGCATCCAGATGACTCGTGCCGCACAAAAAAAAGCTGGGATCCGTGAAATTCGATCTGATGACGGATGCGTAAGGATGACAACGAGTGTGCAATTAGCTTATGAATACAACAGGTGACACCCTCATGACGCCCAATTACACACCCATTTGTGTTCAGTGTCTCCCGAGGCGGACTATAAACTTAACGGAGGTGGGAGAAAGACTCCTCATCGTGCCAATTATGTCACCAGACATTATTTTTAAAATGAACTTCATGCAAATGGAAGTGACACTTCAATTTAGCGACATTGAAATGCAAAGTTGAACCTGATTATCCAATTAGCACAGGAGGTTCTGCCATTATTGAAGATTGCTTCAATAAAAAGGGTTAGTTCCTGGTGTCCGTGGTTATCGACATCTTTCACCTTCAGCTCCGGCAGGGTGCTGCGGTGTCGTGGTGAATGAGGAGAGTCTTCGGGGGGGTCGTTCATGTTTTAGCCTGCTAGGTGGCGGGGATGCACAAAGGCGACCAGGGGAATACAACATAAGTGTTCTCTCGTCCCGAAATACTTAATACCCAGAGACTTGTTGCACTCGTATGCAAATAAGAGGAGTTTTAACCAGACATCTTGCAGTTGTCAAACGCTTCCGTGTACTGCCAGGAAAGGAATGGGAATTCCTCCAGAGCAAAATGAAGCGGCTTCAAGCGAGGGGAGAAAAAAAAAAGCTGTGAGACAAATCAGCACAATCAAAAACAGTAATCGTGGCTCAACTTCCAGTGAGATCGGTGGATCGGGGGGGATTTTTAGTTTACCCGCAATAATGATGAGACAGGTGTTAAACGAAAAGGAACAGCTGAAAAGCAATCCACTTTAAGGATTATTTGCATCAGATTTAGTTTGATTAACCTGATCTGCTGCAAATTGTAAAGATTCGTTTTAAAGGCTTTTGATCTTTTTGCCTAAAACAGAAAAAAAGAGGAAACAAAGCGTTTTTTCTTTACAGGAAGTTTATTGAAAATTACATGTAATTTGAAGAAAAGGAGAAAGATATTAATATCTAAAATGTAATGTTTCAAACTGCACAACAATGAGAATGTGTAAATCGATGAATAATTCTCAATTAGTGCACCTGTTGACACTTCATGCATGTCATAATTAACAGTGTTACACCGTTAATACATACATCTCAGAGCTTAGTTTGTATGCAGACCATTACTAATAAAAAGCCACACATTCTTGTCCGCACACATTCAGATAAGTCTTGCATATCGGATCATGTGAAAACAAACACACACAGATTGCAGGACATTGTTAACAAACTTACACACTGTAGATAGATACACAATCAGGTCGAATGATGACGAGGGCTGAACTAATTCAACCAGTGGAATCAGTGGTTTCTACATCATGAAAATACCACTGAATGAATCAGTAATATAAAGTGTCACATAATTGAAACCTGTGATTGACATGCAGAAGTGACAGGCTTCCAAACACACCGATTTACTTATCGTTTTTTTTAAATATCTCATTACACTACAAGGCGGCGCGGCCACAGTGCAGACCATAATATGTATAGATATTAAAAATGATATATTTTTGGTCTCCACCACTTTGGAGTACTAAACTCAAATGAATTGTCTTGGCGTCTCGTCGCATCGGACTCCACACAATTCTGTAAACTCGTAAAGCGTCGCTACCTGCAGGGATCTTTTATACACAGCCGTCATTTCCTTCAAGTCTGTGTGCCACATTACGAGCACCGTCAGGGGATTTAGAGAGAGCTTAAGTCTTAGTGTCTGGCAGCTGTATGTGGCCCATGGCAAGCAGCATCGTATGATCAGCAGACTTGGGAGACTTGGAGATCGCACTTGAAGTTGGTGTCATCTTCATCAGACGGTCTGACGCATGCTTCGTTAACATGGGGGAGAAAAATCCCCAGGTTTTTATACTGTACGGGTTGTTTTTTGGGAGGGGGAATTGGGCAGACATTCCACTTCAGTCACTTACAAAAAATACTTTTTTGCATGTGTGAAATTTAGCCTCAGGGCATTTTGAGTGCTTTGCATATTCAAATCCTGGCATTAATTGGATGACATGTTATGCAAATAGGCAAGAAAGAAGTACAATAATGATGCAGTTTGTTGTTGCTTCTATGAAACCATTTGAAAATGCTTTTCATTTAGATTTGTGTTTTAGTCTGACAAATCTCCCAAAGAGCCACATTATATGCACATGTAAAGCAAATGCAGCAATCAAGCTGAAGGAAAATGACTAATTGATTTGAACTACGCACACCCGTTGCTTCCTATTGGAGCTCCAACCCCTCAGGACCCAAACGTATTCAACGTGTATTTGTTCAGACCTCGCCGTTTGTCATGTCATCATCGGAGCCCTGCGGCGGCGAGATGTCGACCCGAGTGTAAATCACCTGTTCTCCACTCGGTGTGTGAGGGGTGCTCTTTGATCCCAAACTCCACACGCCACCAAGAGCCTGAAGAGGCCGGAGGAACCAATAGAAAGCATGTTGGTCCGGATCAGATAAAAGATTGATGAGAAATTATTTGCTATTCATTCCCAATGTTGAAAAATTACATTTTGCTAAACTTGCAACATCTTGTTACACAACAACAATGTGCAACAAGTCAAAAGGGAGGTACGTACAGTACTTAAATTGGAAGTATTAAGAGCTCGGCGAGGTCCGGGAACGACTGGCTAACTACAGCTAGACTAGTTCAAGCCTGGAACGTGAGTTTAAACATCAGCACATGGCGGAAGGCAGGCAGGAGAAAAGATTGTTATCCACACATCTTAATTAGTATCGCACAACTTTATGAACCCATTAAAATGTGTTTGGCTTTACAAAACATCTGCCATCAAATATCTGTTCTCCAATACGAAGGAATGGACCCAACATCTGTGTCACATCTGATACCGACAATGACTTTGAGTCCACAAAGACATCGGGTCGTCAGACTGAGAGGAGGGTGGGAGGAGATTCACAGCCAAATGAAATGATCTCTTTGGATACACCAAATACTTCAAAAGGCCAGCAGGGTTCAACGCCTTGTCAGTGTACTGTACATCATTGAACATTGCAGAATTATGCATGTGAAAGCCAACTAGAATACATTCAGTAAAAAGAGATTTGAGCTCCAAGTCCCTTCGGATAAAGTAACTACCTTTACAGCAGCAGAGGTACATGTATACACAAGGCATAACAATCAGGAGAAAGTGTGTTTTGGCCTGTTGACATTCTATAGTTCAGTGTAGCACTCTGGGATTTGGCATCATACAGTTTATAGGTCAAATATTGTAAAAGACTGGATGCAAATACCAGAAGCGATCCCAGCAAAAGTACAGAGTGGACCGTCGTCTGATAAACAGACCCTCAAAAATGGCATGTGACTTTCAGTAAAAGGAACAATAATACAAATGTGTTTTAACACTGTACCACAAGCTAGGTTCCACTAAAAAGGACCACACACACTATTAAAAATGTAAACCTAAAACATCAGCAAGTGATTCTTCTACTGTCTAACATCCAGCTGTAAGCACAGGCGAGTCAACCTACTCATTTAGTCCGTGTCGGTACCAGCAGCGAGATCCAGGCTCGCTTCTGTGTTTGACACGAGCATCCCAGGTGGATGACAATCAGCTGCTGGTGCGGCTGACTAACACACACTCGGGACCTGAATGACTCTTTGGCTCCAACAATCGTGAGTTGATCATCATTAGTACTTTTATCTTACTGTATATGAATAATGGAAGATTAAATACACTGAGGCACCTACTTTGTGTGAACAGATATTAATGCTGATGTAATTACATATAAAAACTATCCGTATAACATGAATAACATTTCTGTGATGTGTACCAATTGTACCGTGATAATACAGAAAATAGGGTGCTGGGTAATGGGATAAACTTGCACTTGCACCATAAAAGTACCGTAGAAATGCATTAAACAGTGTTCTTTTGTTACATAAATAAATAAAGATTGTTCAGCATGTTTGTGCAGCTCGGTATCGTCAATCACCAGAAAACAACCCACTTGATTTGACTGAGATGAAGGCCGACCAACTCCAGGGCTTTTTCCCCCAGTGGATCAAATCAACATTAGAGCGATGAGTTTGACTCAGATGTGATTGGAAATGTAAACAGGAAGAGAATATAAAGCAAGACACGCAAGTTGTGATTATTGCACTTAAAAAGTTAGTAAAATGATCACCTTCAGCCCCTCGGTCCAACATATCAGTGATAGTCATCACAAATAAAGAAAATAACTAAAGTCACATAAATTCATGTTTGTTCATAAAATAAAAAAAAATGTAAAAAAAAGGTACAACTTAGTAAACTAGAAAGAAGCCAGAGTGCCAGATAGCGCCAGCAGCTCTGTCACGGCCTTTCTCACAGTACCCACGAGCCGCTCGGCAGAGGTGGTCCACATCCGTAGCACAGAGGAGGTTTCCTAACGTAGGTGGCAAGTTTGAAGATTGTGCTGGACCAACACGGCGACTCAAGCTGTCTCATCATCTGGGTTTCACGATGACTTCACCACCTGGTAAACTGCTGCATATTGTTGTCAAGAGTGTGTGTGCAACATACTTCTTCACAAATGCAAACCATTCAATTAAACATAGTATTTGTCATCATTTGGGATTTGACGTGAATCGATCTATGAACTTTGCTCTTGTTTAAGCACCAGACAATGGCAACAAGAAAGAAAGAAAAAGGGAGCAATACCTGCCCATACCCACCGCCAGAAAAAAAAGGTGTATAAAAATGACATCCGTTGGATAGAAATGTTCTACAGCAAAGACACGAACCGTTAAATTGCCTTTGATCGATCCCACTCCTCCCCACTGACTGACCACAACGTGTTGGAACAGCTACAGCGAAACCTCATCTTCCCGCGTCTGGTCCTCCTACTTTTTGCCGAGTTTACCCGCCTTCCTTTTTGGCTCATAGGGTGTCCGGAGAATGCTCGGCGTCTCCTCCATGACGCGCACCAGCAGGTCGTCGATGTAGTCCTCCAGCTCCCGGATGTGGGCGTCCTTCTTCCTCACCACGTCCTTCTGCTTGATGAGTTCCTGCACCACTTCGTCGAAGGACAGGTTGCTGTAAGCGAGAGCGCTCTCCTGCTTCGCCTCCTGAAAGAAAGAAAAAAGGAAAATGCTCAACTCGACCCCATTAGACTACACACGGAACATGCTCCATCTTCATATGTCACGTGTATATTCATCTGATGGCCGAGTCCTCTCACGGTGCATCTGACAAAACTGACTAATTAGACGCGGTGGCCTAATGCGACATCGACTGTCAGGTGTTTATCTTTTGTTCCCCGTCGCTATTAAAGGCTAATTGAGGGTTTAGGAGACGAGACGGCTGTTGAGGGATTGAGCGCGATTGATGGCAGATGTCATGGTCCGACACTGAGCGAGTGTTTTAACGAGCATCGGGAGCAGTTAACTGCTTCAATGGGACTGTGACACTACAGCAAGCAAGCAACATCTTGTTCTTTTACTTCAGCTTCCAGCGTATAAAAGCTGAATTAATGAACATTTCCTCTAAAGAAAAAGGGATCTTTGTCATGAAGGTGGTGGAAATGCCAGGCTGCATATTTCTGCAATTAAAAGGTCAGGCTAATAGATACGCAAAATACGGATGCAGCCCAAGCCCAGCCTCCCTCTTTAACCCGTTTGGACGGAGCGGCGCAGGACGGTATGTGCGGATCGTATATCGCGGCTACGAGAGGAGCTGTAATCGTTTTTAATGAGGGACCGTTTTATCGCTTGGGTGCTGGGCGTCCTCCCCCGAACGGATAGAGCAGCAGAGCCTGTTTAAAATACCACACTTATCAGCTTCCACTCCCGTGCACCAATCCAAGCCCCGGCTGCCAAGTAGAGACAAAGCAGGGAGACTGCTTACCAGGTATCGTATCGCTTCACCAAAATGAAATACTTGGCCACCGATGTGAGATGCCCAGCGTACGAGAACGGAGCGCGGCGACGCGTTCCTAACGCACAAGGCACGCAGAAGAAGAAAACGGGCATCTCTCTGAGTGATACTCAGCGCTTCTGAGGAAACGAGAGGACTGAGGGCCATTTGGATGTTGGTGTCACACACTACAGCACGTGCTCGCTCCCCCACTTTCTCCTACAGGCACACACACACACACACACACAGCGTAACAATCAGGAGCTTTAGTGGCTGGTGACAAAGGCCTGGAAACGACCATGAATTGGCAAAGCAATGATGACCGTTTTTCGGCGATCAGTAGTGAGGGGAAGATAAGGCGCACACTTGGCATTCTCCAGTTGTGTCATTACAGTTTCTAATGAGCTCAGCTTTGAGAATCTAAAAGCTCGGCCCTTTGAAATCTCTCACTGCCCACCCCCACTCCCCGTGTGTGGTTAATTAGGGCCTTGAAGCTCAGGAAATGGGAGCTGCCGTTTCTGCGAGGCATGCGGCGTGCACAGGGGTACATGTGTGGATACCGACAGCCCTCAACACCCACAAAGAAAGGTGAGGAAAGCTATTATCAGCATTCTCTTTCTCATTTAGGCGTCACTTTAAAAACGCAGCTCCCCTCACTCCCTCATAAATAACTATTTTGCAGCATAATGGCTTACAGATTGTGTTTTTATTTAAATATAAATGAAAAAATATATTTGAAAAAAAAAAGGTTAAACTGAAAGACATTTAAAGTTAAAAAAGAAAAATATTATAAGCTCCAATTAAAGAACAGGTGCTACGCACAACTATGACTGACCTTACTGGCCGATATTTCACACCACTTCAAATTATGATCAGATCCGACATGACGACCGACGGGTGCAGCTGCTAATTAGCTGAATGGCAAAAATCTGATTTTTCAGAGGCCTCAGAGATCAATGTCACCAGCTGCTATGTCAAAGGAAAAGTTAGGGGTTCACAATTAAAGATCTAGAATCCGCGTGACACAGATTCACACATTGGGATCATTCTTTCTGTTTAAATCGTAATCTTCTGCCAGGTAAAACTTTTCACCTAACAATCGATCTCTTTAAGAACAAGGGATGTGCCGTGTGTCTCACCGGTTTCCTGCCATAGACATCCTTCTTCTTCTGGCCAAACGAGATGTCTTGATTTCCTTTGGACTTTTTATCACTGCAAAGCATCCAAAGAGTGGTCAGCGTTTAAACCAAAAGGCATAACTGAATACCTCTGGTGTTCTTATCATCACTGTACTAATAAAGAGGGCCTAAGGTGTCTGTCTCACTGCTGATAATATTCAGAGAGACTGGCGTAGCTTATTAGGAAAGAAAACATGCATTACGGCATGTATTTGTGAATAAACTGTTCCACCTTTTTGTGTTCACCACATTATAAATGACCACTGAGCGACCGTGCAGCGGAGGAGGCAGCAGAGATGATGGACTGGTGCCCACAAAGATTCGTGCCTAATTGGGTGGTCTATCTCTGCAGAGGATCTCATTACTATAACAGAGGGCTTCGTTATCGAGTCCGGACTCCCTCAAGAGCCACGAAGGACACCTTCCACTGCGACGAAGCAGAACTCACCAGCTCTCCACGCAACACGCGAAGAGATGGAAGTAGCTCGGTGGAACGGTTTCAACTACAATACTTGACGACATAAACGAGCCACAGTACATTTTAATCAACGAGAGGGACATTTTGTGGTGTTCCCCGGATTCCTTATTTCAAAGAAGTGACATTAAAAATAAAGAAAATGTGATGTGATGTGTTGAGGTCCTGCAAATTGACTTAAAAAAAAAAAAGGTTTGGGTCATTACATTATATTGAAATACAGGATATTTATTTAGGGTATGTTCTATGTACAGAATGTACTATTTTTAGTTGAAAAAGTTATATTTCATCTTTTTTCAAATGATCCTTTATGCACACTTCGACCACATCTCTTTCTGTGGTAACTATGGTAATGGAGGCCAGCGGAAAACGTTTTGTGAGATGGACTCAACGAGGTACCGGGGAGCGCCGGGTTGAGCGTGTGACGGAGCCTACCCGGCTCCGTGGTGGGAGGCGAACGGGTTGGTGTCCGCCTGCAGGTCTCCACTGAAGGGGTTGGGGCAGCGCAGGTCCCCCGAGCTGCCCGAGCGCCCCGCGTTGTTGGTCTTGCGACCTTCCTTCTTCCCCGTCACACGTTCCAGTAGGCTGACCTTCTCCTTTTTCTCCTTCCGCTCCGCCCGGTCCCACAGCTGCCCGGGCTCCCCCTCAAACGGGTTGCGGTTGCGTGGGAGCGTGGCATACTTCTGTGGCAGGGTGTCACTGATATCAGTGAAAGGGTCACTGTGTGCCTCTCCCTCCTGGTAGCCTGGCATCTCGCTCTGGGAACGCCTGTGAGGGCCGCCTGTGCTCCCGGAGAGACACACGGAGAACAGCACTTCAACGTACTGACAAAAGTAAAAGGGCCATGAAGCACATCAAATATGTGGCAGATATGTTTGAATTTGTTTTGATACACAATTTGGGATGATGCGGTCTGACTTTTTGGAATGACCCAAGTGTGGTATTGTTTATACCGTACAGCCAACAAGGAAACTGGAAACTGATTGTGTTTTTTTTTCTCTGAGATAAAAACAAAACAAAAAAAAAGGTACTCAACATTTGGATTACTTTAGTTATTTTCCAAGTTGATATTGTGGCTCCTACACCACAAAAGGAACATGTTTTTGGGAGAAGTAAGGACTATTTGTTGAATTACATCTTATCTGCTATTGTGTCCCTCCCACTCACAGCTTCGGATAACTTCCCCTCCTTTGCATGCCAATCTGAATAATAACAAAGAGGTGTGATAAAGTTAAAATCCTCAGATAGCTGGGCAGTGCAGTTGGACAGCGACTTCACTTGTGCCAACTTATTGACATTCATGGTCATTTGTTCATGTATTGGTGGGCAGTCGATTGACTGACGGCTGCAGGCTTCTACTGGCAAAAGTTGGAATTTTCATGCTCCAGATAAAAATGAACAATGTCAATAGCCAATAACCTGATTTCTAATCGATACCGGTCATCAGCAGGTTGAATTTTATTTGGGCAATAATTAAAGAAATTGCTTTCCAACATGTTCTTGGGACCACGGGAAGCCAGTCTAACGCAGAGTCACCAGAAGGCCACGGACAGATTGGCTATTAACATCTCAGCTTTGCAAACCTTATACTGGACCTCAATGCGCCTCAAATACGACCCCTTTGAGATCAGACAATAGATATTCAAACAAAACAGGTGCAATGACGTGTGAAGATCTGCAGCTTGGGGTCCTCACCACTCTCTTCGATGAGGTTCATGGAATCCAGCTTGGGCCTGGAGCTGGTCCCAGTGAGGTCCGACATGGAATGGGCCGCGGAGAGCTTGTGAGAGCCGGCGAGCAGCGACCTCTTGGCCTTCGCTTCCGTCCGGGGTTCCGGCGCCGGGCCAGCGGGCCGTTGGTGGGGCTCCGGGTCGCACGCGGCGGAGCGCGGCAGGATGGCCGAAGACGCGTCGCCGAAGCCGCCGTCGTGTTTGCGCCCCTTCATTTTGTCCTTGAGCTTGGAGAAGGGCGAACGGGGCTTCTCCTTCATGGAGAGGTCGAACATGCTGGCCGTCATGTTGTTCCTCATGAACTGGATGCTCACTTGGATGCGTCCTCGTTCTTTCCTCTTCTTGGCCGGCTTGGACTGCAAAGTGTACCAACTGAAATGAGAGTGCAAGACGCAGAGGGCGGAGCCAATTCCAATGAGGCAATTCATATAAAAAGGGGGAGCAGGATGGGTGGAAATCGTCAGAGATGATTACATGTAATTCAGCCTAATTCAGGAAGACGGGTTTACAGAGTCAGTGTGTGGCAAAAGTCTTTACACTATCAAACTACATGACAAAGGGGGACAAAAACAGCTAAGATTCTTTCTAATGTGCTCTACCTACTTCTTTGTGGACATCGCTGAAAGGGCTAATTTGAGCAGACTAATCCAAAAGCTACACACAAATGCAGGGAGGGCTTAATTCGTTTGAGCCTTTTTTTTTTGACACAAGTGAGAGTACAATTTATCATTTCAGAGGATAAACATTATTCTTTGAGAACTGAACACTAGAAACAGCCTGCTGCTGAATAATATAGAAAAGACCATTCCGGGCTGCTCTTGGGCTCCTATTTGTTTAACCTCTCTGCTTTTTCAACTGGAAGTAATGGGATTTACGCTTTCACTCCGAGCAAAATAAAGTGCCATTTGCACAAATCTGCCCTTTGTTCAGAAATGCAACGACCGGCGACTGGGAAATTGCAAAGCCGCGTCGCTGGACAACCCAACAGTTCCTCCATGCGAATGAGACGTCTCCTCGGAGTTTCGGGGCTGGTGACAACGTCCTTTAAGAAACCGGCATGGGGAGGAAACGAGCTACCAGTCAGTGCATCAGGGGGCGTTTCATCGTCGATAGATTTGCACTCACCCACCTCCAGCATGGTGCAGTCTCGTCAATAAAAATCTATCGTTTGACCTCTTAAGTGTTGTTTTCAAGCTGAACTGATTCTACATTTTGCTCAGATTCAAAACACTGTGTTCCTTCGATTCCTGACATTTCTTCTTGGATTTATCTGGATATTTGTAGTACAGCATGAAACATCCGTCGTCATTCGATGCTGCCTTTGCCTTTTCTTAACGCATCTGTTGAACGCTATTCTAAACGCTGTAGCTTGGAAGGCCTCGCCCGGGTCCGATTCAGCCTGATCGGCCGCCCCAGCGTGCCCGCTGCCTTGGGTTGCCGGGCCTTTACCTCACGTGCGTCTCAAGGCCAAGACAAACCTCCCCGCGCTGCGAGCCACAATCCTCCCATTGGAGCCGGGACCGCTGGGAAACTCCTCACAATCAACAAACACAGGTGTGCGATAATTATGGGCTGCCTACTCAGATATCAGGACGGGCTTTCCTCCCCAATATGTCAGTTTAAAAAACATTGCGGGCCGGGGGGCCGCGGCGAACACAGACCCACTGTGGAGCGTGGATACGCTATCGAGGGTCCCGGAACGTCATTGTCGGGTCCGCCTGCAGTGTGGGATTAGGCCAACGAGCAACGCCAGCATATCCATTACTAAGCCACGGCGGGAAAAGCGCATGGCCTCGAGGTGCGTCGGCTCAGACTACTAAAACAAATAAAACCCATCCACACTGATTAGAACATATTGGGATTCTCCCAACTGATGGGCAAAGAGGAAGTGTGCTAATGTCTTTCTATGTCGGAATGTGCAGTGGGCTAATTAGTACCAGATCCACTTTAGTTATTCTCTTCCTGTTTGCTTAATGTGGGGTTAATAAACGTGCAAGTGTTGAACTTGTAGGGGTCAACACACCCAAGTTCAGCCTAATATAATACGGTCTTTATTACCTACAGTGGTGGCAGACTTTAGTTTGCTCCACCAGTGCATATGATCCAGCTTTTCATACAGTCATTGCATAAGGGGAAAATCCTTTTTCCAAGCATGCGCCAGGCATCAGGACAGAAAACTGCCTGCAGTAACCCACTAATAAAAAGGGCTGACTCACATTGAAATCAATATCAGCCCTATAGAGACCCCACTCCACCTGACTTGCATTCCTTTACACTACACGGAACAGGCCGGGATTCAAACCCACGTCCCTTTGGCTGCGAGACAAAGGCTACTCGCCGTTCACAAACCTTCCAGAAAAATAACAGTGAATACATTTTGGGTGTATCGGAGTGACTGACTAGACGTGTTCAGCCAGCTCTGCTGGTATATTTTAGGCCAACTGCTGCTCACCGTGTCAGTGAACAAGTGAATAGTGATCCGTCAGCGACGTACACCAATTCGTTGCCGCGCCTCAAATCAACGGAGAGAGTCAACAATATAAAAAGGTTCAACCGATCTGAAGTTACTGAGCATAAATAGAATACCTCATCTGTGACAGCTGTTTCAAATTGTTTAAAAGCAAATAACTTAGAAATGTTGGTGAACTGCTCTCAATCTAACAAACTAAAGTTCTAAAGCCAGTGTATAAAGAGAATGAAAGGACATTGAATTCATATCACGCAGCGTGAAGGAGTTGGGTCGAGAACATAATTACCAAAAGAGCTCAAAATACAAAAATATATTGGTATTAGAATGTGTAACCTAATGTGGCTAAAAGCACATGTAGGAAAAAAAAAACTATTTTAGTTAGTACTTCAATCCACTTATGACTGGAATAGTTGCGTGAATATCGTTCCACTTCCTCACAAAAGTCCAGTGCTCGAGCAGCACCGCGTTGGCACGTGACTGTGAGCTGGAGCTGCGAAACGCATGGCTGCTATAAAAGTATCACATGTACTGTTGAAGATATAGGTCCGTACAACACTCTTCACTCACAGTGTCCAAATCACAATTACTGTGACTGTATCGAGGTGGATGATTGATGGCATCATGGCAGTGGACTTAAATTATATCTTAATGTTTAAATAAACAGTGAAAAAGTGGTGGTTTTTCTTCTGCATGGTCCTTGAAATGAGAACTTTAGTGCAACAGTATATGATACTTACTCTGTCTTCTTCCGTTGCTTGTTATCAAAGATTCCATTAAGGTTGATGGACCTCTGACCCAGGAACTTGTCCATCCCAACCAAGGACCGATGCATCACGATAAGGCAAAGTTCATACACTTCAGGGTTGCCCTCCAAAAGTAAGCCGGGTAATTCAAACGAGGCTTCCTCTCTCCAGACGGGGTTAAGCGTCTTCTCCGCCACAGATGTCGAGTACTTCTCTTTGCCCAGCTGGATGATAGTGTAGGCATCGTTGGTGCCATTTTTGCCCTTGGGCTGTAAACCGGTTGCTTGTAGAACAGTGGCTTGCACGTGGGTTGGAAACCACTTCTGAGACTGCTCGGCCAGTGACATCATCGGCACTGGGGGTCAACTGAGGGCCATTCAAAACAAACTAAATGATCATTTATGTTTATGTAGTTGGTGTTTTTGGTAAGCGTTATGTGCAACAATGAGCAAACATGGTTCACTATAGTTTTTTGTCTGTGCGCCTACAGTAGGAGTCATTACAAACAAGTCTCATCTTCTGTCAAATCACAGATGTCCAAGCCGCTGGTGAGTCATCTGAAAGAACACAGGAAGAAACACAACGGCATGAGTGTCTTTTCCAGAACCGTAACATGACGCATGCGGGGGTTCAAGAAACATTGATTGTCAGATGAGCCAATCATTTCAGTCAGCTTTTATATGGATAACATACAGTATTAAAATCATAAAGTACAATATAACGTAACTATCAGCCCAACTATCTTCCAGAAGTGGAGAATCAAGGAACTGATGATCTCATCCAGTGACACATTTGTTGCTGGTCTATTGTCACTGAATTAGAGACCGACTCAGCTGGATGATGCCTCAGGTATTCTGTCTAAATGCATCTTCCCTTTTTAATCCATGGCTTCAGACTGAGACCACGCAGCTGTACGGTTAATAGCAGTCTAGCGCCTGTGAGCAGCCCCAGGTTTTATTTATAGAAAGCTTGTGTGGGTCCGATGTTTTGATCACAAACGTCACGAGTAGTATAGTCAGTATATATGGAATTTATGGAGTTAGCTTCTATCCTCTGACTTGTCAAAAGGCGCCGAACTAACTCGAACTTACAATTTTATGAAACGACTGGTCTCCATTAAAGCCTCTTTAAACACTACGAAACAATACTAACATGTGAGGCCTTGTTATTTTTACAGAATAACGTTAACTGTGCGCGAGTAGCAACTCAGCTAGCGAGCACACACACAGAACATCCCCCCCTCTCCCCCTCTCTCCCCCTCTCTCTCCCTCACACACAGCTGCTCACCTCGGCGTCATTGTCACCGGCACCGGGAGACTCTCGGAACTTCACGGAGACATCGGCGCGGTGGTTCCTGATGAAAACGCCAGCGAGCGTCACTTGTCGCTAATGCCGCTGTTGTTGCTATTCACTTCTGTCGGGCCAGCGACTGGATTTACTTCCTGGTCTGACGTCACTTCCACCTCACCCCGGCGGAAGTTCAAGCGGGGGGAGGGAGGGTTCGCAACGCCCTCACGCGCACCTCAAACTGCGGTTTGAAAACGGTTCTACAACGTTTTACAGAGACGAGTGTATTCGCAATACCTGCGAAAAAAAGAAAACCCGAAAAATTCCCAGTAAAAATAAGAGCAGCTGATGAGGCTATAAAGAATATTTTTAACCAGCCTCTGGGAGATATGGTCATGTCATGCGCGTGCACGTGTGTGTGTGTGTGTGTGCACTACACTTGAGAGAAGTAAATCATATAAACATGGGAAGTGCTTTTGTCTCATGAGCGGGACATGGAGGTGCAGATAAGGGGTTCACTTGAATGAACACAGACATGCTTGTCACTCCACTTGACAAGTGCATCTTAACCAAACACACCTGCCTCTGTTGGCGTTATCGTTCTGCGGTGCAGTATGTACACACCCCGGCCTGAGGCTCCTGCAGGGCTATCCATCAAACCAAGCTTATTGCACTTATCTCGTACATCTCTGAATGAAAATGCTAAGGCTCTGTGAAATATTAGCTCATACAAACATGTGAGTCAGATAGCATTTAATGCATTTGGGGATCTCACGCTCTCATGTTTTGCTTTAAATGTCGGTGTCAACGTTAAGGGAATAATTATAGTACAATGTCACCCGGTCAGGATACGGATGTGTGTCAAAATAAAGTGCCTTTTTTAGGGGAAAATATTATTTTCCAACATAAATACTACTATTTAAAAGAAATTATTGATACAAATTCTAATGATAAAATACATTTAAACAAACTTAATATTTTTAAGTTTAATTTCAAATTGCACACAATCAGTCTTTGTGTTTTCATTGCGTCATAAAATCAAACAGTAAAACATCCAGGTTTTTCCTGAAAATGTCATCCTGTCTGACGGTATCGACAACATTTTTTGTGCCACATTTTATACACATTTCTCCCAAAATCAGCCTGCTGTATTTGCTGTCTTTCAAACAAGAATTTAAGGTTGGCAATATGAGAATCCAAATTGTGAGATGTTACATATTTGTCAACCATTTGTCACCGTTAATACTGTTAGCTGTCTCTTTCCCCTCTGAATCAGTGAGCAGAGCTGTTTTATTTATAGATTGAGATGTGTCTTTATATATTTGCAACACACCTTGAACGTTATTTCCCAGAAGGTTCACCATATCATTATGTCCATATACATAGTAGAAAATAAAACTACCACGACAAAGGACTTGTGGCTAATTGACCCACTCGTACATCATTTAAAACACAGTTTGGTTGCACAGCATGACTGTTAAAATGAAATGATTAGACAGCAGTTAGAAGATGAATTACTGTCGAGGGTACGGCCACTGTTTCCAACTGTATGAGAGATTGGATAAGGCTGCCCAGTGAACGAGTGAAATATGCTTAAACTGTTCTAACTACTCACGCTGCAAAGCTGCGTGATGTAACCAGTCCCGTCGCTGCTCGCATTCCTTTCTAGGAATTCTTGATTATGCGCTGTAGTTAGCGGTGTCAGCTCGGGCTGAAGGAAATAACGACCAGAGGCGTTCAAATTCGCCACCAGGGTCACGACACACTTCCTTAATTTGACAATAAGTTAAAACACTTTCCCATATTCCCCTCTGTGGGAACATAACACCACTGTACCGCTGCTTTGTGAGTTAAAACATGAAAGACGTTGTATTCCACCATCACTTGCATCCTTTTATTACTCCCCTCTGCATATAGACATATAGGTGCGTATGAAAACGGAATATCACGCTATAAATTAGAGAGTAAGGACCCAACTCTGTGAGGGAATGACGCTGAAGGTCATAAACTGTCCGACATGTGGGTGAACCTGCATGCGTGGCCGGGGTCCACGTGTTGAGCAGCATTAGCCGTGGCCCATAGCGGCCGCCATCCACTCCATGCATATGGTTCTAGTTAAGGCCCCTTTCTTCAACACTAGATAGGTTGTATTACATTTATTAAACACTTTACAAAATCTCTGGCTGCAAGGTTGTCCATCTGTTGAGGACAGGAGAAAAATATATGAAAGAGTCGTAGGGCGCAGCGGGGGAGAGGGGGAACAGTTGTGACGTCAGCGCTGGTCTTAATGTGGTGCAGGTCCGCGGTGGATGACTGATTTAAAAGGAATAGCTTTTAGCCAAGTGAAGAGTTAGATCACGGATGAGTTTTAATAAAAAAAGAAGGAGAAAGGCACACAAATCACCTCCGCTTTGCTCTGAGGAATGTTTCTGTGCACGGCTGTGATATATAGGTGCAGATGTGCGACTGCAGCGTGACGAGCACAGCTTAAAAGGGCTGCTAAGCTGGGGCAACATGTCAGCCCGGTGACTCCCTAAAGGCCTTGACTTCTACCTTGTAACCTCCAAAAAGAGTAACTGCAACTAAGAAACGGAAAGAAACTACGACGTCCACAAATCACCGGCCAATGAGCTCAACAGGTGCCTTTCTATTTATTAACATATCAAAAATCAAAAAGAAAAAGAGCAGGAACCAGGAGAGAAGCAATAAGGAAGCTGCTTCCTTCCTTCAGCTTTCATATCGTATTTGGTTGGATTCTCATCAAATCCCCAAACATAATAATACACGAAAAACAAAATCCCACCAACGCATTTCAGCTTGTGCTGTGGAGGCCGGACGTCCTGCGGTGATTGAATAATCAGAAGCTGGTTAGAAGCTTTATAGGGGCAGCTGAGGAGTGAAGGCGACTGGCTCTTTGTTGGTGGGCTAATAATGGTAAGCGGACTGCAATTTTATAAACCCTGACAGACTCTTTTTCAGTGTGCATTTACCCGTCAGCGCACCGATGGAGAGCCGCTCCACCTCCAGAGCCACAGCCCCACCCTCAGTGCCCGTTCAGCATCCTGAGCTAGGAGGCAATGGGAAGGAGCACGTCCCAGCTTGAGACTGTTGTCTATCATTTCTAACCTCTTATCATTTAAAAACTATTGTGTCAAGTATACATAAATACTGTAAAATATAAAAAATTCAAATTTTGAGGTGAAACATTTGTTGGACACTTGTCAAAGAAATAACTTTGTCCTTTGTTATAAGTTTGACAAACTTATGACTGTTATAATAAAATGAATTAATTCAGGCATTTTTTTATGCGTATAAATAAACACATGTAATTAATTAAACATGTAATTAATCTTTAATCCAAACCCAAAATTACACAACAAATAAAGCCTTTTCTTTTCAGGGAACCACTGTGTTTCTATTGCTGATATACCTGAATGTCCAGATCTACTTTCTGTTGGATTCTGCCTCACATACTGCTGTTTTTATCCAACAAAACATTTATCATTCATATGTGCACCAAACATCAGCAGACTATCTTTCCCGTGCGTCCACTTTAGTTACGTGTGCTGCAGCTTGTGAAAATGTATCTTTAGTTTTAGGTAGCAAAGTAATTACCTTAATAATTCTGATAATACCCCAATGTGCAGTGACGGTAAGTGTTGATTGGTTAAAGACTTCACGCTGTAAATGCAAGTAAAGCAGTGCGGGTAGGAGCCTCGCTGTGTCCCCGCAGGCCTGTAAATTAGTGCGTTCGTACGTGCACAGTTTAATGTCAGCAGCACACTCTGAGGTCATGTTTAGAGGGCCGGGGGGAACAGGTGTCCGGCCTGCACCCGTATAAAAAAGGCTCGGGCCGGAGGAAGCGGCCACACGTGTGTGCCCTGCAGTCAGCCCCTTACAGGATGAAATAATTCATCAGAGCGGTTTGGGGGGAAAAAAGTTCAGAGGCATGCTAATGACAAGAGCATGTTCGCTGAGAAAAGGAAAGCTGTCCGCTCTGAAGGACTCGGGGACGGCAGAACGGAGGTTAGGCCATTTCCAACTCCTTCTTTTATAATCCATGCAAATGTCCAATAGAAAGTGGTGGTTTTGTAACACTTGGTCCGTGCATAAATGCTGTGCTACCTTTGCGTGTGTTGGGTGTTACTAGATATGAAATGTTTGCAAATATACGATGCTTTTTAGAAGAAAAATATGTTTATTTTTGTAAACGCTATCTAATCAATTGGAAATATAACATATGGACTATTTCATTTAGGAGAACCTCGCTGCTGGAGACAGAAATTTCCATCCTTGGAATAAAGATGCGACTGGATTTTACAGTGGAATGATTTAAAGTAAGTTAAAGTAATGAATGTAGAACATGCTGTAAATATGTCTCTTCAGATTACCATTTTTAAAAAGACGGTGGAATTCATGGTGCACCGGTATTTGCATAGCCAATAGGATATGTGTTTATGTATCTTAACTTAACAAGCAGTGAGATTTGGAGAGACTGTGCATTGAAAAGAGCACACAAATATAAAGTAGTATACCGTAGCCCTACAGTAAAAAAGAGTGGGATGCATCATTACGTTCCCCAGCCTTCAAAGCTAGAAGCAGAAAGGAATCAGCTTATTACCAGTCTCTACATGGATAAACATCCCACACAGCTACTCAGTCTGCACAGTTTATATAGCAATTTGCCTATATTACGTGTCAAATTAACATTTTTCTTCTGCACACATATACACATTGAGCCCAAAATGGCAAAGCCACACTTGTGTATAGATGAGATGAAACTTTAATGATACCTAACGGACACCAGTGCTGTACAGCTGAAAACTGAGACCACACATTTATTAATAATTATGTGAAATGCAAACTAGTAAGAAACACAGAATTAATATGTCATCAAAGCATATTGCAGTTGCTCAATGAAACAAACAGATATAGTGCTTTTGTCAAATGGCACGTGAGTTACTATTGTATAACATAATGTATGTATTATGTAATAAAGGTTTTGAATATTTTAACACAAAAGGAACATTAACCAAAAAAGGATATTAACCTTGCACCAACTGATCTGGCAAACAACGCATTTAATTTTTTCGATCAGGAGTTAATCAAAAAGTAAAGTTTTTTTAAAAGTGTCAACAACACTGAAAGTGTGGTTGTTGTTTGTATTTAATAGTGCAATGTTAAACCCAGCTAAGTAACGCTGAAGTCACTTTGCAGATCCAGCTTAAGTGTCACATGGTACTGTTGAAACCAAATCAGGTACAAAAGGAATGCACTGCTATGTCTGACGTTTAAATAAATAAATAAATAAATAACACAGGTGATGGGAGACTGCTGGAACAGAATAACTCACTGCAAATGTGATATATTGAGTGAATGGCATTTATATTAAAAAAGGTATCTGTTGGTAATAAATCACAATCCTGCGACAACTGCTTCCCATTGCTATAAATCTGTGTTCTTGCTTTGGATTGACCTGCTGGCCCTCTGTTACTAACTACAGTGCATGCTGAAGTTTCATGGTGCGCCTAAATGAAGAAATACACATTGTTGAAAAAAAAGATGATTTTGTTGTCTTCTCCTTGATTAAAAACCTCTCTTCATGGCTGTGTTGCATCCACTGAGATGGAGCTGTAAAGCGCCTCGACACAAAAGTTGCAGGTGCATAATTACACTGTACGGAAACAGCTTTAGAGACGCCAAACATGTCAGGAAGGTCACGAGTGAAAAGATAAAAGTCCTTCCACCTTTGGGTTGATGACCTTTGTGTTCTCTCCGCTAAAGGCCAAGAGAGTGTGAGCTTCACCGATTGCACATTAGATGATTCGCCATCACAGGCAGCATTAAACGGCAACTATTGAAACGGGATACAATACAACGTTTAGAGCCGGTTCTTCTCTCTTCCTATCTTCCATATGCTGCAGGTGGTCGGTGTAGAGTGTGCGTGGCCCTGATGAAGGTTCCTGGTTCCTCACTCGGGTCAGACGCCGCCCTCCGTCCTCGCCCCCCTTGTCCTTGTTCTTCTCCAGAACACATCGCCAACACTCTCTAATCTCCCCACACTACCTTCTCACACGGGCAAGCCAGTGGTAAGTTCTGCACTGTTAGCCGGAAAAGACACACCGTAATGGATTTTAAAGCGCCGATGTACCGTTGATTGGGAAGTCACTTTCACATTGTCGATGCGACAACAAAGGTCGAGGTCTGTGATTTTTTTTTGTGTGTGTCATATCAACCACAAAAGGTCATGCAGATGACATTAAGCCGAGCCGACGTCTCTGATTGGCAAGTCGAAGCTCGTGACATTTTGTAGGTCGGAACCGCACTGCGGATGTCTTGATATTAACGTGACAGCTGAACTGCTGCAGATCCTTGTTTTTAAAGCTTAAAGTTGCCAAGAGCTTTCTGTTCTCGTTGCTCCCACGCAACCCGAGTCCCCTGAGCGGCGGCTGCAACAGGAAGCAATGTGAAGTCTCATGTCACTGCTGACATAGTTCATCACCTGAGAGGAAGGAGTACCAGAGTCTTCCTTGATGCACGTTGAGCGCCTGTTTGGCTCCGACAAGACTATCACAACTACGTGGAACCAACTCAATCACGGCGCACCTGACAGTTAATCCCTCAAATTTGAATTGATTCTGATAAGAGCAGCGTGCGCCGTAAGCCTTTCCATCTGTTTGTAAATAGTTACTGGTTTTCAATTATGAATATGTTTCAAACCTCAGTCTGACGCCTGTTTACGAAATAAACAGTCACATTAAAACATGGCATTTGCCACAAATCTGCTATTTTTCAGCAAAAAAGGCCAATTTGATGCTCATCATGTGCCCTGGTGTACCTAAGAGCTGTTTGAAAAACATCAATGCAAAGAGGGATTAAATATTGCTGTATTTTGCTAATCATTTATGAAATGCATAATTATCTCAGCCGCTTGTTGAGTGGATTAGGGATCATTCTCTCTCAGTGTATATATAGTGTGTACCTAACCCTTTCAAACTCCCCAATGGAAATATTCAGAATAATTCGTACGTATATAGTTGGCAGAGCTGCACTCCGGTTCATATTTCATGCAATGTGAATGACTAATCCATGAAATGTGTGGGTGGGATGATTAACACAGACACCAGCACTGGAAATATGTTTTCTTTGGAACTCTGAATGCGATACCAACATGAAACTATGAATAATTGGTAGAGAATGGGAGCCTGTGTCGATTGAGAACTCTCAGTTTATGACTAATTGTGTTAAGTGAAAATAAAGTGCACTTTTGTTCCCGGGGTAATTAGCGTCTTACTGTTTCGAGCGGGGATTGCGGAGGCCCTTCCCGGGCTCTGCTGCTTTTGGAGGGAGCCCTCCGGCCCTCCCAGGGGGGGGGGGTTAGTGTCAGCGCTGGTTACACGTGGGCCTGCAGGCCAGAGGAGGACCAGCGCGCACGGAAGCTCTGCCTAATGGGCTGTTTGGAGAGCACAGTGCGGTACGATCTCAATACTTGGAGAAAGAAATGAATAATTGGGGCAAATACCGAAAGCTTTTCAGTTAGAGGGGTCGTAAGAGCAGATAAAATGCGCAAGGAAACACTTACCTACAAAGCAGCTAAAGCATCGTTGTTAATACCCAGGGGTCATTTTGATTTTTGCCCGATTTATGTCACATATACATACGTCATAACTGGTTTTAACTGGTTCTCAACTGTTATGTTTATTTGGATTGTGCATCATGATGTCTGAGGTCCCCCCTCTTCATATCATTACGAGTTTTGGGTCGTAGATAATCTTAAAACGTAAAAAAACGTTCAAATGCTGTCAGATATTTTTACGTTTTTTACGGAGATATATCAAATTGGTGTTAATTTAATTACAGGTCAAAGCTTTGTTTCATGAAGCATACATCTTGCCCAGCCTTGCGGACGGACCGCTCGCACACGCTACTTATGAAGCGCCGGATAATAGTCACCAAACAGCCTTTAAATGTAACCGAATTCATTCCCATGGAGGGAAACCACTAAAGGGGGATTGAGGGAGCGGGAAATTTAGCGTCTGAAAGAGGTGAAGGAAGAGGAGGATTTAGGAAAAGTCGGAGGCGGCGAGGAGAGAGGGGAGAGAGTAATTACTGGATGTAAAGGCCACAAACAGAGCTCCTGCTGTCGCTGAAAAATCAAATCTGTCAGCAATTAGAAGGAGGCCAAGCGGCACTTGTCGGCGGACAATGGGGCCAAAGGAGAGCGGGCCAGCAATTATTAGAGCTGATAGAGTACCTTTATTTATCTAAACAGCAGGTTAGTTGCCCGATCTCCCTCTTTGTCCCTTGTTGCTTACGTGAAAGGGGCACCACTTAATCCGAATAGTTTTCCTTGTGGCAACCAGCGAGCATTATGGGAGCCGCAGAGGGCTGCTTTTCAGCGCGGGGCCGAATAATCCAGCGGTTGAGCTCATGCTCTTGCAATGCCTCTCCTGCTCAAAGCGCTGATCAGGATCCCTTACGTTTGAAGCCATTTACTAGAAGTTTAGGAAGTGGGTTGGGGGCCGGGGGGCCGGGAGTGGGGGGGCGTGTAGTCATTATCAAAGACCTCTGCTCCTCGAAGGGGCAAAAGCCCACGGCGAGGGGATTTGAGATGCGCAGGGCTTATTTTCATTCAGAGCCAACTGCAAACAGCGAGCGCAGCACAAACCCAGAGGTTCTCACCGATATACATATATACACATATATATATATATATATACACATATATATATATATATCTATATATATATATATATAGATATATATATATATAGGCCTCGTGCAAACAAGAGGAGACTTCCCTTTTGTTTAGTAGATGAAAGAAGCGCTTCTGAACGGTGACTCGAGAGGGGAATATTTGGGCGGCAGAATTATCAGCAGTTGCTCTGAATATGTGTAAGATCAACATTTGGTGCTCTATAATTTGTGGGAAAGACCCCGCCGGAAAAAAGGCAGTTTAACAACTAGATGTAATGATTCAGTTCAGATAAACGTTGCTTTGTTCTTTGCTACGGCGCCATCATTAAGAGCACGTCCTTCAAGCATAAGTTGCACCTTTGTTAAGGTCGCTGCGTGCAAACCAGTTCGATGCGAGCTGTGTTTCCGGGGGCGTCGGGGCAGACGGTGCTCGACTTTTGCCCCATTATTACCATAATGTTTCCTCATCACGTCCATTAAAAACTAAAGCGAGTTGGTGCAGTTAATTGAATCGGTATCTTTCAGGTGCAGGTTACAGAAGCTTCAAGCGGAGGAAACAATTTAAGTTTGAGTTTAAGTTCAGTAACACTGTGAAGAAAAGAGTAACTCTTAGATGAATTGTGAAGTTTGTGTAGGTTTAAAGAAGAAGAATCCCGTTGAAGGATTAAACTATGTAATGTGCCGATGATGTGAATTCAATCCATTAATGATCCGCGCACTTGCATTTGTAATGTTTCCCGCTGCGTCGGAGGAAGTCGAGAGCTGTGGAGCATCAGCTCAAATGCTCGGTTGATAACTCTTGTGCTGACACAAGCTAATTTCCTCAAACATCCTTAACTGGAGCAGGAATTGATATCAACTCAGTGCTCGTTGCCCAATTAAAAGTGCAATTGGAAATTTTATTAAGAATGTTTTGACCAACTTTGAGAGTAACATAATTTGGCAAAGTTTATTTGAACTATGGTTTTGAGTGAGTAGCTTATAGTTTCAGGATAAACGTCTGAAACGTCGCTCTAATATTGAACATAAATATTTTTCATTTGCTTCTGAAATTGCCCCGAGGAGCTGTGTTTGGGCTTCGTTACAGAGAAGTAATAGTTTGCGCCGCCTCCTCAGTAGTGCCTGGACACGCTATCGCCTCACTGGCCTCCACCTCCTCAATCGTAAAGCGGCAAATCCATCCGATTGTCAATAAAGTATGCAGAGCATACTAAAGTGGTGTCTTAAATACAACTTTATATATGGAACCCAGATGTGAAAAAAATATGAAATCCCATAAATTACCTGGGGGGGGCTGATTAGCTCCTTTTCATTTGTCCATTGAAAAATGCATAAGTACATCACTCACGGCTCCCAGCAGATTTCTGGAGATTACAGAGTTGCATATTTCCTGAATGGCGACAGGTTTCTAATGTGGTTTACTGAGCAGTACGTCGGGGAGATTCATAACGTGGAGACTCCGGCGGCTGGTTCCTCAAGTCACATTCAGGTATTTGCCTGTTTCTCAAACGCACACAAACACGTGCTGCTGTGCAACGCTACCGAGTCTGAGCGCGTGTTCTAGAGGCACCAACTGGTACCAAGTGACGGCCATCGATCGCCCGGGCTGGACAAAGAGAGGATCTATCCGCCTGGATTTGGAAGTTCAGTTAGCGTTGTGTTACATTGACGGAAGAAAAATAAATGATGCTCTTTCCACCTTAATTTGAAGAAAAATTGTGATTGGAAACTTTGTCGGGGAAAATTGGTGGTCACTAGGAACACATGAGGAACCTTGTTTCTTTTCTTCAAACTGCTTTCACAGCTTAAACAAATTTAATAAGACTTCTTTTGATTGACAGGAGAGCGCTCTCCCACAATGTCTTCTTTTTGCTCGCACATTCCTCGTCAGCAGCTGTGCGGCCGTACTCAATGAGATGGAGGCTGAAAATCGGCGCTGCACACACACACACACACACACACACACACACACACACACACTATCGACTTGGAAACAAGTGGGACTTTTATACGAGTCTCAGCGGGTCTGAATGTGCTACTCATGACACATTTCAGATGTGTTATTTCGTGTCACTGAGCATTTTGCAAATTCGGTCGGTGTACAGTACATGCTACATACCGCTGCGGTCGTCATTAGCTGCTGTTTTTGTGTCCAGAAGTCTTTGGCATTTAAATCCGTTTGAGTTTTGCTCGTCTGACGTTTTGCCTGCAAAAAAAAGACGCTGCACAGGAAGTGACGCATTTTGTATTTCCTGCCGCGTGCAACGTGTAATATTGAAACATAGTGTGAACCGCGTGTGTTCGCTAAGCAAACGACAGGCCAGCAACAGCCATATCGCACAGATAAGTTCCCGATTGGATCTGCAGATTGTTTGCTGGCTCCTCCAGTGGCGTTTGCGTTTGGTGTGAGGCACAGTGGAGCTCTGTGCAGGTGGCACGTCCGTCAAGCCCGCCGGGCCTTTTCTGCTCCCTCTCTCCCTTCTCCACAGGTGCTTATTAGCATATATGAGCTGCCACATGTTCCCGGCTCGGCCGCCGCCCGAGGGGGCCGAAATCAGCCGCGGCCCCGTAATCTTCACAGCCTGACCGGGCCCTAACGGGGGCACATGGCGGAGCGTTTATGAAGCACAGCCGAGGTATCAGCCCGCCGCTTTCTTTCTCTTTTCCTTCACTCCTCCCCGAACTGCTGGATAACCCCTGAGCATCTGCCCCTTACATCCATATTCCGAGTGTTTAGGGTCAGGATGAAAAAAGAGAGATATGGAGGGCCATACTACATATATGTAAGAGATATCTATTCTCAAAGGCAAAGAGTAATTTGGCTGTAAACTTCACGTGGCAAGTGTTCGGCTAACGGATATCAAACGGCGCGGTGCTTTGCCCGGCAGTTGAAATGTTTTGCACCTGGTCGGCATGACAGAAACCCATTGTCATCTTAACAGCCCCCCACCCTGTGGGAGATGTGAATGGTTCCGCTGTGTGTGTGTGTGTGTGTGTGTGTGTGGGTCCATGTTTGAAGTGGGCATATGGTCGTCGCATTTGCATTTAATGCCGTTCAGATTACTTGTTTTAACTCGTGCTAAACACCTCACTCGGTTGGGGCTAATTTGATGAGGTCATGGTACGACCCCGTGACCCCTTCTCTCTTTCTCTCTCTCTCTCTCTCAGCGTTGGCTAAGTGAAACCAGCTGAGTCATAGAGGGATGGGGGGGGGGGGGTTGGAGAGGCTGGATTGGCCTGACAGTCGCTGAGTCTCACTCACTCACCCGTCAGTCTGGAGCTGCGCTTTGGCAGCTCAGCGGACATTTTGCCCGTGACCGTCGCAGCCGAGCACCCAGTCAAAACACATCCACTGGAGCTGGGAGGAATAACAACAGGCCCGGGCTTCTTATCGCTCCACTCTACACTTTGAAGATGTTTGCAAGAGCCGTTTGCACCAATATGCATTCAGCCAAAGATGTGTGTGTGTGAGAGTGTGTGTCTGTGACCTTTAAGACCCCTATTAAGACATTTATTTTTCTTTACATGGCAATTCAAACTCTAATCTGTGACTTTTCCAACACAAGCAATCACAAAATTCTAGTTAAAAAATTGAATGAAGCCTTGATTTAATTTCCCCTGTATGCATATATGTTGTGCAATATAATTGTCATTTGTAAAATAATGTTAGCTTGTTAGAAACAACGTAGTTATAAGCATGCATAGGTATGCATATCCAAACACACACACACAGACACACACACAGACCCAGTCCTCTCCACATGAAAGGCCACGGTAGGAATAGTAAGAGCCCTCTTCTGGAATGTCAGTGAGGCCCGTTGAAGTGCTGATCCACAGCGGCAAACAGGCCCTTTTCTATCGCTGCAGACTGGAGTGTTGTCCAGACCCCAGAGAATAGCCCCGTATGGTCTGAAGGGCTACATTTTCCTAACCTCCAAGGCCACCGCCGCGAAGGCGCCTCGAGAGAGCCTCTTTCGTGTCATAGGGGGAAAGCCATTCAACTCGAGAACGGCCTGTGGCTTTTGATCAGTTCACAAGTTACAGTTTTTGCGGAGGCCCTTTTATCATGCAAATGGGAAATCTTCAAACACTGCGCGGAAATACATCTCTTTCGGATGTACCGTAATAGGTAGTGCTTTTAACATGGGAACTTTCACAGCCAAGGACTTGCTTGAAAGCCTCCTCGGAGTAGTGAAAAGCTCGCTCAGCGCCCAGGTGTAGATGGTCCCCTCTAAGAGCCCCTTTCTGCCCCCCGGTTCCTTCCAGCCAGCGCCTTTGTAAGCTCACCAGAGACTTTATTGACTCCCAATTAAGGGATTAGGATAAAGATTATTAGAGCCATTTTCCAAACACATAACATTTACTGGCTTTCCCACACCACTTTGAATCACCACTCGTGTTTTTGCACACTTTATTGTTGTGGATGGACCAGCTGTGTCTGAGCATAAAGTACTTTAATACTGGCGGCATCCACGATAAACAGTTTTTTTAACAGGCTTGTGCGTAAGGATAAATATATATATGCATGCCTGTACATGTATAGGCTCAGACACATATACAATCCTAACTTGAGAGGCTCTTTGCACTGAGGGGCTGGGTAAACACACTGTGAACTATTCCAAGTGAGTTTAAATTCAAAGGTGTTGGAATGTCAGGTTTTATTTGGGTTGTTTCTGTCTGTTTTCATGTGTTTCTCTTGGCCCGCTAAAACTACCCATTATGCTCCTATTAAAGTCCATGTAGCTGGAATATTGGGAAAAAACGAGGGGGTGAAGCCAACCCTCCTCAAGGTCATGTTCCAATGGAAGGAGCCAACAATGCCAGCGCTAATCCCTCCCCCTCCACCGCGCTGTGACCCCGTCCCGTGGCTTGTGGAACTCTGTGGTGGGAGAGGACGAGAGGCCCCGGCTTGTTCCTCCACTCAACCCGGCATTAGGCAGCCCAGGGCTTCCTGGATTATCTGCCAATTAGCACCAATTGTGCCGGACGGCATTAATGTAATGTTCTATTTTTTTTTTTTTAATACCATTTAATTTATGCTCCTCTTCTCTGCCCTCCTGCTTCTTTCACCTAATCAAGATTGTCAGCGCTCTCTTTTGCCTTTTCTCATTTAAAAAAGAGTTGGGGTTTAATTTGGCATTAAGGAGCGTAGAATATGCCTTGCCAGCAGAGCGTTTCTTGGGGGGGGTTAGCAGGGAGAAGAGGCTGGGGTGGGGGAGAAAAAGAGGGAGAAAATCATTTTATGGGAGATACTGTGAAGGACTTGTTTGAACGGGCCGCAAGCCTCAGAGTCCTGCTACATTAGCGGGGAAGTCAGCTTTGTGCCGGAATAACGTGTTGCCTCACTATTGTGCCCCCTACGGTGGAAGGGTTTGGTGGGTTTGGATTAGGAGACTCCATTACATTACCCTAATAACTGGATAAAGCCGCCTCATCCAGTGCAACTGATCCTCAAGTATTAATGCTCATGGCTCGTTACAGCGTTTCAGCAGCTGATCTGCAGACAGTTGATTTTCTCATTATAACGGACTGATGGAAACACACAGCTGCGGCGTGCCACATTGTGCTACTTTCATCTCACAGCGAATGTGTTATTTGTGGGAGAATTCCAAAAGGCTGTTGCTGTGATTTAGAGTGCCGCGGCAATAAGCAAAGTCAACAAACCTCCCCTCCCCGCAATTTCATCGGCCAAATGATAATCTTTAGTCTGCTATGAGGGAATTTCCACCGAAATGTTTCATGCTTTACACATAATTGACTCTGTACTATCCACACAAGCAGCTGATCATTATGAAGCATGGTAGTTCCACAAGGCTTAATTATAGATCTGTTGCAGGTGTTTGAGCATGTCGGAGGCTGCATTACGGGACTCGCAACCTACTTTTATTGGGATCTCTTTTTCGAAATGGTCTCATATTCCTTGCATAAGCTGTGCAAGTTGTTTTCACAGAGAGAGAGAGAGAGAGATAAAATGAAAAAGTGTTGGGGGGCAGGTTGACTGTGTGAGACGGCAGCAAACCGTGCGGGGAAAGCAATGGAGTTTTTTTTTAGTTTTTTTATTAAAATGCAAAATTTTTGTCATTTTAGATCAAAGTGAATTGATGGAGAATGACCTTCATTACAACGTTTGAACATTTAAAAAAAAAGCGGCGGCACTAGAATGTGGCAGAGGAGCGAGCAGATTACATATAAAGCCCAGCTTCTTTGATGTTAACTGTCCAGACCAATTAGGCCCGAGGACATGTGTGAATCATGACGCTTTCATGGATGGATTCAGGTTCACTCTGTGCGCTGCAACCACACACCGACTCATCCCGCAAATTCACTCCGAATTAAATCACATATTTCAACTGGCATTTTTAAAATATGAAATCATTTTTTTCATTTGTACTAGTTGAATTAGTAGTAATAGCAGTATCTGCCTCAACGTGCATTTCTGGAATTTACTAATGATTCTCAAAACTTCTAGTAAAAGTAATTGGCCAGGTTTGTCATTTTCGGAATGTAAATGAACAGCGTTGGACCTCCTCAGATGTGCATGGGCGCCGTGGGCGGCGGCCTGGCTGCGGTGTGGGAGGAGCCCAGGTGAGGCCAGAGGCCACTGGTCATTAGCGATCCCGCTTCCCTCCGTAGTGTTAATACGGGGTCAGGCTGTGGACTAGAAATCCACAATCACAGCTGGCACATCCAGCATCTCCACGGTTGCTGTTTTCACTAGTGGAGGGAAAACAATCCGCCTGCCTGTTCCAGCCTCCGTCCCGGGCTGACCTTGCCCTTGGGCCACACCACCGTACACCAACCCCAGCTGTTGTAACTCTGCGCCCTCAACCCCCCCCCCCCCCCCTTCCCCTGCTCCCTCTCTCTGGGACCCTTTTCTTCGCTGTGGGCCCTTCCTGCAGGTGTGCTGAGGTCCTAGCTCCCCCTGTTTGATTGCGGTGAAGGCCAAACACCGGGGCGAGCCTCCTCCCCGGTCCTGCGGGTTTGATTCGGGGCCTCCGAATGCCTTTTAGATCCCTAATCCTTAACACTTAAGCCCTTCCTGATGGGTTCAGCTCCAGGTCCCAACGATTTCACCAATCCAAATAGCAGGAGCACCGAGGGGTCGAGTTGGTCCGAGTCGCCTTTTGGCCTTTTTTTCCTTTTAATTCAGTGCAGTGATCCTTCCCCATTGATCAAAGATCTATGCACGCGGTCGTAAAAAACCTCAGTGTCACTCTTCTAGTTTAGGAAGATGAACTACACACTTTTATTGTCACACTGCTGCTGACACTGAATCCTCACCTTCACTTTCCCACTGAATCCCTCTCATTCACTCAGCTTCTCGTAGAAAGTGTGGTGAATGGACTCCGGGTCACTGGATTGTGGTGAGATGTTAATGAAGTATGAAACCCCCGTAGGTCGGCTGCTGCATTTACGCGGCCAAAAAAAGAAAATCCCCCCAAAAAAGAAAACGTATTCTCACCAAAGCGTGTAAGTTGGTTTGATCTTTCCCATTTTCCCCCGCGCTCTTTAAGTAAACAGGGCTGTCCGGGCCTCCACCTGTTTCAGGGTGCTTGAGAAATGGACTTTTCCTGAAAAGTCTGTGACCTCTGACCCCTGCCGAGCAGGAAGGGGCTGCCAGCAGGCAAATGCCCTCCTGTGTGGCCAACTGCCATTTAACCCCATAATTGTTACAAGGCAGCTCCTGGCCGTCCAAAACTTGGTTTCCGGAAATCGCTCTTAAACAATCAAATAAACGCACATGCGGAGAATTTGCCGTGCCCAAGGCCCTGAGAGGGAAGCCTGTGATTACAGATTCACCGGGTGGACTGGACACCTTCCAACACATATATATATAGATATATATATATATGCAATATATGTTGATTACTGTGTGCTAGATAATTTACTTCATTCACACAACTTCATTTTCCTTCATTTTTGCTTAATGTTGAGTTACACAAACAAGTACTTACATTGATCTTAAATGAAATAACGGGTTGAAACAATTCTGTTCTCTCAGCCAGCACTTCACCAGTTCAGATCGTTTCATTTTTGTTGTGTGGCGTTGAATCCCCGCTGGCCTCCGGCTGTGTTGTAGATACAGTATCCACTTTACCTTTATCATGCAGCGCTCCGGCCCATCAGGTTTTCTGTGTGCTTGGCTGCACTTGGTTATTTTTTCCATCCCTGCACATTCGCTTTTTGCTCGGCGCTCACCTCCAGACTCGGGCTTAGAGTGCTTCCCCAGCAGCCCTCCTGATAGGGCGCCGCGCTCGGTGATTGCCTCCCAGGATCAGAGCGGCATGCAGCGCGAGCAGGCGGCTCAGCATACCACACATGCTGCGAGATCAAAGGTCATTCACGGAGGCCCGGGATTACGGGCGAGGTAAAATTATATTTTTTATCCTTCTGTTTTGTTTTTGATCACCCTATCTGACCCGCTTCAACCTACACTCCCACGTCACCTCCATTTACACTCAGCGGTTGGTTTTTAAGGAGGGAGGGGTGGGGGGAATGGGGGGGGAGGGGGGGGGGCTCTACGGACGGTGGAGGTTTGCTAATGTAGAAAAAACACCAGAGGGATTGGATGCAACCTTGAGCAGCAGGTTTGGAAAAGAGCTCTTAAGAGACTCCCAAGGTCAGTGGATGTGGGAACCGCTGCTCTCTCCTGGGTCTGACGGAAATAGTGGCCGAATCAAAGGCGGCTCGTGAGTGATGCGTTGACTGAGGTCACGTCTATTTATTACCACAGGGGAGAGTATCGCGTGTACAGCAGGTCGATAACGGAAGGGACGGATGCATGTCATCAGCAGGTGTGAATGCCTTGTCATTATTGTACGAGTGACTACAGCTTATATAAACACTGTATGTACGCCTTTTACTGTGTGTGTGTGTGTGTGTGTGTGTTTGTGTGTGTGTGTGTGTGTGTGTGTGTGTGTGTGTGTGTGTGTATTTCTGACATTTAAACCGCGATCTTAGTACTTTAATTTTGCTGTCAATAGTCAGGACACTGGATGATTTTCACCTCTAACTTTTAACTACACGGAGCTCCGCCTCATTTGCATGCCGCGTAGTGTGTAATTAACACACAAAGCATTGCATTGTATTAATGTCAGAATTGTTCAAATTTGTAAACAAATAAAGCAAATACACTGTGAGAGTGTGTCATTGACTTAGCCTTGTAATTTCAGGGCTGTTGCAATAAATGTCATGGTGTTTGCAACCACCGTAAGGACACACAACATCAAACAACAAAAGGAAAGGTGTTATAATTATTAATGCACAAAAATATTACCAAATGTGTCTCTGGGGCATATTTGTCTTGTTTCTTTTTTTTAAATACATAGCCCTGCATTTGTTCATTCATCGTGCAGAATGAATTGGGATGTTTAGTAAAGACCGGATTTTAATGTTGACATTCAGGGAGTTCGAATTTATTTTGGTGTATTTAATCTGGTTAAACAATAAATACAAGTTTAGAGAACGGAGGAAAAAAATAAATAATATTACTCGTTATTAGTATTCTGAGTATGTAAGCACATTCAGAATTAAAATTAATTATGCAACAATGTGGAAAAGGACTCAAATGATGATTGCATTTTAAATCTATGTCCTTTTGATGTAAATGGGTCATAAACTGAAAGAAGCATTTAACTCCATAAGTCAATGCAGGAGGTAACATTCATCTGCAAATACTACAGTGAAATGCAAAGATACATAAAAGTTATTTATTTACCCTAATAAGTAGCTTCAGTTTCTGTATTTTGAAAGCAACACGTGGATTTCAAAGTGGCATATTTTATTTATTACAACACTAATACAACTGATTCTCCATCAATCTCTTTTTCCTCGATACGTCCTATAATTTAATTATTTCCATTGTGTCTGAAAGGATGAGAGGAGATTCAAAGCAAAACAAAGAGTTGGTCGTACATTAAGTGAAGGAAGCTAAAACCACTGTGGACATATGTACATTTTTAAATTTGCACTAAATTAGTGGTATTAGCTCTTAGCTGCTGAGACATTCTGTGGATGGGACGTCTAGACGAGCTGGAGGAAGAGGGGACGACGCTGCCCTCCATGTGATTCAAAGTGCACTGACAGAGTGGGAGAGGACCATTAAGTGGTGTGCTATTTACACATCATAAGGCAGTCTATTATATTGACATCCAGACGACCCAGTCCACCACTGCTCTGCGCTCGCCGCCGCCTCGCTCTTTGTTTGCTCTCGACACCAGCATGCTGATTGGGTGATTCCTGTGATATGGCATTCCAATGCGTGCAAGATCTTTTTCTGGGCGATATAGTCCGAAAGCATTCATTACCCGGCGAGAAATGAGACAAAAGGTCAAGAAAGCGGTGTGACGGGGTGGAGCCACGTGAAGTGGAGGTGGGGTTTACAATCCAACTGGGGATTAAGTTATCTCTTATATCTCTTACTTACAATAAATCCACACGTCTCCATCAGAAACGTCTTGTTTAAACTGCGGAGGAGCATGAAGCAAATGTTTGACTTTATTTAAAATTCATTGTCCAGTATTGCATTGCCGGATGGGGTGAGCTCTGAGATTGCAGAGGTGAGCAGACCAGCTGTATATATATATATATATATATATTTATATATTTAGTTTATTCTGATCCAGGAATTGCCATCCAGTTGTTGTCCACCATTCTGGCATTTACAAATAGCATCAAAATATTTGACATCCTATAATGGGATGGCATCCCGAGTAATCCTTGTAACTACTGTTGACATAGGTGCCCCAAGTAAAATAAATCTATTTTGTCCATTGGAGTGAATGAACTCCCTGTGAACCATTTCAAGCATTAATGCAGATAAAGCAGACAACATTCCCCCGTTCGCCTGATGATTACAATATCACCACCGCCGACTCTTACTGCGGCCTTCTTGGCAAATGCTTTTCAATAAAGCTGCAGGAGAGTGGAACAATTATCTGCTCGGGAACATACACCGTTCCAAGCCGGCTTTTTAAAGGAGATGTCAATAGAAATTTGCAGAGAGGTTTGCATCCGAAACACTCGGTGACCGGCAAGAGAAATTACACTTTCAATTGGTCTGAAATGATTTACCGAGCTCAAGAAAACGGTGTTGCTGTTTCTTTTCTTCAAACATCTCCGCCTCTGTCTCACACACACACACACACACACACACACACACACACACACACACACACACACACACACACACTCGTGTACAATACAGTAGCCTTTGAAAATAGTCTTCACAAGCAGGGGAGAAATGCAATTATGAGAGGTCATCTTTTAGTGCAAAATATTTGTTTAGGCGTTTCAAGGGCTGCAGGCACAAGTGCAGTTCATGTTGTGAATGCCGACTGGTTCGTCACAATCATCTCAAGCACTTATGCAAAGTGAGACACAATCTTCATAGAAAAAAATTCGTGCCTTCAATTTATCATCACAAATATTCCACCTGGGTTTTATGAACGAAATGTATATCCAGAAAAATTTACATTTCCTCGACATATCTGGAGCTGTTTTTCTTTCCTTAAATAAGAAGAAGAGAAGAAGAAATAGAAATCCTTATTGTTCTGTTTGTCAGTGTTGAATATACAACCGAAGTTGGGATGCTGTTGAGATCCTCAAGTGAAGATTTATTTTATTTTTCCCAACTGTAGGGACGAGATAGTAGAGAAAAAAAAAACTCAGGCTGGAGCAGTCAGTCATGTCGATCCTATTACAGGTTTAAAAGTCTAGTCCTTGTTACACTGGGGAGACCCAGAGGAGTCCCTGAGCCCCAGTTTGAGCCCCAGTTGGAGCTCCACTTACACAGCAGACACCAGCGTGTCCTCGGTGCAGCCGTTTCTAACGTTGTAGAGGTCTAAATGGACCAATTAATAACCCATAAATCTTGTTTTATTTATGGGGTTACACAATCACGGATGATCTTTTTTATCGTCATATTCTTTTAATTTTGAAAAGATCAAATGCACATTTAGGTTGAAATAATTTTAAGCTATTTGTATTCAGTCAAAAATAATAGAAATTACAGTTTACTCAAGATTAAGTTTTTCCAAGCGTATTTTTCCAATTTAATGTGTGTCTCCCTGCTCTTCAGTGTCGTAATCCAGAAGGTCGTGGCACTGCAACAAAGTGCCGGTTGTATGAAGACCATGTGTGTGTTTATAATGCATGGACCTCGCAAATACTTTAAATTCAGTTATACTAAGCTGGACTTTTAACTTAAATGAGTTACTTTCCTTTTCTTTAGTGTCAAAATTGTTGTCTGTGTTTTTGTCTTTAATCGAGTCAAAAGAAACATTAAAACAGTCAAATGAACAAGTATTACAACTGGAATTTAACCATATCAGGGAAAGAAAAAGATGTTTCTAATTAAATTAAGTTATTTAGCTAACTTGAATTAATAGGATTAAACTGTTTACCATTATCTGTTGCTTTAGAAATAAAAGATGTGTTTCCTTCTTAGAAAATACAGTTAAAAGAAAAAAAAAGTCAAATCAATTGTTCTCTCAGAAAGGACAGTATTTCAATGCATTGAAAAGATCGGGAGCTCTAAATTGTAAAACTATTAGGTTAATTGAGTTAATGAGCATTTTAATACCGATTAAAATCTGAAGCTACTGCAAACTGATTATCTCATCCAATAAAACTGCACCAGCAGTGCCAGTGGAGTCTTCTACGTCCGGCGTCTTGTGCTGCCTCCTTCACGTGAGAAACATTGTATTCTACGAGCGGGAACATTGTATCACTTTGAGAATGATCTGTAAAGGAAAGAAACAATCAAAACAAACGAGAAGCTGATTGGGATCTGTGGCAGACAATTTCCTCTCCTCACCTCTCTCATGAGCAGCAGCACCCACCAGCGAGGAGGCGTCCCACTGGGAGAGCCTCTGTGTGGTTATCATACCCCATCTAGTGGCTGCAGTGGGTTAAAGGAGAGAGGAGGACGAGGACGAGGACAGCATCAGCAGCACCTCTCAGCGCTCGACCAGCTGCTCTCTGCACCGATGTTAAAACACTCAAATGAGATGCTGTGTTTTAGGTGTATAAATAAATAGATGAAAAGATTAGAGATATTTTGAGGAAAAAATTGCCTCGCTTTGGCCGCAATAATATAATAATAATAATAATAACAGAGTCTTTGAATGCAAAGGACTGTTAAATTAAAAGAAAACAGAGAAATCAAGAAGAGCTCCAAAAAGAGTGTGGTCTGACAATATAGTAGTCAGACCACACTCTTTTTGGTGCAAATTGAATTTGATTTAGTGGGGGGGGGGGGGGGGGGGTCTTATGGGGGTGTTGAGAGTGAAGCAGTACACGGGTTGTGTTACAGAGATATGAAGCCATGAGAATGTGTGAAAGCGATGCCCTCCACATCCCCTCTTTTCACAAGCCCATTATCCAATTGAAAACTGATCTTCAGCAAACTCACTGTGTGCCTCTCTCGGAGAATAAATGCACCAAAATTGATCTCGGGCCTCTGAAGTGGGCCCGCCGAGCTGGAGTTTACACATGGGACCATTTTATTCACTTCTGGTGGCAATTTACCAACATGTAAAACTGAGAACTCTCCACCACAACCTGCAAGGGAAACGCGGGAGCTCCACCTGTCCCACAACCTCGTTGGAGCATCATTTTCCTGCCCACGGAGAGGGTGGGTAAGGGGGGGTTAGCTGTGACAATGTCTAACAATGTGTGTTAACAATTCAGCAGTACGGTGGGACCGTCTCAAGGAAGATCAGCCAGTTGGAGGATCTGCTAATGTATTGTGACTCCTGCTGTCAGCAGCTCAGCTCTGCACCCTGCTCCTGTCGCTTTCAGCCACCTCCACCGTTAACCGCTTGCTCTGGTTGGATGTCTCACATTGTATGAGTGCAAGAGTAAGAAAGATGCGATTTGATGCAGACATTATATACACAGAAAAGCTTTTAGAGTTTTTAGGCTTTCATGAAACTAATAGCAAACAAGTATTAATAAATAATACATTGTTTTTCATGCATGACACAGCTGTATCAAAATTTGACCCCTGTTAATGATTTTACATAGATATTTAACATACAATGTTTGACTATATAATTAATTATTTATTATAGTGTGTGTTTTAAATGTATACACTCATACATACAGTATATATACTGCATTAATTCATATATATATATATATATATATATATACATATATATATATATATATATATATATAAATACCCACATAGGTATGTGTGTTTACATATATATATGCGGAGATCTTTCTGAAGCATTTGACATTGTAATAACAAAACTAGCTCATATAACATGTGGGGTACCTCATGGAGTAATTTTAAGACCCTAATTACTTTGGCATCATTATATAACCTGTTATTGGTACGTACATTTTGTTGTATACTATTTAGAAATGGGAATGAGAAAATGTGCAAAGAAGTGTTAAATGATTTTTCTTACGTCATTGGAGATGATCAGCAAATGGGGTTTAATTTATGTGTTTTCTTAACTTTAAATTATTCTGTGATTTATTGCGTTTTAAGTTACGGTAGTATTCTTCGGGCTCTATCTTCTACTGCAAAAAAAGACAAATTTGATTGCCAATTTTCTCAAACCATAGATAAAGAAAATATATATTGTTTGATTTGTTTTAATTATATAATAAAATAGGCTGAACTCTGTTATCAAGCATTTACAAACTGTTTTCAACTAAAAGTCCAGATGCGTTGTATGATTCATAATTGTTGGAAAAAAGTATATGTATATATTTAAATAATGAGCTAGTGGATATCGCAGTGGAGGGAAGAGGATGTAACTTTATTAGAATAAATATGGGATGAGAAAAAGAAAACACATCCTCTTGGGAAATTTCTACTTGCCTTTCAGCAAACAACAGCCGGCCAACCCGTCCTAATAATTGTCATTCAGTCCCTGAAAAGAGGGGGCTTGAAATATGTATCACTATAATCCCATTTACCCATTTCCCATGGTTGTTCATGTGCACTTACATGTCTTAATGTGCTTTCCATAGTATAGTTCTAGTCTTGACCATATATCCTTGGCAGCTGATTTAAAACAAAACCAACAGGATCGAGATGTAAAGTTGCGCTGCAGATAAAAAGCTGTCCCGAGCCTTATTATATGGTTTATAATTATAGAGCCTTCAGCTGTTTCGCCCTATTTCCTGTGCATCCGTTTTAATCAGGCCATAACCACCGTTACATTTGTTCATCCGATGGGTGATGCAATCCCTGAAGCCAAAGCTCTCTATTCATTAGATTGTTTTAATGTGCCTGAAAGCGGTTGTGCAAATAAATAAGCGGTTACAGTGAAAATAGAGGAATCCCTGAGTCTAGGAAGGACTACAATTCCAACTTGTCCCTTTTATCTTATTAATCCCACGCAACGTCATTTTGCAGGTCTTCGGAATGGCCTCGGAAATTGTGTCTAATGGGCTGCAAATCAAGCAGTAATTAAAACTGCATTAACCTTAATGAATCAGGAGAATGGAGACACCAATTTATCTGAGTTGTGTTTATACAAGGGCTGGTTTCAATAATACATGACGCAACCGTCTGTGTGGGATGAGCCCTTCTTCCTAATGTGAACCTCCTGTGTGTGTGTGTGTGTGTGAGTATGAGCGTGTGTGTGTGTAGGTGTGTGTGAGAGAGCATCAGTGTGGTGTGTTTTGGCCCTCGCCGTCATTACAGGCCTTGTTAGAGGTTAACTTTAGCAACATTCAGGCGTCTTTAGCGCCGCGGAAGGAGACGCAGCCGCATGGTGCCAATCAGCGTCACAGGTGTTCATAATTGTCTGTCTAATTGCTTCATTACTGGCGAGGAGGCCTGAGCCCCGTCTGCGCTTCCACCACATCTGGATTTTGGGAAGCCCTCTCCAGCTCCAATGAGCAGCTCTCTCTCTCCCGAGCTTTAACATGTATCTGCTTGTTGCCGTGATTTCCCAGGAGCGCGTCATTTATTTGTTCGCCGATTGTGACTCAAGCGCCTTTAATGGAAATTCCCATGGCTGCTGTGGGCGTGGGGCGCTTATGGCAATTTGTTGATGGTGAGAACTTGTTTATTTTGCTGTGAATAAAGTCCCTAAAAAGACTAAGAAATAGTACAACCTGCAAATGATGTTGGTCATGTAAAGTGTGTTTTTTCCTTCACTTCGTTGTGTGTTTTTGGTGTTATCACAGTCACTTGTACGGTTGGAAGACCCTTGAGATTTCCCTCAAGAGACCTGCTGTCCTAAAGCATCAAGCCTCTCCATTGTGGGAAGGACCTGAGGGGGGGTTGGGGAAACTGTGATTCTTTATTACCGAGAGCAAACACACCAGAGATCCCTTTTCACTCTTGTTTTGGCAGATTATTGAAATCACAAAGTGACAAACAGAACCCTAGACTTTTAGAATCTTTTAAAAACCACCCCCCGTCTGTCTAATACTTCTCCCCTTAAGGAAAAGGCCGATAGCTGTGGTCACTGCTGTTAATGAGACATTTAACATGCCATTTGCAGAAAGTGCCCCAGCATCTCCCCCACACTCCCCGATAAGCTCGTGTGAAATGGGAAGGGGGCCGAAGGCTCGACCCCCAAACCTCCAGCCACCTCTGCCCACCCACACAGGCCGTTATGTATCCGTGCTCGCGTCAAGCCCGGACCTGCGCGCCCCAATTAACTCCCGGCCATATGGATTTCAAATGTGGCTTTTGGCAGATGTTTGTCCAACCCATCGCTCAATTTGGCACGCGAAGGGATTTGGTGTCACCTTCTGGGAGTTTGTGAGGTTTCTGTCAGATTCTGATTATCAGTCTTCATCAGGTGGATTGGTGTTTTCCCCGGAGGTGAAGTTACGACCCGGCGTGGCTGCTATTTGTTCATGAAAGGGATCTCAGTCGCCATTCAGTCACTCACGGCCGCCATTGTTGACCTGTAAAAAAAAAAAATCTGTGCTCAAATTGATTCAGCATTGGGGATTATGTTCATGTCCAATGATGCAAGTCCCACAATCGGATGTACATAATCATTTCAGTTGTAAAAGTATGTGTGGGTGCAGGTCCCCTCTGCCCCTGCTGTCAGATGGGCATGCCTTGACTTGATTCTCCCTGACAACAGAGTCTTCAATGAGGCATGTTGGAGTCCTCCGAGGGCTCGCCGGTGTTTTTCGTGTGATGTCAACACTTTAAACATAACATGCTAGTTTTGATTTGTATCATACCTCAGACATTCACAACTCCGACTTGGTGACTACACACAGGAATCCAGCTGCTGGGACGGAACTAGAAATGATGTAATGGCCAACAATGAGCATTTTATGCATGTCGATTGTCTATCAGTCTCCAGAAAATCCCCAAACTGAAAACCGGATTGAACATTTCCCGCCATTGTCCCCCTCCAAATTGACTCTGCAGTAGGTATTTAAAATACAAGTGTGGAAATATTTCGTGTTCTTTGCAGCTTATGTGCAACGGACTTGGCAGCAAGACAATAACTATGGGAGGTGATTTATTTCCTATAGTAATTAAATGCCTACTTGATCATTTTTTTCTGGGGAAAATGTGAGAATGTGGCAAACAAATTAAAAGAGCACTCCATGACTAAACCTTGGCCGGGGATTGGTGGAAACATCAGAAGGAAACAGGAGCCAAACCTCCTTAATCTACGTGGCGACATCCGTAAGTTTCTGAGAGAACAATTCGCAAACAAGCATTCTATTTCTGTTTGCGCCCGATTATTAATTTCAATTTATGTAACCCCACTTACACCCACAGTTTAATTAATGATGCTTGTTATCGTCCGTGTTTAAGAGGTAATGGACAATGCTGAATTTTGAGTGTTTACAGTGCTGGAGAAAAATCCTGCTTTACCCCTTTGTAATGGACTGCCAGCAAACAAGAGATTAACAGTGTTTGTCACTCTTGCTGCAGCTGTGTTATAATGCAAAGAGGGGAGGGGGGGGAATTAAGCACAGAACTTTGAAATGGTGACTTGAAATAGCTACCATGGTCAGAGGAACTGGCATGCCCCTGCATCCCCTAATCCATACCATAATTCCTGATCTAATTAGAGGGAGGCTCAGCGCTAGGCCTGCCATGAAAAAATAAAGAGCACGGGCAGAGCGTGTGCCCGGGGACCGGAGGGAATAAGAAGTCAGTGAAATAGAAAGAGAAGGAGAGAAGTAAAGGAGAAGGAGGAGAAACAAGTGAACAGCGAACTGAGCAGGTAAATACGGCCGACTGCTTAATAAAAGCACCACTCAGTCATCAGTAAAACGGGACATATCATCTTATTAGCTCCTGCAGAACTATCTGAGTGGAAAAACGGGTAAATCTGCGATGTATCACAAAGAACAATACTATTGCTTTGGGTGTTGATGGGATTTTGGCAGATGTATTCTGTAAGCATTTCAACAGCCAGCAAGGCTGGTGGTGCAGCAAACGTTGCATCACACAAGTATCCCAGTTCAGTTAATCCACAGAATTCGTAAAGGGGCAACGTGTAAGATTATCAACAGAATGTGCAGACGCTTCAGTGACATTATGTGAGGGACGTTTGTGTGTCATGTTGCAGAGATGTCTAATGAAATGAGCAGCGAACCACCAGCCATCCGGTCCTGCTCTCACAGTACCAGCAGCTTGGTGGTGTTTTGTGCGTTGTTGGCTGGCTGTTAGTTAGCAGCTGGACTTTTCTTTTTAAAGCCAATGACTGTAAATTGAAATGATATTGTTTCATTAGTTGAGGTAAAATGCTGCCCCCTATCTGCTTGGAGCGGCTGGTTAGATCTCAGACATTGCACCTTTAAAATTGAGAATCAACAGGACAATTAGCAATGACATAAATACGGTTTGTGAAACAACTTATATTCTGTTTTCAGAGAGAAAGGTTGAACTTGAAATACTTTAAAAATTCTTATTCATAACCAAATAAATAAATCCGTCAACTTTACTAAAGATACTTGTGAAACAGTATGTTTGCCTACAATAAAGCCAAATATCAGGTTTGATAATAGATCAATAATATTAATATGACTATAGTAGTTCAATTGGCAAAGAGCATCCTTCCATTGAACAATTTACTAATTTAGGTCCACAAAATAGTAATTCAGTAGTACGCACTTCCAATTTGTGCACATGCTAAATTAATCCAATTCCTGACTCCTGCAGGACTTCATACACTATTACCCACCCAGCAACAATTTGAACAGAAATAGGAATGTTGCAAAGAGCCAGAAAACCCAACTTGATTGTTGTTTGTGACGCAGAAATCTCCATTTCCTCTTCCATCTGGACCAGACGAAGCCATTTGAACAGCCCGGCCCCCGCTCGGCTTCAAAGTGTCCGTCTGAGCTCTCAGACTGGACACTTGCTGCAGGTGCATCGCTGGAAACACTGATGCAACCTCAGAAATGGCCGAGCCCTTTCCATGAAGGAGGCTGGTGTGTGTGTGTGGACGCGGGGGGGTGTTGGACGGCAAGAGAGCGAAGTGAAGTCCCCTCATGTGTCTGCCTGATCGGACATGCAGCCCAAATTCAAATTTCAGACATTTGAAGACCTTTCAAAGCCAAACTGCATAAAACCAAGTGGGGAGATAAGATACCTCCCCTGGGTACTCAGGTGAAAGTAATAAAAATCACTCTGCTGCCTCTCCAGATACAGTAGAGCTACAATAAGTTAGCCGGGGATTATGCTGCTGAGGAGCCGCAGGCTCCGCGTGTATCATCAGCCGGGATAACTGCACTATTGCATACTACACAATCGGGGATTGCCAGTAATGTAGTCTGTACTGTGAATTACATTCACGGGGAACTCGGTAAACTCCCCTGTGATGTATCTTTGTGGGTTAAGAAATGAAGTACACTGATCCACGGGTAAGATAGACGTGCTTACCAAGGTCAAGGAGGCTCCCCGGCGTAATTACGCGACTGCCAAACACAAAGGGCATTGTTATTGGACAAGTATAATGCTGCATATTACCAGAGCAACGCGGCTGCCTCTATCAGCGAACACTAGCTCGGGAAGACATAGGGCGGGCATCAATTTAGCCTACTTATCTAAAGTCTCTAATTACTTGGTTTATTTGATAAACAGAACAAGGAGAATCCTTAAATGATTCTGCGAGATCCAAAGGGGATTAATTTCTTACTCCTCGAAAAAACAAATCGCTAGAAGAATCCCTTATTTCACTCTTTAATCACGCATTAATTAGGAGCAATAGGGGCACCAGTTACACTTGGCATTTGGTGAGATTGGGGGAGGAAAGAAAGAAAAAAAAAAAAGGGCCGGCATTAGCCTCTCCAGAGGAGGAGGAGGAGGCGCGCACATCAGGCTAAGACAAAGACAACACAATCAGACCGAACAGCAGGAAGTGTGAGTTGGAAGAATGGGGATCGCAGCTTCCCAAAGCCCTTTCCCACACAAAGCACATCTTTCCTCGGGCGCAGCCCGACTGGATACTCAGACTCACTGGTCCGACAGTCCGGAGTAAATATGTGGCCGCTGTTTAACTCTGATATGGGTTGTTAGGACGTGGATGAGATGCACATGCTTGCCGATCTTTAAATGCTCCATCCTCCATCCCAAAACACCTGCTCTCGTAAAGACATTTTTATTTATTCCTACAACCTCACATATCGATGCTGATATCTGTCAAATGGACCAGTTATGTTACAGCAATAACATCATAAAGCAATTAGAGGATGTGACAAATCGCACATCACTGCACAGTTCACTGACGTGAGAAACAGCCGCGCATGAACGTGCAAATGTCTGGAATGGCAATAAAACTGTCCGGTTTGGGGGACGTGTTGAGGGAAATGACTTGAGGGCCCTTCAGCGGTTTAAGAAGAAACCAAACAAGACTCAACACATGGTGCAAACGGCTGTGTTCACCTCGTGGACCTTGAATTAAGGTTTGTTAGGATTACATATTTAAAACCGACCTGCTAAAAAAACCTTTAGAAAAGCCTCCGTGATGCCGTTTGAAAGGATGCTTTTAGTAACGATCTGATTTCATATCACATACTCAAACTTACTGTAACAGATCGGCTACGACAAAGCTAAATAAGACAAATAGTCAGATTTGTCACGTCAAGACAGTGCTGACGTATGCTTTCAGGTTAACACAACAAGCAGTCCAGATGTGACGTTTACGATGGAAACCCCTATGCATTGTGGTTCTTCAGCACTCTGCTTTCTACCAAAACCAACCTTTGGAAAGCGCCGAACCTTCAACATTACACCACCTGAACCAAAATTCTACTCAATGGCTTTGAAGTCTTTGGGGTCTCCTTCTTATCCAAAGTGAAAATCGTATCAAATACAATGAATAAAATGGCCGGTATTCATGTGCTTTGAAACCATTATGCCCCCAGTCTGTTTTCTTATTTTGCGAGCTCGAATGAAGAGGTAGCTTCTCGAGCAATCTCGGCCTTGTTTGTTTAAGGTAATTACTACTTGTCCTCCCATCCTGCCGGCCCAGATGATGCATGAAAATTACCATTCCTCTACTTCAATCAAAGGCGGAAAAAGAAAAGGGAGAAAGGGGGGGGAACAGAGGCGAGCAGATGGGAGGGGGAGGCGTTGGGAGAGGAACTCCGAGAGACGCGCAGAGCTCCCTCCCCGCGTGACAAGAAAGGGCACTGTCTCTGATTAATTAGCTGGAGTTGGTAATCAGTTTAATAAGACTGAAGTTGATGGTGAGAGGTCCCCTTTGGCGGAGGCGCTCTAAGCTTAGCGCTCCGTTCAGGGCCCTCGCTTTCTTCCAGCGAGTAAACACGCAGTGTCTATTTACATAAGAAGTTGTTTCTTTTTTGTTGGGGGGGCTATTTTTCCTTCCAAACTGCCTGAAAGCACTAACACCGGCGCTTAAGTCGCTCCCCACAATGGCAGCGGGAATTGCAGACAAATCCATGAATTTTTTAACATATAAGAACTAATTAAATTGAGGCCTTTTTTGAAATGAATATAGTGCGAGGTGCTCACCAGGCCTGCGCACACAAAGAGGGTATAATTCGGCGATTGAATTGTGGCGTGATAGCATTCAGCCTTTTACCATAGTGAGCTAATACAGATGGCCGGGGTCCTTTTTTTCATTCTTTTCTTTCTTAATGGCAAATCTCATTACGGCAGTTATCACTGTATTGAGAAGAAGAAGGCAGCACGAGGCACAGGAATTTGGTGCCTGTATAACACGGAACATAATACTTCCTGTCAGCTCAGATGAAAGAAGAGCTTTGTTTAGATGATTATTGTTACGGTACTGTAGGTTTCATTATAAATAAGCGGTGTGATGGATCAAATAGACTGTGTGACCTCTTCTAGGCAGTTTAACATTTTGGGAAATAGACATATTTGCCTTCTTGCAGAGAGTTACATGAGGCGATGGACACGGCGCTCTCCTGTCGGCCCGTTAAATGTGAAGCAGGGAGACAGTCAGCTTAACGTGGAAGTTAACACCCGACAGGGAGCGAGATGTGAGCAGCCCGACCTCGGTCAAAGGCTAAAACCTCACCACAAGAACCCACCAATCAACAGCGACTTCCTGGAGTCTTTGAGAAATAGCAGGGAATCAGAAAGACTCCATTACGAAAACCACTTTAAAGCCACAAATCATCAGCTTTAGTTTTTTTTTTTGCACGGATTAAACGAATGAGATATAATGTGTTAATTAATGAGCCGTAGTCTTTGGCCAAACACCATCCAAACCCACAGAACCTCATTTTAATGGAAATCCCAAAGTTTCCAAAGGCACCAAATTTGTCACGCTGCAGAGATCATGGATAGAAAACGTGAACTAAGGGTTTGAATACTACACTTTTTTTTTGAAAATAAATACAAAAATCTGAGGTTCTCAGTTTGAAGGAATTTTAAAGGACAAGACTGACAACAAATATACTTCTTATGACAAATAGTTTGACCTTTGTCTCTTAGTACTGGCTCATTGAACAACTGAACAAATGGTAACTGCCTACAACAGTAACGACACTTCTTATTATTTCCTATATGCAGGGTTTTTCCTAAACTTAACAAAGCATTTCACAATTTTTCCCTAAACCTAGTATTTTACCATCATTGAATAGTTTAGATGCCTAACAGGCGTTGTTTTCTGTGTAAATTGAAGTTCCTTGTGAGAAGAAGCGTTTGAATGTGTCGTGTCGGAAACACACTTTAAACTATTAAACCCCATAAATCATGACTTCGATCACTCCTGGAATAATCCAAAACAAGTTGTTGCCGTCATGGTCGAGCAGCTTCTGTGTGAACTCCGAGGACGGAGCAGATAAGGGCGGCGCGTCGCCCCGTGGCCTTAATGATCGTCCGCTGCTGCAACACAAAGACAGTCAAGTAGCAGATAGAACTCCGAAATAATTTAAGCAGTGCTAAGTGGTCCATTGTCATTCAAATGATAAATTAGGCTTGGCAGAGGTTTTAGAGTCACTTGTACAAAGCGTTGCTATTGTTTATGTCGAGACGAGCTTTAAGGAGTCGGAATGGAGGGAATTACTTGGGAGAGTTTGGAGTTTCGTTGGGGTCGGGACACAAATTGGTTCCCAGCTCAGCGGGCCTGTCAGCCGCTCCACGAGACGACTGTGTGGGAATGAAGATTTGGAGTCAGCGCGGAAGCTCGGATCAGTGTAAGAGTTGTCAGAAGACGTTAGCGTGAAACTCTTAACCAATAAAAGAATAACAAATAACCGGTGAAGGTCCCTCGATGTCTTGATGAGGGATCAGTGATGAGGTTGGACTTCCATCTTACAAAGAGTTAATTCCCCCCCGAGGAACCCAGTTCAGTAAAAACAAGAGGGAGAACCAAACAGGCCATAGATGATCAAGAGGATGACATCTTCTTTTACATTCGGAGCTTCTCAGTTTGGGAACATCCTTCCGGTATTGTCACTTCGTTTTTGTTTTCCCTTGTTTGCTTTTTGTCTGTTTGTCAGATTTGGTCCTTGACATGTAACGAGATGTCAAGTTTTAAGTGTTTTTGTGTCTTTTTAGTCCTCTAAGCTTTTCATCACATTCAGATGTTGGTTAAGAGTTCCTGAGATGAAATGAATAGGGAGAAAAACAACAACAATGAAATCAACACAACAACACATTCCATGATCATTATTTTGTGTTAGCTTTGTGTGCAAAGAGGTTTAAATGACCTCTGCATTGAAGGAGGACGTCAGCTTCAGTATTAGTTAGTCCATCCGGTGCGGTTTCTCCCCCCTTCTAATCAAGGTCTCTCCCGGGACAAATGGAGGTAACGTTATTTACACCCATTCAATTCATTTGCTGAGTGAAAATCCCCCCCGGCTGCTCTAGATCATGCTGGGCCCATTATCTGAGATACGAAGGGATCTCAGGGTCACGTGTGTGGGCATCTACACTATAACAGGGAGGGGAGGTCCTGAAGGAAGCCGTCGGTGACGGGAAACAGGGACAGGACGTCTCAATGTAGCCTCAGATGTGTCTCCCTCCTCTCTCTGCAGGTACGTGTCACTGCTTAAGATGTCATTACCTCTGTTGGGACCGTTAAATGCTTCCATAAAGAAAAATGAAATATTCATTAACGCCGTTAATAATTCATTCAGATAAAATGCGGCATGTGGTTTGCCGAATGAAGATGAATGCATAATAGTGCACGCTCAGCATATTTGCGCTCGGGAATGTTTTTATTTCGCGATAGCAAACCAAGAAAATTAATTGAAAGTTCATTTTAATTTTTCTATAAGTTATGCTGAATGATAAAATAGATGCTTTTCAAGCAGTTTCAAACTAAGAAACAATTAAGGGGATGTGTGAGTGACCCGCATGCTACGTTATGGGTTTCATGGGAGGACGTGCATTTGAGAATTACCATCATCTCATGCAAGCACTTTGTACTGTGCGGCTTGAAAACTGGATACATTCTGTACAACCTCTGCTTATCGCGGGACAAAGGCCTGCAGAAGGAAACCCTACATCCACAATATGATGACAAGTTCCTTTTCGCCATTAGTCCGGATGTCACAAGGAACATCGGCTGACTTCCGCGTCCAGAGACAGCAGCACGTGTGTGTGTGTGTGTGTGTGTGTGCGCACGTTGCTTCAGTCGAGGGATCCCGCAGCGCCGCACTGCAGCGTAAACACCGCTGTCAAACTCATTTCCTCACAGCACAGAGCTTCATTTTGGTTTTCAGATGAATCACTCCTTCTTCTAATTAACAATTGTGACACCCATAATCACTGGAGACTGTGGCGCTGACTGAATGGCATATCTTTTGTGTTATAATTCTGTGCATCTTGACAAACATGACCTATTAAACAACCCTGTGGCCTTTTTTGAAGAGCGACAATTACGCTAATTAAAACGGCAAAAAAACATCTGAGGGGGCTGCAGACGTGTCAGAATTAAACAGGTCATTAAATGAGCCGGGGAATATGTCAACATCCAGCCTGCCTTTCGCTCACGTGCTGCGCTGCTTGGAGAGGAAGGTACACAAGGTACAACTTGTGTACTTTGTGTACTGAAATGGCTCAGGACTTACAGAAAGTGCCATTCCCAAAACACAACCCGTAAAACACATTATGGTTGGTAATGAAACGTTTTTTGAATGTGAGTTCTAAAGTGTAAAAAAAACAAAGGTTTCTAAAATGTTTTTTTCTTGTCTCAAATATTCAAGTGTTTTCTGAAGTTCTCCTTAAAGTTAAGATTAGTTTTGTTTTCTTTAATGTTGCTTTGTTTTGTCACACAGTGGAAACAAGTGAAACACATCCTACGTTTTATAAATTCTGACTTAAAACCTTCATTTAAACATGAAAAATCCCACGATGTTTCACGATAAACCCAGAAAATAAGTTTCACCCGAGAGCAACACCCCTGAACCCCAACAAAGCACCACCACGGGCTCCGTCAGGTGTGAGCCCCTTTTTCCGACGTCGCTTCCCTTTATCGGCTGCATCTGGGAGTTAATCCTCTCCTCTGCGGCGATAGCAGCGAGCGATAGTGCCGATGTCGTGCTCCCACCGACACATGTTCCCTTTCACACAACAGCCAGCTTTCCCACCGTTTAATGGGATTGTCGTTGTTGTTGTTTTTTCCTCCCCCACTCCACACAACTCAGAGTCTTCCTAGAAGTGGCCCGACACGTGCCCAAGGACGGTGTCTCTGCAGCCTCCGTCAGGCCTGCAGGAAACGACTGGTGGAGAGCCGCTCCACGCCGCGGCGAGGGAGGGGGGGCTGCATTTTACAGCTTAGAAGCAGAATCATCTCTGCTCAGGGCGTCGTCCTTTGTTCCTACCGATTAACAAAGTGAGATGCTACTGATACGGCGCGGCGCTGCCATGTTCGCCGACAACTAGTAGCTTTAAAGACATAAGAAAGAACGCCTGCATGGACGTCACAGACACTTCCACTGAGACGATAAACGCAGCACTGAAGGCTGCAGGCTTTTTTGAGAGTGCAACACACACCTGTAAAGCAAACGAGCCCAAAGCTCCACAAGGCTCTGAAATCGGACCACTTTCAGTTCCGTTAATGAAGCATCTGTGATGCCTTCTCTCTCCTCCGTCAAGATCTATTTTTCACAGCAGTCATCAAAGTGAAGAAATCCCACGTTGTCCTTTGATGTGCTTAACGCAGTTTTAACTCGCGTCTCATTACAGAGACGATTAATAGTTTAATTAGCACCGATTCTCACCAACTGACAGCCGCGCCATTCGCTTGGATGGGAAAAGGGGGATTTTTCAAATTCCAGCATTTGTTTTTCATAATCTCGTCCGTCTTCGGTCAACTCAGGTTTCTGTGTCATAATTTGCCCACAAACTTTTATTTCTGATGTTTAGTTTCATTTTCACCTCGCCCCATTTCAGCCTACACAGCACAGTTATGAGAGCGCTGCTCCACACCGGGGGACAAAGTGCCCAAATATGTGCGATGCAAACAACTTAGGTGGGATTCATTTTAATTCTCATTACCTCCAAGCAAAGCAATCATTTTCTACGGTTGGAAAAAAGAAAAAACACAGAAGCAGGCATTATGAATAAAAGTAATTATCATGCTAGTGCTTCTCTGCATGCGGTTTGCAATTAACACTTTGTGGAATCTGAGCGAAGGGGGCGAGCGGCCGCGGAGGCAAACGCGGCAGATCGGAAAGAAAGATCAAAGCGTCGGCGAGAGGAACCGAGGAGTTTACGGATGCTGGAGAGAGCCGGTGGCACAGTGAGCTGCTCGGAGACGCGGCGCGGGGCCTCCAGGAACAATAGCTTGTCTCCCGACATGGGCGAGGGCCAACAGCGAAGCCTGCGTTTCGTGTCCAGCCCCCGCCGTCCCCCGCCCAAAACTTCCAGTTTACAACTGCTCACACGCTGTTTACAGCAGCCAAATTTCATTTTCTTCTCCCAAATCCTATCGCACATTATCCTGTACATTGCATTAGGGCCCTAATCTTTCCTTTCTCTCGCTGGGAAGAAGAAAAGAAGCGCCTTCATGATTAACCCACTTTACAGCAATAAATAAACGCATCATCCAGTAATGTACACCAGATTTAATTTGAAAGAGGGGGGGGGGGCAGAACACTCAAATCACTGAAATGTAATGAAAAATAGCACAATGCGGACACCAACGGGCGCCTTAGGAATTAATTTCAATGCGCCATAATTTTCCCTCTCTCCCTCTAGTACCCCTGGATTGATGTTTCCTCAGTCAACTGTGCGACTGCATCCCCACACACACTCAAGTCTTCAAAATACACAAAGAGTTCGCCATTTCATTAAAAAAACAGTTTCTATCGAATGCAAAGTAAACTAAAACCATCCGGTCGCTCTCCTCCGTGTTTGTCACATGAAGCCCATGTTGCTTTTGGTTTCCCATCGCCTCTTAGCCTCGAACCTGCAACAGAACAGAAGGATTTCAGCTGTCGACCTCAATCTCTGCGTGAGCAATCATTCAAAGTCCGGCTAATTGTGGCCGTGTCACAACTGAGCCTGAGCCCAGAGTGGCAGACGTGGCAGGAGGGAGAGAGAGAGAGAGGGAGAGAGGGAGGGAGGGAGGGAGGGACTTCCTACCCCCAGGCTGTTTGGTTCTTCCTTTTCTGCGCTGCCCTCAAAGCGTCCTCTTCCTGTTTGCGTCGCACAAAGTCACGGCAATCAGCAGCTTGAGCGATTTTCACGGCCAGCTATTTAGAGGCAGAGAAGGGAGAGAGGCCCGTTAGAGGATGGAACCCGGTCTGCGGCGAGAAAAAAACCGCGTCTGACGGACGTGACGGGGCGGCTCCTCTGCACGCAGAGTCCGTCACACGCTGACACCACAGACACACGCACTAAACAAACAGCTGAAGAGTAACATGAGGGAACTATGCATGTGTAAGAGGCATAACATACAGTTTGTCCAATAGCATTTTATATACTTGTTTCTGTGCTGAAAAACCTCCGTTTGAAAAGTGTTTGCTCTCCAAATGCAATGAAAGAAAAAGAGGGGGTCAAGAAACGATTAATTGTTTGAGTCTGCGGTTAAAGGAAAGATGCCATCTTCTGAAATATCTGCTATTTTTGGACAATTTTAAAGCCAGAAAAATAAATAGAGGAGGAATCACTAATGTTGGGATCACGAATTCTGAAGTACTCCATGTTTTTTTCTGTAGAAATCAGCTGTTTATCATCTTCAGCACCAGAGCTACTGGAAACATGTCTTGGCAAATAGTCAAACTAAAACTAAACATAAGAAATGCAGTATTATGTGTTTTTTAGTTCAACATAAAGCCGCACGATTCCTCCTTTGAAGCTTCCAGCTAATAGTCTTTCTATTTGAATACTTCTTTGATATGTGTTGTTTAATGTGTAAATGAAATAACAGAATGAGTAAATAAACAATAACTAACAACCCCCCCGCCTCAAAAACCTCGCCACAGCCTTTCTTCCCTCATCGCCACCAGTGTAAAGGAGACTTTTATTTGTGTTTGGGGTACCGCGGGCTCTGCCGGAAATCAGAAGTGAAGAGAAGGACCGTGACTGCAAGAGGCAAACATTCAAATCCCGTGGAGGACGTTTGTATTGTGAAGCAGAATAATCCCAATAACCCGAGTCACACTGAAGCGCGGGGAAACAAAGAGGAAAACCCGCCACTCTTGAGATAGGTTTATTACTCAAGCAAAAGGCAAACTTTGATAAACAACTTGGAACAATTTCCCCCAACCTTTGGGCAATTCTCTGTAATATTCAGAGTACAATCCAGGGAGAGGGGGGGGGGGGGGGGGGGGTGTTGAAAGTCTTTAGGTAATGAAGATATGTGCCACCACTGCGCCACTTGGAGAAAAAAAGAAAGAAAAAAGAAAAGACCTGCTTGGAAAAAAAATGTTTCAATTATAATTAAGTGGGATAAACTTTATTAGAAAGAGTGAAACTAAAATATCTCCTAATGCATGCTGGGATTAAGCAGGTCAGAGCGAGCAGGCAGGAAAAATTAAACTCTAAAGGCTTTTTATCACCATATTTCAGGAACCAAGGGTGTAAAATGTTCTAATTTGGGATACATTAAAAGCCATAAAGGTCTTTCAAAAAGATTAATGGTACTTTGCTTGGATTTAAGATAAGGGCTCCGGCTGGCTGCAAGTACTGGGCTCCGGCGGGGCCCTCAAGGCATTCATCTATACAGTCACTGGAAGATTTGCAAAAGCGTCTGCATAACCTGAAGCGTACATACTATGACAGCTCTCCAGCTCTTTCTCCATTTTATAGGTTTTAAATTCCTCAAACCATGTTTTTCCCCTCTGAAAGAGACTTATAGTATAGTGGGTGACATGCTCTTAAATTCTGCCGGCGATCTGCAAGCGGATAAAACCACGCCGGGTTCGCTCGGCTCCTCGTGCTGTAGGTGCTAAACGCTTCCGAGTGTCTGTGATGCTCGCAGAGATTATAGACCAGGCCTTTATTAAACTGTTGACAAATCCGAGAGCTGGCCCCTCCTCGGGAAAAGCCCACTTTGGCTCATTCTGGGGGCAAATCAAATGAAACTGCGTGATGCTAAACGGTTTCATTTGGAGATTTACAGGCAGAGCCGTTCCTCTTTTACAGACACCGGGATTACCCACATTAACCTGCTCTCCTGTGGGGTTGCATTTGAAATGCAAAAGGTCTGAAAAACCCGCCTTCCCAAAACATTCCCAGAGCAAAATTAAAACCCACGTCAGTGCCCCCTCACTCCCCCCTCTTTTAAATTCACAACATAGCCTTTACCGTGTTTAAAGCATTAAAGGTCTTTCCCTTTTTTTTATCGGTTTAGTCTCCAGTCCCTGATTGTCTTTAGAGGGGCTCAACATTAATGTCAACCAAGTTACCTAGGAGACAGAACAGATCAAAGACACACAAAAAAAAACCACCCCTGAAATGTCTGATTAATCAAGCCTGCAAACAGCTTATTCCTTTTAGCCTGCATGCAAGTATGAAAATGAGATTCCGAGAGCAGTACATTGTGCAGATTTGTTCATTCTTATCTGAACAAAGCCAGCGGCAGCTTATTTCATGGATCACTGGCACTGTCAGCGCTGCAGCGCCGAGCAGGTGACGGCTCCTCTTTCTGTGGCGAGAACAAAATTAGCAAAAAGTCGGCACAAATTAGCCTCTCATATTTTCAGTAATATGACATTATTTTTCATTTACTTTTTTTGATCCACTTTTCAGGATTTCTTTCCCTGCGCCCCCACCCCTCCCCTTGTCTGCATCTTAGTACCAAATCCTTTCACATCAGAGGCTGGGGCGGGGCGGGGGGGTTAGAATAGAAGCACAAAGCAGGAGACGGGAAACCTCATGCCTTCTTTGTTTGTGTGGCTCCTAAAAAGGCAATTCTTCCCTCTCCACCACGTGCTAATATACAAGTAGGTCTCTCTCTCTCTCTCTCTCTCTCTCTCTCTCTCTCAGCCGGGTTAAAAACAAGGTTTATTCAGAGGATTAATACTCTGACCTCTGCAAGATTCGAGGGGAAAAAAAAAATTCATCACGCACAATGCTGGCACTGCAGCAGCAGCAGCTTAGGGCCACTAGGAGGGTTAAGTCAATAGTAACGCTTTCTGTTCATTCATGTTTGGGTCGTCATGGAGATTCAAGCGGAGACCCAACTATGGGGCCTTAATACAACAACAACAACAACAAAAAAAAACAACCCTCTGCATTGCTGCTGTATGAGCCGTACGCCAGATTAAGCAAGTCTATCTTAATGACAGTTTCACACTCCGTTGTCCTGTGCGTGTCTGCTCCATTGCATCACTGCTGAGGTGTGTGACGAACAGAAGGAGCACCAGCAAGTCCTCATGAGCAGCACAGGCTTCACTAGAACACTGTGGCAATTAAACAGCAAGTGGAGAAAAAAAAGACAATGGCTAAATGAAAGAGCAGAAAAATACATCTCTGGGTGGATAAAGTGTTAAAGCTCCTATTAACAATACAAAATAAATGATGGCTTTAAGGGAGAAATGGCCTTAAACCCATTCATAAATTTCCTATCCAAGAAGCCTCTTCCAATTAAAACGTGTGAGAGGTGGATTAACAGGGGCTGCATGGCTTTGCCTCGCTAAATCACCTCCCCGAGCTGCTCCGCTGCATTTGACGTGTAAACGATTAATGACCAGCCTAATTCCTTTATCACATCACCTTAATGCCTAAATAATGTGGCCTTAGTCAACTTTGGAAAGCAGGGCTGTATAAGAAAGGAATGAATATCAGATTAGGCGGCTTGTGTGTTATTTCAGCGTAATTTGTTCCAAGTGAGGCGGAGGAGGGGGAAGAAAAAAAGGTTTCTGGCCGCAGAGCCCCGGAGTCGCAGTGACATCGCCAAGGTCAAAAGGTCGGAGAGGTCAATCAATACCACCGGTATCGCATTAGGGAGGAAGGGAGGCAGAGCTGCGTTCACAAGTGATGGACTGCAGTGAAAGCAGAGAATCTAGTCGGGTCTGGTGTGAGACAAAGGACGGGGACATAAAGACCTCCCGGCTTCAACTACTGCATCGATGCGAGGATCGAGGTGTCGCTGGTCCAAGCAGCAACATTAAGATTATCTATTAACATGAAGTGTGTATAGCCACTAATGATTGGTCTAATCACTTATTGGTCCATGAATTGTTTACTCATTGAATTGTTTGGTCTGAAAATAATTCATTTAAATGTTCATTTAAATACCCGTGTGACGTGTCCATTAGCATGTTTTGTCCAAAGCAGTTAATCAAACTGGTGGGGAGAAATTCTATGCTGCAAAAAAATAGTTCAAATATGAATCCGATTCCTTTTGTGTCAATCGACTAACTTGATTGATCATTTAAACTTTAAAATATTTACTACACTGCTGGTGTAACGTCAACGTATCAGCAAGTACGGTAGTCCGAACCCGACACCGTGCACCTCCATGTTGTTTCCCTCCACCATGACAAACACGGCACGCCGAAAGAAAGCCTCTCCGGGGACGCCGCGGTGAAACCGCCATGTCTACATCGTTCTCCGTCAGCAATCTGATGCCACGTACGCATGACACGGCATCTTTAGGGACCACACGCAAAAAAAACAAAAAGAAATCTCTGAAAGTTGGTCTGCTTTGTGCACGTTCCATTATCTTGCCTCTTCTGAGTAGGGGAGGCTTATTAGCGAGCTTTGAACTCACACTTACAATAATAGGCCATCAACAGTTTTATAAGCTAATTAGAAAAAAACAGTTTAATTAATGAGTGACTGGCAATAAAATGGTAATCATGAAAAAAGAAACCGACAGTGCTAAGCTTCCACTACCACCAATTAAGGCCTAATTACAAACAAATTATATATGTGTTTTGCTCTGGGCTTTAATTTGAGAAAGAAATGCCTTTAATTAAAAGAGAAAACATGCTAATTAATTAAACAGCACACAAATCTACATTGAAAAGTATGCTTTGTCTATCAAGTAATTAATGAAATACAATAATCCAAATGAGATTCGCAGGCATTTGATAAAAGCTTAGTACCCATTTCAAAATCCATTTCGAAATTAATGGGCGAAAATTTAATGTGAGTCATCCAGAGATACAATAAAAGTTCATTCAGTGATAAATTGCTTATGCTGAAGGAAAAAGGAACAAAGAGGAGAGTTTCCCTAAACTCTGTGCGACGTGGCCTGCGGGGGGGAGGGGGGGGGGCTCCTCCTCCGACGTGGGGCGGAGAGAGTCACAATCTGATAAATCTCACTTTCCACAAAGGCGGCGCTCATTAATTCTTTGATTACAAACACGGGGCATGGCAGGGAGAAGAAAAAGGAAAGGTGCTAAGGAATATAAATATCATGAAACGCTCTTAGTGCAGCTCTTTGTTTTGACTAAGCCACCATGTCTCCGCCGACAAAACGCCGCGACACCTTTGTTTCACAGCGTTTAGGCGAGGCTTTCCAAAGGGTAGATTTCAAGGACAGTGGGGCTTTTCCTTTCAGCCGCCGCTGCTATTGAAATACGAGCTGGGACATAATGAAGGGATATTATAACCAGTTCAAACACGGAAAAGAAAGCATAAATGCCTCTAGTTAATGCATATTCATCGGCTTAAGTGTGGTTTATTAAGTGATCCAACAATTAGGAGGGAGCCCTTTCCAAATGGTTTCGTCTGATCGGGTCATTCTTGGTTTAAACAGGTTTTGGAGGCGGGTCCACCGGCCAAAGGCCATCCAGCACGGTCGGTGTCCCCTCTACGCCCCTTCAGTGGGTTCTTCCACCTCTGTGATGCCGCATCACGACTACAATGGAAGAAGAAGAAGAGAGAAGCGGATCCATGTGTGACACCGGTGAAACCAACCGGGTCAGAGGTTAAGTGAGCCTGAACTGGACCGAAGCCCAAAAGTGGCTATTGGATGGAAATGAAGCCAGTGAGTCGAGAATCTATGAATACAATTATTTACAGCTGTTGGTTACGTCGGAGGCATGTGTCGAATGTAGTGGATGTGCTCCTTCTCCCATTACAGACCGGGAATAAAGAACGGCCCTCTGGGATGTTTGTGCTGCTTTGTTTGTGGGCACATTTGCAGGCAGCGAGCATTGATTCAGGAGAAGCCAGCAGCCATGGAACTACTTTTCTGTTCTTCATATTCTTTAGCTGCTGGAGGTGATGAAATGGACTTGCCCCCCCCCCCCCCCCCCCCCTCCTATTGTTAGAGACTACCAGAGTTTCTGTTTTGAAGTGGTAATGCCGCTCTAATAGCTGTGATGAGTGCTACGGGGGAACTGTAAACTCTAACGTGCCGTGACCGTCTTTTGTGGTGAAATATGCCCACTTACTGTATATAAAGTACAGCTCGGGACTTTTTCAAAAGACTTTAGTGTTTTTGTGTTAGAAAAAGACAAAGGAGCGAGGCGGAAAGGATTTGTTGGAAGGAGGATGGTCTACAATGAGAAGGTTAATTTGTGCGACAGAAGAAGTTATTTTGAATAAAGAGTCAGTTTTATTTGTCATACCATCCGGCCAGAAAAACACTTTCCACAGTATTTCATTTAGTTTGATGTATTAATGGCGTAGTAGGTGGCTCGTTTTAAACGGGTCACACAGAGTTCTCATGGAACCTCATCAAACTTAGCAGCGTGTCTTCACTGTACATATTGAACCAGTACCAGTAACCAGGACCCCCCCCCCCCGGTCCTTATAGTGCTGCCGACATGTCAGCTCTCTGCAGTGTCTCACTCTGGATACCAAATATGCTAATTATTGCATTAATTAGCCCAGATGCAACTCCGCAGCAGTGCAGCAATCAAAGGATGGAGACCCAGTCTTCTTAATTTGAGGACTTGCATCTTTTAATCTACTGAAATACTGGGCCTACTTTAGAGGCGGGAAGCTTTTTACATGATTTTGTGTCCATTTAGGCGTTTGAAAGGAAATCTAAACGTGTTGTGAAGGATCAAAAGTCATCTGTGTGAGGAAAGAAGCCCAATCTGAGTACATCAGGGAGCTTTGTCTGTGTAGACATAAATAATATTTTGTCACTTAAAACAGGATGGGATTTCTTAAGAGCGGAGCGTTTCCCTGTAAATTCATGGAAAACAAAGACCAACAGCCTTGGGAAATATTTAAAAACTGTAATGAGAATAAAACCCCAACCTGAGATACCAGAGCAGCGCGTCTCAGAAGTTTGACAGATGAAAGAACACATATCTCAGGATTTGTGAGGAGACTTCAAAACAGGTTTTTACCAAATTGTTTTAATGTTTGCGATTAAAAAGAAGAAAGCGGAGCAAAGGAAAAATCATCAATTGATTTGAGGAGGTTAAAAGCAAGAGAAACAAACATTTCTCGTCTTATAAAAGGGGGGGGATTCTGACAGCAAGCTCTCCATCTTCCTTCCATTTGCCTTTGCTTTGAGGAGATAAGTGGGAACGCGGTAGATTGAGGGTGAAAATACGCTGAAGCATTGTCGTCCAACGCGCACCAGTGTTTTCTTAACAAAACAATGCCTAGAGGGACAAACAGGCCTCTTTAGTTCTTCACAGCTGTCGAAATGCTTTTGCATTTTTTCGCAGAGAAAACCTGTTCCCATTCTTGCAGTGAAAAGCCTGGCACAATCACGTCTCGGTGTTATGACCGTAAACAAATTAAACATCTAAGCCATCCCGTGCCAAATGAGGCATTCAATTATGACCTTGAAATTGATTCTGGCCACAGCGGGGATTATTGATCCTCTAAATGTCTGTCAGGAACGCTCCTGTCAAAAGTGAGCGGGAGCGCGGTAAACAAACATTGGTCTTAATGCTATCTGCGACACAGGCTGCGGCGTTTAACGCACGATATAATCCTTTCTAACTGATTCACAAGCCGTCAAACTTTGTTTGTTTTTTTGCCTTTTAGCTGCCACTTCTCCCCCTTCCTCACATTCAGCAAAGACTTTCTTTGCATCGAGAGCGAACGATAAAGCACCTCACGTCTTTCGGGGATTTCAAAGCGGTCGGTCGACTCGACTCTGGCGAAAGGAAGTTATCGCTGCTAAACAATGCGCCGCGGCTGCCAGGCGGCTGTCACTCGCTCATCACGGGTCTGGCAAGACGCGAATCAGGTGCCGGGGAGGCGAGAACCTCGGCTCAGGCTAAAACTAAGAGGCTTTCTCAAAGCACTGCGCAGGTGCCACTCCCAAGAGCTTTCGCTTAACTCGCCGTTATTTGACCACTGTGCTCGCAGTTGCGATGGGGAATATCACAGTGCTCTGAAGCCGCACACTAAAGGAGGGTCCTTGGCGATTCAATGCATAGTACAACTGGTTCTTCTCCCCTTTTTATACACAGATCTATGGTGTTGCAGCCTACTCATGAGGCTTAACAGATTTACTCACTGGATATCATCTTTTCAGGTGAACCATGTAGTCTGAAGGTCAGATGAGATGCAGATACTTTGATGCAGTCTTATAGTATAGTTTAAGCGAAAGATGCTGTGGGGCGTTCGTACATCAGCGCAAAAGACAGATAAGGCAGTAAGTCAGAGAGGTAAAGCCTTTGATATGAAGAAAACAAACATGAGGAGAGAAGTTGAATAAAACTCCTACAGTGTATATTGGTGAGAAACATCTAAATGGAGCGCTTACAGATTCTGTTATAGGGATGCCAGCAGTTGCCTGGCAACAAACAGAAAGTTACTGGTCACATAAAGGTAAAGTACGGCACAGAACCTTCTCTTGGGCAGATTTTGTTACCTGCAACAGAGCTTTTCTAGCTATTTCCTTCTGCTTTCAGTCTTTATTCTAAGCTTTTTTTGTGTTTTCCAACATACAGTATATTTATGTACAATCATTTAATCTACAATAAAAATGATCAAGGCTCATACGTATATATATATATATATATATATATATATATATATATATATATATTTTAGTACCTGGACACACTTTCACAAGAAGAGAAATAGGTGTCCACCTGACCATCCCCGCTGGCATCTCAAGACATATTAAGGTATTGATTTTATCCTCCTTTACCTTTTAGATTATAGATAAATCTTTGGAAAAATGAGGGAAGATTTATTTTCTTCTTAAATAAATAAATGAATATAATTCCTTCTTTCCAACGCCACTGCAACTTAACAATGAAACACAAGATCACCAATATTTCAGAAGTTTGTGTTGCTATTATAATAAAACCAAAAGGCTTATGGGATGCTGTGGGCAATACGCATCATGAAACAAAGAAGTTTAACTTTGATGCTGCCAGTGAGGCAACTTCACCAGTGGAGAAGTAGCACCGCAGCTCTATGTCTTTTTGGACACAATTACATGTGTGTTGGGCTACATTTTATGCTAAATTAGTTTCAAACCACTTGATCCTTGATGTCTGCCAAGTCGGTGAGTTACAAAACTTCAGGCGATGCATTTAGGGACATGTACACTTCAAAGGTATGAAACTCTTACCTGCAGAACGATTTAACAGTTGGCTTGAAAGCAATGTACCCTTCATTAAAAAGCAGAGCCAAAAGTCCTTTAGACACTGCAGCACTTCAAAACTAAGGGGAGGGCTTTCCATTAACTCAATGGAAAAGGGCTGCAGGACGGAATGGTGGGTGTCTGCATGAGTGTTTTTGTTCCTCTATGTCTTTGCAGCAGAAATGGCCACGGATCCATTAGCCCGATTTGTCACGGCGGGAGCAGCCCCAAAGATCACTTATCAGCACAACGTACCTCTCGAGTGGCGAGTCTGTCGCTCATCTCCTCCGCCTTTGCAATGTCCCCTTCAGCTATGGCCGTCTCTATGCTCTTTTCTAGGCCGGACTGCAGAAGAGGGGGAGAAAAAAAACAGTTTTTTATTTTTTATTTGAAATAGGGGAAGAGAGAGAGAGAGAGAGAGAGTGAGAGAGAAGGAGAGAGAGAGAAGGAGAGAGAGAATCAAAGAGTAACTTCACAAGACCCCAGGGCCTTATTTTTAATATGATTGCCATTACTACAAATATGTAGATTTCCCTTCACAAATGAAAACCTTTTTGATTGGATATTAGTGCGGAAATCTTAGAAATGCTACAGGAGATTACCAAACATAAATGTGACTCTTTAATTACACATTTCCATTACAGGCCTGGGCAGAAGGGGGTGCAGAGAGGCCCCCGGTTACTGATGGCGAGGCAGTTCTGAGGAAGCGGTGGACCAGATTTCGTCTGCCTCCAAAATTGTATCACGCTAAAAGAAAAATCACTGGAAAGCGGCTATAATTATTAATGGGTCCCCTCTGATGTATTGTTTAAAGTCCTTGACTCAACCGCAGTACGAGGACAGTTCTATCAGGCTTAAAAATGCAGAATTAGTTTGACAAATTTCTCAATAACTCTTTTTAATTGATTTTGCTTTATATAGTTTATTATTCTGCAAGCTGAAAATGAAACAACTTGATTGTTGATTGTATCGCACAACACACAACTATAAGTGACAGAAGATAACCCTTTATCCCATAAGGTCACTGGAGAAATGCTGGTCGATGAATTAATAACATCTGGCTGCTATGACAGCTGTTTCCTCAAATGACTGTGTGAAAGACTTGGCAGAATAAAAGAAAATATGATATATTAATTACATGGAACTGCAGTTGAGGGATGAAGAAGCCCCCTCATTATGTTGATGTGACAAGTCCTGTTTCATTCAGCTGGTTAATCATTTCTTTTTATCCTTTCATAGTTGCTCTATTCAAAAGGAGGCTAAAATCAGCAAAAACTCAATTTTATGCTGCTCTTTGATAAAATGAAGCACAAAATACTACAAAATAATCATTAAAAGGATTTTAAATTGAAATGAAACAGTTCCCATTCACTAGGTCAGCTAAAATGTTCATCAAGCTTGCAAATATTTTTTTTGCCTCATTGGCAATTTACGAGCCTTCGCAATAAAGCGTTCATTCAGCCTTAAGTGCAGAAATGAATCAGAATCAAAGGAAGTAAGTTATAATTTCTTTCAATTATGAATTCCACAGCAGCGGCACATGCCCATTCATTATCTGACAATTAATTTAAGTGTTCTAGGCGCAGTCACAGCCGCTGTGTAAGGTGCTCTAGCCCCCTCTTCTTTGCCAAGCAAAATTTAGATTTACATTAGGTCTTTTGCAGAAGGAAAAACCTTCACTTCACTTTAATCTCAGGCACACGAGAAAGGAGATTCGCCCTAATCTTATCACTAAATGTAGCCAAACATAATCCTTAACATTCATCTCAGTGTCAGGTTGAGAAGGCACAAGGATTCCCCTAATCCACGTGTCATATCACGTAAAACAATGAGGGGATACGGGGCACAGACACACAAAGGACAGGAAGGTGTTGCTAACAGCCTCTACTGACACACAGTATTAAACCCCGGCAGATAAGTTGCGAGGCAGCCGTCTTTGTTACCTTCGGAGGGGGTTTGGAACACGCGGGGGGATCAAATCGATCGTTTGCACCAAAGTGCTGCTCAAGATCATTCCAGTGCTTCTCCCGCTCCTCCAGACGCTCGCTGCTGACGGGGGGAGAAAGTGAGTCAGTGATCATTCCCCGCAGCCCGCCACTGTGACAAGGCTATCTGCCACTGTCCATCCTGCAACTGGACTCAAATCTCGATATGCTGGTATCGGAATCGATATTCGGTAAGGTGACCGATCTATGCTGGGGAAAAGGTAAACCGAACTACCGAGCTATGACGCAACGCTGGTTGACGATACATGACGGAGCAAATAGCGCTTTGCTATAAATGATCTTTCTTTCTTGCAGGCCTACAACAAACCGAGAATACTGCCATTTTCCAAAGCATACAATGGGTTTTTATAGTTTTCAATTAGTCACGAGCATCAGCTTGCAGCAAACATAGTTGTTTGTGTTTGATCCATTATGGCGATTATGTCTGCTTTTATCTTTGTTGAGATAAATTGTCCTCTTGTGCTTGGGCCGTTTCACATCTGAGATTTGGCTACATGAATTCAGCTTTTGAGCCGAATGAATAACCTGCATATTTCGTTGCATCAATTATTTTCACTGGTTGGACATAATAAATGGGTACCTTGTCTCTGTGGGTTGCTGACTCTCTGTTCCTGTTGATTGACACAAGACACAAAAGACACAATTACAGGTTAGTGGGAGACTTTTGACACACATAAGCGTCAGATAAACAAAATTCTTTAAGTCTGACCGGTTAGCCAGTGTTGTATACAGTATTTAGAGGGGGGGCCTAACGTTCTAATACAATACGATTAGACTTTTAACCACTGAACTTCAGAAAATACATAGGCTGCTCCCTAAAGCAACCATCACTCGCACCTTTCTTATGTCGTCTTCTTTTTTTTCGTCTGGGGTCCTTTATTGTTTTCATCTCGTCATTCTTCTTCCGTAGATCCTGGAATTTCTTAAAACACACACACACACACACACACACACACACACACACACACACACACACACACACACACACACAGACTGAAAAGCCAAACCAAGGGCACCACACATTTAGATCTATATTCCTGCCTTACACACGTTATGTTACGACGCACACATATTAGCCCAGGGCAACAAAAAACATGTATTCACATTTTGATAACGCAGTAGGAAGTAAATGTATTGTTATTGTTATTGTAAACGTGATTTATCCCACGCACACGACAGCCAGCTTGTATTTAACAGAGAGCACGTTCCTTTTAGCTCGCTGCACGGTGCACAAACCTGCCACATCTCGTGGGAGACCCCCGGCATGCCGCTGGTCGCGGGATCACTGCCTCCATCACTCGCGGTGTGAGTCCACGGAGCCTCCGTCGGAGGCACCGCGGTGTTTTCCCCCGCAGAGCTTAACTTTTCTGCAGAGACCCGACGCTTCTCTCCTTCCCTCTCCTCCTCAGCAGCATCCTCCTCTTCGTCCGGGCTGAGGTCGTCTTCGGTTAAACCTTTGGGCAAGAGTCCGCTGTACATTCCGAGCCAGTGGACTACAGTTTGATTATACGTTAAAGCATCATCTGGCTGATTTAAAACGGTCAGAAATTGGTAAATAATGTATTTTGACAGCAGCCGTTGGAACGCGCTTTCACTTCCGGGTAAACACTGTGACGTATTTGAGGGGAACGCACCGATTGGTGGATCACTCGGATCGTTGTGCACACGGTCCAATTGGAGCTGGACTTACAAATGCTGGGCGGCGAGACCGAAGCTCCTCTTCAGCTGTTTCTTCCAACCACCATGATGTTTAACAATTATAGTTTTATTTTATTTACTTTTGTCGAGCAGAACGATTTCATGGTGCAGAGTTTTCGGATATCGTGAAATATACAGCTCAGAACATACGCATGAAGGAGTTATGGCCGTCTAAGATAGTGAAGTAAAGTCAAGAGCGAGCTGTGGTGGAGCATTTCTAATTGAGGTGAGCCGGGCTTCTGACAGGTCCGTGAATTACCAGGAATCATTCAAATGTTAACCTATATTTGTGTCATGTTCTCGGCGAGATAAGCTGCCTTCTATGACCAGTGGTTCGCAATTTGCTCAAAGCGCTGTGGGCATTACATTATTATTAGAATGATTAGCATGCAAATCTCGTATAGCCCCTGGCACTGGCACAGGCACATCTACCCTTAAATTGCTCTTTCACACTCATTCACATTAGGCTTTCTTTTGGTTGCATTTTATTGCAAAGCAAATAATCTACATAAATTATAGCCTGTATTTTGTGTGCCAAATGAATGCAGAGTGAGGCCTAAAACACCAATATAACGTTATAAACATTTGTAAAGGGCAATAGTCGGGTCCAAGCAGGTGGAGGAAAAGTTTCTGGAAGACAAAGTATCTCAGGTGAGGCAGCAGGGTTGTGCACAACTAGAAGGGAATTCTAGAGTATATATATATACATTATATGGTTTTGATTTCAAAGCCAAAAGGAAACCTTTTCTTTGAACTCAAATTTTTAAGCATCTATGGAGAAACCCAATGAAATACAGTCATCAAAGCGATGACTTATAGCAGCTGGGACTGAAACAGCATTAATCAGTCGGACACAAAATGAGTTTGCAAAGAAAAAAATCCATTAACTAATCATTTAAATCTATTTATCACGTAAAAATGCCAAGCATTTCTACAGCTTGTCAAATGTTAGTATTCACGGTTTTCTTTAGAAACGATAAACTAAAATCAAATTAAAATTCAACCCCTTTGTTATTGCACTGTTGGTCACCGTTATAGGCTGTGCGATCTTGTAATTGGCGTAGCTCATTATTTTTTACATTTTAAAGATAAAATTAATAATTTAAAAAAAGAATCCATTGATTAATGGATAATGAAAACAATAAGAAGTTGCTGCTCTCAAATTAAACACCAATAAGGGGAGAACAAGGAATTGTAACACATCCAATGGCCGCTTTTGATATTTAGTGCCACGGAAACGTTTTCTCGCTAACAATAAAAAGTATTTTGACACCCAGCGCTGTCTTTGTTGCTCAAATATGGACAAAATCGTCATGGAGACCTTTCGCTCTCCTTGACCTTCCTGCACCCAAGATTCACGCAGTTCGGCTTTGCAAAGCGCAGTTCATATTAAACTGGGATGAAAAAGCTTACGCTATACTGAACGTCATCTGGAACATGTCAAATCTCCATCTCATCCTCTGAAATATGGAACCGCTGACTGGTATCACTCACTCAGCATTATTCTGACTTTAATTACTGGTGTGACAAGTTGATGAGCACGGCAGCGTCTGAAGGTAAATGAGAGTCACAAAGTCCCGTTAATACGAAGCAATGTTGGCATTACAGGTCTGAATCATTTCCTTATTGATTACTAGACTTTGTGTTCTATTTCACACTTGAATTAATGTCTCTCAGCTCTCCCGCCATGCATCTCTCTCTCTCTCTCTCTCTCTCTCTCTCTCTCTCTCTCTCTCTCTCTCTCTCTCTCTCTCTCTCTCTCTATGTGCCCCGGTTCATTATTTCCGTCATTTCTTGGTAATTTGGAGTTGGCTGTTTAAAACTTAGAGCCTCTTATTAAGTTTTGGCCATGGCGGATAAGAAGCAGGACCGCAAGAGCACGGAGATAAACTAATCATCTTAAAACCCTAATTATTAGTATCTTACTGTGACAGACTGTTTTTTGCCAGCCAGCCAAATTGAGCCTCAAATGAGGAAAAGCATATCTTTGCGAGTGGTAATAATTTTAAGTCATCTCGATGTGGCTTGGTGTGGCAGAATTCATTAGTGCAGATTAGCACTGTGTGTACAAAGTAAATGAGATATCTAATAGCAAACGTGGAGGTCCGGGGACTTTTAATATCTTCCCCCAATATGAGTGAGGATGTTAAAAGGCGATTATTTATACTTTAACATTGTGGCTTCTGCTCTAGATCGGTCTGCTCCTTTACTGAGCCGTTACACTAAACAGTGTCACTAAACTGTTCACCTCTCACCTTCTTCTCGTGAGAGCGGCAAGAAGGTGACGAGGACGAACCCTCAAATCAGATTAAACCGAGCGGCTCTGATGCAGAGGCAAGCTTGATTCTTTTTTCGCGAGGAAGTTAATTATGTGTGTAAGGAGAAGGTTGCAGGAGAAATAATAAGATTAAAAAGAATAATTTGCTGATATTATTACACCAAAATTGGGTACACACAATTGTAAAATACATGTATTGCTTGACCCTGGTTAGCCAGTGAAATAAATCCTCCTTCTATAGCCTTTGTTAATTTGTTTTTATCATCTCCAAGTGGTGTTTGTGCAGCCAGTCCAATTTGCATGTGTAATTCCACTGTGCAAATTGACAACAAGTAGATAATTCGAGGAAATAGGCTGGTTGCAGGCCGCTGCTATCTTCCCAAGCCTATTCATTTTGAGGAACCGCTGAGGCATGAAACTCATACATCGACTATTTCCTGACAACGCCGAGGCTTATTGTCCCCTAAAATGTCATTACAGCCATTATTTATGAAGCTAATTCATTTATTAAACCTTATTTACTCTGACAGAATTTGTCACATTCTATCCATATCCAGAGCGTTGCTTTTGAACAATGTCTGTCAGCGAGCGCGCACCAACACGTTCGGACCTGCAAAGTTTCAGATCGACCCCATTTGTCACTCATGATAGTTGGAATATTGCAAAAAAAACAACAAAAAAAACACAGTCTTTATTCATTGCAAAAGCTCATACGTTGTGTCACAGTGAAAATAGTTCTGTGACAACCTGCCCCCTCTTTTTCTGATTTATTTTTTTTTGTGGGGGGGGGATCTTCGCCCTAACAGAGCGGAGTGAACGCGAGCGTAATCAGATGGATTGCAGCCTCTTTAGCAGCACCGATAAATCCCCCCTGTGACAGCCCCCCCTCCCAAATGAGTGTGCATTAGTCACTTTTAACGCGCTGCAGTCAGACATCTGGAGCTAAAGAGTTCTCGCGTCGAGCCTCCTGGCCTGTTGCTGCTGACTTTGTGGGTCTGTCAGTTTAGCGAGGCACACACTTCTTGACAGTGTGGATAATTTGCGATTGTGGGCGATGAAGTGACACATCATGGCGGCGCGGAGGCGGTGGGGGGTCGTACATTTTAATGTAACATGTTCGCTCCGTTTAATTCCGTCATACCATTCTTCTGCATCTCTTTCTCCGGACTTACCTGTCACCCAAAAGCACTTATCACAGCAGTGGCAAGGAGTTGTGTTTGAACTGTTTTACAATATTGATTCGGAGGCATGACATTTTAATTAATACCGGTGGGTGTTAGCTGTCGTACAGGCAGCCAGCCTCGTTGGGTGGAGTGTGAGACGGGCGAGGTGGGGGCAGCCGAGATAAGGCTAAAGTACTTAGCGTGAAAAGGCGGTAAAAAGGGATCAATGTGGCGGGAGAGAGACAGTCATGGGCTGAATTTAAGGTGAGGGGAAGAAAAAAAAAAAAAAGCGGTAATATCTGCGCTCACTATATTTCTGTCAAAGTCTATTCTCTGCCCGAAAACACAAATCATTGGGACACGGCGTGGCCTCCGTCTTCCACTGGTTGCGCACCGCATGGTGTTATTGGGAGTCTGTGTTGCCGGCGTGCAAAGACACAACCGAGGGGTTGGGAGGGGCGAAGGGAATTAGGTAACTTTGTAGCACTCCATTGAACAGCAATAAGCTTTTAGGGCTTAGCGAGCATAAACACATTAAACTGATGAGATTCATCAGCACTCTTGTGTCAAATGTGTTGTGCCCACAGGAGGAGGAGGAGGTCGGCGGCACACACGCCGCAGCGCCACGGCCGGCTGTCCTGCGTGTTCTGGATGGATCCGGCTGGATCCGGTCCCACACCCACACAGATGATCTGGTACCTAAAACATTTAGCCACTTGAGCTGAGACTGAGGACAAACTAATGGCTCAATAATCGTGAGCTTTTTTGATAATTGAATTTATGACCGACTCGCTTTTGTGTGCGTAAAATGATAGAAAGAGTATTCAAAATGAAATCTGATCCCAGAGGGGTGTCATGAGACTCACTGAAAAATCTGCATCCAGTAAAGGGATCATTTACTGGAGGATACAGTCACGAAAAAAAAGACACGCTAAGCATCAAACATGAAGGAGTTGAATACAAGAGCTGCAAATTGTCCACAGTGTAAATGAAACATGACACTCTGTACAGATGTGTACAACGTCTGCCTCCTCTCTGAGGCAATAAAACACTGCATTTTAGTATACATCACATCATGTGATGTGTACTAAAATGCAGTCTTTTATATATATAGATATATATATAATGTGTGTGTATATAAATATATACACATATATATATGATGTGCACACACATTTGTACCTTTAAACATTTACTCCTCCTGCTCGATTAAACAACCAAAACCACAAATCGAGCCACAGTTTTGGAATGAAAGGCGCTTCGGTGGATCATTTCAGCACAACAGCTGTGTTGCGGCGGACTAATGGCGGTTGTAGAGCAAACCTTTAAACAGGAGCGCACGAGGCATTTGTTCACTCGCAGCGAGTTCGCCATATTTGATGTTTAATTGGTGTAATCTGGGAGCTGCCAAGCTGGGGGACTTTACCCTGATGAAGTGATACATTTAAATTAAAACATTTCTTCTCAAAGGTATGAAGGCCCCCTCAACTTCTCTTTGCCGTTTATCTGTTGTGTCTCACTGTAGCCTCTCGCCTTTAGGATAGTTTCACTGGAGGCAACCAGATTGGCATGAAATGAGCTCAGTTTGAGTCGTTACACGGTCCAATCAGACGGGCTGAGATTGGATCTCGGCTGGCCTGCCCCACCAGCGTCCGACCCCTCAGATGAAATGGACTACATATTCATAGGTTCACTTGCATGGCTGATTAAGACCGCATAGATGGAAGGTACAACCTTTTCTTCTGTTTATCTTCCCTCCAATTCTCCCGTGCGAGAATGGAGATTGAATATTGAACGCGATTGAGTCGAAACCTGAGGACACAATGACATGGAACTCATCTTTCACCAGTCCAAATTAAATTATGACGAAATCCCATTTACTTTGACACAAGCCCTCGGTGCACATTCGACACCATTCTACCACTGATTATGTCGTTTTTGAATGTTCTGTCATTTCTAGCGGTCTTCTGTTGTATCCAAACCGCAGACACTGTTGTGTTTTGTTTAATCTGAATCGTAGCGATATATTACGTTGCCTGACATAAAACTATGCCTCAGAATAATGAGAAATATACCTGATGAATGAATTAGCATGATAGCATCTGGGGTAGGAGGCTTAAAGGCCATCTTAAATAACATGCAGATATTACAATACTTTCAACTTGTCTCATTTGCATGTATATGCATATATATATATGTAAATGCACATATATGTCTGTGCATACAGTATGTGTATGTATATATATATATATATATATATATATATATATATACATATTAAAGGTTGAACCCTTATCAATGTAAAACAAGTTTTGTTTTTATAATGAAGCTGTGGCAATTTTGCCATTATTTTTTTTGAATGTCAGGAGTGATTGTCTCCTGCAAAAGTTCAGCATTTTTAATTGACTTAATGGACAAAATGGCAATTTAAAAACAGGGAATGAAAGTGGTCAGTCCGCTGATAAGAAACGCTCAGTTGTGCTGAATCCAAACCCTGTTGTAATTCATTGTTTTCTTTCATTATGTGCACTGGGCACCGAGGACCAATGATGTTTAACACGTGAAAGAAGTTTGGTAACAGATTGGAAACAGGATCTTTTATCTGCAACACGACAGTGAAGTGAGGAAGATACAGCTGTGCATATAATGTGTGATTACAGTGATCAATGATTTCTTTACCCCTGCATGTTTAGAATATATATATTTTCCCTCCTTCACATAAAAGACTACTGCTAATTAATCTCATGTGCACCTACAATGAGTTTCCAGGTAAGCCGTCCATCCCGGCATCGCGGCACACGAAGAGGAGAAATAAAAAAAGCCTCCATATTGTGGAAATCTCTCTCTTCTCAGAGAAAGCAGGAAGGAATGCCTTGCCTTCCTCATTACACTGCTGTCATTTACTCTTCATCCCCCGTACTCTTTAGTGGCATTAAGACGGGATGTAAATTTGACAGTTAACGCTGTTAGAAAATGGCTAGTTCAAGAAGGGCAGGAATTAGAGATGGGCATTAGACGCTGATAAGCTCCTTTCCTCCGCCGCCGCGGCTGCTTAACATTCATGGGAAAGTCATCATCAAACAACGTTATCACAGCTCTGTTGACGGCTGAGGAACATCATCACTATGATAATTTTTTTTTATAGCTGTGAGCCAAAAAAGCACTCTTTTATTTCAGCGGTTTGTTAATGAGATAGGAGCTTGTTGGTATGGGCAAACGCAAACTTGCCACTCTCCAGCGTTTGTTTGAGTCCCCGAGCCTCCACCGCCCCCCCCCCCCCCCCCCCCCCCCTCGCTTCCCACTGCACCCCCTCCACAGTGTTTAATGTCGCAGGGTGGAGGAGGGGGGATTTCTATGTACTCCTTTGGAAGTGCTCTGTGTACATTGCTGAAGGAGGGCCTTTATGTGTACCTTTGCAGATCAGCTGCTCAAAGAGAGGAAAACACGGTTATATCAACAAACGCTCTCTCCTAACAGCCCTGTAGCTGGCACCTGTCACTCACCTGGGATTTAGCCACAGATCTGAATGGAGGGAGAGCGTGGATGCTGGTTGAAGTCGGGTAAACTCCCGCCGGCGACCGCACGCCATCCGCTTTAATGATGAAAAGGCTACTTGAGGCCGTCGCTAATTACGGCAATGAATGGTTTGCATTGTTTCTTCCCATCATTCATTAGGCTTCCGGTGGCCCGGTTCAGAGGTCCCGCTCACCCTGTTGCCACCGCGGCGATGCACACGCGTGTGCTAGCTGCCAAGGCTAAGCAGCTTTGCTTTGGATGGGGACGCAAACTGCTGGCTGGAGATACCGAAATCTGATTTGGGTTTTATCGCTGTTTGCCTTTTAGTGGAGCGGGTGGAGAGAGATTTGATCTTTGGAAATCCTTGCCAGGGGAGATGACAAATCAGCTCTAACTTACAGCTCTAATTGCTTCTAAAAACTTTTTTGTTTGCGTGACAGTGAGCAAAGGTTGACTAAGACGGCGTGTGCCGTTGTCATGATGCTGCACTTTGGACACCCTGGGATGGTTGCAGTACGACAGGAAAGTGTGGCTGTCATTATCATGAGAGGTTGTACGGGGCTTTGATGGTCAGGTTTAAATATCCGGGAAATAATTCAAAGATTTGAGCTGCAACTGTCAGTGTGTTTTAATTCCTGTCAGCTAATGAGACTACTGTACGTGGGCAATGTAGTGTGTGTTGCTTCTGGTTGAGACATATCGGGTTTTTTTATTTGGACTATTTCTGGCACACAGCACCAACCCGTCAAAGCCAGGTAGAGGAACCCACTGCAGGCTGTCTGCACGATGCATTGGAGCTCCTGGTAATCATTATGGCAGATGTAAGACCTGCAAAAGTCAACACTTTCTGGCATAAAATTACTCTAGACGTAGAAAGTCATGCATAAAATTTCAACGTGTCAATTAAAAGTCTGGCTCTTAGGTACTGTGGTGTTAAGAAGGGTTTTTTCACAGCTTCTTGACACGGAATTCATAACGATAATTGCATGCAGCTTCTGTTTATTGGAGTTCAGCGATCGAAAGGACGTTGAAAAAGAAAACAGGAAGTCAGCGCAAAATTGTGATGTGATTAAATGGAAAACCCATAGTTCATTAAACATGTCACGTTATGAGCGCGGACAAGGCCGCAGCCCATCGTTGTGTCAGCTGGTTGCACAACTTTGGAGCTGTTTTATTCCTTAGAAAGATGCGTACAATGTAAATTAATTTTGTATTTTGCCGGCATGCTGCAATCCTTTTTGTCCACAGTCATTCAGCCTTTTGAGTGGAACCCACCGCAATATCTCCACTTTGTGGTGGTCTCTGAGCCCACTGTCATCTCAGTTCAATGGTCCTCTGTACTGTAAACCAGCGGTGCTTTGTGCGCAGCTCTCTTATTTAGTGCCTGTTTTATGAGCGCAGAGATCTTTTGCAATGTTGGGACCCCTGAAAGGGACGGAAGATGGATTTGATCATATCATGTGTCAGGATTTGTTGCTTTGAAAATACTCTTTTCAATGTCAATAGAATTAACTAAAAATCTATTTCGGATGAAGCAACAAATCTTCAAATGTAACCAACCGGAGAAACGTTTGAGTTTGCTTGTATGATAATAAAATGTAATTCTGCCCTCCGTTGACGTTACCATTTCCTCCACATTTCTAAATCACGTTGTCAAAATCCCTGTTTCCTCCCATCAATCCTGCGTAGGGCTTTATTTGCGATCCTCTCTTTCTTCTGCCCTCACGCGTTTGATTCACTGCATTTCTCTCGTTCAAATTTGCTCCGTATTGCTGTTTATTTTATTTATTTTCGAGGATGACGGGATTAAACCTGCTGAAATAGCTGTTACCCAGATTTTGGATCATCTACCAAATCCATTAGGGGAAAATGTACAAAGAACCGCACTTTTCTCCGCCATCCGCAGTGGTCCACAGAGGCTTACGCTGCTATTAATAGCAGGCAATCTGCAACAGTTCTATCTCCTCATATATTTATTGCTATTGTGTTGGAGCGAATAAACACTTGACATGGATGAAGGCGATGGTATGACATTGCCGACCAGTACGAACCAGCTTCTCCTAATGTGTACTAAACATTTTTGTCTATCAACAACAGAGAGCGCCAGCTGCAGCAGGTCTCCTAATTCATAATTCACTCATTAACAATTAGCGGGTTTAATGAAACCGATACAGCTACATTAGTTATTAGGTGCGCAGTTTTAACAGAAACAAATCCGCTCATTCAATACAATAAAAGCGGCCACATGAAAGAAATAAAGTGAAGAAGCAAAGAGCATTGAAGCTAACGAAGTGTATTACACACTTATTAAAGTCATTTTCCCTTTGCCTCCCAGACCTGGCCAAAAACACTTTTAAATTCTCATTGTACTCCGAGGAACGCTGTGTGGAGCCTCTTTTTTCCTTGTTAACTTTGAAGTAAGCTGAAAAAAAAAACCATATAGGTAGACAGGGGTGGCATCAAATAATCAGCAACTTCAAAAAGCATGCGGCCACTTAGCGCTCCTAAAGCTAATGTCCCCGAGACATTCGGAATGGAAATTATTCAAACTCATTTAGCGGCAGCAAATTGGTCGAAGTTCAATCAGAAAACAGACTGACACTGAACAAGAAGTGCAGCCTAATTATACTTGTTTGTCAAATGAAAATTTCATTTGGGCAGAAATGAAACCTTCGAGCAACTTCTTTTAAGGTGAGCTCCTAGTTGTATTATCAGCTAAATGCAGTAAAATCCATAATCATATGATGATAATGAAAATGGAGCCAATGTTAACATTCAGGCTTTCAATGCCCCGGGCACGCGGCGATAAAAATTAAGTACCATAGTCCTCTGCCAGGCACGCTGACACCCGGGATGGTCTTTAGCCTCTTAGATGCGTTTTTGCATTTTAAAAACTTTATCAAAGCGCTGTTGCAATGTGGAAAATGTCAACGTGAAATGCACTGAAGGCAAATTGGAATTTCATTAATAGTAAAATTATTGCTTTTGACTGATGTATTACTATGCTTGTTAAGAGCCGGAGAGTGGAACGCTCGTCTGTCTGCTCGGCGGCCTCGCCTCCTCTTGTCCCGCGCCATTTGCTGAAAGTTAAGAGATTTACTTTTCCAACTGAAAAAAAAACAACAAAAAAACAGATGAAGTTCCCAAAGTTGCGGGTTAAGTGGAGAACATCTAGTGGAAGACGTTCATTCGTTGGCTACTGCGAGCACTGAGACCCCACAGTGAGATGCAGCAGCGTCACTGAGCTCATTACAGCGGGATGATGTCGCTGATATTGAGGTCGATGTGTCCACGTGGAGAAGACGAGCACCTGGTGATGGGCCTCGCAGGTAGACCTGACCTGGTGAGAAGGTATCACTGTGCTCGTTCATGAAGCCGGCCGGTGTTTACTGATTCACCTCGTAATCCTCTTCAGTGTCAATGGCGTCGATGACGCAGGAGGACACGGGAGAGACGCGTCGGACAGGGGACATTTTCTGACAGTGGAAGGAGACAAGCTTCAATGGGATGCGTGGTATTCAAAATGACGAGCTCCAACGCTATTTAAAGAAAATGTAAAAAGCCCGAACCAGGAAAGAGGTGCTAACGTTTTATAACACTGTTATTGTTTTTGATGACCACTATCTTCCATTTAAGTCCAAATAAGATCAGACTATTCAGTGAGTATACAATAAAAGTAAGAATTACCATTATTGTTTTGAGGGAGTATTCTAAGTTAGAAACTGGCCAGTAGAAATGTGCATATGGTCTGAGAATGCTGCAAAAAGGAGTTATTAAAATACATGATAGAGATAGTGAATACGTTCATTTCTGAAGTGTTTTGGTTAATAAAGATAATAATCGACTCATGGTTTTTGGATTCCAGCACGTTAATTTGTTGCTAAATTGAAGTAGTGTGTGGAGCTTAATGTGAGCCATGAGCAGTGCCTCTTACAGCTTAAATAAGCACATCACATCTGCATCGTAGGTCTGTGTAACATGTTGGGGGGGGGTTATCCACTTTGACACCTTTTCTCAGTACATTTGTAATTTATTATATTAGCGAGTCATAGTAAAGGGAGCATATTACGTTATTATGTCGCTACATGTATTATAACGCAACACCCTCAGACATCCTTTAGTTGGCTATGCAGATTTCTCCTGTCAACCTAAACGCTTATAAACCGAGACACAGATGTTAACTGTGTTAACATTAACTTCTAATGAGAAGTTAATTGTGTTAGTGTGTTAATAGAAAACTAGATTGTGCTTTGCAGTCTAATAAGAATACAAGATACAGTAATATATGCCATCCCGGGAACACACATGACAAGCAAAACAAAAAGCGACAATTAAAAGGTTGCACATTACCTCAAGGCATGAATGTGGCTACGATGTCTCTGTGCTGGACGTGGACCTGGTCCCACATGCGTGCCGTGGACTTTGGGTTTCCAGTAAAACAACCTCAACAAGACCAACGTATAGTGAGTTAAACCAAGTAAGTGTTAAAATGTCATTTTTCATTGGACATTGAACATGATTGATGTACTATTACTGGTGGTAACAAACACAATACAGACATGCTCTCTAAAATATACATTTAAAAAACCCGTCAGTCTGGTAGTTAGTGTCAGTGTGTGTAAACAGTGAAGCCACAGCAGAACCTTCCTCCTGTAACATCTACTCATGAGGCCAACAGCCACCTGCTATTCAGCTGCATCGGCAAAGAATCCCCATCACACGATGTTGTCACTCTTTTCATCTAGTTTAATGACACTATTAATTGGATTTGTAATGATGTTTTAAGCAAACTTATTTCAGGGACATCTTTGAGGGAGCGGCCCCCACGATAACGCTGAATAGTGCACGTCTGGCACGCCGCGGCCGCGGATTAGACGCCGAGGTGTTTCGCTGTATTTGTAGTGGAGCTCTGACCTCTTGTGCTTCATTGTGGAAGTGCAAAATCCCCAATGCTACACCTGCAGTGTGAGGGGCTCTGCCATGCAATAGCTCTGTAAGTATGCACTTTGTAATTTGAGAAATGAAAGCTTCTCGGAAGGCCTCTTTCACACTCGCTCCACATGCGTCACTTGATGGACGCCTCCGGTGACTTCCTGAGAAACCATCACAAAGGCCCCCGTTCGAACGGGCTGCCTCACATTCTGGAGCAGCCCAAAGAAACGTTCCGCAGGGATCCATTTGTGGGTCCCTTCACACCGTGCACTGTGAAGGGACCTTCATCGGTGTCTGAAAGGACGGCCTACTGGAGCCACCAGCTAAGTATGGAGCCGGTGTCATCATCGAAATCTCCACTTAGGTGAGGTCGGTCTCGTGGTGCCGCGCGGCTCCGTTTTTTTATCACGTGGTTCATGAGCTCTGCTGTTTTCCATCCCTGACTCAATCTAAACATTCCTGCTGCGGGTACTGATTTAGCTTCAACGGAGCAGCTGGATCTGTACTTCTACCTCTCGGTTAATGGAGCCTCGGTCAACAACACAGGCTGATGTGGAAATGTTGGTTACAGCTGATCAGCTGACACCACACACACATGTGTTGCTCTTTTTCTACAAAAGACAAAAAGTGTTTTGTCCCTTTTTTAGGCTTTTATAAATGAATCCAAATGTACTGTATGATATATTAATGTATCATGTCTTCATGATTGATTATTTATTATAGTTTGTGTGAAACGCAGTTCTTTTTCTCTAATTCCAGCAAGACTTTGCAGCACTTCTCCAGCTGTACTGTGTGCGTTTAAGCCGGTACACGTTGAACGTTGCTTTTGTTGATTCATCAGACGAACCCATCTACGTCAGCGCGATGAATGCTAATGAAGTAGCAATCTGTCACATTTACTCCGCAATGAGTGTAGCTGGCAAACTTTCTCTGGAAAATGAAACTATTATCTTCAACTAGACACGCGCGGGGCTCAATATAAATAAAGAAAGTCACACTTATCTAGTGGACAGTGTGATTACTGTAGCCACAGCTGACATCCAAATTGACTGCCTTATCATGGCGAAGTGATTTCAGCCGAGCGGAGGCTGCGGATGAACGCACAATGATCTTTAAATAGTAGTTAAAGATGGACCCTCGATAAGTTGTCCCACAACACTTTTGATCAATGAGGCATGCATTCAATATATTGCCTATTTAGATATGTGAGATTAACTTAACTGGGCCTCTAAAGGATTCATGAATTATGTTTGCGTGAGTTCGAGGTAATGACTTCACGGCCTCGTTGAGTTAACAGCGTTTTCAGGCAAACGATGGAGAGCTGCGAGGGACATTTTCAACACACGTCGCCTCACGTCTGTTCCGTTTTCAATGCATGATCAAATGTTTTCATTCTTATTTCGTTGCACTTGATATTTAAATCATGTATGGATGGAGGAAGTGAAAATGGACGTCTAAGCAGTATTCCAGCAGGCGCTGACGACCTCGTGTCTAAAATCCCCATGAATTGAATTGGCCGTCGCTCTCATACGACAAACCCCGTCAGGTGGAAGCTGCAGCTGAGGAAAATGTCAAAGCTATTTTCCTCTTTACTAGTCAATGCGATGCTTGTTTAATAGTAATTGGAATCTTATCCGGCTGTTTGCTCATCATTTTCTGTGCCTGGTTATTCCACACCTAAACTCCATTTAAGTTTTTAATAACATTTTAGAATAGTTCCCATTCAGGTAAACAGAATCTGATTACCTTGATGGATTGGAAATGTATGTCTGACGGTACTTTATTTGATTTATTTATTCAAGGGGCCTCCAATGGAGCCACTTTAACGGAGGCAAACAAATGGCTGCCGTAGGTTCTCCAGGAGCGGAGTGGTCTGCGGAGACGGTGAGATTTTAGATTTCCTCATACGCACTTCTCTGTTCCATCGCGGCGAGACACTGAGAATGAGATAACGCCGTAGGGACGGATTTTTCTCCTCTGTTTTTTCCAGTATATCACTGTTGCAGCCTATAATGGGGCTGCTCAATCCGCCCGTACCTGCATAATCAAGAGGGGGAAAAAAAACACAATCCACTAGTTTGGGCTATTTCTGAAAACTGAATGCAGACACACTCAGAGCCAGATGCCAGTGAGCAGGAGTCTAAAACTATTCTGTGATAGTTTAGGATTTCCTTCTCTCCATAAGCCGGCCATTGTGTTGCTTGCCAGCTGCTTACCAAATGAGGTTATAGTGTTTCCCTATCAACTGTAAATTTCAATAATTTGTCAGAGGGGCCTCTCACTGTCAGTTTTTATCATATTATCAATGGCTACTCAATTTTCCTGTGCCACTCCAACTCAAGCGCTGACCCCCGGCCCTTTACAGTCCTGTAATGAAGTGCAATGGAGTGGTAATTGGTCCACATTATACCAGATCAGGTAACATTAGACTTATTTTCTTATCACAATGAGCGCTGCCGGTGACTCTCAATGAGAAACCAAACACAGTTCCTTTCTTATGCAGGCTATCGTCCAAATAACATTTCAGCTCCAGACCCTTTTTCCCCATTTCAGTTTTCCATTTCAAGATTGCACCCCGTGTCCTCGGCCTGCGCTTTGTCTCCCGCTTCCTCCGCTTTAAAAAGCCTCCCAAACGGCATCAAGTACGAGGTAGAGCTTTCCCGGGACAGGGAGGGGGGGGGTGGGGGAGGTACAGCAAAGAAGACGGTAACATGACCGTTGTGTCGGCAATATTAGAAGTACAGTACCCCACCCCCCCCCCCCCCCCCCCGCACCTTCTGTCACAGCCTCCTGCCTGCGAGAGCTCCGGGCTGCTACTCTGTGAAGGAAGCTAATTTCATGAGCTCATGAAAGTGTTGCAAAGTCTGAAAAATACATGTCTGAATAAGGCCGCACTTATTTCGCATCTCAAAAATTACCTTTTGGGAAATTCCCAACCGGGCGGCACTTTGTGTGTACGTTGTTGGAATCAAATTCCTTTCTGAAAACTGGCACCAATCAGTTTTCTCACACCCATCACAGTAATTATGTGCCTCTCGGCTGCAGGAGGGGGGTTTTCTTACGAGTAACAACGAGTTAACTCACACAACTTGTACAATTATTTCTGCCCTAGTTTAAATTATCATGTAAAACATGTACATTTTTAGAAAAATTTGCCAAGCACAGTTGAGCAGCCTGGTATTAAGCGGTCCGAGCAACATCCCAGAATGCACATGAGGAGTGGATGTAGTCACCGTGGTGTCACACATTAGTTGGCTGACTACAGTGGCGTGCAGCCGGACGCTGGATACAATTGTATAATGAAAACTCAAATGGTATCAACCTGTCAATCCCAAGGTAGCCCCGCCCTAAAGTATGCCTTGCTTTGTGGTCTATGGAAATATCATTTACTCAACGAACATCATAGAAGAAGCCTTGAAAATAGCAATTGGGGACATAACACGGGGAGACTAAAAATAGCCCGGGTAGCAGTAAACTGTTAATGTACGTATTGCTGCTAATCCAGTGCCGGCACAGCAGATTATCACCACGCGTTTGCTCCTTGCGTGACCCTTTGTGCTGCGATCTCAGGTCTCTTTTGTGAACAGACACAAGCTCTCTGGCAGAGTCGCTCTTTGCTGGAAACACACTGCTGACTAAAAAGACAGGATATTGGATAACAAGGTTAAAACACAGCAGAGAAAATATTCCCTTATTAAACTCGGGCTGCAGGGATTTCATTTGAGCCACCTAATAGATAGTGGTTTCAAGCGAGCCCAAACAAAAGGTAACTGGCCGGTCATGCTTATGGTAGCTAATGGCAGAGTTAGAAGAAATTAGGGATTTTTTTTTCTACAGGAAATTGTACTTACAGGCAGGTCATGGATCACCCTGCTCTTCACAGGCAGCTTCTGAAGCTGGAGAGGAGGTTTTGTGCTGCGGCCATTAAAAGGTCTACGTGGGAGAACGAGGTCACAGCAGAAACAAACCTAATTGCATTATTGGAGAAAGAAGATAGCGGTCAGAGAAGTCGATAAAACCTTTGTCTTGGGATTTTATGAATGTCATTAAAGACAGAAAGTTGCTCTATTCTTCATCCTGGCCTGCAGATGTCCAAATTCTGTTTATGCAGGGGGGGGTCGGAGGGGGGCAATGTCCGTATTAAATAATTAGTATGTTGGGATATTACTGTTACAGAGTATTACCCCCTCTTTTCAGGGGGTGTCTGGCTCCTTTCTCTGCATGCTCGCCGGTGATGGCGACGTCCTGTTGGCTCGCGTAGGCGATTCACTGCTGCCCTCTAGTGGCCACAGCGGCGTGGTGCCTCGTGCTTTTATAAGCACGTTATAAGAAAATGGAAAAATTCTTGATCATTTCTAGACACCAAATCCGTGGCAGCAGTGACACAGATGGTTCATTTATCTACAGTATCAGTCAAATATTTGGACACACCTTCTCAGTCAATGCTTTTTTCTTTACTTTTTATTTTTTCTACCTTGTAGATTAATATTTACATGAAGACATCAAACCTGTAAAAAATAAAACCTGTGTGGAACTGTTGCAAAACCATCACAGGTGACTACTGATTGAAAGAATGCGTGTGCTGTTATTAAAAGGTCTCAAATATAAAACATATTCTGGTTTGTTGAGCATTTTTTTGTTTTCCCACATAATTAAATATGTGTTCACTTATAGACTTGATGTCTTCAATAATAATCCACAATGTAGAAAAAATTTAATTAAATAAAGAAAAAAAAACGTTGGAATGGTACTGTACATACATACTGTGTCCTTTAAACATACTTTTACTGTCACTTTGAATACTCATTTTAGCACATATATATATTTAATGTGGGTATATATGTTAGACTCGGCATGTTAAGAGTCAGTCTTGTTGCCTTGTTAAGTGAGCTACGTTAGTTTCACATCACCTTTTATCGCCGCACCGACCAAGGGAGAGAGTTTGCGTTTTGAAACGCACATTTTTATCTATTGTTGTCTGCATCATTGATTGTTAAGGAAGTTAAAAAAACGGAAGAAGCATGCGGCCCACACAAAAGGTGAATTGAAGTATGACGCTTGTGTGAGTTTGTGTGTCTGCAAAATCATTGAACAGAAAGCAAAAGTGTTGCCTACATTAAAGAATAAAGGCTTTATATTTATCTGTATGTCAAGGTTTGTACTTGAACTCAGTCAGCTACCCCGTCTTTTTATTAGATAAATGCTTCTTTTTTTATTCTGTCATTATGAGCTACAATCTATAAACAGATGATAAACTGAATGGCAACATGTGTTCAATGACAGGGTACTAGTGTGTTGCGTTTTCTCACTTTAGCTGTTTCAGGAAGTGGGCCAGAGTCACCAAAATGAGGAAACCGAGTGTTGCTATTAATACAGCAAAGGGCTTCAGTGCAGCTGGTGAAAGCTAAAGCAGTTTCAGTTGAAGAGGACAGAAGCTTTAGTGAACTTCAGTAACCAAAAGGAAAAATTGGGGCTGACGATGCCTTGTGTGGGATGATTTTGTGCTCTTTTGAGGCTTTGCGACGATGGAAGAACCCGACAGAAGTGTACAATTAGGTAAATACGACACATCTTCTACACCGTAACCGTGTTTTAGTTTCTTTCAGTTCTTGAAAATATATTAATTTTGCCCAATGTGGAATAGTCTTTAAGAACCTTTTATCCTTTCTTTTGAAATGTAATTTTATTTAACTGAACCCTCATTGAGAATTCTTCTCTGGGCTCGCAGAAAAAAAGAGGAAGCGAGCATCTCAGCCTTCCTGTACGGTTATATGAATATAAAGGTTATTTTAGAATTTCCCACATGTCTTAACTCGAGCTACGTTACCGCTCCATTAGGAACACTCTGTGTCCTGTCCTCGGTGGACACTGTGAACAAGGGAACACATTCATGTTGGCTTTCTGTCCCAGTTCACGTGTACAGAGGTGAACTTGACCTGATTAAACACTGTAATGAGTCAAACTAAATTACTGTGACCAGTGTTGACACAGAGCGATGTTTGCACAACTCCTGGCTGCCTCGGCGCTGGCGTATCCAACAAACCGGACATTCACTCACTAACCGCAGTCACCTTGACATTTCACAGCGGGACAGCTGCGATGTTGTTAAGGCATTTCCACGGCGAACATTATCCGGCGTGAAGGCCCACACATGACGCGGCGGATGTCGCGTCATGTTTGAGCTGATTACAGGATTGTGACTAATTTCACGTGGTTAGACATGAGCGGCGGTATTTAAGGAACTAATGATGAATACTCTCCGTTCGAAGGCCCCGGTTTGAATGCACTCACTGTACACACTGATCGCTTCTTCTGCCTCACAGGCCTTGAACACCAATCACCTTCGCCTCGCGAGCTGCTGGTTCTGCACGCGGCCGAGGCGCAGGAATGGGCCGCCTACTTGCAGCAGATCTTGAAGTCCTCCAAAAAGTTCCGCAAGAAGTCCATTTTGCTGTACGCGGTGGACCTGGACGATCAGCTCCACGGGCGCGACTTTGAAAGCTTACAGAGCTGCGAGTGCGTTGTGCTGCTCCTCAGCGCCGCCATCCTGAGCATGCTGTGTGACCCTGAGGTGCAGGGAGCGCTGCTGGGCCTCCTCCAGCCTCCGCAGAGGGTGGTGGTGCTGCTGTGCGGCGTGCAGGAGGACGACGTGCCGACGGAGTGGCTCCAGGACTGGCCCAACTTCAGGAAGCTCTACCCTGACGACGAGCCCGCGCTCTACATTTCCACCGTTTTGCAGTCCATCTCTGATAGTACGCAAAAAACCCATGTCACTATTTGTTTTCCTGCCTTTAAAGATGCCCCACTTCTGTAGCGTGTTATGACACCTGTATTCTATAACTGGTTCACCATAACCCACAGAAACACGACATATATCGTCTCACTTGCCTATCGAATGGTTCATGTGGTGAAGTTTGAGCTTCACTCTACTCCATTGGAATGGAACATCTGGAGCGGCATGACTCGTCGTCGTCATGACGCCTTTCCGGGAGAGAGACGAGATAATCAGAGTAAATACAGGTTATGTTATTCATTCATTTGTTTCTGCGTTCAAAAGGCAGACGACTGGAGGCCAAACATAAGAGCCGAGCTGTAGCCGCGCCAGAGTTGCACGTAACCGCGGCCTCTTCGCCTGAGAATCCTGACACCGATGAAACGGAGGGAGCGGTGTCAGAGGAGACACGAGAAGCTGTCCAGGAGGATGAAGAACCAGCGGCCACAGAGAAGTCCACAAGCGAGGAGCTCAGCGAAGCCACGGGCCTCACCTGCCTCACCGTTCAGCCGAGCCGAGTCCTGTGCGGGGTAGGACGTGAACTGATTACTTATACGTAACACCAGTACGAATCAGAGCTGCTTCCATGGCAACGCCAAGTGTAACAAGTGTCTCAATCCACACTGATTTACACTCAATTGAATTAGTTTGAGTGAGATAGACGACTATGTGCAGAAATATGAGGTATTTACATTCTGTTATTGCTGTTTAGGGTTTGTGGTGGTATCAACAGTATTCTAGAGATGTATAAGAAATGTCCTTGTAGAACCACTAACAAGCTATATTGAACCTGTTTTCCCTTTTTTGTTAAGGAACGGGAGAAACTTTTTATCATTTTCACGGATAAAATAGACGATGGGTCAGTACTGGAAGTGGAGTTTTCACTGGAAAATATATCTGCCCAAAGGGTCCCAGGCACATTAGAGAATGAATACACTATAAGTGTTACTGCACCTGGTAAGTGTTACAGCAAAGTCATTTATCCTTAATATTTTTTTCTTTGTGATCATTTTCAAATGTTCAATCTGAAACGATTGCGTTTCCTGTTCCTGCCCACTAGATATGCCTGCTGGAGTGATATCACTCACCATGTGCTCTGACCAATACTCCGTCAGCTTGAGGCCTGTCACTTATTACACCAATATGGGGGAGGTCAGCCGGTATCTCGAAGCTGCTGCTGATCCTGTTAATTTCATCTGCCAGGTGAGAAACATTCCCTATACTTTCCCATTTGGAGGTGTGAGGCTTTTTCTTCTTCATTAACGTTGATAACGCCCCCATACACATTACTGGGTTAGCTTTGTGCAATGTGCAAATACTCTGGCACGTGCCCAAGAATTGGAGAGATGCCCCTAAATGAGGGGTCACTAACTGGCGGACCGCGGCCCGGATCCGGAGCCAGAAGCCGTCACATCTGGATCCGGACCAAAAGCTAAAAAAAACACGGTTGTGCTTTTAACACGTCTGAGCGCACTTTCAGACCATCTCACCATCCCATATATATATATATATATATATATATATATATATATATATATATATATATATACTATTAAACTGTTGAAATGTGTTTTTAGATTTAATATTTATAATTTGCTGAGACTGTCGAGTCCAAAAGTAGACGTGGTAAGATGTGTTTTTAGCTTTATTATTTATAATTTGGCGCAGGGGTAGAGAGGGTGCGCTGGAAACCGCAAGAGTGGCGGTTCGTGCCCCGGCTGCTCCATGTCCCATGTCAAAGTGTCCCTGAGCAAGACACCAAACCCCGAATTGCTCCACCGGGCAAAAATGTAAAAAGCTGTTGGTTCTTTGTTACGTGACTATAAATATTGTCAAAGAGTTTTTGAATTGATTGATTTGTCAATATTGATAACATGCACATGTTGATACAACTCTATTCCTATTGAATCACACAGTCAGGACCTTTGCTTCTAGAATTTTTCTGTAATTGGATTCACATTTTATTTGAATAGAACAAGTGCAGCAATAGTGAAGTTCAGACAACTTGACAAAAAAACTTGAACAAAGGAAACTCAATATGCTGTTAGATAAAATTGAATCATTGGTGAATGTATGTATGCATGTAAGTCTTTCACAAGCTGATATTTATTGTTTTTACTGGGATCAATCGACCAGCAGGAGTTGGGTCTCAGTTTGGGTCTATTTTTTAAAAGTGCTTTTGACCAGACAGAAGCAAAAAAACAAAAGCATAATAGAACTGCTACAATAATGTGGATACAAACAAAAAAATAAGGCCGTGAATGAGGCCCATTCAGACATTTAGCTGATGTTAAACAGCTCTTCATGACATGTGGGTAATTCTGTACTTTCAGGCCTTCAACTTGACAGCCAATGCAACTGAATCACTGGACAAAATGCTGACCGACTCTTTGAAATCCATGATGCCTGCAACTGGTCTTCAGCTGTTTGGAATCAGACAGATTGAAGAAAACAATATGACGTCATGTGAGTACATTTCTTGCTCTAGTAGTTGCTGAAACGTTTTTATTTGAGGGCATTCCCAAACTATTTTCCCAAAGTCCGGGGCCCTTGTGCTGGTTTTTCAAATCAATGAGGAGCGAATACCTGGAAGCAAATCTGATCCATGTCCGCCTGCCTGCCTGTTTTTTGGATGTATCACAATTAAAAAGCATATTAAAGGAGTCAAATATCATTGTATGTATAAGCCAGTTTCATCTGATTGCATTTTGCCCTTCAGATCAGCGTAATGAGGAGCTCCCCACGCTGCTCCACTTTGCTGCTAAGTACGGCCTGAAGAAGCTGACCACCGTTCTCCTGCAGTGTCCCGGGGCTCTGCAGGCTTACAGCGTGATGAACAAGTCTGGAGCCTACCCAAACACGCTGGCAGAAAAGAGCGGCTTCTCTGACCTCAGACAGTTCATGGATGAGTTTGTTGTGAGTCCAGCGGTGAAAGCTTATTTCTATGTAGCATCAAGCGATTGTGTTGGGTTCTTCAGTTCACTCTGTGAGTGTTTTCTCATGTTGGAACAAATCTAGGAGACGGCAGCTATGCTCAAGTCTCACATTGAAGACTCCATCGACAAAGAGGAATGCGTGGAGGTGTATGAGTCGATGGTAACTACATCTCAAGACATCATGATGAAGTACTCGGGCGGCCCGGAGGACGTCTATGAGTCGATGCTGGGGATTGATCCTGCATGTGCAGGGGACTTATGTAAGATAAACACAATTTGATTCATTGAAACTAACGAGGACGACTGTACAAAACTTATGGTTCAACAATTTTTTCAGATGAGGTGATGAGTGCAGTAGACGAGAACCCAGAGGAAGCTATGCTGAGGAAGTTCTTTCAAGGTATACATTTAAAAGAATGGCCTTGAATACGAAGATTTATAGTATACTGTGTATAATATATTGTGTCCTTCAGCAAAACCGCATGCCGGTGTACAACAGGAGCACAACCACCACCTTAAGAGTGAGGAGGAGGAAAAGGGAAGCGCTTATGACTTTAAAGAAATTGAAGAAGAGGAGGACGTATACAACCTCTCCCTAGAGGATATCTATGATACTGTGGATGATAACGACATCTTCAACCTCGGAGTCCTGAACCGCCCACCGGCCCCCATCCCCAGACCTGAGTCCATGACTGACCTTGAAAAGCCTCAGAACTACATCTCCAGAGGTATCAGGCCGTCTCTTTTTATTTCCCCCCAAATCCCACCAGCTTCCATCAAATTGCTCTCCGTGCAGAACGATATAACTTATTATTTCTGACAGTATTTTCAGATAAAGCCCAGAGTAAAACGCTGGAAAGGGAATTCTCTGCAGGTAATGTCATCTTTTTGTAAAACTGATTATAATCGTATTGGTTGCATAACAAGCTCAAGGACATTATTCTGTTGTATTAAAAAATCAGCTCCAACAATCAACATTTCTGCCAGTTTGGACAGTATTTAAGTTTTCAACATTTGTAATTGAAAGTTGTTGTTTTTTGCACCTCATCAGACAATGAAGACCAATGCTTGCGTCTTGTATTTGGATTTGTGTTTGCTGTGCAGCTAGTGAGAGATGAAATAACGCAAAGCGAAACATTTCGCAATATCCTTTTTCCCCCATTCAGCTCCCCCCGAGGCGTCTCCCCTCTCTCCTCTTTATGACCCCTACGCGGGGATGAAGACACCTGGGCAGAGGCAGCTCATTTCGCTGCAGGAGAGAGTGAAGGTGGGGGAAATTACCGTGGATGAGGCCGTCCAAGATTTCAAGTCCTGGCAGTTTGACAATGAGCGGCGATCCAGCTCCATTCGCTATCAGCAGGTAGATCAAATATCCGCACTCCGCGGTCGCCGATCGGTGGTCCGGCGAGACTTCTCACGTGTGTGCTGTTTTGTTTTTGTCCCTCAGGAAAATCTGAAGAGGTTACGCGACAGCATCACCAGACGCCACAAAGAGAGGGAAAAGACAGGAAAGGAGCTCGGTAGAATAATTTGACTACAATTTGAATATTTCTGTTATTCCTTATGAATCAAATGGCTTGATTGGCGCGATAATACAAACTTCCACGGTGAAGTGGCTTGCTTTACATTTATGAAATGGATCATGGGCAGCACACAGCGCAATATTATATCCCGCCGACTGTACAGGGTACATTTTATGTGGTCTCTCCCCTCTTAGATTTTGAGATAAGTGCTCCGCTGCAGAGGAACTTCAACTGGGGCTCCAATGTGACGCTAGAGTGTTCCGTCTACGACCCGGCACCCAGAATAGCCGCTCCTCCTCCCCCGGTGCCTCAGAGTATCCAGCGAAGCACCTGGAAGACGGGCAGCACGTCCAGCACATCCAGTGAGTCCCAATCCTTGGTTTTGTTGATTTGTGGAAAGAACTGTCCCCTCGGTGACTGGATGCGTGTGGCACTCATCAGAAGTGTCTTGTGCACTTGTATAAAATAGTTTATCATTCAAAACAAGAACACAGTATTTGTTCAGTAAGGAGAGAAGTTTTTCAAAGGCACAAAAAAACCCTTGTGATTGCATATGACAGAATGCACCAAACTGCACCAACCAGCCTTCGTCACTTCACTTCCTGGTCAAATTAGTATTTCACCGGCATCCATGTGCAACACCGGGCTCTACGTACTAAGGCTGTTTGGCTTGTTTGTGGTCAGAACTAAATAATGAGGGCCAAAGTGTCGGTTCTCAGCTCCTAGCAGTAAGTCCATGAGACCACATTGGGGGCGAAACCCCCAAAAAATGTTGTATTGCCGATATATAAACTGTCAAGCCGAAGGCTGTCAAGAGTTTGCTGACAGCCTCCTCCTCATTCTCACAGACTTAGTCTGCCTGTCCTCTGTTTTAATCTCGCTCCAGTCGCTCATGCTTCTGCCTGCAGACGTGTTGCATAACTGTAACGTCTTTATTGCGAGACTCGAGCAGGTATTTTTATCCCCATTCGGCGGCACATCTTTCACCTCACCACAAGCACAGATGTTGTCGAAACTCAAAATCACGTGTTTTCTTTCTGTACTTTCTGTTTTTTTTCGTGCGTTACATCAGGTACTGAGAGCAACAGGCTCAGCACTCATAGCACCTTCAGCGGCAGCGGGACAGACCCGGACTTTGAGGTGAGCAAGAGTCAAACATCAACAGCAGGTTCAGTGCACGTGGAAACATCTTCAAAAAGACACCATAAGAGTTGCTGTTGCTGCGTTGGGGTTTGGAAACCAAAACCCCACTTTCGCTTGTGATGCTGTACATGTCAAACATGTATCTGTGCAGGAAGTGTGCATGACATGACAGAAGTGCAACAGAGAAGTAGACAAAAAGTCTGATCTTCATTTTAGTTATTTAGTCACCTGGTATTTCCCTCAGTCCCTAAAACTACTCACAAGTGCAGATGTGGGTATAGTTCAGAGTTAGACCTGAATTCTTATGTCGTGTGAAAGCCTTTGAGGCGCGCACAGCTGGCTGGTTTCTCAGAATCCCCCCGTGTAATCAGAAATGTACGTGTTTTTTTTTATAGATTTCAATACTCGGCTGTATTTTTAACCCTGACTCCGTAAGAGTCTCTTATCTGATATTGGCAGATAGGTCTGCAAACAACAAACATTTTCTTTATTCATCAATCGTTCATACCGTTTTGATTATCAATTATCAACATGTCATTAACATGTTCCTAATGGGGATATTTTAAAAATAGTAAAACCCAAAGATTTGCAGTTTCGTGTTACACAACTTATACAATAAAACATTTTTTGTCCACTCTTTTAGTCCAAAATTATGAAATGTGTCTTTACCTGTTGAAAATGGTATGTTGACACACATCCTATGATATCCAGACAGGACAGATGCCAACAGATGTACTTAGCTATTTAAAGTAGTAGCTGGTGCTATGTATGCTAAGTATGATGAAAACGGATATCAACAGGAACAAAGAAATTCCGACAGACTAAAGACAACCCCCCCACCCTCATGTGTGTCCCTTTGCTAAATGTGACACCCCCTCTCCACCAACCATTTCCTGCCAGTCAGCAGCTGCTTTAATAAGGCTAAAACAAATTGTTATGGTTTGTCTTTGACCCCAAGCGCACAACACCAGACAGAGTTTATTATAACTATAATTATTATTATTAAGAAAGTAGATACAACAAATTTTCTGAGAACTTACAACTATAGAGTGTTTGGCATTTCTGCTGGAAAAATAGATGTGGGTTAATAATTGATTCGATTGATCCAGTAGTTCTGCTTTAAATTGTCGTGGAAGAATCTGACTTGTCCAAATGCGTGTTTCTTTTTTCGTGTTTCAAAAGGACATAATGGAAAACGCTCCTCCGCCACGTCCTCCGCGGCTGTCTGATCCTGCACCCCTCGCTTCTGCACCCAGGATTCCACCAAGGCTCCCTGACAGGTCAGTCTGACGACCAGTGATGGAGGTTACTGATCAATGCAGAGTCGTATCGAACAATACACTTTGATACAATCGTATATAAAAGAAAACCATGTAGCAAACAATTATACTGCAATGTGTCAGTGCCAAGTAGAGTGCTGCAGGGATGACGTGTTTGTAGGCCTTTCATTTCAACATTAACATCTACCGGTTCCCTCGGCTGATGGGATTTTTCTATTGGATTTTGGATTATTACAAAAAATGTTCCACTTTTAGGATACTCTTCATAACACCACTTTATTTATTTTTGAAGAGTGAATGCAATATGGGGGAGTAAATAGCTGTTACTAGGTACTATGTATAGAGCATTTCTACCAGAGGTGTGAGAGTATAAGCCTGGAGGTGTGAAGGAAACAGACGGAGAGACGGACACAGAATCTACAGGAAGCATTTCTAATAAGTTACGAGGAGAAAACGCTCACCTTTCATTGATTCACAGCTGTGTATTAGGGAGGAAGCTTTTGTACACAGAGAGGAGATAGCACAGACTTTCACACAAGTGGAAGCTCATGATCACATATCATGACACCCAAAGTGGTTCGCCTGTGAAATATAACGGAATTGCTGTAGCTTTCTTTATAAAAAAGTGCAGTTTGGTCATCTTAAATGAGAAAGGTGTTGGTTTCTCTTTAAAAGGTGTGATAAAAACGTGTGTACTGCAGCAAAACAGGTACAAACCTTGATACACAAGTAGTTTGTCAGTCATTGAAAACATTGATTGAAATATAATGTAGTGTTTATATACTGACCATGTTTGTCCACAGTAAGTAAACCTATGACCACTTCATTAAGTAATGTTTCTTAAATAAATGTAAGAGTGAGTAAGGTACTGAACTCTAATTAATGCAATCTGTTGACGGGAAAACACTCGGTCAAACATGCACTCAGAACAGAATAGTGGAAGATATAGCTACTGCTAGCTTAGCCTCAACTAAAGCTTAATGGCCAGATGTGCCCAACACTATAGCTGTTCTCTTTGTTAATTTACATTGACTCAATTTGTTACTCCACATACTACACAACTAAATGAGATCATGTGATGACAAAAAATAACTCCAGTTAAAGCTAACTAGCTTAGCAGCGTAACACCAGCTGAGCTGACATTCATGTTAGCTATGATGAACAACCTAATAAAACATTCAATTGTGTTGACATTTTAACTTAATTTATTGTATTGTTTTCAGTCAAAGTCTTGGAGTTGAAAAAGCGCATTTTGTGTGTGGAGACGTTGGTCCTCTGATAGTAACGTGAAGTAAGGGGAGTGTACCTGCATTTTTAATGTTTTGTGTAGGTTCTACTGCTTCAACCGTTGTGCATTATATAATAAGCCTTAACAGGCACAACAAAAATATTACAACCTTTTCACTATGTCATGGCTGGAGGCGTCATGTTTTCTGTTAGTTTGTTGGTCCAGTCCAGTGAATTAACAAATATTACAAACTTTTTTACTTGGGTAAGGAGGCACAATGATGACCTGATTATGGTGTATAGGTCAAAAGTCATGGGGACCTAATTGGGTGTATTCCGCCAGTGAATAATCCTATGATTTTCTAACCCTGAGTTAGAAAAGTTACTCACAGCGCCGTCTGTTTCCCGTAGGATACCAGAGAAGATGCTGCATGAGCGCTACATATCCTGCCCGACTCGAGCGCTTCCTCAAAGACCAAACCAGAGACAAACAAACTCAGCCCCTCCCGTGCCGCGACGCCTGCGCTGATTGACCCATGTCTACTTCCGTTAGGTTTAGTTTTAAAGTAATAAATATTTTAAGAGGGATGCTGAAGTCAGGCAGACAGCGTTTCCTCGGTAAACCACCATCAGGATTTAATAGTATGAATATTGTGTTAATAACATGTTTAGTTAATTCATTTTTGTGAATCTGTGTAATTGAGTTCCCTGTATTGTTCAATGTTTTTGTTTGTTATATGGGCGGAGTGAGTCTGTGATTTACTGTGTTGTCAATATTTTACCTCTAATAACCATGGAACATTTAACAATTTTATTGTGGCAACTGAAAGGTAAACATGTTCTTATTTGCCTTAAGTATGTGTTGGGGAAAAGCATAAATAATTGACCTAATTTAAATGGGGGATTGAAAACTTAATTATGGTATTTAAACATATTTGGTAATGGATGTCATGTTAACTCAGCCATGAGATAAAAATAATATCCTTTTTTACAATTAAACAAAAGATATTATTTTTATTTATATCTTTCTTAACTTGTAGAATTCATACATAAACAATATAGTAACCTTTAGGAAGTTTGGTTGTACATCGGTCATATTCTGAATTTTGTCATGAAATATGCAAATATATATTTTACTTTTATACCAATTGAATGTGTTCTTCTTGTTATTATCTCCTTTGTGAACAGTATTTTTCTTTTCTTGTGCAGTTAGAGGTCTGGTCACTTGGTAGCGCTCCATATTCTCTTTTTGGATTCCACTATGGTCTGATAGGTATGTAGAAACCCGTTTCCAAGTAGATATATAAGCACGCAACAATTGAAGATAAATTAATTATCCAAGCTGCCAAATCGGTCCCCTCCAAAAAGCTCTGGGAGGAGAGACACATGTATAAAGTCACAGAGAGTGTAGCCTGGACTTCTGGTAAAAACCTCCAAAGTAAAAGCTCCACTGCTAAATACACGTTATAGTGAAACATTGCAAGCATGCTTTAAATTAAAGAGTGTCTCATTTATTTAATTATTCACTATATTGATTTGGGAATAGCAACCCAATGAATTTAATTATTCACTACATTGATTTGAGAACAGCAACCTAATGCAGATTGTCTGCATTTTTATATGCAAAATGTATGTATTTAATGTAGACAAATAGATCGCTTTGCAATATTATTATGTTCTCAATTGTTCGAGTGACTCTGTGATATCGCGGTTTTGATCATAAAACCTGCCTTTTTTACCTCTTAACATTATAGCATATTTAGCGAAGTGTTTTTCTTTTACTGGCTTTAACTTTTAATAGTCGTTGAGATTCTTTTCCGTCTCGTGATATCAACTCCGTTTCCCGCCTCGACGGGCAGCTATCGTAGTTACCAACAGCCACTAACAGCCAATGTTAGCACATAGCTAACGTCGGTAAACATAGTGTAGCAGCTCATTTTTTCCTAAATTGTCGATGGCAACTATATTATACTTGACTAATTGGGACTAATATTTATCAAGTGGCCCAAAACGGGACTCCCTAATTAATGCAAATAGTTCCTGTCATGGAGGGCTAAAGGTAACGTTGACAAGCTACTTGCTATTGCTAACACAGGTATCAGTGAGCTTGATAGTTAGCTAAGGCATTAGCATGTGCTGTTCAGCTCCCGAAAAGAAGTGGCCAACACATATTATAATAGGTGAGTGAGCCCAAACATTTTAATTTAGTTGCAACTTTAACATTTATTTCGGTTTTCGTAATGAAGTGACCAGGCCTTTATTGTGAAGAGGCGGTCGCCCATCCCCCGGTGCCAGCTGGTGCTTTGGTGCGGCGCAGTGACGCAGCTGAGGCCGGTGAGGGTGAAGCGCTGACGGGCCGCTGGTGGATAGCAGCCGTCGGCGCACACAGCTCAGTGAAGTGTGTGTGTGCAGCAGCGAGCTTAACACTGGATAAGCATCACACCGAGGTAAGCGGCTCCCTGCTCCGTATAACTGCTGTGACCGAGTGACTGCTGAATGTGGCCCTTTAATGATTTCTGGAGATATATTATTATTCTATACCTGCCTTCTTTCTCTGATATTTATTTTTATTAGATTGCTGAAGAGCTGACTTTGTGTTATTATCACTTAATGCGTCATCGCTCATTCACGTGAAGTGAGAATTCAGCTGACTTATTCAAACGTATAAGTGCTTTTGTGAGTGAGTCCATATGGCTTCAGCATCCCGGCAGAGAGGCGTCCTGGCTCTGGGACAGTTACCGCAGTACAGGCTGATGCATACGGTGCAAACGCGCCATTGGTGCCGCACTCTGAAGCCAGATGCCCGGCGGAGAACAACACAATCATCACATCTGGGAATTAAAACGCTGCCTGACTTTGCACTCTGCTTAAAACCTGACAGGTCTATAAAAAGCACCAATGGATCCTAACTAGAGTGGCTGTGCCTTTAAAGGTGGCAGGTTGCAGGTCGCAGCGAGGCTGATGAGGCTGATGTGAGTCCCTGTGAGTCATGGGGAGCTGCTCCACATGCACAGTGACATCAGGGCCGTTTAATGGCATGCATATTATGCGGCATCGAGGTGACAGGAAAAAGTTGATCGAGTAGCATCCCATTGTCATTTTTAGCACACTGTTGTCAGATTGGACTGCGGCCGCTTGTTATTTTTCATGAGGTGATGACTTGGATGAATTGTTGTGCTAGATTTTCAGTGCACAATACTTAAATAGTGATGAAAACCGCTTGGACGTTTTAAACTTTCCTTTCTACTGTGTTGTGTAACTGCACAGTCGTATCAGTGCCCCGTAGTCGCTGCAGTTGTTGACTTGAAACTTTTTGTTGTAGGCCTCATAATGACAACAGTGTGGATATAAAAACAGAGACAACAGAGACAATGTATGTACTGACCCTTTTGTTGTTGATTTTGCAGTACCACAAAAGCACAGCCAGAATAGGATTTTTCACAGTATGTGAGGGAGAGAAGCTCTACAATGTTAAAAGAAACACAGTTTAAGAAAATTTCTTTCAAATTAAATGAACTAAAATTACACTACACCGTCCAAAGAATTAAAAATCCATTGGACATCTTTAAAAATTACTAATTACTAACTAACCTCATAATCAGTTCTACCCCGATATCATATCTCAGAATGTTTATCATGTACCTAAGTTGGAAAATAATAACAAATCATCACCTCTGATCCTGGGATCTAAGTAACAAGACGCTTCACAAGCTTGATCAAATATTAACCCCAACACAAATAATTCATCAACTGCTTCGAGGACACAGGAAAGAGAAAAAACTTTTTTTTCTGTGTCTTGCGATGTGGAATGTCTCACGTCGTCTTATCGCAATGATCACATTTAATAGAGATGGAGATGGATAGAGATCGAGAAAGAGCAGGACCTCCTTTAGCTACGTGTCCAGGGACTTGAGTGTACGTGGGCTCTGATCCATTATGTGAAACAAACCTTGTGGAGCGCACACAAGCCGAGTATCCTTAACTCAGCAGTGGGTCAGCAGCGTATGAAGGTGTGTAGCTGTGTGTAGGTGTGTGTGTGTGTAGGAAGTCATATGTTACCTATAGTGGCTCCGCTGTCAGCTGTTAGCAGTAACTCACAGAGAAGCCCAAACCCCTGTGACCCACTGCGAACGTTGTGCAATGAACCAGCGAACTATGTACAGTGTTTTTCAAAGATTGTGAAGATTCGCCCTGTGTATGAATCCAGTTTACAGATGTGCAATGTATCCTTTGGAGTAGTTTTAGACGATTTTCTGTCTGATTTGTTGACATTGTTTCCGCTATTGTACTTTGTATCAACAGGTAACAGAGTGACAAATATTCAAACACAAAAGGAAGCTTTTCTGGGCCAGTAACTATCTCGGTGTTGCTTTTTCCAAGGCGCAAGGAAATCAAGGTCAAAATGTTGCATCTCAGTCTTTCGAGCTGGGCAAACATACTGTTAGTATTAACCCAGCACAGTGGTTAATATTTCATGAATCTTGTTTGGAGTCGAGTTGCCGGTTTTCTAGATTAGAGAGGACCTCGATTTAGCAGAGCAGGCTGGCCTCCACAATGACCAGATGTGATCTCCGATTTGGAAATCTTTGACACTAAATATTAGAAAAGATGAGCAATGAGAAGAGACGTTTATTCAAGTTGAAAGTGAAACCAAGAAACGTTTCTTGCTTTTCCAAATGAGTGTCTCTCACCTGATACTCTGACACGTATGAGGAAGCTGTTGTCTTTGTAGTGAAAGCCCACTGCACCCATGTGTCCAGAATGAGAGTACACGTTACGAAATGGGGCATTAGCAGAAGGGATTTAATACTTTTCTCCTCCTTGGCTCTGTATTTTTCTTAAAGTCATGCATGTCATCAGAGATCAGCATGAAATGGACTAGAACCTTTGTTGTGAGGAAACAGCCCCGTCTTTACTGTGAATAACGGATTGCTTTGAACATCCGCTTTGAACAGGTTTCTGTTTTCACTCTTCTTGATGTTACAACAGGTTGCTTAGCAACCCCCACCCCCAAGCAATCGTCTGGTTCCTCAATCTGCTGCCATTGGCTGAAGTGGATGGTGGAGTGTTATGCTTCGGTGAGAACCCCCCCCCCCCCCCCCTCCCCCTCACCCCCACCCCTCCGATCATAGACACATGTAAACAAGGGAGTGAAAAGACATCTATATTCTTGAGTGTTGAATTTAAGCCCCCCCCCCGCCCCTCTCCCTTACCCCCCCATGTGTTCCTGGTGGAAAACACAACAGCATCGCGCCAGTTGCTGGACTATATTTGAACTAGAAGCGGCATGTTGTCCTCGCCCGTCATCGGACAAACCAGACCACGATTAAAAAGCGCCAGTGATGCAGCGGCAGGTTGATGAATCACTCACGAACAATAATGGAACTGTTAATACGCGTGCGTGCCGCCGGCTCCGCGTCAGGCCGCGCCGCCGCCGACCCAACCGAGTCGGACTGGGTCGGCGTTCCTCAAATAGACGCATGATGGGGACCCGCCGGGGCCCTGGCACGAGTCCCCTTCACACGAGGATACCTCCACAGCACTCAAAATTGCTGGATTATCACATCGCTGTTTATATTCACGTTCAGCCGCCATATCCTATGACTCAATTATCAAGTAGTGCTGTCACGTAGGCGCTGGGAGAGTTATATTTAGGGTCACAACATCCAGCAGAGACGAGGAAACGCTCTCAGCGCTCTCCCGGACAATGATTTGAAATGTCATCGCGGCCCACCTAATGTGGGCGCCGCGCCCCATCGTCTAAGCCGGGGGGAATCTGTCGGGCGCAGCTGAGCTAGTTATCTCCATACACGACATCAAAGGAGCATCATGTGTGTCTCTGGATTCGTATTTCCAAACTTAAATGGCAGCGGCTAATTGTTGTGGATTTATTTCCCAATTATACGTCACCATCTGTATCCGCTAATGACTATCTCCTTATTTGCTAATAAGACCAAACTAAACTCTCGAAAACCATCAACCCCCCTCCCACCATCCCCCGAAGACACACCGCAGGACTACTTGTATATTCCGGTGAATGTTTATCTTGTTTGTCTCAGTGTTGGAGGGCGGCCCGGGCCCCTCGCTGTGGAGACGGATCACCCGGGCCGAACTGTCAGCCTGCTGACATTCTTGTTACACTGGCTCTAAAAGCCTAGCAGGAACGCCACGAGCAGGACTGTCTCTCCTGCGTAAGCATCTCACAGGACCACTTGCTCGTGCTCGCCGTGTTCCCTGGCCATGGTCACAGCCGATGAACGTCTCAGGATCCCTCACCCAGCCGCCCGAGGGACACGTCTTTCTCTGGCTGGTGTGATGGATGCTTCTGTTTAAGGACATTTTATTTTCCAAAAGGCCACAAACGCTGATTCCAGAAACCTGCTAAGGCTGTGATACTTCATTAGGTGAGTTTCAAAGAGCAGAGTCATGCAAGCGGTGTTCATATAGACCCGGCGTAAGCTCGCTCCATTATCGACACAAGTGCGTAATCCGGCCTTGAGGCCTCTAATGACTGCAGTGTTTAAGTTGCATACATTTCCTTTTATGCTTCAGTTGTTTGAAATGAACTTCAAATAGCTCAGTGGAGGAATGTGTAGAATCCCAGGCCGCCCGTCCAGCATGGAAGCTGTTTATGGAAGAGAGCTGGAAGGGTGGGGATGGGGGAGGGGAGGGGGGGGGGGGGTTCTTCTCAATTAGGGGGATAAGCTGCTGCTGCGGAGCGGCCCCATCGAGCCATGTTTGGAGCTGTCTGGTGGGATCCGCGCACACTGCTGGATAGCTTTGCTCCTCTCTGCCATGTGTTGACAAAGCAGAAGTCAAACGTTACGTAACGCCCCCCCCTCCCCACACCTCCCCAGTCCATAAAGATGAGCGTGTGATGAGAACTCTTTTGTGTTAGGAGCTCTTTCAAGGCGGCCTCCGGCTGCGACACAGAGACCTCTTGTGCGAAACACATCGTAGCTCAACTTGGTACCACCGCACCTTTGTTTGGATTTCACAGTGGGGGGGCAGATTCCGATAAAGGGATTGTTTTTGCTTTGGCCCACTGGGCATTGAATACATGAAACAATCCTGGTGGAATGAAAATCATTAACTTAAACTTGTTCAATAGTCCAAAATCACAAGTACAAACACATCCTCTGTCAGGGAAACATGTGGTGTATCCACGGGGTTCCCTCATCTAATTAGATTTATTAAGATTGATTTATTTGATTTATTACTGTAATTTAAATGTAAATGCAAATGTATCTAGACCATCCCTTTACCTCCCATATATATGATATATGATGATGATTATATATAAACTTTGGTTTAAGTCTTAAAATAACTGACATTCTATGTTTTGGGAAAAATTCCCTATTGCGCTGATAAAACGTATTCCTCTCTAAATACTGTACACTAACCACTAACTAACTAACCATCTAGAACCAGCAGTTAGTTAGCTTATCTTAGCATCAGCTGTATCCGTTTAAAGTTTAAAAAAATATGCCAATCAATACCTTTCAAACCCACTGACTTTGTGTCAGTTTTTGTTTAATTGGTACAGAAACAGAACTGGTTTTAGGGAAGCCAGGCCAGCTGTTTCCACTGGTCTAGTCTTCATGCTACGCTAATCTAAGCTAATCAACACCTGGCTCCATTGTTAAAACACACACCTAAAGCAGTGACATTCTTTGTAATGTGGAATTGATCTAATATTAAGTTATTGTCAGACTTCAGTGTATTGCCGTTTGTTCTCCCTTTCAGCTGATGGTCTTTGGATTTGTTATATTCTGCAGTGATCAATAGAAATTAAACCCCATTAATTAACATGTAGTTGGACGTCTGCCTGCCTGCGCTGCAGCTTTTTTCCCCAGGGAGGGAGGATTTTATATGCAGGTCTGCACAGTTGTTGAGTGGGTGCCACATTCCCATGTGGCATGTGGTGACAGCTCCATCTCAGCACGCCTGTTGTCAAAAACAAACAGACCCCCTACAGAGTCTGGATCAAGGTCAAAGCTGGGACCGTCCCGCCCAGACGAGACCCTCAAAGCTCTAGCCTGACGCCCCAAGAGGCTCCACACGGACGAATGCCCGCCGACTACGGACACGCCGCGCTCATCGTTTCCTAGGTAACGCATGTTGTGGACTTCTAGTGACACGTTGGCCGTCCAGGTGGAGATGTGTTTGTCAATGTGTGTGTGAGTGTCTTGTAGCTGCAAACGGGATGAGTCATCTTGCCCTCACCGCATATTTCTGCTTTTCGGTCGATCCGGCGGGTTTGCGCTGAAAGGCGGTTTCGTTGGCTTGTCGAGCATGAGCAACACCTGCGCTTCATACGAGGTTTATCGCGTCTGGGAATAAGGAGTCTCCAAAAGCCGAACCGAAGACGTCTGAAGTTGTGTCATTTGCGGCGGTAAATGTTCTTCCTCATCTTTAAGGAAACACAAACTCTTTGATTCTTGTCCTGTTCTGCCCGAGACGGCCGGTCCGCTCCGCGTGGCGCCCCGGGAGGAGAATGCTCGCTTCAACGTTACAAAGTCGAGCGTCTCCTCCTCTGCTTTAACATCCCATCCTTTTGTTTGTGCCTTAGACATTCTCTGAATTCAGCCCCCTGAAGTAGAGACACCTAAAAGCTTAGATTAGAGGGGGTGACGGCACGTTTATGATTTTGCCGTTTTCACCGAGGTTTATCTTATAAAGTAAACTCTCATCGGCCTGTTTGTCTTGGCTCAGTCGCCGCCGGCCGTCCCTGAGCTCTTGCACCGGTCTCTTCTTTTCTCTCCAACGGCGTGTTTCTTTTGCCCGGCTCTGCTCTGAGGCATCACTTCCTAAAAAGGCCAGCGGGGCGAACTGTGCTCTTGTGTGTTTATACAGCCAGCTGAACACCCTGCAAAGTGTCATCTTCCCTCTATCTGTCTTGTGTGAGAGGTCTGAACACTCCTACGTCACTCCTCATCCTGTCCATTGACCATCTCGGGGTTCGCCTGAGGACACGACGGAAGCGGAGGTCGGGCGTCAGCACCAGCACCAGCACTGCTTGAAGGAATGTTGGCTAGTGGTTTCCACTGGGACGCAGGGGGTCGGGGACAGAAGGCGGGTAGATACAGCGAGTTTCTGACGCTCAGGGAGCAGCTCGTCTTCCAGACTGGAAGATGTCTTGTGTCCCCGGGGGGCTCGTTTGGTCTCATTTTGTCCCTCGTCCATTTAGGCCTAAATGCCTGAGGCGGTTTCCAGCTGGAACAGGAGTCCCCTGCCTGCACTGCAGGTCGGCTTGTTTACCGCGGTGTGTAAACACAGCGCACACATCACATGTGGGACACGCAAAGATACAACTTAAAAAACACCTGAATTGATTTTAGAGCACATGTTTGATAGATGAAGCAATTCCTGTTTTTACCACCACCATCCTCCTCAGCCTGCGAACAAAAACTCTACCAGTGTACCCCTGTGTGCGAACATGTATGCTCCCGTGACCGTTTGAGTGCCTTGGTGTGTGTGTGTGTGTGTCTGTTTGTGTCTCGACTCAATCAGCGTCCTAAATGGGGACATCTCTTAAATCAGTCAAGCTAGTAGAGCACAATAGGGAGCTAGTAGAGCACAATAGGGGGCCCAAGTGTTTCACAGCCACTTCTCTGGTGGCCTTGGTTTTAACATATGTTTGTCCCCCCCCCACCGCCCCCTTCTAGTCCTTAAAGGGGAAAGCAGATACCGGTTTGAATTCAGGAATTGGGAAATTTCAATGTCAGTGATCAGAGCTGTCATATCACATAGATGGATAATTAAATAACATCATTCTGTTGGTCGGACCTTTCAATTTGTAACACCAGAGGTCATTGCTTTATCATTGGTGCATTTACCGTGAAGCTGTGAGTGTGTCATTGGCTTCTAATAAAGTATGAAGTCTTGTGTGTCACAGCTTAGTTTGAACAGTGACTGAGGGGTCGCCGCCTTCCTGTCTGGCTCGATTGTATCTTGTTTCAGTGCGTAACCCAACCACAGCAACAACACAAACACAATTCATTAGCTGTATACGGGCCACTGGTGGCAGTGAGTCCACTCCCACTACGACAGGAGCTGCAGCCAAGTTTGCTTCTCCTCTCCTAATACAACACACCTTATGTTATGTTGCTGTTGACACATTCAGATCTATTTCAAGTCCCCTTTTTAATTGTGTCCATATGAAATATTATTTCATTTGATTCATTATTGTTTTTTGAATATTCTTCTGTTCTATCCTTTTTTTATTTTTGATCATGTTCCAATCTCAAAATACAAACATAAGTCCTATAGTCTCTATTTTATACCTGTCAATGTTCATTCATATAAATAGAAAAGAGCTTTGACACAACAACTTCTGTGAAATCCATTTTAACCTTATTAACTCTTCAAGGCTTAATTAGAAATATTTTAAAATATTTAGAATCTAATTTCTAATAATCGATTTAATATTACAAAATTAATATTATATGTACTAATATTTGCAAATGGGTGTTAAAATACACAAATACACAGTTACCAAGAGGCATTTACTTTTTTAACTGCACTGTACAATCATTAGTGTTGATTAAACTGTGACCCGAGGTCATCTTCGCTGAGGTTTTATGATGCGTCACACTTTTTATGTGCAGTTTTCCCTGAATACATTGTGTTGTTTTCCAGGGCTCTCCACAAGGGGGCAGCGTGAGACCGAGCACCACTCCCAGTGAGTCATCTCCCTTTTCTAAACCAGTCATGATGCTGTGGGTTGAGTACCTCTACCTCTATCAAGGACTTAGCGTCTGTTTTGAGGGGGTTACGACGGTTTTTAGGAATGAAACGCTTGATTTCCCACATTTTGGTGAATTTGTATTATCCATAAATAATTATAATATAATAATTATAAGTCATAAAGAGCGACGTAGTGCAGGTGTAGAGAGGGTGCGCTGGGAACCGCAAGGTTGGCGGTTCAAGCCAAGTCGCTTTGGATAAAAGCATCAGCTGAATGACCTGTAATGTAATACATGTCTATTTATTTATTAGAAGGATTAGGGTTAGGGGTAATTCAAAATCCAAAAATATCATAGAATCTAACGCATTAAGGCATCAGGCATTCTCTAATGTTTTTAAATATCCGTTGACCTATTTCAATTTAATATTATCTCTCTGCTTAGTAAACACATATGTCAGCATCATTTACTGGTTCCCTCCTTTTCTGTATCTTTTGTTTGGGAAAGAAATCACTACAAATATGCCTGTGGCCCCATTTTTACATCCATGATGCATTCATTGTTTTTAATGAGTTTATAAACCCTCAGACTCTGAATAGTTTATTTGGGTTTCAGCAAGATCACTGATTCATAGTATATCCTACACATCTGTATTCTCTGAGAAGTTATACAATTTTGATCTTGTAATATTAAGGAAATGAAGTGATAATTTAAAAATAAATGAAATCTGGTAGAGAATGTTTCAACATCTTTCATCACTTCTGTGTGTCTCTACTTTGTTTCCTTGTCTTCGTGTGTGTGTGTTAAAGTCCCATCACGACCTCGAGCAGTCTGCTCTGTCAGGATCACGCCGCTGAAGACCATGAAAGTCTCTCCTGACCTGATTCCTGCTGCAGGTGACGTATCCCTCCGCCCGGCCGACTGTCCACAGCTGTGGGACACTTCAGTCTCACCAAGACGTAGAATGACACTCTGTACACTCACTGGTTAACAAAGTAGGGCGTCATTTTATTAACCTGACGTACGGGCTCCTGACACTCTACTTCCCGCTCTGACGCCGTGATCGTTGCAATTAGTTTTTCAACAAGGATATTAATTTGATGGCCTGGTTCTGGTGTTGCAGTTCTATTTCAGTCATTTGGGGCACGAGGTAGCAATAGCTTGGATTTCCCAGCATCCCTGAAGCAGGAGTGCACTCTGACAGGACCAAGCGTGTGAGTGTGAGATGAACGATGAGGAGCTGCGAAGATCACGCTCTTCGTTTGAACGCTTTTCAGATCTGGACCCCAGCAGAGTGTGCAAGGGGAAAGGAGTGGTGACCCTGAGGGCCACTCTCATCCACATAGATGACGAGGGCCGCATCAGCTCGGAGCCAAACGTCGTCACAACGCCAAGTAAGTTGCAGCGAGCGCCACAGCTGCTTAACCACACCTCCCTGCACCAGGACGGGATGTTTACGGGTCAGGGACGGGGGCTTGTGGAAACAACGGTCATGTTTTGGTATTTCATCTTCCTCTTTAGCCGTAGAAATTGTTTGCATGCCTTTCACAGTTCTGTTTTGGTGATTAAATATGGTGTCATGTTTTGGAGGTGGAGGCCGATTGCTCATATTTTTAAGCGAGCGGTCAAAGAGCTTCATTGTTGCGGGCCGGCCCACTGCCCTTCGGAGCGGGCGCCTTGTCCGTGGGCTTGTTCGGTACGCACTGCGGAGAGGAGCCGAGGCTTTTGAGGGAGATGCTTTAATTGTTGTGGAGTCTGAATATAAAGGCCATTGGAACAAACAGCCTCTGAAGCTCAATGAAAGGCCGCTTTGTTCCGATGACAAAGTTCAGAGATTGTGGGAGTATCTTTTTTCTTTTCTCATTGCTGAAAACCTCGTAGGAAAGCATCCACGCCCTGCATACTGAAACAGAGATGTATTTCATTGGGGCCTGGCTGCTATGGCTGCGTTTCACTGATATAAGCAACTTTTTAGAGTTATGCTCAGTGTTTTTCAGTGCTGCCAAAACTGAGGGACCTCTGGACTCTTTTCAGGTGGCTGGACAGGCCTTATTAATGGAGACAGCTCTAAAGCAGGACTGGCGGAGGGAGGCAGCAACATCAGAAGTGATTTAGCTCCTGTAAACAACCCTCGGTGCCAGGTACGTCTACTTTCGCTCTGTTTAACACAGCCTCTTTGTGTGGCTGCTTCTGGAGATCATTGACAGAATTCTGGGAAATTTGCCCGGAAAGCTTTGTTTAACATTTCTCATTTCTGTCACTTCCAGGCCATTTCCCCAGAGAGCCTAAAAGAGAATCAAGCTCCATCCTCCGCCGACGCTCCCAGCTGTATCGCATCGACCTCCTGCTCTGTTTATCCGTGCACCAGCACGGCTAACCCCACAATAGTCCTGCTGCAGCACAACAGAGGTGAGAAGGGAGGACGGGTACCATGAGGAGTTCATCAGAGCATTCCAGTTTGACCGCGATCTCACTCTCACACGTCTGCGCGGCATCTCATCAGTCGTAAAAAGCCAACCTGTGCAGCTCCTCGGCGCCGTCCCGCTCCGCGCAGAGCTCTGTGTCACGTTTCACTGTGCTGTCCTTCTGTCTGTCTTTCTCTCACAACAGAGCAGCAAAAGCATCTTAATCATTTCAAAGGTAATGCACCGGGGTCTTGGTGATATTTGGGATGTGTTTGTCTTTGCTCAGACTTCGCCGGCAGCAGTCCCAGTTTTTATTAAGAAGTATTATATTTATTTTTCCTGGACTGAAGCATCCGTCACCCTCCCACTGCCTCGACACTTGATGTGCTCGCCACCCGCCTTGTGAAGTTAATGAGTCATATTTTATTCTTTGGTGTAATGAAAACATTGGAACTGTTCAGTTAAAGGAGAAGGTACCACAATATACAGAAACACTTTTCTGTAAATTATTCTGCATTCTGTTTTTACTGATTCAAGACTGCGTCAAAGCTCATTTAATTTCATGTCTGTTGCCGACATGTGAGATTGTGCACTTTCTTCCACTGACGTGACACCTGACACATCTCTTTCTCAGAGGCCAAGTGTCAAAGGGCTTGTGTGCTGCAGAGGTCACCTCATACTCAGCAGTTTGTATCATTGAAGGTTTTTACTGCCATGGAGCACTAACTAGAACCGAATATTATATCATTTATATTCCCCGTTTTACTATGTTCAATTATTTACTATTTTTGGGATATTTCGGGTGTCGCTACATTCATTTCCTGTTGATATTCTGCTTTACTTGGTGGTACAAAACGCATGTGACGGAAAATGAGACCGCCTGCCTGGTGAATTTTAGGTATGAAATGCAACATCATGATGTGATAACAGGCACGGAATATAGAGAAGAGACTTACTTACTTACTGTATGCTGCCCCAATATCTGTATATCTCATCATATTCAATGCTCTATGTACATGTTTGTGTGAGGCCATTGCGCGTTTTGTCTGTTTTAAAGTCTTGTTTTAATGATTGTTTGTTTTTTGGTAACAGACCCGACCCCAGAGAGGGACAAAAGCCCGGATCCTGGCAGAGACTCTGCGGTCACTGACATGGACTGGAAGAGGCTGCGGCTGTCCCTGCACTCGCCCGTCCTCGGTCCTCTCAACAAGCCCATTGTCCCCGTGCGGGTGAGCGACCAAACCTGTCCGGCGAAGACAAATCTCCTCACGACGGATGTGTGACGGCCCTTTTGTTCATAGGATACATGGGTCTTTGATGTTATTTATATATAATGGTAGCAAGGGAGAGCAAATCACTGTGCTTTGATGTAACCTAGCATCCAACAAAAGTCATTATGCTGGAAAAACAGTCAAATGTAAAATTAATTTAATGTTACACTTAAACCCGCCCCTGCTTATGAATGGCTTATGAATTAATTCTCCACATCTACATTTCAGAACACTGAAAAGTCCAAAGACTGGTACAAGACAATGTTCAAACAGATACACAGAATACCCGGTAAGAGGGAAAACTTCTACGTTTGATGTGTTCCTCTGTTGGTTGTCACGCCCTGTGTGTGTGTGTGTTTCTAAGTGTGTTTGTATGTTGTATGTTGTGTATGTTGTATGTTATGTCACGTTGTGCTCTGTCTCTCCATCACTGTGCTCAGAGCCTATTGAGGAAAACCCTTACCGCCCCACCTACATTTTCCCCGACAACTCTGACATTCAGATGAGATCCAAAGGTATCCGATGGCAGTGTCTCCGCTCTTGTTGGCTTTACTGATCTGCAGCCACCTTTAGTCCCTCTTCAAATACTGTGCTGTGTTTCACCTTTTAGCTGATATTTCCCAACCTCAGTGCTCGTACAGTAGAGCCGCTATCTGCCTGCGTTTTAGATGCACTGCAGGTTTCGTGCAAAAAAAAAATCATGCACCGCAGGTTTTGTGCAAAATGTGCCTGTCATGGCACATTTTAAGATCATCTGGCTTCTTTATTAGGCCTTTTTCTTTTTAGAACAGATATTTTGACATGTAGGAAAAAAGCAGGTGTACAAAATCAAATAAATTATGGCTGAGTTACATTATCCTGCTGCGGGGTGCTGGCTCATTTTCACAGAGTAATGACTTACTCAGAATGCAGCCATCGTTATTGTTATTATTAGTGACGCCTGCGCTTTTTCTACGATGTCAAGTCCAAATGGGTGGTGGGAAAAAGGCTCTCGGGCTGAGTTAGCCAGCAGAGACAAATAGTCAGGAAATCTTCACCTTGACGGCATCAGTTAAAATAATTGTTTTTTTAAAAGTCTTTTGGAAGTGCAAAGCTAAATTGCTGGACAAAACCTCTAATGTTTTGGAATGCTGCTAATGGGAAATAAAAATGGTTCACCGTCTAATTAATGTTGAAAAAGTGGGTGAGGCCTTTCACATCGAACACGATACGTTGACACTGACGTGTTGACAACGATGATGCACGAAGCCTCGCAGTGCCGATCTACTTTCTCCTGACAAGTTTTAACAATCACTAATGCCTTTCTCTCTTTGCTGTTAATCATCTTAAGATTGTTATCTATTGTGTTTACAAATGTTGATTCACGAGCATCCCCATCTTGGATCCGGAGAGTCTGGTGATGTAGTTTCCGAGTCTTTCCGCTAGATGCTGCTGCAGCACCTCACTGAGTCCTGTGGGCTGTGCCGCCCCGTGCAGAGTCCCCCAGGCAGCACCAAACCTTCAGACTGCGTGCCGCTCTTAACAGGCTTCACTAATCCATGTTCAGTAGATGGTTCAGGTTCCACTCACGCTCCTGGTTTTAATCCGATAAACAAGAACAAGATTTGTATGAGAAAGAGCGTAATAAGATTTCCTCTTCACTTGCTCTCAGTCTCAGCTCGACGTGGTCTCCCCTTTAGAGTGACTGATATGATTCTGTAAAGGTTACATAAAGTATATCCCTTATGCAGAGATGATTTGGATTGTGGCAGTCACAACTTATATTTTTTTGCTTTACCGTGCATTATTTATTCAGAGGCTCGATGCCCATTGATGCCTGCATCCCCTTTTTAGCTCAGTAATGTTTCCCGTTAAGTGCTTTGATTTGACACCCTTTGATGGTGTCTGGTGAACCTGTAATGCTCGCCCTAATGCAAGGTGTAATGGTACTTTTAATGAATAATTCAGTTTCGGGCTATATTCATTACTTTTCAAGCAGCAGAGCACATATAAACAAGAGTTGTAATCAATGTTTTTTGCTTGTTGTCTGCTCATCTCCCAGATGACTGTCCCACTCCCTTAGGTTACTTGGAAGATGGTGAGTTTGGGCTTTCAGCTTTCATCGGTGTGCAACGGCTTTACGAGTATTCATGGAGAGCATGCGGCGTACATTTAAACATTGGTTCAATTTCTGTGATGCTGTTGTTGTTGTTGTTGTTGCCTTATTTCAGTGAGAGCCGTCCCGCGCTCCAAAAGCGACGCCGAGGTCGGTTCGAGAGGCCGGTCGATGCCCGTGCCAACGCGCTCCTCGTCCCTCAGACCCTCCGCCAAAAGGTCAGCGTCCTCCATCTGCTCCCGCCTTCCGTATGGAGTTGGAGTACAAAAGCACAGCGCTAGTCGACAACTCAGAATACGGGAAAAGAAGAATGAAATGAGTGCTATTTCCGTCTGCTTCTATAACATGGCCGCAATGGTGGCTCAAAATAGTTATGTTCTCACAGTCGCTTGCAGAAAAGAAAAGATGTCTCTTGTGACGAAGGGTTTCTTCTTTGTCGTCTTTATTTACGCAGCTTGTAACACAGCTGTGCACAGCAGAGCAATATCTCCGTTCTGACTTTGCAAGTATGACGTTATTTTGTCCACAGAGGATTCCAAAGCGATGTCCTCCAGTTGTTACTGGAGGTGTAATTAGCCTCATAGGCTACGCAAACACACACACACACACACACACACACATGTCAGCACCGACGTGGAGAGGATCCGCCCCCTAAAGAAATGAGCAATAGAATGATGAAGGAGGACAGGTGATGGAGGATAAACCGTCGCCCACAAGAGCTGCAGATGACATGTTGAGGACTGACTTTCCTCTTTCCTCTGGGATTATGTTATGAAAGGAGACGGCGGCAAAACATGTCTTGTTGCTAAGTGCTAATGGATGACGCTCAGAATTCATTTGTGGAGAGAAAATGGCTGTAGGGTTGTGTATTTCTAATTTAAGAGGTAATTTGTTTTTTTATATGAGTACAGTAAGATTACAGTAGGAGATTCTCACAGGAAACGATGCGCTCTGTGTTTTGTCACTGAGTTCTCAATCTTGTTAGCCTTATCGAGTTACCGATTTGGCTGAACCGTGAATTGGATTTTCTGTCATATCATCATTAGAGGGATAGAGGGAGGGGAGGAAAGAGAGAGAGAGAGGGAAAGGGAGGGAGAGAGCGCAGGGGTAATGAGGGCAGACGTCGAACAAAACCAAAAAACATCTTATCCAATGCTGGTTGCCATGGAGACTACTTGATAAGGATTGGCTCTCTTCGATCCCACACCCCGCCCCTCCCTGACACACGTCTCCACACAGGAACGAGTGGGAGCCCCCGGATAAAAAGGTGGACACCAGGAAGTACCGCGCCGAGCCCAAGAGCATCTTTGAGTACGAGCCGGGAAAATCGTCGGTGCTGAAGCTGGAGAGAACGGTATGCTAGCCGCCTGCCTGCCTGCACCCCCCCCACCCCCTCTCTCTCTCTCCGTCTTTCTGTGTGCATGTCTGTGTAAGCTGTCCCCCGCTCTACACCCACCACACACACCCCCACCCACCACCTCTGTATCTGAGCTCTTGGGTGCGTGGCGGCCTCGCTAACAGCTCGGACGGCGACCTGTGTATCCTGAATCGTCTTGTGCACCGCATTCCTCCAGGGTGTCCTGTTGCGGTGACAGATGATCGCGCTGGGCAGCGGGGGAGTATCGCATACAAGGAGAGCCATTGTCTCCCAGTCAATTTAAGGTTATTGGGTCGAATCAGCCCAGAGTGAGAGGACACTGAACACGCATCCCGTGTGTTTTTTCTTGCGGGGAAGTGTAACGCTCTCCTCACCACTTTCGTCGCTCCAGCCGTGGCAGTTTGTGCTCAAACACAGCGGCATTCGGCGGTGTCCTTGAGGGCTTTCTATTGACGATAATTGGCCCGCTGCTCACTAGACCTACAGTATAATAGATATACCAAAGGAGGCCCAGGTTTTTCAAATCATTAATAATTAAGACAAGGAGGCGATCAGAATTAATAGATAGTAGATGATTACGTAATTACTGTGTACTGTATGATGCCTCGGTCACATCAAGTTAGTAGGTGTCGCTATTCAAGTATGGGCCGATCCCAGTGGCAACAAACAGACTCATTAGAGGGAGTTCGCCCCTGTTCGTCCTGGGAACACTGAAATAATGGACTCTCTTCTTTCTCTCTGTTGTTGTGGGTCAGTAGCTGGTCACTTTCTGAGCCGGGTCTATTGTTTTCACTCACTGGTGCTTAAAGATGTACTTTATCCCCTTAAATCAAATACATATTTAAAGATTGTTATGCATCATCTTCGAAAATGGCATGTTTAGTTTGTCGTCATCGCGTTAGGCTGATTCGATAGAATAAAATGAAAATAATTGATACGCAATCTTAATCACAGCAGTTTTGGGTCAAATACTTGGTTTGTGTATATTTGAATGAATTACCTTTGGCCATATGTTCATTGAAACTGAAACCCTTATGACCCAAATTGCCAAGTCAAATGCAATGTAAGAGATGCCAAATTGCTGAGGCATCAGCAAATCAGTCAAATTAAATAACTAAGAAAGTAAATGAAAGCCTTTTTCAGAACAACATCCCCTCTTTGTGTGTATAGTGTACAAGAATTAAAGAAACATTTTTATTAATACATGTGAAGACTTATAGCACGCTCACATTATCCCACTAAATACATAGATAGCGCCAGCAGCTACTTAGCTTAGCTTAGCATAAAGACTGGCGGGAGCAGCAAGCCTGGTGACCGGCTCTCCAGAGCTCAGTAATTGTCCTACTGTTGCAGCTGCAAACGGTTTCCGGTCGGGGCTTAACTAAGCTAAGCTAATTGGCATATTTATTGGTACCATTAAACCATAACATTGGTTTAAATCTCCTTGAGTAAAGTAGGAACGCTTCATATAAATGTGAACCTATAACCTTTAATTCACTCCTTTAGTGGTGCTGATAATATATCCGTCACCCATAGTTACCTTGGTGTGTGTATTCTGTGCTGTCTGAACTGTCTTCTCTTTGTCTTTCTCCTCCTCTTGTTGCCATGCCCCTAGACTCAGGATGTAAATCCAGAAGATGTAGGTATAGAGAATGAGCCATGGTATAGATTCTTTTCAGAGATGGAGTTTGACAAAGCGGTAAGTGGTCGCTGTCTTTAAAGTGACAGCATTTTATTGCATGTGATAACATCCATGTTTAAATAATACCTAAACAAACTGTGTCTGTCTATGAGGACTACTCCACTTTCCGCTTCTGATTTCGTATGAATGACGGGGTTTATTGTATGTCAGCAATCCCGTCAAAGTGTTTGACATAGCTACTGTCATCCTTTGTCATCACCTCATACAATTTAAAGGGGTCTTGTCCTCCATCTATTTTTTGCCCTCTTTAAAGGTGACTCAGCTATTTATTTCTATCTGTGATGCTGAGTGAGCACACATTGTCCGACCATTAGCTATGGCTTTCTCGCCATATTTCATATTTCTAGGTTTTGAGCAGCTGTCTATGATGAAGTTCCAATTAAACCATCACCGGTTAGTTTGGAGTTGGATCACTTGTACTTTCTTGCCAAGTATCCGTGATGTTAAATCATTTCCCAAGAGGAACGTTTATACTTTTCTTTTTCCTGTAATTTAATGTCCACCTTGCTTGGATAAATTATCCCGGAGTTCCTCTTCACTCTGAGAGACTGCGGTTCTGAAAATGCCCAAACGGGCTCAGGCATGCTAAAGCATCACGGCAAGTCCGATGCCTCGGGCACAGTCTGCCCACAAACAGATGTTTGCTCTCTGTCAGAGGCGCACCGCCACACCCCGGATCAAATGAGGTGGCACCGCTAGTATCCTCGTGAGGTCATGTCCTTGCATCAGCCAGACGCAGGGTCTCCTGCTCCTGCTTAGAGAATATGCGGAGGAGGTTTAGCGGTGGAGGCGGCCGACTCGGTCTCATGGCAGCCTGGACGTTTGCCAGATGATCTCGGCTCAACGACTGGCTCCTGTTTAATGTCAAAGTCACTTCTAAAGCGGCTCCTGGTATGCGTAGTATTTGACCTTAAGGCCCAGCCAGACACTCTGGCTCATTGGAGTTTGATTGACATATCAGCACTCACTCAGATACGGCTACAAAAGCCACAGCGCTCGCCGGGTCAGATGAAGAGCTAATGCCCAGTTGGCTCTTATTCTTATTGATAACCTTCAAAGAGACTCCCAGTTACTACGTAGTATTGCTTAACAGTATTCCTCTGATCGACATCTTGAACACCGACTGTGGTTTCACAGCGCTAATTGGCCAGTTGTCAGCTAAAGAGACGGGCTTAGTGTAAGTGACACATTTGATGATCCCACGGGACGGCACTATTTCCTCTTCCTATCCAATTGTTAGTGCTCGTCCACCACCCCTCGTCACTTAATAGCCACTGTGTAAGATATAATCACAGCGATAGTGGTTAAGATTACCAGGATAACCTCCCCTCAGGGACAGCTAAGGTCACACACAGGCTCATCGATGGAGCTATAGAGGTCCACACTTAGCTTATCTTATGGTTGGGAAAGAGCCTTCTGCCCCCCCCCCCTGCCCCCCTACGACCGGCAGAGTGACTGTGGAGCATGTGCTGGCGAAGGGGGCCGCTGCCACACTGTCTCAGCAATGAGTTACAAAGCAACCCCCTCCCCTCTCCACCGCCACCTGACATATTCTAAAGGAGGCGACTCTGTAAGCCCGCCAGCTCATTGTGCTTTTATATTTAACCTCTGTTACACACTTGGCCTTTACCTTTAAGCATTTAGCGAGGATGAGACGGGTGGGCGCTGGCGGCTATAACAGGCCCTTCAAACTGGGGTAGCTGTTTGTTTTCATGAGTACACATCTACACAAATAAGGTGCTGGAAAGAATGGGATACCATGACCTACTCAGGATCGCTATTTTGAATATGAAAGTGGCTCGGCGTGGCCGGGGACACCTGTTTGGAAACACGCACTCAAGAATTCTGCAGAAAGGTAGTCATGGGTGCTGCAGTGACTCACCGAGGCCTTCATTCATGTCCATGTTCAGCGTGGGACGCGTTCAGTTCCCGCTTCAGTGAGTAGTTTGCTCGTCTGTGTGCGTCTTCTTCTGATAAGTAGGGCGGGTTTTTACCTCTCATCCTCTGCCTCCCATTTGCCCCCCTCTATTTCATCATCTGGATAAAAAATGGCCCTTCTCGGTAATAAGATGTTAGGTGATATCAGTGTAGGATTAGTTTCAAGCGGAACCTTTTATATGAATAAAGGTTAATATAAACTGACACTAGTCAGGCATCTTGTAAATAACCAGATTAAGATGCCATTCCTTTACTCCAGATAAGCTTTTCACGGTTGTTTCCTGTTTACTTTCCACTGATGGTGTGTGTGTAATAACCCAATTACCCAGGGGAGCAAGAGGACACTATTTCCCTGATATCAGCTTGGGGGAGAGGGGGTGTGAGGGGCGGTATATGGTGTGGCGGAGCAAGGGAGAGCTGTAGATTATTCAATGACACTGACGTGTTCCCCCGGGTGGACATGGAACATTTGGCTTTATAAATAGCTCAGACTACAGACCTGCCAGCCTGATGTTCTGTTCTTACAAAGACAGGCGTTTATTCTGAAAGGTTATAAATGATCATCCTGCCCCGGCAACTGAGTGGGAAGGCATGTTGTGGCAAATGTCGCAGTGGCGACTGCTCCTTGTCGGGCCATCGGCGTGTGGAAGGGGACACTTGGCCGCGCCGTGGGGAAGTGGATCTGGAATTAGGAGCAGGGCCGGGCTGGCTGGGGTGGCGATTGTGCAATCGTACTGGCGTTCTTATTCATAGTGCCCCGGGTCACGTCCGTTATTTTTACCTGCTATGACGTCTGAAAAGAAGGAAGCAACAGAAACAGTGGGCTAAAATTAGTTGGCTCTAAACCATTCAAAATGCCGCTGGCTGCTATCGCACTGAATGAGCAGGCCTGTGTTTTGGACATTGTTGTTTTGTGCTCTTTGTCTTCATAAATGTGTCTTAATGATCTGTTTCTACAATGAATATGTTGGACTTTATTCACTACGCCTTTGTGTCTCCTTTTGGCTCTTTAAGTGTGTGTGAGTGTGTGTGTGTGTGTGCGTGCGTGTGATTGTGTGTAATTCGGCCCGCTTCCACCACCAGCTGGTTAATTGTCCCCCGGTCTGGTCCAGTGGTAATGAGAGTGACTCAATACCAGACAAAAGAAACGGCTTCGCTGGGAGACAGCAGCCCATTGGCTGCGCCTGTGACAGCCCCCCTCCCCGCGCGGGTGCCCCCTGACCGATGCACGCCCACCGTCCCCCCCCCTCCCCTCCACTCTTCCCACTGACGCTTGTTTTCTCCAACTTGCATGCTGGCCAAAACACACGCTTACTCCTCCGTGCCAAGCCCAGTCCGGAGACGCTAAGAACCCCGGCTGCTTGAGACAAAAAGCCAGAGCAGCGAGAGAGCGGCAGCGAGGACGAGCAGAGAGAATCTGACCATAGTTAATGCCCCTGCCTCTGTTCTAGCTGGAGGAGACCTTCCTGTGGATCTATCAATGACTTCTTTGTTTGGTTTGTTGCAGAGTGCCCCCTCTTTCAGCCCCCTGGAAACAGCCTCCGACCTGCAGCAGTAGTAAGTCCACCTCTCTTTACTATTCCGATACTTGAACTTTCAATCCTGCTTCCTTCCTGCAGCACGTTGGTGATTGTTTAAGGCATGTTATGGGGGATAAACGTCAGTGAGAGATGCAGAGCTGGCCCACCCTCAATAGGGGGAACTCCTGCTTCCTGAGGTAGATCCCGTTAATAAGGCATAACGCCGCTAGAACAGTGTGTCCTCTGTCCGTATAATGTGGGTTTTGTTGGGAGGGTTGTGAGACACGGCTGCTATGTGGGGATTTATTTAAAGACAGAAACCTGGATGTCACTGGGGGGAAGAGGCTCACCCAGCTGCTGCATAACTTAAAAACCGTTATCTTCTCTCCAATGGGCGTGTGCACAGAACTATGAGCGGCAACTGCAGCCTGAAAGAGGATGCTGGCTGTTCCTAAAACAAAGCCCGCCGAGCCCTTGATCTTTTTACTTTTCGTCCAATGAGATTGACGTCTTCTATTTTTGTTTGCGTCATAAAATGTAAGGAATTCAGGAGCGAGCCCTGGTGACTGTCCTGCGCTACAGTCCGGGGGAGAATACATTTCCTCCCTCCATTTCGGCTGAGAGCTCTCCATCTGCTGCGATCATTATGTCGCTGTGGCCCAGTATGTTAAAACAGATTCCCAATCCAGTTTTTAATCCGGGGGGTTTGTTGTTAACACTGAAAGGAAGGGGCTCCCGGAGAAGAGGTGCTGGAAGTTCAATCACCCGAGCTTCTTTCAAAGGAAGTCATAAAGTGACTTCCTTCACAGGCACACATGTTTAAGACAGGATGTTATTTATTTTTCTTCCCTGAGGTCTGTTTAAAATTAGAGGCATTTTGAAGAAGAGTCTTGTAAATCATCTGACTCTAAAATGCAAAGCCATATGTGCCAGTGTGGCGGCATTAAATGAATGAATACTTTGCTTAGTATATCTGTGTGTTTTCAGGACTCGGTTAGACACACACACTTTGTTTGCATGCATTAAAGGTCTTAAGACTCGAACCAGTTGGAAGATTGATTTAGATCCCAAATTCCATTCTCGGTATTTGGCATTTAAATGAGCCCCTGATCGTTCCAGAGAAATAGGTCACCAATACAGTAACGTGCAGAAGGTCCTTCATTGACTGATTACTGACTGTTAATTTGACCCGAACCGTCCAAAGGGGCCGGCTTCAATCACACACGGCTCCTGTCCTGCAGGTTTCCTGTGTAGTCATTTATGGGAATTCTTGTAAGTAACCCAGAACCAACATGATTTTTAATGGCGCTCCGGAGTCAGCAGGGCGCACCGCTATGAAAGAGCTTTTTGTGTTGGCTTAGGGAACAGGGAGACTGATGTTGGCATAAGTCGCATAAGTCTGTAAAAGTCTGACGTGGCCGTTTGGTAGAATAATAATTCCTCTTTTCACACTAAAACGGGTTTTTATTTCACGACGCTGGTGTCTCTCTCGGTTTGATGAACACGTCTGTCTGCGCAAATGGAGCCACAGCGTGACCACCGTGTGAAGTAGAGTAAACCTGACAGAGGTACAGGTGCGTGGCCGCGCCTGATGTGCCATGTGGGAATTCAGGAGAATATTTATAGAAAAGTGTCCTGTCGGCCTCTCTGGAATGAAGATATGTGCAGTAGAGCCTCCTCTCAATGTTGGCCTCCAAATGTCTTGAATAGACAGTTTTTTCCTGTCTCTGTCTGGGAAGACAGGAATCACCTCGAGATACACTGAATGAGAACCATATGACAGCTCATTACCCAATTTGTGCGCCTCTGGTTATCATAGAAAACAAATGCAATTCAACTCCCCCGGATGAATACGGCTGTGTTTGATTAGCTGTCTGCGTTCCTCTTCTCGACCCGTCTAGCTCCTCGAGCAAGTCTGGACACAGCGAGGTGGAGAAGGACGGGGGATCGTCCACGGGTGAGCCTGGGGCTCCAGAGTGCGACCGCCATGTTTACAAGAGCGTCCTGGAGGGCGGCGACATTCCCTTACAAGGTCTACGGGCCCTAAACAAGCGCCAAGGCGGCTCCTCCTCATCCAAAGGTAGGATAGCCACCGCGTTGCATGTGCTGCCAGTAAAACGGCAGGTGTGTGTGTGTGTGTGTGTGTTTATGGATGTGTTGCTAGACAGCACGGGCCATGTAAGGCCTTTCCTGCTGAGACAGAACCGATGAGTTGACGTGATGTTACGCCGCTCAAAGTATCAGACGGGGATACATGTGTTTCCATTTGCCGTTCTGCTGGAATCCAAACCGTTTTATTTTGCCAGACCTCTCAGCATCGGCCAATCACCTCGCAGCACTCATTCCCCCGCCAGCTTTTGATTTATTATTGATGCCGAGGATGTTTTCATCAAACGTGTGCTGGCCATCTGCTTTGGAAAACTCACAGAGGGAGTGAGGCTGCTAAGTCAGAGCTAACCTTGGAGAGTTTAACCCCCCTCCCCCCTCCCGTCCTGCCCCCGCCACCTCCCGCTCTAGTTGTGGGCCGCCAGTCTCCAGGCAGGCTTAGGAGAGGGAATGGATGAAGAGCGAGGTAAACAGACAGGGGGGATAAACAGGAGGGACACAGAGGGGGCGCATGAGGAAGTCAGCTGTCAGCGTGAGGTCCGAGGCTGGAATGCCTGCGCATATGGCCGGGAGGGGGCGGGGTCAAAGGGGGGGCCGCTGAAGAGACGTAAGGAAGAGAAAGGGCAGGACAGTCTAATAATATAATCCTGTATTATATTATACTTCCACATTAGGACTAATAGAGTGACGCGCGGAACTAAAACACATCCAAGAAGTTGTTCCCTTGTCGCAAATGCATTCGGCAGTCTATTCAACCTACTAGCACGCTCTTTCGTTCGCAAAGAGATGAGGCATTAAGTGCCAGAAACACTTTGTCATGTGTCTGTCTTGTGCTCGGGAAAGAACTGAGCGTCCTCAAGGGTTAGAATATACAGTATCTGGTTAGCTTCCTCTGTGTGTTTTTCTGGGAGATATGAATGTGACAGATGGCTCACGCGTGCTCGTGTCTCGCAGCATGTCTATGTGTTGTGTCACTTCCAGGCTCCATCTGTGGCGTTATCGCCCGCACGCTATAGCCGGGAACCTGAGCTCTCTGACAGTCATATTTTTACCAGCCATGTTGACTCAGGATTTATTATTATTATTATTTACAACCGTGTAGGAAGGTGTATTAACAGGGGTTACATTGGGCATTGATCATTGTAGCCGCCTGTCTGATCGCTGAAAGCCCAAGAGAAAAGGGTAGGAGGTTAATGCGGAACAGGTCATGTGACACAAAGATATGTGAAGAATTGTATTATTTTTCTTTTCTTTTTTCATGTACTGGTACTGCAGTCAGTGTTAATAATTCCTATATGACCTCTAACATCACATAACATCTCATATTGCTGTCTTAATACTTTATGTTCCACTTGTTCTTTTTCTGTTAACAATAATATTGCTAATGTAAGAATCTTTCAGACAGTGAATATCCGCTTGTTCCATTCTTGCAAAGCATTATTCTTCACGCTGTTAGTGCAAAGTCATATATTACTTGATGCACAATGCATCCAGTCTGCTTCCTCTTCTCATCCACTTCTAATGAAACTTGGTCTTTACTTTAGAAATGTGCCTGACTCTGTTTTAGTGTGTGTGAACCTGTGACTGTTGTAATCTAATATGTTGTTTATTCTGTTGTCCTGCATGCTTGCCAGTGGATTATAAAGGTGGGAATGGCTATATAATTTCACCCTGCTCCTCTGTAAATAGTCGATTGGTTCTTGCCAGTAATGCAATAGGTAACCAGTGTAAGAATATGAAGCCTCTTTCTGCTGCCAAAGCCCGAATACCCCAAATCCTGCCCTCTAAGTTCAAACCCATGCTGCTGCCGCCCAGTGGTGACAGTCAGGAGAGCAGGACCAAAGCTGCCAGGCACCCCAAGGCCCACAGCTGTGAGGATCTGTACACGGGGCCATGTGACCCGGACTTTGCCGGAGCCGAGGAAAGGGAGACTGGCCGACATTCGGACTGTAGATCCGAGTGTGCGGACGGCCTCAGGAACGTCTCCCCCGTGATCAGAAGGAGCCCATCGGAGTTCTCCAGCCTGTACAGGACCATGCATCAAATCCAGCGGCCCAGCTCGGCCGGCTGCAGCCCCAACGGCAGCGTCCGCAGCCTGGCCTCCCTCTTTGAGAGGTCACAGGCCGACGGGGGCGAAAGGTCAGAGGTGGACAACGGGGGCGACATTCCACGAGATGCCGTGTTGTCGCGGGTCAGCGAGTTTGAAATGATCATCCAGCGGACCAGCCCGGCGCCCAGCCGCTGCTCCTCCCTGCCCACCCTGCACTGCAGCCACAGCCCCGCCCACCTCCGCATGGCGGCCGCCGTGTCAGTGGAGTCACTCGCCATCACCGACGCCTCGCGGAGGGATGCCCGGTTCCCGGCGGGGGCCGAGGGCAGGAGCTGTGGGGAGGAGGCCCCGTCACCGGCCGCGGAGGAGGCCACGCCCCCCTCAGAGGACGGACACGATGTCCTGACTGACTCCTCCTCTAACACCGAGGCAGAGGTGGAGCTGATCTTCAGCGAGAGTTCCACAGGACAGAACCACCAAAATGTGGGTGGACCAAACAGTCCCTCTGGCCTGCTTCCAGCATCGCCTCCGCAACACAACCATGTCCACCACCACCACCTCCTGCACCACCTGAACCACCAACTCCTCAAACCAGGCAAATGCAAAGGCTCCTGCCCGGCGTCTTACACCCGCTTCACCACCATCCTGAGGCACGAGAGGCAGCAGGCCTCGACTCAACAGGAGAGGCCGGCGCCTCTGGAGAAGAAGACCACGCTCCCCGGGAACCTCTTTCTCATGGGCCCGGCTCCCTTCAGGTTGCGGAAAAACCAGCAGTCCCACCAGAACCGGAGGAGCCTGCAGGCCACTAAGGCGATGGCGGGCGTCCAGAGGCCCGGCACTTTGTCTCCCGAGCCCAGACCTCTGATCCCGCAGCGCCTGTCCTCTCTGGAGGTCCTGGAGAGGCTGAGCAACGGCGAGGAAAGCCACACTGACCACCTGAGTAACGGGCAGGGCCTGGACGCCAACGGGAACCTACTGCAGCTGCTGGCAGCTCACCGCAGAGGTGGCTATCTCAATACCTTCACCACTGTCACCCCCCCTCGCCCCACCCCCCCCTCCCCTCTGTGGTCACTCATTTATCTCGACTCTCTCTTCACCTTGTGTTCCTGTTTCCCCCACAAAGCGACGCCTCCGCCACCCCTCCATCTGTAGTCTGTGTGGTGTGTTTACAAAGTGACAGGGAAGCCTCCATCTCATTGTGTCAGTGTGCTGTGTGGTGCTCTCACATTTCACTGTGCATCAGTACCAAACACGTCAGAACACTGCGGTGACTGTAGGAGGTTCAGGCAGCTTTTGGTAACGTATATATATATATAAATCTCCTGGTGACATCAGATTTGAGGAGTATGCAAGAGTGCGTAAGCATTACATCTGTATCGACTGAATCCTGTGTTTGATTACATGGCTTTGGTAGCAGGGGGCACTTTTGGTTTTAGTCTTTTTGCATGATCCTCAATGAGACATAAAAAAAACCCGAAAGCTTTACCTAAAACTACAATCCCAGCATCCCCCCGTTGTGGTGAAGCAGGATGTTTGGATACGACATTGCATACGGTCTCTCAGACTGATGTCTCACCATGTCTGTATATGTTTTGGGGTTTTGGGAGTAATTTACTGCCGTCTTTCATTGTCTCACCATGAAAGGTTTGTTTTAGTCCCCTGCTTTGAATTATTTCACATAACCGAGGGAAACATCTATCCTGGGGAACAAATTAAATCACGAAAACCTTTCGCTGATATAATAGAAGGAAACTTCAGGAGCACACTAGATGCTGATTGGTCAATCAGTAAAACTATGATTCATGTTTATTCTTTTGGCCAATATACAGTAGGTTCCATATTTTCTTTTCTGCATTTGTTTAAATGTATTTTTTTCATGACCACACATCGGATCATTCCGTTCATTCCTATGAGCATGCAGGAATACATTTGGCTTTCTGGACGTGTGTGTGTGTGTGTGTGTGTGTGTGTTACAGATCTTACAGTGTACCTTTAAAGCATGCGTGGTTGTATTTATTGTATTTTTCTATGATTCTATTCTTTGGAATTGAGGAGTTGACTGCAATATCATCATCTTCTATTTGAAAAGTGTTGTTCTTTCAGTTGGATGTGCCTGGAGGTCGACGGTGAAAAGGCTTCACGGCATAATCTCCGTGCCGTTTCTGTTTCAGACCCGTCTCCAGTTCTCGGGGAGAGCCCGGATGAGGTGTTGCGAAGGCGTCATGGGGACAAAGAGGTGAACTTCCTTTCAGATTTAAGACAAACTTAAAACAAATAAAGAGAGCCGGATTATGAACGAGAAGAGAACCTCTGTGTCATGTGAATGGAAGCGTGGAGGAGAGACTTATCATGTCTGGTTTCCTGGCAGAAAATGTTGGAGGAGCAGCGGCGGCTGAAGCGGGAACAGGAAGAGGCCGACACGGCGTCCCGGCGACACACGGGCATCGTCCCGACCCGCCACCAGTTCATCACCAACGAGCGCTTCGGAGACCTGCTCAACATCACAGATAACACGGAGAAGAGGAAATCAGGCGTGGAGGTACAATGCAGCGCTGCGTCTTATCCTTCTGTAAGCAAGAAGTCAGATGGGAGAGTGAGTGTGCGCGAGAGCCGGGACAAGCAGGACTGTCTGTCTGGTTCAAACATTCGGGGGGGGGCAGTGATGGAAGACTCCACTTCCACAGTGCACACTGTTTGCGGGTGGGACGGGTTGTTTGCCGAGGTGTGTGGCTGTAAACAAAGCGTCCTGGGCCCCTCTTTCCTGTCACTGACAGAATATTGCTGTTCACACGGGGCGCAGAAAGGGAAACAGGTTTACAGCTGGCGACACGTTGCAGGGAAGCCCAGAGAGAATAGTGCCAAAGTACATGGGTATTTCTTGTTTTGGATAAAGTCAAAATGTTAAGGATGATATTGAGTGAAGAAAAATAATAAAATGCGTTTTCTTCTTTTTCTTTTTGACACAGAGAACTCCAGCCATGGCTCGCTTTGACTTCAGAGCCGAAACTCTGAAGTGAGTTATCTATTTGTCTATTACAAGGATGGTTTCATTATGCTGTTAAATTGAGTCCACCTTTTGAAGATTTACACATGAGGCGTTTGTCAGCATTTGTTTTGTCTCATTGGTGGGGTACAACAAGGATATTACAGAATATTATCGTTTGGACAAGTAGAATCACATTGAAGTAGTTTAGTTTAGTAGTTTAGTTGAAGTAGAAGTAGTGATTTTGAACACGGGTTCACCTGTTTTTTACCTCTTGATGCAACTAACTAATCCCTTCGGGGTCTTTCTAGGGAGCTGCCGTTTCAGAAGGGAGACATTGTCTACATAATTCGACAGGTGGATCAGAACTGGTATGAAGGGGAACATCATGGAAGAGTTGGCATTTTCCCTCAAAGTTACGTCGAGGTACGTCAGTTCTCCTTCCAGAAACATTCCATTCTATATTCCATGAAGGTGTTTTGCTTGAACATTCTTCTGCCCAGTGTGATTCAACTTGTATTTTCCTATTCATTCCGATGTGTTTGCTTTTTTCCAGCTCCTTCCCACCACAGAGAAGGCCCAGCCAAAGAAAAGTGCCCCGGTGCAGGTACTGGAATACGGAGAGGCCGTCGCCCGCTTCAACTTCAACGGCGACACGGTGGTGGAGATGTCCTTCAGAAAGGTGCGGAGCGGGACAAACTTGAGGAGGAGGGCTTTGAAATAACTTTACACATTCTGTCCTTTTGTTACTGACGCTTCATCCGCCCCTAAAAGCTGTGACGAAGGCTTTGTGTCTGCAGGGGGAGAGGATCACGCTTATTCGGAGAGTCGATGAAAACTGGTACGAGGGCAAAATCTCCGGCACCAACCGCCAAGGCATCTTCCCCGTCACCTACGTAGAAGTGAACCGGCGGCCCCGCGTCAAAAACGGGGTTGAGTACCTGGACCCCCCGGTCAGCCAGTTGCCACAGCGCAGCACCAACGCCTCCCCTCAGGTAAGGAGGGGGCACTTAGACGCGAGACTCTCTCTTACTACTGCTCACTGAATTCACACCACAGGTCAATGTTCACATTGACACACAACTTTTTCTTTTCTTTTTTATTAATTTTGAATTTTTCTCATTTTTCCTTCCTTTCCTTCTCTCACCCCCTCGTTGCTTTAATACCCCCGCCCCTCCCCCCCTGTTTCTGTTGCTCTTAAAAGCTATATCGTAACCGTCTGACCACCTCCCCGCTGCCCCTCCCGCGCTCCCCCCGTCGCTCCGTCTCCCCCAAAGTCCACGCCATCTCCTCCGAGTGGATCTCCCTGACCGTGGGAGGAGGGAGCCCTCCGACCGCCCCCACCCCTCCCCTGCCGCCGCTGCCCTCCGTGTCCTACCGCTGCGGCGAGTACCTGCCCCCGCCCTACTCTGCCAGCCCAGTGCCCCCCGTCACCGGCAGCCCGTACTTCATCTCCCCCATGGCTTCCCCGTCCGCCTCGCCTCTCCCCCCGCCTTACCCGCCAAGGCCCACCTCAACCACCCCCTTCCTCACGTTCACCCCACCGCAGGGCGGGGACTTCCTGCTCCGCCCCCTCTCCCCACGCCTGTCACGCAGCGTGAGCCCCTGTGGAGGGCCGGTGCTGGAGGGCTGGTTGAGGGGGGAGAAGGAGTTGACAGAGGGGGAAATCGCAGAGGGGGACGGGGGCCACGGAGCCCCGGGAGGCAGGCGAAATAGCCCCGCAGAGGTATCTTCTGCATGGTGTGCGGTGTTGCAACGCGGGCCTTTGGCCCCCGTTTGGTTCCTTTAGACAGACGTGAGATGAAGTGTTCTGAAGCAACATTTGTTTGGCCACACGGATAAATCTGCTGGTTTTGGTTTTGGCTGGTTAATTCCAAACTGGTCCCACCGCTTAGGACTGCAAGTCTGCATGTTGTGTGTGCGCTACTAACACGCGTGTGTTCTACAGTGTCTTGGTGCTCATGTGGTGCGCTTCACATGCAAGAGGAGCTGTTGTGTTTGTGGTTCCAGGATCCGTGTGAGAGCTCCAGTTTCTTCCCCTTCATAAAACTCAGCATGTTGTTGTGGTGGTTCGATGCGGAGGTGTAATAACACGGATGCCGTTGGGAGTTTGGAAGTTTATTTAGGATGGTGACATGTTTATTAGTCCGTATTTACAGGTTTCACATGTTGGCTTGTGTTTCAAAGGGGGAAATGCAACCTGACTGTGGCTGAGGTATGACGGTATTCACAGCAGGTGGCGCATGCCTGCTGTGAGAGCTTTTATCTGTTGTAAATGGCCTCGCTGATTTGACATTTTTGTGTTGCAGTTTGTGAAGAACGAGGCTGACCATCACGGACGGAGCTCCCAGAGCCCCGTGATGCTGTTTAACATCCAAGATAACAACAACGTGAACTCCTTCACGGTAAGGTGGAGTTCTCCTTCACCTCCACTGGAGTTTGTTTAGTGACCTCTTCATCTGTTTGACTTATTAACAAATCACCTGTGAAGATCCATTTGACTCACATCTTCTTTAACTCCCATTCTGTCTTCTATATTTGTGCAACAAACCAAAATAGGAACTTTCCCTTTATTAAAGGAGTAGTATGACATCTATGGATATATATATATATATGTATGTATTTGATTTCTTGCTTAAGAAGTAGAAGATCAATTCCACTGTCATGTTTGCCTCCTCTGTAGAGGCGAGCTTAGCTTAGGGTTAGCTTAGCTTAGCATAGACCCAAAACGGGGAAGGGCGAGCCTGGCTTGGTCTAAAGCTAATATGATTCAACTAGCGGTGCCAGTAGACCTCAGTTATTAACACAGTGTGTTACTGTATGTTCTGTTTAATCTGTTCAAAGACCGTTTGTGAGTCAGGAGCCATATGACTGAATTTGTTGAACCAGGTCGATAAGCTGGAGTAGAGGGGGAGATAAATTATCCTCAGTTCAATAAAACAACATTTAAACTGAAGTAAACTAACCTCCGAAACAAAAAAAGAAAAAGCACTGCAAAAAGAAGTGACATCTCGTAGGAAAGTTGCTCAGTTACAACATTGAGCAGAAACACTACGAACGCCCTTCGTCTCTCCAAGAAAAAACATAACACAGAACTACATTAAACTGCAGATTGTTTCACTGTTAGTATCTATGCTAAGCTAAGCTAGCCTGCTGCTGGCTTCAGCTTCACATTGAATGGACAGATATGTGAGTGGGATCCATCTTCTCGTCTAATCCTCAGCAAGAAAACAAATAAGGGAACACACAAGTACATTCACCCATAACACCAAGCTCCTTATTTGTACCAGTGGGCTTCCCTTAAATACTGCATGATCATCCTGTACAGTGTCCTGTTAGAAAGTGAACTAATACCTCATGTTTCCTGTCTACATGCTCTCACTCTGGTGCCTCGCCCTTTCATGCCTCTCCTCCTGGTCGCCACCAACGACTCCTCTGCTTTCTCACCTGGCTCTTAATGGATCACTTCCTTTCCCGCCTTGCTACTTACCGGACCGACCTTCCTGTCTCGCCCTTCCCTCACCACCCGACCCCCTCCCCCTCTAACTCCTCACCTCTTCACCTCGGCCTCTTCCGGGACTCTCGGTGGGGCCGCTGTTCTCTCTTTCTCTGACGACTTCACCCACTCCTCCTCCTCCTCCTCCTCCTCCTAGGAGGCAGTGTGTAATGAGATCTTGAATATAGCTGAGACCTCGGTGAGGTACTGCAGCACCCTGTCCCACCTCCCTCGTGACTCTGCCCATAGAATGCACCCCCAGCCCAGTAAACACTCTCTCATCATTTCCCAGCAACCCCAGTCCCACAGCAGCAGCCCGGAGCCGAACCGTCTCAACTGTGGAATGTGAGTAAGATCCCTTTCGGTTTCTCCTTCACACCATGTTTGTTTTTGTTTTTTCTGGGGGAGGGTTTTATTATTTCATTAGCGGTTCAGAATGTTGTGTCTCGTGAACCAGTCTATTTCTCTCTCCAGTTTCCAGGCGCTTTACAGTTACGCGCCGCAGAACGAAGACGAGCTGGAGCTGCAGGAGGGCGATCTCGTCAGCGTCATGGAGAAGTGCGATGACGGCTGGTTTGTCGGTATGTGCCTGCTGGCCCCCCGGGGATGATTCCTCTGGGATGCAGTCACACTCCCTGTGTCCCATTAATCCTCCCAGGGTCGCTGCGGAGTGACAGCAGAGGACTGTACGCCCGCAATGTGCAGCTCAGGGCAGAAGTAGTCTCATTTTCACATCCCTCCAGTTTCTAAAGCATGATAGTGGAGGATTGAGTGTAACGTGCACACGACTTGCACTTCCCTTTAGCTCAAAGGTGGTGTTTTTTTGCATTATAGTCAAGGTGGTTTTAGCGTTTAAGCTTTTTACTTTCATTGTTACCTGATCCTGTTTTCTGTCTTTTGTCAACAGGAACCTCAAAGAGGACAAAACTGTTCGGGACGTTTCCTGGGAATTACGTGAAGGAGGCAAAACTGTAACGATGTCTAATCTGGCTGTAACACATGGTCGCCTGTCAAGCTTGGGAAGTCACTACTATCTCGCATGGCTGTTGGGTAGCGTAGTCATTTTGTCTGGGAACGTGTTCGGTTGGTCCTGAGGTATGTCAAACTGCACGAGGGAGAAGAGTACGGAGACCGCTCACTGGCCGAACCTCAGCACGGCGAACACCGTGACAACGCTTCACACACTCTTCTTGACAGAATCCCGTCTGTCTCCACGTGTGGAATTTCTCCCTGACAACCTCACTCAAAGTAGCGTCTATTGTGCAGATGATAGCTTCCATCCTGTCCATGTCATCTAGAGTACATACGTGTTTACGTAGCACCTTAGTGCGGAGGCCGGCAGCAGAGCGGCGTGCGGGTTGAAGAGTGGATCTTTTTTTACCTGAACGAGATGTGTGGTGTTCGGCGCGAGCTACCTTGCAGGACCAGAGGGGTTCATCATGATTAGCGAAGTAGGAGGCCGACCAAGAGAAAACCTTCAGTGTTAGCAGACGTTTAATTGAATGTGGCCGTCCGTTCCTTCCGCTTAGGTTGTGTATGCGCACATCCTCTATTTAGCTGTATTTTTGTGCCTCGTTCAGTAGCTCGCGCTAGACGCCGTGCAGATCTCACATAACAAGATAATGATAATAGATTAATCACCAAAAAAAGGATATTTCATGTTTAAAGCGAAGCCAACCCGTCTCAGAATATAATCATTTTAATAGCATATTGAGATTTTAACCTTGACCCTGTTGACAAGATTGTATGTTTTTCCGCCGTGTAAATGTGTACAGAAAACTTTTAAGAGGCCTTTCAAATGTGGCTCCATATTTTCATATGTAATGTAGACAATTTGGGTTATACGCTTCGTGAAATGACAGAAGTGAGCACAACGTGCACAGTGTTTGACAGATCAAATCGGAGCGCGAAACACGACCGGCCATCGCCTCAACATTTCGCCGCCTTCAGCTTAAAGCATTAGTAGCGATGACAGTCGGCTCTTTGAGCCTTAATCGCTCCCTACGGAAGATCGCTTTGAATTCCTTTGCCTATCAAAGCGATCCGAGCCCTCGCACCGAGCTGCGTCAGATCCTGTAACAGACGCCACGTGTCAGAGACGATCGCTGTTGTTTGTTCTGTGCATCTTCATCAGATTCCTCATTGTCATCAACCGCCGGTCTGTGCTCATGAATCCTTTGCAGGTCTTAGCACTGAGCAGCTCTCGCTGCGTGTTACGACCTGCTCCGACCGGCCGTGTGCAGGGAAATCGCTGCGGAGGTATTTGATTTGGTTTTGTTTATTCCAGGTGCACTAGTGTGACTATCTGCCGGATCCTTTGCCCCAATCCACACATTTCTAATCAAATGAGTACACAGAATCGGGAACATGACCTGAAGTATTAAAAGGAAGAACAGTGGCTCGGTGATGATAAACATTTGGAACACGGTTTGAAGCTGTAAGTGGCTGCCACAGAAGTAATGTATGAAGTTTATTAACATTTGCACTCATACAACAAAAGTCAGTAGCAATCAGTGTTTCGTCCTTTTTCTGACTTTCGCTTGTTGAGACAAAATCAGGAGTAACTTTCTCACCGCCGTCATTTTTGCCAACAAATCTGATACGGAATGTTTTCTCAAGATAGCACGGCAAACTATGGGTTTGCCTGTGAAGCACTGATATAATATTCAGGTATTTTGTTACACCACAAAAGCAGGTTTTCCCCTCCACTGCCGCTCAGATAGTGTTTCGCTCCGCCTGGCATGTCCTGATTGGGAGTCAAAGTGTTTCCCTGACAGAACAAAAGCACACGCACACCACACGATGGACAAATAAACACAATCCACACGACTCATCCCTGATTGTTCCTGTGATATTGTTCGTACGCCACAGGATCCATGAATGTATGAATATATGAATGTGATGCAATGCACACGAAACGTGTCAGTGTTTTCACCTCGAATGAACATGCAGACTACAGCGAGCCACAAGAAGGATTGTAAATATGTAAAATAAGAAATGGACTGCGAGCAGTGGGACGTCCGTCACTCGCAGCGCTTTATTTACCTGAAGGATTTTTGTGGCAAAGCACAGAGTGGAGCGTTACTGAGCACGGGAAGTTTAAAGCATGTGAACATTACGCTGCCATTTGTGACGATCATAACGCATTATGTTAGATGCAAAAATTGTGCCTCATTTTCATTTAGGTGTCTTTTATTTTTTGGGGGGGCTGTGATCATTATTATGTACCCATGACATATTTAATGTAACCATGGTTTTACCATTAGTCCTAATCTCATTATGATTAACAATCATGAGACACACAACCTGCAACATGTTTGTTTGTTTGCTTCAATTTGCAGTGCTGTTACATTGATAATATTAAAATAAAGATACTATACACTGCTGTGACTTCGGTATTATGCAATATTTAATAAACCGTTTAAACCATTTGGTGTGTTACCCGATTCTGTTTCTAGCAACGGTCTGAATGGCAGCAGAGGTGGAGCCGAGTTGGCGTGAATGTTGGTGTTTTATGAGCTAATAGCTACATAAACTTTCTTAAGGGCTCATTCTCACCATGAGCTCATGCAGATGTGCGTGAGCTACAGGGGCTTCTGAACTGTGAATGAGGATCTTTTTTTTCAAGTGTTAAAGAGGATAACTTAGGTTTACATAAATATTTGGGTGAAATCTCATCGAGGTGAAGATGTTGACAGATTTGTTTGTACAGCCGACTTGAACTAAAACTTCAGGACTTTGAGGCCCACGTGGACTTCAGGGCCTGCTGAGGATGCATGAAGGCCCCCATAGAGGACTTGTTTCGTGGGGTCAGTCTACCAGGAGCGTTTCCCTCTCCGCTTCCAGCACAGATCATCTGGCTGGAATTCAAGTTTTGGGAGCGGCACATTCCACATCCTGGGATTTAGCTCTACCATAAATGGTAAACTCGCACACAACACGGTGACGTACCGGCAGGCCGACATCCCTCAAACACACCCTGAGCAGGACATGAGGAGGGACCACTCTGCTCGGCTTCCAGCGCAGAGTCAGAACGCTGATCAGAGGTCGTCTATTAAGAGCATCGACGAGCCACCGTCATTGTTGCTATTCAGATGGAATATTGAAATAATCTAAGAGATTATTAGAGACAAGTGTCCTTTACAGAGACAACTGGGTAAAGGGGAGGTGTCTCGTGGTATTTATTCATCAGGACAATACAAGCATAAAGTTGCACGTTATTGTTCTAGTTATTTTTCTTCAGTAAGTCTCAAGAAAAGACTGAAATCAAAAATGCATTAGAGTCCCTCACTTTGTCACACCTCTCCTGCCTGTGGCTCCAATTCCACACGCTCTGATAATGTTAAGTTACTTTGAGGAACTTTGAACAAGTTATGAAACAGTCTGAATATAATACTGATCTTGCTGTATCATCTCCATTACAACCAGAGCAGATGTGTCTGTGCAGACTGTTGGATTCTGCTAATGTAAAAGGAGAGCTTTTCTAAAGAGATTCTGGTGCTTGGAAACACAGTGACAGTTGAAATCAACTGAAGTTTAAAGGATTTTAGCTTTAAAATGCAAATGTATTGGGCTCTATTTTCAGATGTTGTCCCGTGAATGAATATAAAATGCATTGTAAGCTGTAGCTGGTACACCTCAGTAAGTTCAATCAGTTGCTGTGCAAATGTTATGGTTGTGGTTTTGGTCCCATCGTTCCCAGTTAGGATGATCAGAAAATAATACCGAGTGATACGTTTTTCCCGATATACGATCTTTGGGTCTCTCATTTATCAGTGAGGAAACTTCTTAATCCGTTGGCCGGAGTGTGACTTGAGGGCCCACCCTCTCCTCTGCTGCTGCCCGTCGATCCCGGCGCGCGTCACACGCAGCAGGAAGTGACCCGGTGGTCGGACGCAGAGCCTCAGACACGGTACCAGTCCGCTGCTTCAGAGACGACGCCGCCATGCCTCTCCGGGTTGTAATGCCGGGTCCCGGGCCCTGGGGCTTCAGGCTGGTCGGGGGAAAGGACTTCGAGCAGCCGCTGACTATTTCCCGGGTAAGATGCCCCGCGCGCGCGCGCGGCCGCACCTGGTGCCCGCGAGGCGTTCCGCTCCCCGCAGGTTCACGTTAGTCAACGCGACGTTAACTTTACGTTAGTTCAGCGTTACCCGAGCGGGCTTCGCTACAGTGTTCGTGTTTGTAACGTTACTTTCAGCCACCGACAAGAATTGTATGTTTTTTTTTTTTTTTAGTGCACTTTCATGCAGCTAACGCGACATTTTGCCACATAACTTTATAACGTTGTCAATTTGAAGCTCGACGCTGCGCTTTATTTGGTGAAGTTTTACATATTGTCCTACTGGAAGTATTTCCTCATGTTGGCAGACTTAATTATTTACCTCTGCTGCAATATTTAATCTCGTATAGTCCCAACTTTAACTTAAAAACATATTTGGGGGACTTTTTTTACATTTATTTTGAAATATCCACGTGTCCCTGGCAGCTCTTGCAGCACCTTCTGTTACTTCCCGGTGTGGCCAAACGTCACAGAACTGCAATGCATCACTAAAGTGCTTTCGGTACCACTGAGTGGCGGCGGCTCAGTAAATGTTGTTCCAGTGGAACAGTGATTCTGCACCGATTCTCTGTCTCCCATTGAGCCGTTTCCCTCCCGAGTGAGCCTGACCTCTGCCCCTGTTTACTGTAAATACTGACCTGTGTTGAGGTCCATGAAGGTCAGCGCTAAACAACACAGCAGGAGCGTTCAGCCCCTCTTAGACATGTTATCTGTCAGCCGATGGTGTGTTTCCCGTGTAGCTCTGATTCCAGTTACTTTCTGTGTGCTCGTTTTAAAACTACTTTTAAGTGACTTTCCTGTCTCCTGTGCAGGTGACCCCGGCGAGTAAAGCCGCTCAGGCCAACCTGTGCATCGGCGACATGATCCTGGCCATCGGCGGCGAGCCGACGGAGGGCATGACTCACTTGGAGGCGCAGAACAAGATCAAGGGGTGCATAGAGGAGATGGTGCTCTCTGTAGACAGGTAGGAAGTAGCGCACGCCTACAGGTACTCTGACCCGCATAGCCGGCAGCCCGGAGAAGGCTGAGTAATGCGAGACCGCGGAAATCCGTGTTTTTGGGGGGGGGGGGTGACGTGTTTATTCATGTCTTTAAAGGACATGACTTTCTTTTGTTGTGCTGACATCCTAAGTTAAAAAAAAATGCTAAGCTAAAAAAGCTATGCTAAGCTTTGTTTTAGTTCTATTTACTTTACTCAACTTGTGTGGCATTATTCTGTGATTTCAGCATTGTTAATCAATAATATTCACAAAGGCTTCTGGTCCTCCCTCTGCTCTGCAGGTCAGAAAGTAAAATGTGGTCCCCGCTTTCGTCCGAGGAAGGGAGGACACATCCGTACAAGATGAATCTGGCATCCGAGCCAAAGGTGCGTGCGTGTGTGTGTGTGTGTGTTCTTATCTCTCTTTTAACAATGACCTCCCCTCTCTTATTTAGCCGTGAGTGTGGACTCCTTCCAGGTAGCTGCACGTTCTGCACCCATAAAGCTTTGTGGGTTGGGTTTTTACATTTCTTTATTCATTCTTCCCGCTGCCAACGATGAAGTCATTGTTTACTACCCAACAGGAGGTTTCCTAGGAGACGGTAGTTTATCAGCCAAGTTCTGACGCAAGCTTCAGTTCCTTCCTGCTGACCGCGGCCAAAGTGTAGGAAACGGTGTCCCGGGCGCTGTGTGTGCGCGCTTCAGAGTGTCGTGCATTTTTCTCACACACACACACACACACACACACACACACACACACACATATATATGTCACGCTTTCCAACAGCTCTTCTGGATTTTCACTTTAACGTGTGGTCACTGTTTTATTACTTTAAGCCTTTGGCCGTGTACTTTGTAGGCCTTTTCCGTGCGAGTATTGCTACAGTGTTTATTTGCTCCCAGAGATGTGCAGGGTATTTCTGGGATTTAATTGTCGTACGCTTGAAGCATGAGCTATTTGCGTGCTCCCACTGATGCATGAGCTGGATTCGGTTGTATTTATGTGCCCACGTCTGTGGCATGCCAGGGCCATGATGTGCTGCAATTAAGTCCGAATCCACAGTCGTGCGTTATGCTGCTAATTTGTGTGTGGCTTTGACTCAAAGTAGAAGCAATTAGAGAAGCAAATGAGACGTTTTCACTTGAACAATATTTTCCTCTTTATTCAATTAATGTTGATCACCAAAAGTTGGGTGTTTTCAGATAATGAGTGAGATTATAAACTGTTCTCACCAGCAGTTTTTAACATGTGCAAGTGCATACTTTAAAAAAAAAATTTCAAACTCCAGTTCATCTGAAAGCGTCGTGACCACCATTGCGCCGAGGTTTCACAACACGTGTTGCATGTTTCAGACGGCGTCAAGTTATTTCACAAATCTCTTCCTTTCACTGCCTCCACGCCTGGCCACTCGCTAAAAGCCTTCCGGGTGCGATCTCTCTGCAGGAGGTGAGGCACATCGGCTCCACCCACAACCGCAGCGCGCTGCCGTTCGCCGGCTTCGGCTCCAAGGTGGTGACCAACCAGTACAACAGCCCCTCCGCGCTGTACTCCTCAGAGAACATCAAGGACTTCAACTCGGCCGTGGACGAAGTCCAGACCCTCGCTGCTGCCAACGAGCCCCACAGCAAGTAAAGTGACCCCGGATCCCGGGGGGGGGGGGGGGGCAGTTAATGTAGCGACAGAGACTAAAGCATTGAAATGCTTTTGAAATGCACGTATATCTATTGTATGTTTTGGTATCAACAGCTAAACGGTGCTTTCCCAGCTGTCTGGTCACATACGAGTGTGTGTGTGTGTGTGTGGATGAAGTGCGGTTCCTTGGCTGGGAATGTGTTCACATAACATCACCTTTACGTCAGAGAGCAGGTCAAGGTCTAACCACATGCTTTTAGCAACACGTTTATCTACCATGACACACCCATTTATTTTTAACTTGAAGCCACCTAGCTGTACCTACTGCTCGACATTAAGGACGCAGCTGTGTCAACGCCTAAAGGAGTAAAGTCTCCCTCTGTTTGATGGCCTTGTTGTGGAGCGTCGTGGGAAGCCCGTCCCTTTGCTCTGATTGGCCAGTTTAACATCTTTTTTCTTATCTGTTTGATAAGTTTAAACAAAGAGTTCCAATGTTTAATCTTAAAAGAATCGATGACTCTTTAAAAAAAAACGGTGCCAAAGTTCTTTGGATCAGTTTGCTCAGCAGGCAGCAAGATGCAAGTAGGCCTTGTCCCCAAATGCTGAATGATTCATGTTACAAGTACCAGTAGTGTGGACGTGATGAGGTGTTTATAAAGGTGGTGCATTGTATCACGTACAACTAGGAATACGCGTGACAAATCACATTAAACTCTAATCACATTAAACTCTTATCACAGAATTAAGAAACGAATAACGGCGAGAAAAGGTGTTTTTTGAGTGTTTCCTGGGAATGTGACATATTGTGACGAACCCACTTCCTTCGTAGAGCTCCGTCAGATCTTCCTCAGACGGGCAAGCGGCCGCCCGTCGCAGCCGACTCCGAGGTTTACAAGATGCTGCAGGAGAACCAGGAGTCCGTGGAGCCGCCGCGGCAGTCCGCTTCATTCAAAGTGCTGCAGGAGATCCTGGAGACGGGTACGGGGGTCCCGTTAGTCGCTCACAGCTCCCTCCGTTACAATGTGCCGCTTCAGGTCAGAGTAGAGGTGTCTGAAATGTGAAGTATGCTGAGATGTGGCTCTGTGCTCGTAGGTGACCCCGATAAGCCGTCAGGGTTCAGGAGTGTGAAACCGCCCGCCACAAAGATTGGATCATCGGTGGGGAACACGGAGAAGTTGCCCTCCTGTGACAAATGTGGTTCGGGGATCGTGTAAGTATTGTTTCCTGGGTCACATGTGTCATTTCGAGTCTGACAGTTCTGCTTCGTCAGAACAAAGTTTCCTGCCCTGATTCACTGATCACCCTCCACATCGGGGCCGAATGGTGCACCGCTAAGTGCTAAGTGCCAGAGAGTGTTTGTCGGAGTTTGTCTCCACCTTGTGGCTGACTTTAGTAAAGACCGAGGGCGACGCCTCTTTGCTGCTGCCACAAACTAACTACAGCGGTATATTTCCCCAAAATGTGTTTGCGTCTATGCATTTTTCACTTGGTTTGAACTGACTGCACTGTTATTGGTTTCATATCCCCAGAAAGCTTTGTGGTTCGTTGTGACCAATGTTTTTCAGCTAATTTCATGTCTATGTTTAGATCCACTTACTGACCGAGCGTCATTATGAGAGTAACTGAAAGAAATGCAATGAAATGCCTTTTTCTTTTACGATAAGATGTCCAGTAAGCGGGTAAAGGTGTGTAGTGCTGTTGGACACGTAGTGAGCCTTCAGTACCTCACGTACCATCAAAGAAACAATCCCCGTCATTTTCAATCCGCTCGCCATCCCGTGTCTGGATAAATGAAACCTGGTCTGTGTCTTTTCCTCTTCAGGGGGATGGTGGTGAAGCTGAGGGACAAGTTCCGTCACCCCGAGTGCTACACCTGTACGGACTGCAACGTCAACCTGAAACAGAAGGGACATTTCTTTGTGGAGGAGCAGATATATTGCGAGAAGCACGCACGCGAGCGAGTGACTCCGCCGGAGGGCTACGACGTGGTCACCGTCTACCCCAAGTAGAGCGCTCGCTGAGCGCCGCCTCTGACTGCACGCCGTTATAGGACGCCGTGACATAATCCAGGACATGCCGACGTCCAGGGCTCGCTAATCCTGAGACCCTTAAGTGGTCTTCTCTCGCATTCTGCTTCAGCACGGTCATTGGTAGACAGAACTTACAACTACAGCTTTGAAAATGTTAATTTGCACGGTGACTTTGGCATCTACAAAAGGAAAGTTGATTTGATACTATGAAATTATGGCATTCATTTAATCTCTCCCCAAATTTTTGTATTTTCTTCATCATTTTCCATTTGTCAGCCGATGTGAATATTTGTCTTTGCATGGTCAGTACGTTCTCTTGACTTGTGAAAACAAAGAAAAGCCACACCTTTTCACCCTGTGATACATGTTTTATTCGTTAAATAGACTTACTTTATGCAGCAAAAAAAAAACGTTTCAATATCATTTACCAAAATAAATATTTTTAGCTTGGTTTTGTCGTCCTCCATGATTGTGCTCCTCTTGGACTGATTGAACATCCTTTGTCAAAAAAGCAAGTGCAACGTGGTCATGAAATGTCCTTTTAAACTCTTCTCATCTCAGTCATTTTATTCACATTTCATTCTAAGTGCTCTTAAAAACTGCCATGTACGCTGAAGGCAGAAAACACTGGTCGATCCGGAAGCGCACCATTGCTTTAGGTCGGACCTCACATAAGTGCAGCTGACCGACTCATAACTCCTCCTAAAAAGTTAAAAGCACCACGTGTTTTTCGGGTCCTCTTCCCCGCGGGCCGACTTGAGATAAAAGGTAACTGGGATGACACCGGACGGCTCTCTCGAAAACATCTTACTCATCTGACGCGCCAGCGTGTAACAGCCCGTCGGGTCACAGGCGGCGGATGGAGCGCGCGTGCACCCGGCGGGTGAGTCCGAGTCCCGCCCGGCAGCGGGGCCCCTGCTCGAGCTGCTCCGGTCGGATCCCTCCGGCCGCAGGTACTCCGGCGCGTGCTGCTCGGCCATGCGCAGCGTCTCGCTCAGCGCCCAGATGTAGTTGTGGGCGAAGCGCAGCGTCTCGATCTTTGTCATCTTGGCGTCCTGCGGCAGCGCCGGCAGCACCGTCCGCAGCGCCTCCAGGGCGGAGTTCAGGTTGTGCATCCTCGAGCGCTCACGGTCGTTGGCCTTCATTCTGCGCCTGCCCCGCTGCCGGGACTGCTCGCGCCTGCTCTTGGGTTCGAGGTCCGTCATCGAGGAGGTGTCCAGCGGCTTTCGTGGCACGTGTTCAGCGGCGTCGCCGGCCTCGTTCGCGCGGCTTCGACCGACAGGAGCGCACCCGCAGAGCGCCGCCGCATCGCCGGATGCGCGCAGGTGACTCGGAGCGCACGGTGCTTTGGGAGACATCCTGTACGATGGACAACAACATTGGAATCAAAAATCCGAAATTTAGCCACAAACATATAAAATAGCATTTAGCTGAACACTCGAGACACAGTGAACCATTTTTTTTATATGGTTTTGAAAGCCTTTTAGACTTTTTAACTTTCTTTTTTTTTGATGCGCCTCATATTATGAAGGCTTTTCATTTCACTCTTAAACCAATGCCTGTGTTTTTTTTAAATCTCAAAGTTGTTTAATTCTTAACAAGCAACTGGACTTCAAGAAATATCTTTAAAAGTCCAAATATTTCCAAATGGAAATGATTTTCTCTTACCTGACAGGTGATGCTTGGATACGGAGACAGCCAGTCGTCCTTGTTAATCCTCTCTTGGAGCTGGAGGCAGCAGACGCTGTATGTGCAGGTGACAGTGAGGGATGGATGCGCATCCCTGCTATTTTATATGGCCTTTATCTTATCTTTTTGCCCGGTGGACGCCTGAATCAACAGCGCCTGTCAAAGGGCCAATCAGCTTCAAGGCGGCGCGTCCTTCACCCTCTCCCCCTCTCGGCGGTCTTCATACTATATTTCTTTGTGTAATCTTTGTCGTTCGTGTGGTGCATTTTGCCATATGTATGTAAACCGGATGAAAGTAGCCAAATTATATCTTAAGAAGAAAACTACGTTTTCTTGTTTTCCCCCCAAAGTCTGCCTTTCCAAATCAGCTGAGCAATTGGGATCAGTGCAGGTCTTCAGATGCTTCTTCGAGAATCTGAAAGTCAAATGTTTACCGTTTCTTATATAATATTCCCACTTAGCAATAAGTGCTGAACGTCCGGGTAGAATTACACTGACACGGGTAAAGAAGTTCATGAATGTTGTTTTAAACTCTTCATCCACGTTCAAACTGGAAATGACTTGAAACACGAATTCATCTCGAACCTCTCCGTGCGCGTCACAATAGACACGTTGCAGTAGCAACGTCTCCGTGTTAGTAAAGAGACGCCAGGAAGGTAGAACCAACTAGACTGGCTCTCCAATCTTGCGCACAAAGGCTAAAAACAAAAATATTTTACACATCACTGTATTTCTCTCCAGAACGAATTATTTAACTACGACGTGAACGTTTGCATTTGTAAGTGTTAACACACCCAAATCACTAAGGATACTTCCGACATTTTACGCACTCTAAATATTGGCAATTATCTGAAATAATAACTTATTGTAAAATGTACGTCATAATAACACAGCAGCAAGTGACAGTGTGTGTAACACACTGTAGGTAAAACGGAGGTAAAAACAACAGGAGCTCCACAGTTTATTCCAAATAAAATAGTTAGTAGTAAATATACGGTTGCGTATTTGTGGTTGTGCGCACATCACATGACCAGAGGTCCAAGAGCTTTAAGCGGCTCGTAAGTTGGTCCTTGCTTGAAAATATATTTTAAGGAGTCACTTATCTCCGTGTTTGATCAGAGAATATTATCAAAATTGAAAGAACTGACACATTAATGGAATATATATTTGGAGAGAATCAAATATTTAGAGCGCAAAGCTCAGTTGGACATGGACAATTACGCATGGGACCACCTAACGTGGAGGACTCGAGAGGGAGAAATCTTTTGTGTGAACTGATAGGACAAAGGGTCCTGTCTTGTGTAACAACAATAAAAGCCTAATTTCTTCCGTAGTATGAGCCTACGTGTGTGCGCTATGACATCTCCAAAAACATCTCCATTATCGCCACAGCTCGGTGGCGCATTAGATTAACTCTACTTTTGGAGAATTAAAGAAAAGTAAAACATGTCAAAAGCACGCAGACACGTTTCAGCCCTGGTGGGGGAGGAGGAGAGCAGAGAGGGGGAGTGTGGCAGAGCTCAACCAGGATTTACAATTGCTAACAAAGGGATAAAAAAAGCTCTCCTTAACTTTCTGTCTAAATATGTATTTTGGACACAATCTGATAACCATATGCTTTCAATAAACTGGACAAATACACCGAGGTGATATGAGATGGTGCCTTGCTGTTATAAAAGGCACGAAAGTCTAAAGTAAACTGAATAATACCACTTTACAAATATCCATTGATGCCAAATCCATTTTCGGATACCATGGACAGGTGTGGGGTTTGAAGTTGTCAGTCTCTCTTTTTATCAGTGTGCCGTATAGTGTCCTGCTTGTTATGCAAAGTGAAGGCAAACATAGGCGCCCAGTTGCTGTGGAAATAGCAGATATCGGAGTAGACTTGGTACGAAAACTGATTTAACAATATTTAACAATAAACTGAGCAAGCTCCGGAGCAGGTGATACCTGCCCGATGCTCCTGATTAATAGTTCCTCAACTGCTTCACTTTACAGTCTCTTTTCATTATTTATTAAACGAAATCTATTTATTATTATTTTAGCAAACAGAGGTACCAGGTGGGGCTTTATTTTCGTCTTCAGCTTTTTGTTTGAAGGACGTTTTGAGGGGGGCAATCAAAGTCCAACAACTCGCTGACCAGATTGTTGTCATCGCGAACCAGCAGCGAAGCCTTTCAATGAGCCCCCCCTTCGTCTTCTTTTTTCCTGGCAAAGAGCTGCCGGGTGGGAAAAAAGAAGAAGGAAACTTCTTCAAGATAGAAAAAACATCTTAAAAACATTTAATTGCAACCCGGATGCCATATGTACACCTCTTGTGAACCCCCTCAACAATGTGACTGCCTTTTAGAAAGTATGGAGTGCGTCTTTGGAGACGTGTGCGCTTTTGGAGAGGTGCGCGCATCGTGACCAGAATGACCCCGAACGCACTTTACACAAGAAGTAATTCACTTTTAATGTGCTTTGGAGTTCCCTTTCACGGGAAAAGCATTGTACCTCTTACCTCAGCTTTAGAAGACAGTGTACACCAATTACAGCGGAATAGCTGTCCTATGGACACAGTTTGTCTTTTAGAAAAGACGTGAAGCAGGCTGCGGCAGCAAGTCGCCCTCCTTTCACCTCTTAAACTATGCAGAAGGTTTTTTCTTTCTTCTGATAGCTTGCTGTTGTTTTCTAGCGCGTCTTCGTGGACAAAAAGAACAAAGATGCATTTTCTGCAAATGGATGAAATCCCCACAATACATGTTACCTTAAAATTCATTTTGTTTCTATGAACAATAGTCAATTTAGTATTTGATTAAGATTATATTTTTTTCTTAAGTAATTTATTGCTGTTTATAATACCGAGATCTTAATTCAGCGGATTTTAATTTCAAATTTTGGAATATTTCTTTATCACAACATAAATATTGATTGATTGAAACGATTGAATTTCTCAAGCAGCTGCTCTCAAGGTTGATACAACAATTGTACCCGTAATACCAGTTATTATAATCTGATTTTATGTATATATCTTGAGAAAATTATAACATACCTCAAAATAAAGTATTTCATTTGTTACTTTTTGGTACATTTTTGGTCCAAGATGGAACCCGGCCATCTCAAACCTTAAGGGACAATAATCATCATCATCAGCACCACAGGAGCGTAATAACTTGGAATCAAACATGTTGGTCCATGAGTTTTACATCAAGAATCATTGTTGGAGTAATACACGAATACCTTTTTTATGCTCTATATGCTTTCACTTCATCAGTCTATCTCATGCGTTAAAATACAAATAATAAGCAGTTGCCTCTAAATGACGGAACGTATCTGAACTAGTGGAGAGGTTTGTTTGTGCTGCATCGTGTGTCCTCGTGTTATAGCTCTTGGGTGTTGTTGCAGTGGCAGAACTCGGCAGCCTGGAGGCTGTTTTCACTCCTAAAGAGAAAAAAACGCTTCGTGTCATTATAAAAGAGAAGACCAAACGATGCCTTCACGTAATGTCGTAAGCATGGAAACTACACGTAGAATAAAGGGGAACGGCCCAACATAGTTGTACACATTGGTATTCCACATTTAGTAAGTTTTGAAAATGCAGAGCTTCGAAAATACATGGCTGTCGGTTCATCTCTTTGAAACACGGCTTGATTGAATGAATACATGTTATGTTAACGTCCATCACCGCACTGCAAGTGAATATTCTGGTTCCAGTAATGTTAATTTGAGGCTAATAAATAACTGTAGAATGAACACAGTTAACCAGAGTGGTCCAGTATTATAAACTATAGACAAAGTGTTATTTTAAGGGTTGAGCTAAATTATCTGCTTTCTAACCTACGACCGGTTGGATAATGTGAAGGGAACAAACATGGTGACAAAGATGGAAATAGGTGCCTTTTTGTAAGCTCGTGAGAAGTTGATGTAACCCAACCGTTACAATAAAATTAAATAATACCATGTACAAAAAATGGAAATAAAAGGGTAACGAATGATTCCCTCCCCGTTGGAATTATTCTTTACCCTACATATGTATTAAATGCACCGACATGACTGAGACGTGATGCAGTTGGAGTTTACGGGGAGCATTTGAACGCAGCTGCTCTTCGCTGTCACAGCCCGCTGTGGGAGTCAAATCGTGCGACGCGGCTGCGTCCTCGCAAGTAGTAGATCTACAAATGCACGCGCACGCTGAACACGTGATCGGACCCGTCCGCAGCGCAGTCACTTCTACGGCCGCTGGACCGCGCGCAGCCTCTCGGGCCGCGGTTACTTCCTGAACCAGGGTTAGCTTCGCTGCTGTCTCTGCTGGTAGCATGTAGATGAGAGCCGAGGACTCGAAGCAGGCTACCGGAGGGGACTTTCCTAAGTGGCGGACACAAAAAGAGGACTCTCGGTGACGACATGGATGTGCGGGTAGGGGTCGCTTCACTTTTTATTTGTTATTTATTTCCAAATGGCATACAGTGTGATCCTCGGACGGCGGCAGTGCAGCTACTCAGACGAGGAGGAGGAGGAGGAGAAGAAGGAGAAGGAGAAGACTTGTTTATCTCTGTGAAGTGAGCGAACGCTCCCAATGAGCCGACTTGTTTTGCTCACCGAGATGTCCCAAGTCCACAGGCTGCGTGTGAGACAGTGGCCCCTCGAGCCAAAGCCTTTCGCTACAGATTTATGGCTGTTTGTGAAGAGTCCTTTCGCCGATATTGATTCTCTTCACACAAGTTGACCCCCGGTGTTTTCCGACTCTTATACAAGACCCTGAAGTACAATGCAACCAAATGACGTCACGTCAGTGCCTCTTTTAAGCTGGACCATTACTTTTGTTTAGTTGAAGATCACATGTCTTTTTAAGATTTACAGCTCTTCTTCCTCATGTCAGAAGCAGAAGTGACTGTTTAACAATAGGAATCCTGTTGAAGAAGCATCTGCAGGACGCTTAAACAAAGCATCACTGCAGAGACCTGTAAACATGTGTGCGGTTTTCCTTAAAGCAGCACAATGCAGTCCTGTTGTGAGCAGCCATGAGGCACAGAGGACTCCTCGCTGGGGACATCTGGTGTCCCACAAAGCTGCTGTTAGTGCAAACTGAACCACCTGTCACTGACTCACACCTGATCAGATCAAGCAACGGAAAGAAGTCCCCTAAAAAGCTTTGGTCCTTGTGTTTTTCTTCCTAAAGTGTCCAATGTCACGTTCAGCTCTGCATCCAGTTAAAGGAAAATACCACCGCTGTAATTACCCCCCCAGCGATTTCTGGATGTGTGTTTGACTAAAAGCCGTTGTGATGTTTCCCCCTTGATGCATCCAGGAGCAGTCACCTCACACCCAGTACATTTCCATGAGAACATGACCTCCCCACCGAGACAACAAAAGCTCTCCTTACAGAATGGCTTAATGCTGCGCCAGGGCCAGCAAAGGAATGGGCGTCCTCCGCTCAACAATGAGTCCGACGGCACTTGTGCAACGGGGTCTTTGTGTGACCCGAGTCGATTTCCCTGAGGCCTAGAATGAAATTGAATGGTCTGGAAAAGTGTGGGTGGACCTGAGAGCGAAGCACGGGCCCGGCCCGTGTTGGATAACAGCGAGAGGCCTGCGTGTTCACAGCGGGAGGGACCCGCCTTTCAGCGCTGATGTTAGATAACGCTGTCTTTTATCTTGTCTTTACGGCGGATGCGTGATCGCCAGCACACGCAGCAGCCCACTCAGGCATGATCCTGATCATGACACCCCCTCCCCCCCAAGTACTCCCTGTCTGGTTCCACGCAGCCGATCTGCCCTAACCTGTATGAGTGGATTTCATCCCAACAAGCAGGTGTGACCGCTGTGGCTCGGGGTTTGGTGGGCGGATCCCCGACTCGCTGACAGCCCTCCATTCAAGGTCCGCTCACTTAAAAAAGTGCCCCGTTAAACTCCCCTTTGTACAGTCCCCTCCCCACCCCCCCCTGGGAGCAGATAATGCTCGGGATTCAAACAATGAGCTCAGTGTGTCATAAGCTTGAGGAAAGTGGCCTCAGCGTGCTATTACGGCATGTTTGTATCCGACTCCGATTGCGCAACGTGTTGTCTGTTGAACCTTAAGCTTTCCTGCATCTGGTGCCGTGTTGGAGAAACACGGGTCCACGTTATCAAAGTGCCTGCTATTGTGCCATAAAAACAAACCCTATCATTATGGGGAGATAGTTGTGCTGCACTTATGGAATCTCTTTCACGGGTCACTTTAGTGTTACAGCTGTGATTTCAGACTCGGTTTGATCTTCTCAGGCTGCGACAAATCCCCTCTTGGATCGACGACAGATATCGCAGCGTTTATTGACAGTCCGGCTCGGGGATAATTGTACAACGGATCCGCTGGTTCCGTCCGTGTGGAGGCAGACCTCCTGCCGTGTCTCGTGGTGGTTGATTACCAAACCTCTGCTGGTTGGAAGTGTTGTTTGTGGCTCTGGTTGCTGGGAGGAGTCTGCTGATCGTTCAGCAGGCGGCCGAGCGCGTTCTCTCGCTCTCGCCTGGAGAACAAAGGGACGCTGGCAGTGTGGGTGTGAGGGGGCATCTGGACTCTGTGGATCTGACAATGACTTCCGATGTGAGTACTGACATCTGGACCTCTGGTGTCCTGGAACTCTTTAACTTGGAAAACAAGTTGCTCGCCTTTTTTTAAAAACCTTTTCTTAAAAGTGAGTTGCGGGAGTGTTTTTTTTGCGTCACTGTACTTCAGGGCATTAATAAACCGTGCCTGTCAGGCTGACCGTGATAATTGCAAATGAATATTTAAGTGTGAGGTTCTGGTGTCTGTGTGTCCAGAGTGCCTTGGAGGTGTACAAGGAGATGGCCCTGCTGTACCTGGAGGAGGGCCGGCGGCAGGTCAACGCGCGCTGCGGGGACATGGAGCCGTGGCAGATCATCGGAGCGACGGTCATCACCACGCTGGGAGCGCTGTGGGTCAAAGGCTTCGTCTTCCAGAAAGAAAGTAAGCGATCACGATCGTGATGCGTGGCTGGACTAAATCCAACATAAAGCACTTGAAAACGTTTCTGGGGCAAAGATAGCCATTTATAATCTGAATGTTTAATCCTAAATGGTATCTCAAAATAAGCTCTGCGCAAATGCAGAACGTCTTTGTAATGTTTTCCCGTCTTCCATACTGGTTCCTCCCTTATGTTTGTGCGAGTAAATACCATCAATCAACAAGACTTTCTAGATCTGCTATCCATCAACCAATCAGCGGTTAAATTCCTCAGTGACAAGCCCAGCTCGTCCTCGGGGAGGGAGGCGCTCTGAGTGAGGCGCGTTCAGGCTGCTCTCAACGTGGCTTCTCACGGAGCGCCTCGGCGTGCGACGGGGAGGGGGGGGGGGTCACAGTCAGCTGTTCGGCGTCCGCGGCTGAGCGTGCGCCGGCCTCTCACCGCAGCTGCTGCCTCGCGTTTGTTTCATTTCCCTCCTTTCCGCCGGCAGGTCTCCCGTCCAGAATCAAGAAGCTGTGCTTCCGACTCATCAGAAAAATCCCCTTTGTTGGCGCAAACGTAAGTATCAGTGGTGAGCGGCTTCCTTCTTTTCCCAGCAGATGTGCACGGACTCTGGCGTCTGAGGCGCTTCGTGAGTCACTCTTGGATGACTGAGCCCGCCGGGGGGAGAGAGGGTGGGGGGTCAGACCTTTAGCACACTTAACATGGTGCTTCGGTGATGACATGTGGTTCCTTCGGGGTCATTACGTCACTGTCAGGCTTTATCAAAAAGAGGCTGAGGCCGAGACGCGGTGACGCCGTCGCCCGTTAGAGGGAATGACAGACTTCCCTTCGCCTGAAGAACTAACGCCTCTCCGCTGGTTCCAACAGATCCAGAGCCAGCTCAACAAGGCTTTGGACGACATGTCTGCCAGTCTGTGCACGCTGAAGGAGGGCATGAGCTACACCAAACAGCTGCCCTCCAAAGGCCTCTCACAGAGCCAAGTGCTGGACAAGATCCGCGAGTACGAGACTCTGAGTAAGACCTCATTCATCACCCGCGTGCCGTCTTTGATGCTGATGAGAAAGAGAGTGGGCTTTGTTTAGCTGTTGCATAGAAACAAATGTCTCGTGTGGCTGCAGATGAGGTGCAGTGGGAGAACGGCTGCGTTTCGGGGGCCGTGTACTGGGGCGACGAATCTCTGACCAATCTGCTGGTGAAGGTATGCATCTTTGTATCCTACGTCTCTCTGGCAAACGTCGTTGTTTTTGTTCCTTTTTTTTTTTGTGACCAACAACAACCGTTCTGGCCTTCTTTTGATCCAAGGTTTACGGAGACTTTGCGTGGAGCAATCCCCTCCACCCTGACATCTTTCCTGGCGTGAGAAAGATGGAGGCGGAGGTCGTCCGAATGGCGTGCACGCTCTTCCACGGAGGACCCACCTCCTGTGGCACAGTGAGTTCTGATCGTGAGGATCACAGATTGCTCGTTTAAGTGAAGGGCGGACGGTCCGCAGCATTTCTCCAGCTCGCCTCCTTGTTGTCCAGGTTACTTCGGGAGGAACTGAGAGCATCCTGATGGCCTGCAAGGCGTACCGAGACATGGCGTATGAACGTGGTGTGACGTACCCTGAAATGTAAGACGAGCTTTATTACATTTGACTTTTCTGTCTTTCCAAAGAGAGATTTTGTCTTATTGTAACACTTAATCAGGATCCTTCCTGGGCAGTTTAAGGCTTTGAGTTATTGACCTATTTACATGATAACAACAGATTCACTCCAGCAGTGTGTTTCATATTCTCTATAAAAGGATTTTATCTCTCGGTAAAATGTTTTTCTTTTTGTTTCTCAACCAAAATGTGACGTTCTCTGGAGGTATAGAATTATTCATTTGTGAATGGTGCAGTCCTCTGCTTTTGTCAGCCTTCGTCGTCATGACGACATTAAATACAAGTTCTAACGTTAACATTTCCCTCCTCCTTTGTGCAGTCTGGCACCCGTGAGCGTCCACGCGGCCTTCGACAAAGCAGCGCATTACTTTGGCATGAAGCTCGTCCACGTTGCCCTCGACAAGAACACCATGCAAGTGGACGTGACGGTGAGGACACGGTGGACACGGCGTGTGCGCCGATCGACGTCTCCTCTTGGACTTTTCGTCTAATCGTATCTTTTCCTCCTGCTCCAAGGCGATGAAGAGAGCCATCAACAAGAACACCGCCATGCTGGTGTGCTCGACGCCTCAGTTTCCTCATGGAATCATGGATCCCGTCGAGGAAGTGGCAAAGGTCAGGAGCGAAGCGCTTCATCCCCCGGGAAAAAGGCCGCGGCGCGACACGGCGGAAGTTGAAACGTCTTGACGCTTTCTCCCGGTGTGTTGCAGCTGGCTGTGCGCTACAACATCCCGATGCACGTGGACGCCTGTCTGGGAGGTTTCCTCATTGTCTTCATGGCCAAGGCCGGATTCCCACTCGCCCCGTTCGACTTCAGGGTCAAAGGTGTTACCAGCATCTCTGCCGACACCCACAAGGTAAGGAGCGGTTTCCCACTCTCATTTTGTTGATCTCCAAGCTGAAAGGATACAAATGAGGGCGACGCGTTTAAAGACCCACCGCTGTGTGCTTCTCTCCAGTACGGCTACGCCCCCAAAGGTTCCTCAGTGATCCTCTACAGTGACACAAAGTACCGTCACTACCAGTACTTCGTAGCTCCGGACTGGCAGGGGGGAATCTACGCCTCGCCCTCTGTTGCAGGCTCCAGGCCGGGCGGAATCATCGCCGCCTGCTGGGCGACCATGATGCACATGGGGGAGGACGGATACGTGAATGCCACCAAGAAGATCGTCAGCACGACACGCAAAATCCAAAAAGAGTGAGACACCTAATGGCCACCTACAAGGAACTCTGATTTCACACACACACACACACACACGATATTTACATATTTATTTTCTTTCCCTTTTCGGCAGAATCAACAAGATAAAGGGTGTGTTTGTTTTTGGGGAGCCGAAGGTGTCCGTGGTGGCAATAGGCTCAAATGATTTTGATATTTTCCGTCTGTCTAATGCGCTGACATCAAAGGGCTGGAACCTGAACACACTGCAGTACCCGTCCAGGTACGTGGATTACTAATACTCAACCATGATATCAATGATAAGGGCAATCATTGATCTCAGGGTTATCATTGATAGTCAGTGTAATGTTGATAATGTGATGTCCTCTTTCACAGCATCCACATCTGCTGCACAGTTCTGCACACGCAGTCGGGCGTCGCTGATCGGTTCATCCGTGATGTCAAAGAGCAGGTGGCCATCATCATGAAGAACCCCAAAGAGAAAACCACAGGAATGGTGAGACGCGCGCACACACACACACACACACACACACACTTTGCATTCATTATATAACTTAAAACAAGGGCTAGGTACAAAAGGTACAATCATCATAAACATCCATGTACGCACATTCGATTTAGTTTGTATTCAACCTTAGAATTGGTCATGCAGCCAAAGTGAGATGTGGCACAATTTCCATTTATCGCGCTCACGGCGAAGCACCTGAAGCGCGTTCACCGTTCTGTTGTCTACCACGCCGTTGGTACACGTGGCATTTTGTTTTTTCTGCACCGACCGGTGATTCACCTTGACACGAGCTGCTCGTGTGTCTGCTTTAAGCGGAGCGGAAACTCCACCCAGCAGGCAGCTTTGTGCCCGTCAGGTTGGGTGGGAACACGCCCAACCTGACGGGCCGAATCCTGCTTAATACAGAGAGACTGAGTTTACAGCAATGCAAATGCCCTTTCACTTTCTACATTACTGCAGCTCAGAATGTCCCATTGACATTTGGGAGGGGCAGAACTGTGTGTCTGTCTTGTCTAATGGGGGGGGGGCTGCAGCGTCAAATGGCTTTCCTCCCGGAGTATGTGTTCAGCTCAGACAAACCGTCGTGTTAAAAGGAATGCTGAGCGGCGTGGCGCGTTTATTACAGAAGTAAATCATCAGAACATTTCCTTTGAGTGCCGTGCGCTTGTCGACTCATCCCCCCCCCCCTCGTGTTTCAGGGGGCGATCTACGGCATGGCCCAGTCCATCCCAGATAGATCCATGGTGACGGAGATCTCCCGAGGTTTCCTGGACTGTCTCTACAGCACCGAGGTGGCCAAGTCCAACACCAGCCACATGAACGGCAACGGCAAAGCCCACTGAAGCAGGATGGGGCCCCCCCGGCCCCCCTGCTCGCCTCCTCCAGGAGCCCCCGAGCCAGTGGCTCAAAGGTGGCCTTATCTTGCATACGTACACCATACTGAGAAGACCCTTTGAAGCACAAGCCATTCTCATTTAAAATCCCGTGTAACATTGTGCCTGAGTGGCACAAGAAACAACTAGTTCCAAACGAGGTTTAGTCATTTAATTTTATTAATGTGGTGGATTTTGTGGTTTTATTTGTTTTTAAAAAGTTCATTTCAATTTTGTCTGTCATAATCTCAACCCACTTACACAGCAAAAAACCCATTCCTTTTTTTAAATTTCTTTTTTACTGCCGGAACATTTCAGCTTGTTTTTTTACCATCTGTCATGACTCAGCAAAAAAAACAGACCACTGAAAGCTTGTTAGTAAAGCTATGCTGCCCTCTGGCATGAAAGCAGAGTTACTGCTTAATGCGTGTGTGGAGGAGGCCTGACGGAGCTGAACGGTATCATCCTCATCCCCATCTTGCCATAGTTTTTTTTTTGTTGTTTTTTTACTTAAAAGCAATGCAGTCCGGTTAATCTGTGAATCCCCGCTCTTGTTCTAGTAGGCGTTTGTCTGGAAGCATTTGTTAGCACTTAGTGTGATGATGAAACATTGTGGACAGAGGGAGAGATTTTGATAGTGGGAGATTTTAATGTCATCGATATTCAATAAAATGTACTAAATTCAAATAACAGCCCATGAATATTTAGAAAGTGGTTTGTAAATCCAAAGCTTTTTAGCCGCTTTGCTTAAATGTCATATTTTTCAGATTTGGTGCTTTAAGCAATTTAACCTCCCGTCTCTATCTGGACTGAAGGCTGTTTCCAAGTCTTCTCTACTACATTTGATCAAGAAGCAGAAATACAGTATTTCCTTCATAGACACTCGTCTACCACTTAAAAAGGAATCCATTGTCTCCTAATACGATCTACCTCGGTTTCTTCTCAATGCATACGTAATTTATTCCTCCGACGAAACACATTCTGCCCCCATTTCTATCATGATGAGCTTCCCAATATGAGGGCATTTAACAAGTGTTCTTAGATACCGATACTGAATGGAGGCTTTATATCCACAGACTGACCAATGTGAGTCCCATGTTGGGAGAAAGTCCGCGCTGCCTGAGTGGGGCTTTATTTTGGTAAATGTCCATTCAGCAGGATATTTACACGCTCCGTAACAGGTTGAAGCTTAACGGTGCTTCTGTAACACCAAAATGACCTTGTCTAGATCTTTCTTGTGCTTTCCTAATATTGCTTGTTGTAATAGTGCATTTCCATTAGAATAATTCCATGTTTGTGCAATATATAAATATATAACTTTTCCTTTTGAAGTGAAACCGCGGGGATTGCTCTATGAATGTTTAAGAGAAGTCGCATCGTATTTTATGATCGCTTATTGGCCTCGTTATTCTAATTTAACCATTTGTGTGACCACTGGGTGTTTTTCGATCGCTTCATTTAAAAGTGTTTGTTTTCAGCTTTTGTGTTTACATGCTAACGTTTTTAAAGAGATTAAACATGAATGTATCAAGGGACTTCAGTCAGCACCTTAAAGGACTGACAGACGTAAGATTCCCATTAGTGATTGAAGCTTCTACCATCACATGTCCATCATTTAATACTGTGCCCAGTGACTGGGTGTGGAACCCTCACCCATGCAACAAAAAAAGAAGCCTGTTTCAACCATCACTCCTGTGGTTTGCTTTGGAGAAATACCTTGTGACAATTGAACGGTTAAGAAATCTGTTTTGGATAAAAGCGTTAAAAGCGTCACTACGAACTGTAACGGAGGGAGTGGAAATGGTGACATGATGTAGCAATAATGAGGGTTCACCTCTGTGCCTTCAGAGGTCCGAGCGGGTGACGTCATCGCACATTTTCTCCCCTGACATCCTCAGGGATGTGGCTTTGCAGCTGCATCATTAAGCTCCGCTGGTCTTTCAAACATGCACATAGTGGACCACGTAACCCTAATGCAGACAAAAGGAGCCTTGCATCGCTCTTTGAATGTATCATTCTGCTATTGTCAGAAGCCTTGAAAAACATGAATCTGTTTTTCAGAGTCCCATATATGTTTGACTTCTGTCCACCGCTGAACACGAGTTCACCCTGTGAGTCCTGAATGTACAACGTTTAAAGAATTGTCCTCGTGTCGGAGTACCTGCCGGTTTCCCTGTGGCCATTAACGCTGACCACAGCAGATGTCTGTCATGTTTTCAATAAAATGCATTCAGTCTGGTAACATTTATTTGTTTTTGTTTTTTTTAGTTATGACAAGGAGATTGAGTTTGGTACCAAAACACGACACATAAAATGTTTGCTTATGACTTACTTGAAGTGTAAACATTATTTTACCGTTGGTTCATCTATTCATCACGCTAAAACAAACACCATATCTTTAATACACACATTGGACCCTTTGCAGTACTGAGAGGAACATTAAGGCATCTTTGGATTGGCAGGTCACATATTCCTCAGATGAATGAATGGCGAGGAGCTGATGAACAGTCGCTCACATCAGGGATGCCTGGTCAATGAAGGTGGCCAAAGTGATGTCCCGCTGGGACAGTCCCCCACAGTCATGTGTGCTCAGGGTGATCTGGACCTGAGGTGGGGGGGGGACAAAGGACATGTGCAATATTAACAGGAATGTTTGTTTTTGTTTGAAGTTGTTTTTTTCTAATGTTCTGCAATTGTTAAAATCTGAATCTACAACTTTACCACTGGCATTTCAGGTAAATGACATTACAATGACAAAAAAAACTTTTTGGGGAATTCCGAAGTGAAATGGGGTCTTAAGGTTAAGGATCATATCTAAACAACAATGTTCAATCGAGCTGTTTGGGCCCTTTTTAGTTGGATAACCCCACCTGAGTGCGTGATGCACCGGTGAGTCCACAGGACACGAGCACGCGCAGTTGAGCGAGTGTGAAATTGTTTGTATTCGGTTCTATCCACTCAGACATGTTCTCAACGGGCACTGCTCATGTAGAACACACCTCAGTTAGCATCCACTTGGTGTTGGGTTTGAATGACTGAGGCCCAACCTGCATCTCCACACTAAGCCCTGAACCCTCCCTGGTGAGTGGTTGATTGTGGGGGCTTTAAATGGTGCAAATATTAAGGAGAGAGCTGCCACATATCACGTCACCATGACAACGTCAAAAAAATGATATTACAACTGAGGGTATTTATTTCATACATATTACTCTCTGATTGGAATGTTTTTCAGGCTCTTTCCTCATAAAATTATTTTAAATGTTTTTTGTCAAAATGTATGAATTTATGAACAAAATAAATATGGTCTTGGTGAAATTAATGTTTTTTTTTTTCTTTATCTTTAATTCTCAACGTTTTAAATGTATACATGTTATTATGACAGTCTGAACACACGTGTGTCGTCCTGGGTTCTTATTATCCCGTTTTAAACACCACATTGCAATGACTTGTGGGTAATTCCCTTGGGCTAATTCAGCCGTCATTGCTGACTTATGGACAGGGTTCATAAAATGCTCACAACGTCGGCCTGAGAGCCTCAAATACTCAACAATTGGGACAGATCTAAACTCTCATGGAGTCTGCGTGAGGTCTCTGTGGTCAGAACAGTGCTTGTAAATGTGTTTATTTTTATTCTTTATAATTTTGCTTATGAATGTGAATAACATAAGTTAATATGATGAATGATGGTCACAATATTCCTTGAAAGTCGGTCAGGACCAAATCCAGCTGTGCTCTCACAGAACCATCTATGCATAAGTCATATGTTTACCTTGTTATAGACATTGAACCACTCAGGGTGGTGGTCCATCTTCTCTGCTTGCAAAGCCACTCTGGACATGAAACCAAAAGCCTGAAAGGTGAAGAAATCATGCGGTTGAACATATTAATAATATACAGTAGCTGCCAATTAATGAATTGATTCATCAGATACCTGATTGAAGTCTTTGAAAATAAACTCTTTGTAAATGGCGTCCCGTCCCACAACCTCCACCCACTGAGCGTTGCGTAGCAGGGGGAGAAGGTGGGTTCTCTCCTCCTCAGTCAGACTCTGAATTTTCCCAGCCTGCTACGGCAGAACAAACAGGGACAGCACAGCAGATGTGAGAGGGCAGCTTCACTAACACAGGCTGTGATTGGCTGCACAGGATCCCATCTGGAATCAATGAGAGGCTGCATTCCTGCTTTACAACACTGGTTCAAAGTATATTCTGGGGGTGGGAGGGGGAGAGGGGTGGGGGGTGGCGGTGGGCCTCCCTTTTGGTCACTCAGTTCCTAATTCTGACACATGATGCAGGGTCACATGGATAAGAGTTAGTTCTGCTGCTCGCATGCAGCCGTCGCGACCCCCGACTCCAAAATAAATGGCACGTTTCACAACATTCCTCAAATAGAGGAAGGGTCATTTTGGGGGCTTCGTCCCCATGTGAGCGGTCATGCCTACAAACCAGGGCAAACAGATGACACGATCAGAGAGCAATGACATCAACCGGTATCCTAGCAACAGTCTAATCTGCTCTGTCGGCAGAGGGAATTGGTTTCCACCTCTGATACTCATCAGATGTGGTTTAAGGCAGCGCGCGCACACACACACACACACACACACACAGGAACATGTTCTAAGTCATTCTTAACGCTGCAGAATCATAATAGCACATTATAAACTTTGTATCAAAGGTCTCTGCATCCTCAGTCTGCCATAAAACATTATCTACAGGGCTTTTAACCTGTGAGAGATTACATGGCAACAAGTGTGTAGGTTGCGTGTGTGAGCAGCTCTGTGTGGCAGACTGAACAGACACACACACACACACACTCCGTGGGGAAGTTGTATACTCACCATGTTTTCCTGCACACAGGAGGTTCGCCTCCAGCTCCCTGTAGCACAGATCTGTTCTGGCAGCCAGTGAGAGCGGCTGGAAAACAAACCATTCAGCCACACAAGCTGTGGGTCCTGATTAGCCGCCCCTGCAGGAGCCTGAGCAGAAATCCTCACTGCTGATAGGCCTCTCGGCAACATGTCAGCCCGGGCTTAATCATAAACTCTCATCTGTTGCACAAGCCGTGCGTCAGGCTGGTATTTGTAGTGGGATTCTGCACAGATGTGTACACTGTGTGACGAAAGCCACTGTCAGTCATTCACACTTTTAGATGTTGTATTGTGTGTGTGTATATGCACACGTACTGAAACATGGACTTCATTGTCCAGAGTCTCTGTTTAACAGGACAGCAGGTTTGGAAGCGAGCGCCGCTCTTCTGGGAGTCCATGTCAAAGGTTAATGAGCTGCTGCTGGGAGACTGGCCCCGTGAACTCATCTGTCACAGCCAGCGCTCAGGGAAATGAGCTGGTTAATGAAATGAGGAGACGGAGAGGATGTGACAAGTGATCAACATTTAACAGTTGGCCGGCTGGGGAAATGAGAATGCTGCTGCCAATGGTTTGGATCGTGTTCGGAAATAACAAGCTAATCACTTTGACTTCCACATAAGCTTTTTAAACTGGTGAAGTATCTGTCTTTAACAATTCTCACTTTATTCATCTGTTCAACAAAATTGCAGACTAATATCACCCCGAACATTATTCCAAACATGTAAACAAGTTTGATGGATCCACCAAACAGGCGTGCACGCCGCACTTCGACCCTTTTTATGTTGGTCTGGGTGTTATAAAGACAATCGATTGAGGTGGCACTTTTCAAATAGCAACATGGAGTCCAGCAGAACACTTCAAGCAAGTCTAACTGTGTTAATCCTTGTAACCAGCAGCTACGGAGGACGCCTACAACCAGGTGAGTCTTTGAGGAGTCAAAAGTATCCCTTGACATTTGACGCATGATTCTACCAACATAGCTAAGTTTGCTGTTTTTTTGCCTTATCTGGCGTCTGAGAACTCAGTCGATAGTATTTGGTAACGTGGATCATAAATGAGTGCTGTTCTGAATCTTTGCAGAGCCCAATCTGAGATTGAACCAGGCTCTGTTAACGTTCCATAACCAGCTGACCGAAGAAGTGCAGGTCTCCTACACGTCAGATTACTGCTACAAGGTAGAGGACATGTACTGTCTGTCTCGTCCCCCCATCGGTCTGGTTGTCCAGGTGGACCATGACATCAGCAAGTTTTCCTTTTGTTAATGTGAGGGGTTCATGTTTGACCTCCATGTTTCTCGCCCAAATCAAGAAGCCCTCCAATGATTTGGCAAACACTCAAATTCAGATTAGATCCTGATTGTACATTTCCCATAATGCCTCGCTATGACTTGACTAGGCTTCTGTTGTCAAGTAATTACTCAAATCCTGTGTTGCATCTCACTCCATGTGTGTCGGGGCAAATAAACAATCGAATCCTTAATAACTTTTAATCATCATAAACCCTTTGGCTGTGTCTTGGGACTCTTCTGAGTGTACAGCACATTAAGTCAGTGTTTCACCTGTTGTTCTTCTCAGTGCTTGTTCCTGCATCTGGTCACGGTGACACACAGCAACAATGCATCTGCTGTGCTCAGCACAAAATTCGCCCTGACTCTGGAGGTGAAATCACACACCACGAATGCAACTCTTTGCAGGTAAGTATTAACTTTCTAACCGAACACCAATAACAAACACATCAAACCACCCACAATCCTCAGCGGTAAAAATGCTGATTAGTTCCCTGTTTACTCATCTTAACTAGCCGTGGGAGTGTATTGCTCTTGTTTCCGGCCTGATATACGCAGCGTGGTGGCATCCGATCATCGCATCAGCAGTCTGTGGGATTATTTACAGGGCTGGGGGAGTAATCCTGACCTGAGTGATGCCCTCCCTTTAAACTACCTCCCTGGATATTGATCAGGAGCCTTTTTGGGGTTAATAAGACCTGACATTCCAATATTGATGAAAAGGGCTCATTAAAGCTTCAGAGCAGCTTGTCCTGTGGAAGCCTCAGCGGGGATGTCAACTGGAGGAGGCAGGCGGCATATTTAAGAACAATCAGGACTGACAGGACACCGGGGCAGAGTTTCCCATCTGGGGGTCACCTGTAAACATGGGGCCAGAGATTCGGTAACATGACAAGCCTGTGGTACTTTTTCGTACCCTCTCAGAGGTCTGGCTGTGAGCTGCGTAGATCAATGTCCAGGTCTCTAACACGACTGTGCTGCTATTGATTCCCTTCCCCTTTAAAAAAAACAAACACTCCAAGTGACAGCTAGTATGTCATCCCCAGTGGATCAATACGAGTGTGTAATGCATGTTTTTGGGGCCTGACGGGAGGTCACAGGGATGCATGTAGAGTCTGCAGACACTAGGTGGTGCTCCGCAGCCTCACAGTCTTAAAACACCATTTTATAGTCAGGTGAAAAGGAAAACAACAGCAAGTGGATAAAAAGGGTAATTTAATACATGCTGCCGAGGAAATATGCTTTTGAAAGGGGATCAAATACAAACAGAGTGTTGTTTTATGTGCTTTTAAGGGAAGTGTGTCTCAACATTTCCCTGTTTTGGATGCAGGTGGAGTCAGACATATGGAGAAGGTGGTCATTACTCGGTTTGGATCCAGATGTCCGAGACCGCCAATAACTCCAGCTGCACTTTCACTGTGGATAAGAAACCAAACAATGTTTACATGCGTAAGTGCACAACACCAACAAGGAATACGTGAGGATGACGCTCTGCGATCAGTCGCATAGTTTGGAATAACACACTGAGAGTGAAGGGGATGGCTTCGGTGAGACACATTAACAGCAAAGGAACCCGGGTCCACGCTCGGGCCAGGCCTTTGATCCGCTCTCTACTTAATCGAGTCAGCAAAGAGGGGGATCACATCTACTGAGCAGCAACACTCCTCCATCTCCTGGGACACGATGTGTATCGATCAGATAAGACGCGCTGTCTTGAAAAGAGATAAAAGAAAAGCTTTTCTGTTTGTTCTGAAGGCCTGCCCCCCCCCCGCGCGTGGAGCATTGTGGGTAATACATTAGGGAGTGTGGAAGGATTAGGGCGTAATGGGATTTTGAAAGCGTCTCCCTCCATAATGTACACTGTACTTAACAATATTGCAGATTATGTTGTGGATCAGACTTTTGAGGCCAAGTAGCCATTATCCAGGCAGCTGTACGGTCAGCGCGACGGCACCCCTCGCCGCGTGATGAGCTTCCATTAGCTGTGCACACCAGTGATTACACCAACTCCCCGTAGGACTCGCTCAGCCTAAGTACTGGTCTGGTCAGCGGCTCGAGGCGGGTTAGAGTGGCCTTGCTAGGGAATTTTCAAAGTTTACTTCAGCGCTTGGGATTGATCGGCCGCGGTTCTCTGTGAGGTCATTTGGCGGCTGCGGTATTCTTCGAGGATATGTTTCTGTGCACCTACTATCAGACGCGTGCTTTAATCACGTTAGTACCGTACTCTGCATTGGTTCACCAACCACATGTCACCTGCCGAGGATGAGGGGGGAACTTAATCGAGTTGCTTTGAAACGAGCTCGTTCATTTTATGATCAATAACTAATAGAGCGAGCGGGGCAGAGATCTGCCGTGGTTCCACTTCATGCAGCCGAGATGCCGCGTAGTGACTCTTTGCTCAGGGTGGATGTCATCATGGGGATCAAGCTCAGGTGGCACGGCTGCTCTTTGTTTGTTTTTCCACTGAAGGCAAACACTGAGTGTACTGTGCCCCGTATTTCCTGTGCTTTGACGCAAGAAGACCAGACTGGCATCGCCCAGTTATAGTGTTATAGTTTTACCATTGGTTTCATCGTTGGTAACACAGCCGTAAAATGTCTCATCGATTTTTCGCTGCTGCAGATGGTGGTTGAGCAATAATGTAGTCAACAATTTAGAAACGTCTAAGTGGTTTTTAGCATAATGATGTGTCACGTTGGACATATCTCTCTATCTGTACATCAGTATCTACATTAATCAGGGAAACAGAAGAAGGGAACTTTCGTTTCTCAAACAGTAAACACATGTTGCCCGATCTTTCTCTTGTGATCTGGGTAGATTTCTTCATTCGTTTAGCAAAACAAAACATTTCCGCTGCTGTGTTGCTGTTATACACCTCATCTCGACCTGACTCACCCTCTGGCAAACCAGCCCTCTCCCCGAGTCTTTGTTTTTCTTGTCCATTTTCCTTTCGGTGCGCCTGCAGGCTTAGATTAGCCAGATGGATCGAGCAGAGAGTTTTCCATTAGGTCCTTGTTTGTCACTTGAAGGATCCCCCTTGACACGGGGTTGACTGACAGAGAGCCACGAGGGAGTCCAGAGGCGAGTGAAGCAGGCAGTTTAGAGTGATAATCAGGCCTTTCATCCGCAGTCGCATCCGATTCTGATAGAGACGTACAGCATAACGGTCGTGACAGGGACAGACGGACAGACTGCAGATCGGTCAGATGGTCCAGTCTGATCACCCAATGTCCCTTTTTAAACATTTCCTTTTTTCCAGCTCTTCTGGTGGCAGCTCTCTTATTGGTCGTACTCGCTGTCCTATTCATTGCGAGACCCTACATCCACAGGTAACCACGTGTTTTAGACGTCATCCGTATTAAAAACACCTTCCTGCACTTATTCCTCCATCAGAACAGGGCAACTCAGGCTTGTTCCGTTTACAGGAGGTGCTGTGCATCCAAATGTATCAGGACCGTTTGCTGCCAAGGCCCTCAGCATTCAGACGATAATGTAAGTAAAATCTACCTCTAATGAAAACATTAGATTAGTATCTTACTAAATGCAATGAGATGACACAGATGAGTGGTTTGATTGATTCGATTTGGATCAATCATAAACCAATCCAATGGAATCAGAGGCAATCTCATCACTGCCACATCTCTGTACCAACCATAAAACACACAATTGTATTCGTGGATATTGTGCGTATGATAAATATGTATGGAAACCTTTAGTATTATTTTTTAAACTGCTGCGGTATCTCACAATTCGAATCCTTCAGAGGAGCGTTTTGCATCACCACTTTTTTTTCCTGCACTGCAGAAAAGGATTGACTTCAAGCATCAAACATTAAAGTTGCCTTAATCCAACAGAAACATCGTATTATTGTCATTGGCAACTGCGCGGCCTGCGCTGCATACCAAAATGTCTCTGAGACTCCAGTCATCAAGACGTTTGGGAGACACTAATGGAATGATTGATACAAATGTTAGCGGAGCCGATTGTACAGAAACGATGCAGCGCCGCGTCCGTCCAATCATCCTGCTTGTTGGCAAGAGGCGCTGTGTAATTTCTGTGAGCATGAATGGCTCCTCTCATTCTTCCATTCAAGATGTCTCTGTCTTCCATATGCGGTCTGGATGGCATGCAGATCCATCACAACATATTAGTGCCGGTGTCTTCCTGCTCTGGCTCTTTAAACTGCTGCGTAAAGGCCAGCGAGTCAGGCTAATCCAACTGAGAGGGCAACAGGCCAGAGTCATCTCAGTGCTGCCTTCACACAGAGCCGCATGCAGCACCTCCAGCGGCCTTTACACCACTTCCGACCCATGCAACAATCAGGGTTTTGGGTTTTGTCAGCATTTTAACAGTTATTTAACTCTTAACAATTCTTTGGGAGGGCTGTATAACAGTTGTATGTGTTTCTATCTGTGTCCTGTGTTTTTAAACTCTCTAAAGTAGAGATGGAACAGATAATAATGAAAAAAACACAACTTGAATCCAGCCAAAGCATGCAGCTTTTTGGAATCAAATGCCTTCTAATAAATAAACTTCAAGCCTCCTACTCAGCCCCAGAATTCTGTCAGACACAGTTATCAGCTAGTGAGCAGTGACTGTTGGACCTAATCATCAAAAAATGAATGAATGCTGATGTTCCTCTTGTATCACCTTTTCCTTGATTATCTATATGAGGCAAAAACATTTAACGTTTACAAATCTGTCAGTACTGCTTTAATAAGTTAAGACAAATAGCCGTCATGAGTAGAAACGACATTCAGTAGTCAAATACAGAGTTAACGCATGTTGCTGCTTTAGTAACACCTTGTATGAACGTGTTTAGTTCATTAAAAGCCCATTAAAAGATTTTGTTTCCTCTCCACTGTCTTCGACAGGAACTCGTAGAGGCTTGTGAGGCTCAGCAGAATACCACTAAAGCTAAACCAGCACGTCTGCTCTCACTGGACACTTTCCGAGGGTATGTGCGCCATCAACAACCATCCTGTTTGTCAGTCTATCACCACATGTGACTCGTTCACATGCTTATTCTTTTTAGAGCAGTCTGGGGCATGATGAAGATCTACAGACCCAATGTAATGAATAATTACAGGGGTCACAGTCTGGCCACAGGCTCCCCTAGGCTTTGTTATCGGGCGGTGCAGCTTCGGGCATGATTTGGGATGTGAGCGCGTCTCGGGTTTGGAACAGTGTGTTTCTGTTGGACAGGAGTGATGCATGTGATTGAATCTGGGCTCCCTGCTAGCCTTAATTGTGGCCTGGGGGTAGACACAAAGCACGCCTCTCTGGAAACAGGATGCTGGTGTGGCTTTGACCTCCCTCTTGCCAAATAATTGATGTAATAATACCGTCAACATATCAGCACACATCCACAGGGCCATAGATCTCCTGCCAAAATGAGGAGCGAGAGGAAATCCAGCAGCACAGAGGCAGCATCCAGCAGACAATTGGCATCTTCTCCATCTGTGACTTCCTTTTTGGATGGGAAGCCATGTGAAACCACCGCGCTTATGAGCCGGGCTCAAAATGTTTCTAGTTTGGGAGCTGAGTTAGTTGAGTGTGCTCAAACTCCCTTCTGTTCAGTTCCACTGACTTATTGGCTGAAATATCCCTGTGTGGTTACAGGTACTTACCACATATTGCCGTACCTGGCAACCCACATAATCCAACCATGACTCAGCGCTCCGGATTAACGCTGCGTGGGCCTCCACGGGCCCGTGATTTATGAACCACACTCCCCAATAAGTCACAACTTTCTGCAGGCAGCAGACGCATCGGGGACATAAACGCTGAGACATTTCTGAAGGCAAAAGGTTTTTCTTCTGAGCTGAAAGGTTTTCCTGATCATTGCTCAGGCTGCACTGACATGATATACAGAGACCAGCGGGGCACGGTAACGCCTTCATTTTTCTAAAAGGATTCGGTTTTTAATCTTGCGCCACGCCGCTAAAAGCCTGTCGCCGGTTTCCACACTGTGGAAAATGGCACCGTCAGTAGTTAGCAGTGCTACACGACAGAGGGAACCACGGTTACAGCAAAACAGCGGACTCCCGCTTGCATTTAGCACCAGCTGGCCGACTCTGTTCATTGTTATGACTGAGCTCCAAGTTCCCCTCTGATTGGGTTTCAGATACGCTCTGATGTTTGCTCCCCCCAAAAATGGCATTTCCACTCAAGTAGTAATTTATTATGACTAGATTGGAGGTTAGTGTGTTAGATATGGCCAGCCCAGTATGTAACTCAATCCTCTGCAGTGCAGAGTCCCACTATCCATTTGAATGGGGAAATGCACAAAGCGATACGCTGTACGTAATTCGTCATGCGTGTATACAGTGATTCAAATCAAAGTAGCCCATAAGCGTCTGTCACCGAGTCATAACCGGTTGTCACTGCTGAAAGAAAGACACATTCATCTATAATCTGTTAGCTATAAATCATGAACACCGAATCCTAGACATAAATTAAGTCTATTACTGAAGTGACAAATGCTCATTGGAGAGCTTCACATGGATATTTGCAACTTCAACCTGATTAGGAACCAAGAAACACCCCTGTGGTGTTTCAGCCTGGATGTTATTAACTTTGGTGCAACACAAAGCAAAATGATGTCACTGCACATCATATTAATTAGGCAATTAATAATAATTAGTTGCCGCTAGTGTCACGCGTGTGCGGCATTTTGTAATGGGAAATTGAGCTCCCATTTAACGACGCCCAGAGTGTTTTGATTAAAAAGACGGCCAATATGCGCTGATATTACAGGGACTTTCACCGGGCCTCATCTGGCCACTGATTTACCGCTGGTCTTTGTCACTATGGCGACTAATGGATGTGTTCGCCAAAATCTAAATGATAGCCTGCATTCATATGTGTGCGTGCTGCAGAGAGAAAGAGTACCGGGACACACGCTGCAAGGTTTACTCTACTTTAATGGCCCGTTTGAGATGATAGCGATTCAAATCTTGTATCAGCAGGTTGGGGCTAAAACATCAGTAATGGCTTTGCTGCTCCGCTTAATTGAATCCGGGCAGAAAAACCAGAGGAGGCAGAGGAAGATACAGCGCACCTTATCTGGGAGTCTTGCTCTTAGAGGTTATCCTGATCTTGTTATGACTCTTAAAGAATCCCTCAATCATTTTTCTCTTTTCTTTTTGATTCAATAAAACGGAAATTAAAAGCATAAATATTTAAGAGGGGAAAAGGCTGGATTTTGCCTCGAAGCAAACCTCTCGCACATACGGCCGTTTTGTGTTGTGTAACCCCCCCCCCCCCCCCACACACACACACACACACACACACACATTCTGACATGCAACGCGAACACCTCTCTTCCCTGCGGTGTCTGAACCAGTGAGGCACTCCATCACGTGTGCTGTGTTTCAGCAGCCTTGGCCGGTGCTAAACTATAAAGTGTATCATATATTAGAGGCAAAGTCTTTAGTCAGCACTCCTGCTTGGGGAGATCCAGAGGACAAGTGTTCATTTCCTGAGTGATTCATAATGCTTAGATTGCATTACCTTGCATTTGGGGTGCAACAGAATAAAAAAAAAACCTCCTCTGGCCGCTTTAAAACTTGATATTGTTTGTGATTTATTAGAGAAAAATTTAGATATTAACTTTTAGCGCTTGATTTCTATTTGTTTGAAAACCATTTTCACCCATATTTCCATCATTGCCTGTAGTGGGTGACGGTTAATCCAGTTCTTGGTGATTTATTCAGTGTGCCATGGTGCTGACTCACTGTAATGTGTTTGTAGGTTTTCCCTGATTGTGATGGTGTTTGTGAACTACGGAGGAGGAGGCTACTGGTTCTTTCAGCATGAACCTTGGAATGGTTGAGTAGAACCGTTTTCTTTCCCTTCATCTGCAATTCCAGTAGATTTAAAAGCTGAAAGGACAGCAGCCGACAGGGCTCCTGTTTCTAGGAAGGCACATGAATGTACGACTTCTTTCACATGACGCAAAATATGAAATGAATGTGTTTGCAGCTTTCTCCTCATCATATCTGTAACATTTTCAGATTTTCTGTCACTAATTATGAAATACAGAGTCTCAAATCAATCACACCCGACGCCAAATGATGCACAGTCCATAGATTATGATTGTTATTAGCAACCAGGGAGGAGACGAGAAAGAGGCGTGATGAATGTCTAGCTAGGAGGATTGGGGAGGGCAGAGAATGTGTAGTACTTCTTCTCCTGCAGCAGCTGCTCTTGAGGTGCCCTGGAGCAAGGCACCTCTGACTCAAAGACGCCGCGGTGAAGGTCAAAGCAATAAAAGTTTTTAAAAAGCAAAAATGGCACTGCAGGTTTTGTAGAAATCCATGTCCTGCTTTTAGGGTTGCTCTCAATTTAACTCCTATAATAGCCTCCTTTCCACATCTACAATGACGTATTGATTTCAGGGGAGGTTTGATTAATCTTCTCTTTGCCACTGTCACAGGGGTGTAAACATTTATCCACATTTAGGAAGTGGAAAGTTAATTACTAAAGTTGCACAAAAGGACATAACATTGTTCTTAATTAAACCGGTACTCCTTTTGGATTGCAGAGATTAGCAAAGAGCAAGAACTGTGAACAGTGTTTAATGGCATCCAATTCAGCTTTCTGTGTTTCTATTGATGATAATGGAGGCTTCTGGATTCATTGCAGGTCTAACTGTGGCCAGTCTCGTCATGCCATGGTATGACTTTTATATATGTACAAATATCCACGTTTGTGTGTATGTTTATGTGTTTTAACGGCCCAATACTGTTATGTCTTCCAGGTTTGTGTTTGTTATTGGGACTTCGGTGGTGTTAGCTTTCACGTCCATGCAGAGGAAAGGAGTCAGCCGCCTGCAGCTGCTGCGCAAAATCACCTGGAGGACAGTGGTCCTCATGATGCTTGGCTTCTGCTTCCTGAACTACTCTCCCATAGACGGATCACGTAGGTGCAAGACACTCTCCACTTTTTGTTTTGTTCTGAAAATGAAAAATGATGTAACATCAACAAGTTTGACAGATTCTGGAAAAACGTTTTTTCAAGATTCATTCCATATTATCTCATAGAAACCTGCAACAAAAGCTGGATAAATAACTGATGGCAGAACTGATCTGATCAGCTCCATGTGGCTTATTTAAATCCTTGATTGATTTATGACTACACTTTGTCTTGACTTAACTTTTTTACCAAACTGAATATGTTTAGGTTTTCTGACTGTTACTGACACAAAACATGTATGAAATGTTTTACAGATAAAAAACAAATCAGCAGACTGATTCATTATTATAATAATCACTAGGTGCTGATGGTGCATGGAGTAGAGAGGGTGCGCCGGGAACCGCTTTGCATGTAATGTAATGCAGCTTACATTTTGTATTTTCCTACAATACACTGCAGTTGAAGACGAAGATGTATTTTGATGCAGATGTGTGATAAAAGCCAAAGCTGCAGGGCTGCGTCGAGGTTTTAAGGAGGGGGGGGGGGCGCCCTGCACACATTAGCCATCCCCAGTGCTAATGGACTTTCCTGGGCCAATGTCTGCGTAACTGCGTTAACAAAAATATTATTATTGTGTGTGCAGTCTCAAAACCCAGCACCAGGGGACGTTTAACAGAGGCGGATTGAGCAAAAACAACCGCTGCTTAATGGACGATTACAAACAGATAGTGTTACACTCTTCAGCCCCATGCAGCTGCTGTACAGGCGGCTGCTGCAGCTCATAACAGCACGACTTCTCCCACAAACTGCAGCTTTGCCCTCCATCTCCAAGGACGTTCTCTGCAGTTCAGCGCCAGGGTCTGATCTAATAAGGGAGTGGAGTCACATTGGCTCAATACGTTAAAACCATTCCGATGTCAGAGGGACGGGGGAAGGTGTCAACCTTTGACAGAAACTGTGACTCGTTTCGATCAAAGCAGTGACCTTGAAACTACATTTTTGGTTATTTCATTTCACTCAAATGGCCGACTTGCACACTCCGTTGTTGGTTACACCATTAGAAACGCACTTGATTTAATGGCTGTAATTCACATTCAATTAGGTGAACTCATCAGGGGGGAGGTAAACACGTGGCTTTTTCTCTGGATTGTGTCGAAAACATTGTTTTGCTTTGGCCGACATGTGTTTTCAATGTGCAATCTTTGGCGATTTGACATCTTTTTGGGATGGTGACAAGCTCCAGATGAAGATGAACTCAGAAAGCCAGATTCAACGCTGACTGACGCGAGGTCTTTAGAGGGTGTTTAAATCAGGAAAGCTCTCTGTTTAAAAGTTTTTAGTTCTGGTATTAGTTCATTTTTGTTCTATTGTTCTATTTTATTCTCTTCTGCTCACTTCCACCATTGAATCATTATATTATTCAATCAATGACTGAACGTGCTCAGAGATGGGATGCAGACAGCAGAGCTTTCTCTTCTTCAATGATATTGAGCATCACAAAATGTTTTTACAGTTTCCTGCAAAACTGTGACTTTCAGTCAGTTTTTAATTTAGGGGACACACGTGTGTGGAGACACAGATGCAGTTAGTTATCCGGGTGGAGGTGTAACCTGCCCCTTTAACAAATGTGTCATAAGTAAGAGCTTCCTCCTTTCCTATGAAAGGAGAGACTTCCGCCTCTTATTTGATTTGCCCGGATCAATGATTGGGATTACACTGTTTTCGTGGCACTTTGTGCAGCAGAGAGCTTTTCAATTAACTAACGTGTAGATTACCATCAATCTCTCAACCCAAAAGAAACATTTTGTTGTGACAAAGAGATAACTGTGAACTGTGAATCAGCCTCCCGGGTTCCTGACATGTCCGTGTCCTGAAGGCTGACACTGTTTCCCCGTGCGGCGAGCTGTCCATCATCCCTCAGGAAGTAGTGATGTGGTGGAGCGACAGAGCAGATGTTCTCATGTCCTCCACTATCAATCTCCCGATCAGCAGGAGAGGCTTCCGAGTTGTATGTGTTGTGTGTGTGCTTGTACATGAGTTGTAAGGTCATGCATTCATCGTGGTCTATCACGGCACTTGTAGTGGTTCACGCTGTGTGTTGCTGACTGTGTTTCAGTGTCCTGGTCCTGGCTGAGGGTCCCTGGAGTGCTGCAGCGTCTGGGCTTCACCTACTTTGTTCTGTCTCTCCTGCAGACTTTCTGGGGCCAGAAAGAAATCCCACTGAGAACGGTCAGCAGCTCTGTCAAGGCCTTCACCTTAGTCATCACACACCAGGGGAACAAAGGAAACAAAACATCTACACAATGCCAATCTGCTGCCAAAATGCACCTTGGGTTCCTTGTCATTGCTGGGATAACTGACCAAACATGCAAAGCACAGTTGGTTAACAGTGTCTGAGAAGATGTGTTTGTGTGCTGTGATGCAGTATCACTGGTGGAACCCCGTCCAGGACGTGGTCCTTTACTGGCCACAGTGGCTGATTATCATCCTGCTTGAGGCTCTGTCGCTCTGTATCACGTTTCTCATGCCCGTACCCGGCTGCCCCACGTAAGTCAAAAACCAGATTCCCACTGTCTTCCAACTGATCGAGTGCAATCCTCTCATTAATCAACTGCACACATATGCTAAAAGTGTAAATGTCTTCGTGGTGAGTTGATCTCCAGTTGGGGCTGCAAGCGGCGGTGTTAATGTGCACCTTGTGTTGCTGGTGTTATGAACCGCAGTGATTTATGGGCCTGTGGTGGATGCTTCAGAGGGCATAATTACCCAATCTCAGCCTGTCATGTGCAATAAGAGGAGTGGAGGCAGAGGATCTATCTTTCCCGCTCGACGTCTTCTGCTCAGCCCTGCTTTTCTCTGTGTTTCCCCCTATTTCACAGAAATAGAAGCACACAATAGTTGCACTGTATCTTTAAACATCTAATTGTTTTTTGGGGGGATGGGGGGATTGATAATGATGTGTTTTATTTATAGGTGTCCTGAAGGACACTTTACAGGCACAATTAAAACTGAGCAGCAGTGTATCATAAAATCAAACGTCTTCCTTGCATTTTATTATTATATTTCAATTATTTAATCATTTATCATTTTGGTACGTTTTAATATTCTAAGATATACTTTTTATACCATTCTATATCGTTTGCTATCAGAGGGTATTTGGGAGCCGGTGGAATCGGTGATTACGGTCTCTACCCAAACTGCACTGGGGGCGCGGCGGGGTACATTGACAGGCGGATGTTTGGTCACAACCTATACAGATACCCCACATGCAAAGTAAGAACTTTTTCAAACAACACTATTCTTTATTTTATCCATCTATCTAACAACATTACAGGTGGACTTAAAATAACTTTGCTCATCTTTTTTTCTTTTTTTTCCCAGCAAATATATCTCACCACGCAGCCCTTTGACCCGGAGGGGGTTCTGGGTACAATCAACTCCGTTGTCATGGGATTCCTGGGGATGCAGGTAGGCGGGATCATTTATCTACATTGTTTTCTAAGTTGTCACTATAATTCGTTTTTATTAGTTTCAAATTTCCCATTGCTTGTAGAAGGAGTAATGTTTTTCATGATTCTGTACTTTTGCTCAGTTTAGGTTATTTATTAAATGAATATGAAGGCTTCATACAGTCAGGTCACTCGTAATAGGTTTTGTGATATCTGACATTTCATTAATGGCTCTTAAACCATTTTAAATTTACAGTTTTTTTTATATTTCCACAAAAAGTGCCAGTCAGTGAGTTTAATCCCAGATGTGAAACTGGAAATGAAAACGTTTTAACTAGCATTAGTACTATTTTTCTTTGCCACTGTTTACAGCTGAATTGTTTTTCTCAAACAACCTAGAGTAAGTAAATACCAAAAAAACTGCAACTGGCTCGGTATTTTGGTTTTGTATTTCACAAATATCTTTATTTCAACACTTTGAACAAGTAAAATTGAATTGCAAGAGATGCTTAGCAAGATTCGGAAAATATGTGTCTGTACAAAAACATCTGTATAAAATAACATAAAAGCCACGTTGTTATCCTTCTCTTTGTTAATGGGATTCTGCTGATAGCGGGATCCTAGTCTGGTAGCTGAGCACTACACACACACACACACACACACACACACACACACACACACACACACACACACACACACACACACACACACACACAACTCACGCGCACACACACAGAGCATCAATAAAACCTATATTTTATTCAAACAAAATCCACCTTAAAGTACCAGTACTATTTATTTTCTGGCATCAGTGCACCTTGCATAACTGGAAAAGGGGGACTTCTGCTAGTGAGATCTCAGGAAATTATTCTAAAGCACCAACCTACACATCCACCCGTCCTAGCAGGAGTTTACTGCACGCAAAGACTGCTTCCCGCCTAGTTGCAAGAGCACAGCTGCCCCCCCCCCCCCCCCCCCCCCCATGTTAATGACAAAATGTTGAGCGGAAAAAGTGAGGAGAGAGCTTTTGGACTTTAGACGTTAGCTTCTGGTGGTGGCCGTGTCACTTATAACCATTTGTGTTGTGGGAAGAAGTCAAGCAAAAGCAGCCACATTGCTCAATTCCCAGTGGGCGGTCGGCGCGGAGCCCTTCAGTCAGCGCGTCTTAGACGACACGCCAGGTGCCCGCCGCCCTGCTCTGTGCTCGCCCGCGCTAATGTCCTCAGCTGAAGCGTATTCATCATCACCAAATTAATCAGAGGGTGTGGATGTCTTCCACTGCACATCTGGCTCAACGGGATAGGAGAAATGTGACCCCCGCGTCAGGGACACGCCATCGACACCCACGTCCCAGGCTTATTTGGTTACCCGGGGACAAATGCACGTCCTCACCCGGTTGTTGGTGTTTACATTGTATTTCTCATGAAATGGGATGATGAAATGAGTTGTGGTGTCTCTTCCTCCTTCTACCACAGGCCGGGAAAATTATCATTTTCTACAAGGGGAAGAACATCGTCATTCTCTGTCGATTCCTGGCGTGGGCCGTCATCCTGGTACGTAACATCACGGGGAGGCTTTAAACCCAGCTGGTAATGAGCAAAAGAAAAGTAAAACAAAGACGTAGTTCTTCCTCTATGAATCACACGGAACAAAGCACTTTTATGGTTTTGCCTGTCAACGTGTTCGTGTTCGTGTGTGGGTTTTAGCCATAGCTGTCAAACCCTTTCATTAGCCGGACTTAGTTGAGGAGATGCGTGTGATCTTGGTACAATTAAATCACATCCATGTGTGGCTGTGTTTACAGGGCAGGCATGGGTACCTGGGGCCCCGGGGCCATATGTACTGTACACTGTCTCTCATTGCCTGTGTGCCTCACATGTGGTTGTAGATTAGAAGAGTTTTGCCTGTTACTTGAACAACCGAATTGAAGAGAAAGGCTAATTCATAAAGTATTTACAAACCAATCACATGACAGTATGGACACAATGGAATAACAGAAGTAGATCAAAGTTCATTCAAATCCATATGAATGAAAGATGAATTTCTCTATAAATCTGTGAAGACGTTATTTGTGGTCATGTTTGTTTTGTATCCGTGGTCATTCTGGGTGGTCTCAAAGCACAAGAAGAGGCAAGCTGGCCCCTGTTTCATTGAGAGGGGGAACGCGTCCCACAGGGAGAAGCCAAGTGTTATACGAGACAGCCCCGTTTTGCATTTCTTAACCCGACAGGAGGCCGTGAAGTCTGCTCTAACGAGATTGACAGATATCCGTGTGGAACGGCCCGGCTTTGCTGAGGTGTGCTCGGCCACAGTTTGCGTGTACGTACAGTACGATGCTGCAGAGATGCGGCCCGTTCTCAGCAGGAAGCTGCAGGCCGGGGGCGCAGACATCCTGAGCCGGCCGCGCTGCGATGATGGAGCCGGAGGAGCTGGCTCCATCACCCGGCCTTTGAAATCAAACTGTGAAGGACAAAAAGGAGTGGCCAGTAGAAACACACACATCCAGTTAGTATTACGTGATGTGGTTGTTGCTCATTGCACTGCCTTTTTTTTACTGTTTGACCAACGGCCTTAAAATAAGTGAACCGTTTCATCCATCATCCATTAATTCTACAACTATATATTGTATATATGTATTGGGTTCAATATCTATGATCAAAATCCAATACAAGAAGCCAAGTAGCTGAGGAATGGGTCTTTTGTAGTTGTAATCAGGAAGAATCTTGTTCATATCCGTGAGAATCAATTGAAATTCTGTTGTAGCAATTTAATGTTGTTAACCTCATTTCAAAAATGACAAATCTCCCCATTATTCTCCCGGTGTTGAATCTTATTGACTATCATTGTGGAGCGAGTGACTGGAGGGAGGTGAAATATATTAGATCCATTTGGCTTCTCCCAGAGGCACAGAGTGATAAAGTAACATATAAGGAAATAAATAAACATTAGGCTTTTATGTTTTCCTCATGTGTCTCCTGGTTCACCGGCTAATGCTACATGGTGTGGATGCTCCTCAGGATTGTGACGCTGGAGATGTTATATTCAGGATCATACAGCGTTTAGTGACTTAAAATACAGGGACTTAAAATCCTGCTTAACTGAAATGGAGAATGACAATAAAAAAGATTTCCTCATGTTGCAAAGGTTGATAGAGAGAGCTGGCCTTCTTATGTTGACTCTGGGAAGGGAGACACGTGTTCCGCTGCACACGTGTATTTACTTTAGTTTGATCTAAATAACTCAAATACGGTATATCCCTTTTTAGTCCCACAAAAGAAAGAAAACAAAGCACGTTTTTAATGATTCTTCTGCTCTTTATACTGACTTTTCTAACATGATTTTGCCAGAAAGGGAGGCGGTGCAGAGCTGAACAGCCTCTAGTTTCAGACATGTGCTCTTGACATTAGCGGGTCCTCTCAGTTCTGCAGGCATCCAACCACAGGATTGCTATTATGCCCAAGAGGTTCCCCAACCAGAACCAGAACGCGTTGATACAGTAAAAGACCAGCCAGGTTTTTCACACAGCTCTCTGTGGTTTGATTTTTAGCGCCCTATTGATATTCAGGGGGGGCAATGCATCTTCCTAATAAACAACAGCCCCAGTTAATTAAAATCCAACGATCAGGCTCCAGAAGTTAGATTGAAATTGAGCGATTGCCCCACATACCAGCCCCGTCCCACATCCTGCTGCCTGGATAGCCTGGAGACTCAATCCAGTCCTGGATAGGCTATTTCCACACCATCGATTCTGTCATCTATACACATGATGGATATGCACCTAACAAGCATGTTTGGGCTCTGATCCACTGCTCCGGGTTCCTCTCTGGAGCACAAAATGTTTCCTCAAGTCTCTAAATCACATGTAATAGAGGATACGATAATGATTGCATTGATAAACGAGTATCACGTATTAGTATGTATTCTGGCTGATGAGACTGTGGAGTTGTGTTCAGACAGGTGTGATTCTGTGGCTGTATCCGATGTGTACAACATTCCAGGAGGATCGAATCGGCTTGTTTGCATTCCGACATCGTGTGGGTCACTTGATGGAACTTAGATACATCTGACTTTCAGACAATCGGTTCATCTGCCAAAATGTCTTTATTCCGTTAGCTCACGTTTGAGCAGCCCAGTACTGCTTGCTTTATCGCCCTCCATCGATTTGAAATCTGTTTCATTTCCACCCTCAGGGAATCTCTACAGCCATCCTTTCTAAGTGCACACGAGACGAAGGATTTATACCTGTCAATAAAAACCTTTGGTAAGTGCTTCCTGACCCTCTAAATCCAGCCACTTTTCCTCACAAAGGAAAGGATGGGTTTCCAACAGGCACAAATCAAGGCTGCTGAAACACGCGTTTACTTACCTCTAACGACAGCAACGACGGTAAATAATCACCAGCGCTGTCGGGAGTGTGAGGTGGAGCGGTTACACATCCTCACAACATGATCACTCTTCTTTCCAGCCAGGAAAATAAAGGATGCTTTATCCTCCCCACTCACTCACAACACATTTGAGCAGCTCTGCGTGATGGAATGGGATCAGGCTCTGGGAAAATCATCTCAGTGTTGCTTAAATCCCTCCAAAATGTTATGTGCCATTTTGGTAAAACAAGGTGTGGCATCTTGATAAGTGTCTATAATGATTTTGCAGGATACACAGCGCAATTACTACCTGAGACGTGAATAGCTTTACGACCTATGCATTTGTTCCCCTTAATATGATGTGAATCATTTTAATGTTGCAGCAGGAAGAATGCCGTTTCATCTGTGATGTGTAAGCAAATTCTTCGTGATGTTCCGCAGGGGCCCCCGCTAGCGCTGTGCTCATCCCTCGCCATTACCTGCCTGGCTTTTATAGGCAGTTCATCATACACAGGTTATTGAGCTCTTTAGGACGCGTGCCTGCCTGGATGTCTAGAAGTAATTAACTCCCAGCTAAGAATCCTTTTTGGCCCCACTTCAGCTGAGATTAAAAAAAAAGAAAAGAGCCCTCAGCAAGGAGGCTCCGGGAGGCTGCCGTTTTACATCAGATGGTATTACATCAAACATTCCTGCACTTAGGTACAGACTGGGACACGGAGGGCTGGCACGGCTCCACGGGGCACGTGCCAAAGATCCACCGCTGATGCCCTGGACCAATCCAGCAAACCGTCCCGCAGTTTGCTGGAATTGGCTGGAGACCCCTGGGTGTTATTTAGCTGCAGCACGGGATTGATAGACTCTTGTGTTTTTACACCCTTGTTCACACCACAGCGCTTACATCTCCGTGATGCCTGTAGACGAACCGCGGTCGTTATCGACGTGTGACATGGCGGTCTGTCCCCCGCAGGTCGTTGTCCTTTGTGTTGTGTGCAGGCTGCTCCTCCTTCCTGCTGCTGGGGGCCATGTACTTTGTCATCGATGTTAAGGGCTGGTGGGGCGGACAGCCGTTCATATACCCAGGTACTGTTGGGCCACAAATCAGGGGCTCAATGCATCACACTGGTTTATTCTGCTTTGGTTACAAAGAAACCCCCTCAGAAACTAAAGGCACTGATTGGCAGAGCTACATTGACATGGTGAATATAGAATTTGATGCCAGATTACTGCTAACAAGTTCGCCATATTAACTTTAGACATTATGATACATCAGATTTGGGTTTACGGCTAAAACATCTGTCAATCCAGGGTTAAAGGTAAAATTCAGGTGAATTTCAATCTAGGTCAAATAATTGCATTGCAAGTTAAATTTGCACTCGCTGCCTCCATTGTCAAGTCATTGGGGAAAGAGCACTTCTGACAAAGCAGATCAAACAAATGCAAAACCAAGTTGTCGGCCAGACTCGGAGGCAACCAGTTAATATGACTAATGTCAAATGTAACTTTGTTTTCAATGTTTTAGAAGTTTTCCTAATTGCCCCAATGTACTATATATTTTGTCAGAATACAAGTTGTCAAATCTCAAAGGATTCCTGTTGAGCAACAACTTATCCTCTCCTCCTCAGGGATGAACTCCATCTTTGTCTACGTCGGCCACACTATGCTGGGTTACTACTTCCCGTTCAGCTGGGAGATGCGCTTCACGGAGAACCACTGGGAGTGGCTCTTCCAAGGCCTGTGGGGAACGTCTCTGTGGGTGCTCACCGCTTACCTGCTCTACAGAAAGAAATTCTTCCTCAAAATATAAACCGGGGTGAAAAAAGACTCAATTTTTAATTTTTTAGCTAAACAAACACTATTCATGTAAAATTATATTGATTATCAAAACATCAGAATAAAAAAAATTGTGCTTGTTGTGTGTTTACTCTGTTTAATATACGGCGTGCTGACGTGCATTTGAATGAACTGTACTGTACTGTGCCATCTGAACGTGCTTCAAGTTTGATCAAATACACCACAGCTAACAAGTATGACATTGTTCCTCCATGAAACCCATTGAAGCAGTGCCCATTCTCTGAAGAAGATCTCTGCTTCATTGTCCGTGTGGGCAGCTGAGGATTTATTTGACGCCACTTGTTTTGTGCACTGAATAGACTGATTAAATCAAATACACTGAGGTACTACTTAACAAATTAGGACGAGTGATTCCACTACACACCGGGCCGGCCATTATGAGCCTGTTGCCATGGCCACTCCTTCTCCTTCAGTGTGTGTGTGTGTGTGTGTGTGTGCGTGTGTGTGCGTGTGTGCGTGCGCCGATACCATCTGCTGTCCAAGTGACAGGACTTTAATAGGGGTCAAGATGCACAGCTCACAAAGGAGTTTCATTAATGGGATCGACACCTCTTGCACTCATTGTATTAGAAAATCAGGGAAATTACACAAATCCAATTCATCAGAGGACAGAGACGTGCCCCCTCATGGAGCCTCAGCTCGCTACGCACGTTTCAATTTGACAAACGTGTTTAACACGTTGAGCTGACTCACCGACTGAAACAGCTCATTTTAAACGTTTGGATTTGAATGTTGCCACGATGGGGATGCGTGTGTAGAACGCGCGTGTGGCGGTATTGAACTCGCTCGGGTGCGTGTGCTCTTAGCATCAGGTCAGCCGGTGTGTACATCATGAAATGGCATCTGGTTAATGAAATGGAAAAGCGTCGTGCTCTTCTTCAAGAGTGAAACCGTATTACGCGCTGCTCGGTAATGACATTGCGTATTATCGTGTAGTGGTTTTGGTAAGTGTCTCATGAGCAGATGTTGTTGTTTGAATCCCTGTAGGTGCATCCTGCCTTCTTGAACAACACTCAAGTTCATAATTGCTTTCCCAAATTACGGTGCCAGTCAGCGATGGAAACAAAAAGCTGCATCTTGTTGAGATAAAAATGAAATCAATACAAACTCGCCACAGAGGTCTTAAGACATCTTTTGTGTGTTTGCATGCAATGATAAAGCTTTTTATTTGGCTATAAGCATTTAGCTGACTCATTATGAGCCACTTACAGGAACTGCAGCAGCTCGAAATCCATTAGAAACATATCGATAAGTTGTAAATACCGATAAAAATGAGAATATTTGGACTGCATTAATGAAGAACATTCTGCTTATGTTTCAGATAGAATTTCTGCTGAACCCGTTCTATAGAAGCCCATAAGATAACGATGTCCTGGTTCCACATAACATGACTATACCACAATGTTTCCGTGCCTGTATTGATTCTCAATGAGCATATGTCTCAGGATACCTCGAGTCTGTCATATGGAAACTTGATCCCAGATACGATGTACTAATTCAGACAGCGCAGCTTATCTTACATCACATAATGATCCCCACACTCTCCCTTGATACAGCCAGAAGCATTGACAGTGAACATTTGGGTACGCTATCTGTAAAACGTATTGAAATCAATATTCTATCTGGAAGAAAGTGATTTTCCTTTCTTTTAAAATTGATATATTGGGTTTTAGTGGAGGTAAATTAGTGTTGTGGGACTGTGGTACTGATGATATTGTTAATCTAATCTGGGTATTATACTTTCCACTTCTCAGTATAGCAGCAGGTAACAAGCCAAAATAATTTCCCGAAGTACATATGTTAAGTATAATTATAAGGTGCTTTCTTCTAGTATTTCCCTTTTTATATACAGCCTTTTGATACAAATAAATTGGACCAATAGACAGCAGGTGCAAATATGGAATAGCAGTGTTTTCTTCCACTTGGTGGGAATCCCTGCTGTCCCCTCTGGCCCAGTGATCCCAGTGGTTCTGCCCCATGCCGAGACATTGATTAGAGAGCGGTTGCTGTGTGAGTGACTGGTGTCCCGCCCCGAGGCTGCAGCGATGCATCACTCCACACATCCAGTCACAGAGAGATCCCTCCCTTGATCGGTGGCCTTTAGCCACGGACATCCGCTCCAGACCTCAGGCCAGAGTCACGCAGCTGATATTAGGTGATTTTTGTTCTTTGACCTCAAAGTGTAGGCAGACAGACACGGGACATGTCTGCTAGTTTTTTGGGGAAGTATAATTCATTGATGTGATATATTGGGGCATTAGCGGGCCAGTGGGTTTGGGTTGACTGAAATAGACCTTATGAAAGGGTTTGAATCCATTAAGGTAAATGTGTCACTGGTGTTACTAGATTGGAAATAATGATGCCGAAATGGTTACAGATTCTAATGAAGCAATGATATAAATAAATGAGCACACAGAGGCTGTACCTTGGAAACGCACCATTTAATCATAATTGTTCAGAATTTCCCCCCCCCCGCAGAGTGTTAATGAGGTGACTGACCTGCTGTTAAATTTCCTGTAGATGCTGTGCAGCCCGCTGGTGCGGAAGCAGCGGGGCAGTGAGGAGCGAAGCAGAGGAGCAGCGAGCCTCCTCCCCCTGGCCAGAGAGCCACAGAGCCACGGAGCCACTGAGCCACTGAGCCATCCAACCACTGAGCCATCCAACCACAGAGCCATCCAACCACTGATCCATCCATCCACTGATCCATCCATCCACTGATCCATCCATCCACGGAGCCAGTCCGCCCAGCAGTCTGTGGGACGCTGAGGATTTCATCCCGGAGCCGCGCGCACACCGACACTCACCGCTTTGCGCGACCTTTTGATTCTTCCTTTTTTTTTGTTGAGCGCGCGCGCGTGTTGGTCGCTTTTTGAGGAACTTTTTTTTCCATCTCGTTTTTATTCAGAAACTTTCACTTATGGTTGGTGAATATGGGGTCACGTTGTGGTTTCTCTCGGGGAAACGTCTTCGCGCTGCTGCTGCTGCTGGAAGGTGAGCTCCGTCTTTAGATCCGCTGCTCGGGCACATGAGGGGCCACAAGATTCCGTTCTAAATATGCGTTGCATTCAAGAATGGTTTGGGCTATTGGTGCTTTATTTGAAAGAAATTTACTTTAATAATTCTTATTTTTGTAAATAAAAAAACACAATGTTTAAGAGGAAAATGTGTTTTTTAGTGCTAAATCCCATTTGAGACATTATCTGTTAATCTCACAGCATTCGTTTTTGTTTAAAGCCGCCTCTTAATCGTCTGTCAGTTAGAAAGGCAATTACTTGTGGCATGAAATAAAGTGCATTGGGTTCGGGATGCACTCTGAATTCACCAAATGTCCGGTTCTCTGCAAAAGTCTGGGGGGGTGGGGGGGGGGGGGGGGGGTGGAGAGGAATACAGAGACAAAAGATATCTGAGCTGCAAAAAGACGAGCCAGCAAGTCTAGATGGCAACTTACAAATGAAATTGACTGCTCATGTGTGAAGCTAAATAGCTTTTCTAAATTGCAACATTTTTGTTTTAATGCTTTTCCCAGAAGACGGGCACAAAGTGGGAATTGTTTCACGTTTCAGAAAGTGATACTTGCAACGTGTGCTGGCTGTTATGTGTGGTATGGCACACTGAAACCTGCAGTCAAATGACTACGGCCATATACCATAATATTATAATCCCACTCACAATCCCACAGCACAACTGTACCAACACTGTCCTCCCCTGCCGTCTATATTTAAAGTGTCTCTCATAGCTCGGGAGGGTGCAAATCTCAGCGTGTGGCTAGTATGTCAAATGTGACAATTATAGGCCGTCGTGTGCAACCCTTGAATTTGTTTTTGGACTATCAGCCCAGCGTACGATTGATCATCACATTGTTTTAGTGGATTTGAGATGTGAAGACTTTGTTCTTTTGCATGTTAGTGGGTCCCATGGCTGCAAAAACTAGACTCCTAATAAACTGCAGGCCGGCGTAATCGCACCACAGAACACTTTCCTGCAATTTTAAGGTGCTACAGTTGTATTAATGGCAATTAATTGCTGTTTCCACCGCGTGTATTCTGTGTGTATTCTCCCATCACACGGATGCTCCTGCACACATTTTCATCCCTGCTCTGCCTGGTTCTGCGCCTACTGTCGCGGTGGCAGGCGTTTCCTCCTGACATTCATGGATGGGCATAGTTGGTTGAGTTCGATTTCATATGTCAAGGAGGTGATGGTAATTAAACGGGTGCTGAAACCCACACCTTACGTAAATGCAGCGCTCCTCACCTGCCTGTTTGCTGCAACAAAAGACCTCCACTTGCACGGAGGAGAAGAGGCGAGCTGCAGGCAGGTGTGCAGCAGCTGCTCCTATCTCTAGGCAAACACTGGCTGTTTGTTTTCTTTAGCAAAATATCGCCTGTTATACAAGTGCACACAGCGTTTAGGTTGCACTTCGGACGTTAACTGCTCTCAGAACAACACATCAGATTGATTTAGCTGTATACGTTACGGCTGATTTTTTATTTATTTCACCTTTGGAGGATGTTGGTGACGTCATGAACAATGTGATCGTTGCCTTCTGTACACTCCTTTGAAAGTTAAATCTCCAAATGAGTTTCATAAATGTGATAAAAGTAATTGAGTCACGTTGCGATGCACTTTTTGTATCACATAACCTCTAATGCGAGGTCGTTATACAAGTTATTAAATATTTGATGGAATCTAGGGAGGGTTAGATTGTAGAAAAAAAGATAAAGTTAGTGTTGGTTAATTCCCATCATCACAGTTGGAGGTAACTCATTAGTTTAGTGTTCCTTGCTGAGGTAATCGAACGGAGGAAATTGGCAATCAGAAGTTCACTATGAGAGCGATCAGCGTTTCCACATGTGACTGCGTTTCACTTAGTTACGCAGAAGAAGTAGAGCCGTCATCCAAGTTCCTGAAGTCTTCTGGTCCGTCGTTGCTTTTTTAACATTTAAACTTCTCATATTCGGAGGAAGCATATGGATTTTTGTGTTTGCTTTTCTAGGATCTTTTTCATGGAGGCTGGCTGAGGAGGTCTAATGACTTGGACTGGTTTAAATAAACGCGGCTGTCTTATGGATTGTTTAATAAAATGTTCAGAATTGAAACTAATAACATAATACCTTCTGTAAGTGAACCTGATATACGCCTTTATTGAAATCCAGCAAATCCTTTTAACAGACACTTCTGTGTAATCCATCAATTCAACAAGAGCCACAGATGTTTTCACATAAAAGCATTGATCCGTTTATCTTCCATCGTGGCCTTGCTGCCGTAGCGTTGACCCTGCTTCACCCTTTGACCTTTGAAACCTTAACCAAGTGGTGATAACCACTGTGCCTCCTCCTCCTTAGAATGATGACTTTCATCAGCATCTTTTCCGTTTGAGAAGGAACAGACCTATAAATCTCATTTGATATATGCTGCTATTTGATTTAGCTCCTTATTACATTATATGATTTAGTAAAGCTTCTGTCTTGTGCTGCCTATCAAGGCCTTATAAATCTCGTCAATGATCTAGTCTTGCTGTCACTAGGTCTCTTTTAGAATAATTGGAAAACATCAGAAGACAAGTTCTTTGTTCTAGAGTTTATCTCTTACATTTAATTACGTAAACAGCGTTGTTGTGATTCTCTAAAAACTAAATCATTTAACTACTCGTCTATGGAATTGGCACAGGGTATATATTTTTGGGGTCTTAGTTTATTGCTTTCTGTATAAAACTGTGGCACACAACAACTTGCCTCAGCATCCCTCCATCCATCTCGCCGTGAGCCTCGCTGTCCCTGAAAGGACAATAAGGATGATCACAATCAGAGCACTGATGCAGCGTTTTCAGCCTTTCAAAGTTTGACGCTTTGTCTTTGAGTCTTTGTTTCTCCTCCCTGCAAAAAGATCAACAAAATTCTGGCGTAAATGCATCATCCTACTTTTTATTATTAATCTAAACCAGTGTTATTTTGTTAGGAGGACGTCTGACGGACGGACTCCAACCGCTGGATTATCACTTCCTTTGCTCTGAGAGTCCTCGCCCCTAATCTCTAACTCGGGACTGTTGCTTCTGCTGCTGTTTGCGCTGCACGGACGCCGCTCCCACCTGTCAAAGCGCTGTGTCTGATCCTCTAGTCAGTTCAGGGTCACACTTCCCTCTCATGCATGGGTAGAATCTAATTTGCTGTGGTGAAAGGACAAGGAGACATTGATTGAAATTTCGCCCTCTGGGCATCTAGTCCCCTCGTTTCACATGGACCTTGACAAGTTATTTTCCAGTCGCCTGGCGGTGCGAGCTGCGTTTGACCCGCCGCTTACAACAATGAGCAAAACAAAAGAGCGAGCTCAGCTCATTCGATGCATCGCGGTCGTGTGCCACTGCAGAAGTGGAAGTGGGTGATGGGTGTCGTTTTAATCGTTTTAAGGGTGCTTAGGGTACCAGCTTTAAACATGAACAACTCATTTATGATAAATAAATAACAATCCAGACCTCGTTCGGACCCACTCTCTGACAAAGTAAGAATGTTATTGCGTAACTGCTCCTCCTCCACCAGCCCCACCCTGGCGTCACCCTGTGTCCATTTTGTGCGCTCCTTCACGTTAAGTAGGAAATGATTTTCCACCACCTGCCCGTGCCAGAAACTCAGAGAGCTTCACTTTGTGCTGAAAGATCCGTTCTGTGCCATGAAGCCACGGACTTCCCTTTGTTTCCGTACTGTAACCCATCAGACTCACTGTGGATCCTGATGTGCTCACACACACACACACACACACACACACACACACACAAGTAGCAGCAGCACGAGGCTCATCATCTACACAGGGCTATTTTTCGTTTAGGTCCTGCATGATATCTTGTAGTGGTGAATATTTGACGAGGTCTTTGTCTGCCTCTGTGTCCATGTCGGTTAATCCGATGGCTTTTTACCATCGTTGTCATGACAATCAAAAGGTTTTATCAAAGCAGGCTAATGACCACTGCGTCAAACTCAGTCAGGAGCTCCAAGATGTTCCTTAATATGGATACGGATTTCAATTTTTGATGCCACTGTCACTCCCCCAGGAATCCTGAAACTGAATTTGTACATGCAGCTCCTCCCTCAGGAGATGTTCTATTAGATTCCTTGATGACTGATGAACAGGGTTCATTGGATCTTAGCTTGTGTATTCTCTGAGGACTAATTGGATTACATTTTCGAGTAATTGATTATTATGTTACGGTATGCTTCATGGTAACCTGAGTAATCTACCTGGAGCCTGACTACCTCCTTCCAACCCAGATCAGATATCGTATTACTCTGATGAAAGGTTTGATGACTGTGTCATCATAACAGGATATTACTTTATTTCCTAATTATGCCGTATTGTTTGTAACCTCAATCAGGACAATGCTAAATTCAGGTTGTAGATCCAGCGTGAAATGAGATTTGATCATGCATACTGGCACGGGAAACCAAGAGGGAGAGATTTCCAAACCTAGTGATCAATAAAAGCCATCGTATGTAAGTGAATGAGCTAAACGTGCAGATTTCTAGTGAATTGATCCTTAATGAGACTCATTCACATTACTGTTACATCTTTGGAGGTTTCAGAGTGATTATGATTTATTTTGTGTTTGTTTCACCTTGATACGCTGCAGCTACTCCGTAATAGTTGATGGATTATTTGAAAATGTGGATATGAATGACTAAACTGGGGCTGCGAAATGAACACAACGCGGAACAAAAGGGTCCATATGACGTACCGCAGAGATGATTGCACACATGCGGCCATCGGCCGTTCTCCCCGTCGGTCTCATCAGTGGAAAACAATCAGCATCACTGTTGATTAGTAAGGTTATTGATTGGTCTGCTGCCAGATACAGGCCCTCTTCAGTGGGTCGTTACCAGGGGCAGATGCAGCGCACGTTGACCTTGGGAGAGAAAGGGCACCGGGCTGATCTCCCACAGCTCCAGTCGTACCAGCAGCGGGAATAGAGGGGGGGAAAAAATCCTGCACTCCTCCTGCCGTTGACAAGGAGGCTCACCGAGGACGTCTGGCTGGGGGATCCACGTTTTTATTTCATTCACAGAGGCAGGCGCAAGCTGCGGGTTAGTCTACCACATGAGCTCATAGCTGGTAAATCTATCAGGCGGAGCACGCATTGAGCTAATTGAGTTCCTGTCTTTGTCTGGGACAACGGGGAGGGCGTCTCACCCTATCGGCTCAGTCCCAGACACACTGTGGTCTGTGGCTGACTGAGCACATGGCTGCAGACTTTGTGATGAGCGCGTGTCCTTTTTGTCCTTCCACAGTTTAGAATATGAAACGGAACTGACACAGGCCGTAATTAACTCAGGGAAAACTGCCGCCGTCAAAGGCATACGTGTGTAGACGAGTGAAGGTTATTTTCTGTTGTGGTTGTCGCCAAATAAGCAACGTATGAGTTCATTTTCAGTATATCTACTCAGGAGTGCATGATATATTTTGTAAACACAGATTGAGTGCTCCCCTCAAACACTGGCTTATTTACTAAATTACTTACCCTGGCTTTTTGAAGAAATGTATATGGCGGCTAACCATCGGTTTTATTGGTGTTTGACGGCAGTAAAAGGTCTGCTGGCGGTTTTAATATTTACACACTTTGAGTAATGGGGGGTCAAAGACAACGTATTGAACACGTATACGGCATAATCTGTAAAGGACACGTTTCAGTGTTCTGGTATTAGTGCTCCGTTTCAGTATTATTAGTTTCAATCGTTTTCTTGAGTGGTCATCAGGGATGAAATGTCGTTATGATTTCTGTATTTCTGTAATTCTTGCGCATCATTTAAGGGAGCTAATGAGTCATACTTCTGGAAAACCCTCATCATGGATACACAGAGCAAAGATGCCATTTGTTTAGAGAGACCTGCTCGATCCATTCAATTAATTAGTTTTGATATAAACTTGCTTGCTTTTTGTTGGCTTCAGTCCTGGAAAGAAATTTAATTTTGAATGATATAGACAAATTGTGTTGTGTTGGGGTCCAGTGGCCTTGGCTTTGAGCCGATGCCGGCATTCATAAATACACTCAGCCGTCACTGGTTCACATGTTCAATCCTGTAGCTCTATTTGTTAAGGTGCTGCCATCCGCTCCGTTTGATTCATGGCGGTTTCATGTGTAGGAAGTCTGATTCATTTCTCTATTAATAGAACACACAGTGTTGAGATGAGTATATTTGTACCTTGTTAAAAAAAAACAATTTAATCCAACATCTTTAGCATCTTATGAAATTAAGACAAGCATTAGGCTAATAATGTATTATGATGATAAACTGAGCCTTTGGCAGTGAGATAATGGCACCCTCTGATGGCTCTTTGAAGTACATGTTGAGGCTGCATGCTTGTTTACAATTAATTCTTTTATTTTCTCACACAAAAAGACAAAATTCAGTTATTTTGCTCTTTGAAGTATATCTTTTATTAATTCTTAAGAGTTGCATTTGAAGTGTTTTCACAGCATGCATCCATGTTGTAGGCCTACTACTATAGAAAAGCCATCCAATGCCAATGATTCAGTCTGTCTCTAAAGGTCCTACAATGTTGCACTGTGTTTCCTCTAATATTCTATCGGTGCCCCCCGTGTCAGACGGTCCTACCGCCGATTTCCCCTGTTTTGTAATGCGAGATAAAGAGAAGCTACATTTTTTTGAGTAAGACATGAGTTTTTTTCTTTTTATCCGACTAAACAATCCCTTGTACAATCCTTGTTTTTTTACCAGGAACCTTCAGGTTATCTTTTCATGATGTTTTGGTCTTGTTTGAAATCTCCATGTTAAATTAACTTTGAAAGATATCCTCTGTTATGCAACTCAGGAAACAAACATAGCCAATTTGATTAACCTCGTTTCTTTGCTGGTGAATATCTATTTCCCTGTTCTAGGAAGAACTTTTCAGATCTGTCAAACATAGTGAAGACTTTCATTTAAAAAGATACAACATTGATGAATGACTTATTTCAGTGCCTGCCCATTATATTTCTTGTCATATTCTCATTTTCACATTATTTTCAGGCTTTCTCAGCTTTTTTTAAACCTTTTCTGACATCATCATAAAATATATTTTATTACTCAACCGGTGCAACCAAGACAGGGGATTGATCACATCCTGATGGAACTTTTTGGGGTGATGTCTATCATGTCTAAATACCAAAATCATTTGTCATCATGAATGACTCTAGTTATTCATGTTGGGGACGATATAGAAAAATAAGTCATAATAGTAAGTCTCCTGAAACTGCCCCAGCAAGATTTTAAAAAACAAATGGTCCGTTGTTTGTTCTTGTCTCAGGATCACTTTTAATAAAAAGGGCTGCAGCCTCCCTGAGTGTATCTCCATCCTTCAGGAAGGACGGCCACATTTTATCCATCAGCTCGGCCTCCTGTCATCCAACCCCCGCGAAATTAAATCAATGTCTGAAACCAGAGCCGATGCCTCAACTGCACCAACAGAAATAGAAAATCCAGTTTTGCTGTCTGCTAATGACATTAGTGCGCTCCCTAAATGGTTGCCTACCGTCGTCAAAGAGGAACATAACAGGGATATAATTACAGGAGGAAACCTCACATCTCCACTTTCCTGTAAAACACATAGCCGCCTATAGCCCTTTATGGATTTCCACAACACACACGCACACATTCTAAACCACACCCCCCCTTGACAGGTAATGATTCATCTCTCCTCCATATCGTGTTATCCCTTGTAATTAAACTTTTCAAGGTGAATACAAGGAGAATCGGAAACCACATGTTATTGACCGTATGAGACGTTCATTAAAAGAGCTGCATAAGTGTCATTTGAGCCCTACTTTCAATATCCGCTAACAGATGACAGTCCTTACGGGGGGGAGGCTCGGTCGTATTCCATGTATGTGTTATTTCCATTCAGTGGCCAGACAGCATTATCAGTGAGCATTGTTCTCACAGTTAAATACCCAGAAAGAGATGATAACTGCTGTTATCCTGCACCGTAATAATACTCAGGTTATTATCTACTGTCACAGCTTATTTTCAGTAATCACAATGTTTCCCTTAGACGGGATAAAACTAAACCCCTCTGTGACTCCCTTGGCCGCCCGCTCTTTAACATCTGGTAATTTCTTCTTTCCGCAGGAGCGACGGGGCTGTACTTCCCTCAGAATGAGTACACTGAGACGGTGTATGTTGGCCAGCTGGCAGGGACGCCGATCCTGCAGGTCCACGCCATGCTGGACAGCGACTCCGAGCGCTCGCATTTCTACCTGTGCTGGACAAACCCACTCAGACGTCCGGCCTACAGCTCCTGGTTCAATCTTGACATCAACACGGGAACACTGTCCTTGAACAAAACCCTGGAAGAGAGCGACTTCGCCTCGCTACGTGAGTTGGATGCGACCGTTTTTACGGCAATGCACAGTTTTTGTCAGTGTGCCCCACACACAAGAGTGAATCAGTGTCTTGACGTTTATCCCTTTTGCATAATACTTTGGCTCCCTGTTCAGGTCTCTGCCCTCAGGATGATAATGCTAATTGCATAGAGGCAAAAAAAATGTGCTTAGTCATGAAAAAGAGCTGTCTGAGATTAAAACGGCGCCTGATTTTGTCTCGGCTGTTTTTCCCGTCAGAACACTCATGGTCTGTGAAGAAGTTGTTCCTGCTTGCCATGGTGATACCGACCTTCACCAGGAAGTCCCACTGCATCCGAAACTCCCCTCGGATCACCCTGGACTTTGTCAATGCCACGATGCCTCAGTGTGCTCAGACGGATATGAAGGAGCTGTGCTTCCCTCACAGAGACACCTCCAACCCCCACATCATGGAGAACCGGTTCCCCGGGGCTCTACGGCAACTCAGGCGTCTCACCAGACTCAACGTCTGCCCCAACTACACCATCACCTACAACGTGGAATCAGGTTGGACACTTGCACTTTGTGACTCGTGCAACATGAAATCGCACATTATTTCTTGACAAATTGACAGTTGAATTCAAAAGCAACAAGTCATAACTTCATCCAGGTATTCTGCACTACTAGTCTGACCGGTATAGTGTATAAGTTAGTAAACTTAAGGCAAATATGATCATTTTTTAACACTTTTTTAACTATCGACTTGTGTTAAACTAGTTAGCATTTTAGCTGACAATCACCATGGCGACTGTTAAGTCTAAATCACTGGCAAACCAGCTCTGACTCAGTATTGTACACGTGAGACCCACAGCGTGGTGGCCGTATACACATACACGCCTGACCTTGGTTGTTCCTCTTGTCTGCAGATACTCCAGCGCCGTTTGCTGTGAACGAGAACACCACAGAGCTGGTGGTCACGGCTCCGTTGGACCGCGAGGAGAGCGAATGCTACCGACTCCTGCTGGTTTGCACAGTCCGGACTGAGACGCTCATCACCAAGGTGGAAACTTCGCTGGATGTGTTCGTCGACGATGAGGACGACAATGCGCCGTACGTGAATGCAACGGACACAGCGGATGTTATCATCAGCTTCAATCGGACCAAGGTGAGGAGGCCGATATGACGGATCTGATCTATAGCCAATGTTGGCTGATTTGACCTTCTTCACATTTCTTCTTTCTCTCTTCTTCAGGGGGGCTCCTTTGGGGGCTTGTTTGTCTTTGACAGGGATTTAACCCCCGTCTACCCCATAGACCAGAGTCAGAATAAGTATGTGGGGACCTTGCTCAATAATGACCCATGGGTAAAGGAAACCTTTGCCATAAAAGGCACCTTCAGTGAAAAGAAAGCAGCTCTTGGTGGGATTCGAGAGACCGTCCACGACTACCGTAAGTAAACCTGGCGCTAATGCAAACCATCTGCGTTTATGAGCACTTTCGTTTTTCACACATGTTTGGTTCTTGATTTTAGAGCTGGTCCTGAAGAGGAACCTGTATGTGACTGAGAACCGCACCCTGCAGCTCGACTACCTGGTAAATGACACCACCTACCCCGGCCTGGAAGGAACAGTGCTGCTGCACTTCAACGTCACCATCTTACCCGTCCACATCCGCTTCGCCAACGTCACCCACATGTTCCCTTTGGCCCGCAGAGCCTCTTTCTACGCGCAGGTACTCCTGACTGCCTATCATACCAATCTATTACTCTCGGTTTAGTCTGCTGTTGTCTTAAAGTGTAGGTAGACATGCTTACATTTTAATGTATTAACTAAAAATCAAAAAGGTCTCAGCTGGATGAGCCGCACCTGTTTACATCACATCAGCTCCATTTAATTAGATGTTCCGCCGAGGAGATCAGGATTTCCTCAATGCTGAAAGATTTGAAAAAAGGATTGTCCTGGGAAGCAATACATAACAATACAACTGAGCATGAAACCCTTCTGTACAATAACACCCATTGATGTAACTTTTGGACTTGATCCCAAAAGGATTTAACACTTATTTCTATTCGCTATTGAGAAAATCCTAGCCCTTCAAACCACTTCAAAAAGGTTTTCACAGTGTTAAACATGATGAGGCTGCCATCTGCTGGCCCACTGAGGTGTTATTCGTGAAGCAGTATCTCTACAATGCAGTAAAGCTGTTTGCATTATGCCAACCTCGGTCTTAAACTACCGGTTGTCTTTTAAATCTCTCGTCCCGTCTCCCCTCAGGTCGGCAGAGTCTGTGTGGAAAACTGCCACCGCTTTGATGGCTTCAGGGTCACATACCGGCTCCAGGTGCCTGATAAGAACGCGTCTGCCGACGTGCAGTCCTGCTATGCAGCCATCAGCATCACCCAGGCCCCGGACGACATGTGGGGATTGCTCTATGTGAACGACTCGGAGGTGCTGTGCAGGCCAGAGTGCCAGGACCTGCAGTACCTGGTGGTTGCCGAGGAGGAGCACACACAGCTCGAGGCCAGCACGCAAATACACATCATACTGGATGGTGAGGCTGGAACAGTCAAGGTCCATTTCATCAGCTTTTAAAAAGAAAAGGTTTAGTCCTCACATGACTATGACATCTGAGCCGTCTCTTGAATATTCGGCTATGTGTGTCTTTGGTACATAGCAAACAAAGCCAGTCAGGAAAGCCAGCCGTACCTGTCCTGTGCAGAAAACAGACGGCGAGGAGACTGCGAGTCGGTCCGAGGCCTCGGGGCAACGACAGGGAGATGCCAGTGGAGGCAAGGCACTGAGAAAGGTACGTTTGATTTAACGAACACACAAACATCATTGGCTTATGTTCATACTAACCATGTGACCATGGAGTGATTCAACTGGAACCAAGAACCATGTGCTCTTTATTTTCATAATTACAAGCACTGTATGTTTGTCATCTGGTGTCGTTTTCACAGCTAGGTTTTTCTCTCCTGCCTCCTATTGTTTCAGGAATTTCTGAAAATTACTCAACCTGCTCCCCGGACCTGCGGACATGTCCGGATAGCTTTTGTGATGCAGTTGAAAGCAAAGATGCGTCAATATGTCCTCAAGACTGCACAAGTAAGAAACACAAGCCTTGCTTTTTATTACGCTGATGGAATTCTGCGAAAACGTGTAACTAACAGTTACAGGACATTTTGTTTGATGTTAAATTCAAATGAACAGGATGATTTATTTATTAATTATTTTGTCTCTGAAGAGGAAACTGTTACCGGAGGTCATGAACGGGGCTTGAGGAACGGGATCCAGGCTGGATACGGAACCTGCTACTGCTACTCTGAGAGATGCTTTTGTGAGAAGGAAGATATTCCGGGTGCGTTGTTGTAAATCGTAAACTGTCGACATTAAAGCAAAATACAGACTCTGAGAGGTTCCTCAATCATGTCATCTAAAAAATGAACCAGAAATAGACGCTACTTTCTTGAAATCCCCCAGAGGCGAAATGTGACGACATGTGTAAGACCATCATCGCCACGGCGCTGCTCCTCTCCTTCATCGTCTCCATCCTCCTGTCTTCGTACTTCCTCCACCGGTACCACAAGAACTCGCCTAAGCCCCCCATCGCCTCCGCTGAGATGACCTTCCGCCGGCCAGCTCAGGGGTACCCCATCAGCTTCCCTGCAAACAACCTTCGCCGCGGCTCGCAGGACTCCATCGAGACAGAGACCTTTAAAATACCGGTGAGCTGCTTCTTTCGGCCTGTGACCGACGTTTCCGCTGCTCAACATTTTAAACTGAGGAAGTCATCAATGCTCGTTTGTTTTTCAACAGGAGGATCCTAAGTGGGAGTTTCCTCGTAAAAACCTGGTACTCGGCAAGACTTTGGGCGAAGGAGAGTTTGGGAAAGTTGTCAAGGCAACGGCATTCAGGCTGAAAGGAAAAGCAGGTTACACCACTGTGGCTGTGAAAATGCTTAAAGGTAAGGCGAGCCAGCAAGAGGCCAGACAAGGTGGGGAAGTAGGGGTGATATATGAGAAGTGAATGTCCAAAGAGATGAATGGATTCAGCGTTACGATCCGTTCTCTTGCTCCGTGACAGAAAACGCCTCTCACAGTGAGCTGCGTGACCTGATGTCAGAATTCACTTTACTGAAGCAAGTCAACCACCCGCACGTCATAAAGATGTACGGAGCGTGCAGTCAGGACGGTAAAGGCATCCCGAATATCCTACTCCAGAGTGTGTGTGTTGGACGTGGCCTCTAACTGCTGCATTTACCTGAATAGGTCCACTGCATCTGATCGTGGAATATGCCAAGTACGGGTCACTCCGCAACTTCCTGCGCGAGAGCCGCAAGGTCGGCCCGAGCTACATGGGGAGGGACGCCAACCGGAACTCCAGCTACCTGGAGAACCCAGACGACCGGGCGCTCACCATGGGGGACCTGATCTCCTTCGCGTGGCAGATCTCCAGAGGCATGCAGTACCTGGCCGAAATGAAGGTATTTGAACAACTCGCTCCAACTAAAATAAATATGTGTGCTTGCTGTGGAAGTTCTGCAGTTAAGACATTTCAGATATTTAATTACTTAAGATACTGGAACATTTGCAGTTTCAGTCGGTTTCGAATACCGTGAGTAGAAAGTTCTGAAAGAGGTTGTTAGATTTTTTGTTTTTAAGGGCTGAGTGGAAACTGCTGACAGATTTCGTTTGAAGTATAAGAGATGAAAGCAGTTGAAACGTCAGTAAATGATGGACGGTCGAGATGTTGGTTGTGGTGTTTCTTGACAAAATAGGTTTAAACATTGATCACAGTTGAAGCCACTCACGGCGCGATGTGTTTAATTGAGGCTTTTGGTGCGACAGCTCGTTCACAGGGACCTCGCAGCGCGAAACGTTCTGGTAGCCGAAGGGCGAAAGATGAAGATCTCAGACTTTGGCCTCTCCAGAGACGTGTACGAAGAGGACTCATATGTTAAGAGGAGCAAGGTAAAGTGCCATAAAGATAGAAAAGCATTCATTCTAGTTTCCTTACAAGAGCCTTGAAAACACTCTCTTCCTCACCTCCAGGGCCGTATACCCGTCAAATGGATGGCAATAGAGTCCTTGTTCGATCACATTTACACAACGCAAAGTGACGTGTGAGTACAATAAACATTTCATGAAATCATTTATCATGTTGGGAAATATGTTGAATTATCCTGTAAGCAATTATCATTCCATTCTCTATTTATTGGAATATTCCTATAAGCCCTTGTGGTTTTCTTGCAGCTGGTCCTTTGGTGTCCTGCTATGGGAGATAGTGACACTGGGAGGAAATCCATACCCAGGTATCGCTCCTGAACGCCTCTTCAACCTACTCAAGACCGGTTACAGGATGGAGCGGCCGGAGAACTGCTCGGAGGAAATGTGAGCCCTGATCTGTCGCTCTGCAGCATCTCCTCTGGGTGCAATAACTCCCTCCACCTCATTCAGACAGTCACAGAAATGACGCTTATTCTTTCTCCTCCTCAGGTATAATCTCATGCTTCGCTGCTGGAAACAAGAATCAGAAAAGAGGCAGACGTTCACAGACATCAGCAAAGAACTGGAGAAGATGATGGTGAAAAGTCGGGTATGACAAAGCTACACAATACAGTGATATAAGTTGTTTGTATTCTTCAATGGGAAAGCAGGATCTATTAATCAGCCTCTTTCGAAGACAATTGCAACAACTTTGGGATTTGCAGCTGCCCCAAAGCAGTATATCAGCTCCGGTTGACTTTGTGTACTGTTGGTTTTGCTGTTTGAAGACACAAACACACATGAGGCCTGACGCTGCTGTTTTTGCTCTATGATCTGCCTGTCTTACCAAAGGCTTTGGATACCGTAATTAGTGCCTGTAAAGATCCTAAAGTGTAGGCTTGGTCCGCTTAATCACAAAGCATGTATACCAGCCGGGCCTCTGCTGTTGAAGCGAGGCTAAATATAAAACATTTAAGGACAAGGGAACGCAGACGGCCCACGGTTCAGCGGGCCAGTTCTTCGCTGTTGTAAAAAAAGGAAGAGCTAGTGGCCATGTCTCTTGATGCCACGGCAGACAGCACTTGCACCTTTGTGAGTAGACGTCACCGCGCTGTGATTCCTCCCCTCACTAATCGGCCTAATCCCACCTGCGTCTGCTCTTGTCAGGATTACCTGGACCTCGCAGCGTCCACGCCAGCCGATGCCCTGCTGTACGACGACGCCCTCTCTGAAGAGGACACCCCACTAGTGGACTGTAATAACGCCCCTCTCCCTCGAACCCTCCCCTCCACATGGATTGAAAACAAGCTCTATGGTAGAATCTCCCACGCATTTACTAGATTTTAGAAACAGGACACACAACACAAGCTCTCTTTTTTGGCAAGTTGTGATTGGCTTTCCGTAGTGTGCGTGACTGTAACCTCGGCATGCCTTCTGCTGATTAACGCTGACGCGTCTCCCATTTCATCGCAAATGAGAGACTCAGTGAGAAAAAGATCTTGTGTCTTGACTTCTGTGTTTTACTTGGACCTGCTTCTAATGTACATGAATGCCGACCAAAAGTTTGCTAATTGTTAATATTGAGAATACCCTTCATTCTAATTTATATGGCACTGCTCGTTCTCATGCTTCATCTGCATTTTATTTGTAGACATTTCGTCACTCCATCACATTCACATTGTCACCATTCCATTATTTGTTGACATTGGAAGAAACAATGTGCAACATTTGAAACAGGTCCCTGTTTTTTTTATTTCAGATTGCCTTGAATTTTCTGACTTTCTAATGTATATTAGCTACCTATCCATAATGATTTCACAATGCTGAACAGAGGAACAGTAAGGCTTTTGAACACAACTCTCGAGTGGCATTCATTTAAAATAAGGAACGCATTAGTCTCGTTACTTATGGTCCACCCGCAATCCTGAACCTCAACATCAACGTAGTCGCAGGTCAAAATATGAGCCTTGATACACGAAACTAGTAAATTATACAATCATAAAAACATAAAGCCAACACTCTTCGAATCAGGACCTTCAGAGACGGACACTAGAGAGTTTGATGTGAAAGCCTTACTGTCTGCACGCTGTTAATCTTTCACTGAGTGCAGACAAATGATATGTTCTCGTTTTTAGGCATGTCATACCCCAACTGGCCTGAGAAGAGCCCGGTACCACTCAACAGACATGATGCCACTAATCCAGTCTTTACAAGATATGCCAATGATAGTGTTTATGCAAACTGGATGGCTTTGCCTTCACCCGCAAAAGCTGTGGACAAGCTCGATAGCTAAAGACAAACCAACACTGTAGAAAAGATGACTAATTAGTAGATGTGTATATTTCTATAAAACTGTACATATACAATCTGATGCTAAAGTTGGGTCCCTTTTTATTTCTGTTGCACGGGTATTCAATGTGTAAAACTGGGGTCTTTTTGCTGCAGAAGCGGCAGGATTGATGTAGACCACGCTTCATTCAGCTCGTCAGTATGTTAATTATTACCTCACGGGTCATGTGGGCCAAGTTGTATCACTGCATGACTATTGTACCAGATTGTATGCCAGTGTCAATGTCTTTTAAGTGCCTGTACCGCTTCTACAATAGCCTCCAATTATTAAAGTGCGACTGTGAAGATCTTGTTCCGGCCCAGGAATTGAAAGGGGACGTCTTCACCCTCTCCCGCTGTAGACAGCTGGGATGGAGTGGAAGAAAGCAAAAGGCTTAACTTGTTGTTAAAAATGTAAAGTTTCTACTTTGGAGCATCGTCCGTTTTGTGTTTCTCCCGATAGACGTTTTAAGGCTGTTCTTGCCAAAGAAAAAGTACCACAGACACAATGAGTGAACAGTTTTATTTGTTTCTTTTTTTACATGAAAGATATCAACTAGTGTGTGCTACTCCAGCGTAAGGACATGAGACTTCATGTAGATTGTGACCTTGTCCCTGTCAGACCACAGCAATCTCTGTAGAAGATGATTATGTAAACTAATGAGTGTTATCATGTTGTTATTATTTGATTATGTTCCAATAAACAATACAAATGTGCAATATGTCTACTCACCTCATGTCTCCAAAAATAGATACTGAGCGTCTGTTGGCACATTCAACTTTTTTTTGCATTTCTCCTTACAACTTAATACATACTATAACAAAAATCATATCACTCCAAGCTAGATTGTAATATAAACCATGACCACTTACAACATATTCTATACTTATTTATTTAATTGTTTTTTTTGCTGTCATTATTCTCCATATTTCTATGTAATTTGCTACACAAAGTTAAATATGGTACAAGTTTGGATTTCAAAGTTTATAAAAGAAATAGCATTGAGCTCCCACTGCCTGTGAAAGGTAGAGTTTATTGCGAGAAGGAAAAAGTCTGTTTGATGATGACTTTGTCATGATCTCACTGGTTGTACCTTTATGTTAACACTAACCCTGGTTAATATAGATGCAGTCTGAAAACATCACTAAAGTTTCATGTTTTATGTCCTTTGAATCCTGCAGCTTCTGTTGAGCTTGTTGTTGTTATTGTTGTTTGAATGAGTCCTAGAGACAGGAGGAGCAAAAGGGAGGAGGAAAGAAAGTCAAAGTTCTCCAATACCGCTTACTTTAATTAAAATAGATATGTGACAGACTGGTCATCACATTATCTGTGGTGTCTCAGGCTGGTGGTGTCTCCTGGCTGTCATTCTTAATTGGAATTAATGAAGGAAATGACTAAAAATAGAACCTAATGGGAACATTTCCTGGTTTACTCTATGAACCATAATGATAACAGATGTCATGTTTGAACAATATACAAGTGATCAGTCTCCAGTTAGCGCTTATTTAAGAAGTGATTCATTCTAGTTGTCAATCAGTGTGACATCACACAAAAGAGGTTTGTTTTAATAGTTTAACAGCACACAACGAGCCGCAAAGTACACGGTGTTTTTGGGTGGATGAGCTTAAAAAAACGTTCGCAAAAGGAAATTAGTTAGTATTTTTATCACGGAAAATCTTTTACTGGCAAGAGATCAAAACGGTTTTATTATGAGCAAGAAGCTTCAGCGTGTACGATGACGACACCTGTTAGCAAAGCGCCCATTGGTTAGTTGTTGACCGGAAGTAGATCACATCCACTCCTTTCTCTCGGCTCCGTGGCATTTTGCAGCTCAGGCTGACTGCTGCTGTTCATTTTACACTAAACTCACAGCTGTAAACAGTCACGAATGGACAAAGACGGAACTATGTGAGTAGTTGTTTGAAAACTATTATAACTGCTCAGCGGGCTCTTTGTCAGATATATAGACATCCAAAAGCGAATTGAAGCTCTGAATATCGCTAAGCTAGCTACATAACCCTATTAATATCCGGTTTAGGTTTTCAGAGTAATGATACACGCGATGTATTTTAACTTATCACATTTTCCACAGGGACAGAATGAATGTGCGTATATTTGGCTAAAGACCTCTTTGCTGAGTAGAAAAACGTGCATGATACAGGTTTAATCCCGAACGTCCCACTAAATTAACTTGTACTTTTTTTTCCCATTCCAATTTGACAAATATCCAAATATTAGAATTTTTTAACACAACTCACTTTTGTCTGCCTTATTAGTCTTTAGAATTATGTAGGTGCATTTACTCGAGCATTTCCAAGCCCTCTCAATGAATGAATTAATGTATGAATATTTAGTCTTCCTGAGGTTACTGCCAATAAGATGATTTATTAAGGAGGGGTATGTATTTATACAAATGCCACGGATATCAATGTGGAACCTGTACTTCAGGTTTCATCCAATTCTGTGTCGCATGTGTCTCTTAACTGGTCCTCGGCAGCTTGAAAGAAGACAAAGCTAATTTAAAGAACATCGTGGTTTTGTAAAGCATTGGTTTTCCCGGCATGCGAAAAGTGTGTGTCTCCTGAAAGTTCACACATTGAAACATTGTGACATTGAAACACTCTTCAAAAAAAATGCAGAAGTGATAATGAAGGAATTTACTGCCTTCCTCAAAAATGTCCGGAATGTGTCGTGTCTGTCTCTGTTTTCATGATTGTACAATAGGGAAAAAATCTTTTATTATACAACTTCCTTTTTGGAGTTGTGGCGAGGCACTGGTACATTCTCGTACGTTAAAACCACAAAACAAGCAGTTCTCGGTGCAGAGGTTTAGTCTTTGTCCTGTCTGTTTAACCAAGTGGCTTCTTTGTGTGTATTGTATTGGACTCAGACCCCTGCTGGTTTCATTATAGCAGTCTTGAGCTTGATTTACAGCTTTGATGCCAGGTGAAGACTATGACTGTCAGGACCAAGAAACAGCATCACTTTGTTTGCTGAGTGCTTGAGCTGTAAATGTCACCGTGTGACCTTCAAGAAACAATTGTATGTGTTGGATGAGATGTGGTTTAAAAGGCTCCATGCTGCAGCATATGACCAAGTCACACTACAATCCTACCGCTTTAAATACTCTGGTGTTTTACATATTTATCCCCCATTATACATCCTTTCATTCAACAAGGCGCATATTTTCCTAATTCCGTAGATCTTCTGGAGAGTGTCGTGCTGTTATTTTGAAAGGAACCCCTCCGACCGGAAGCCATCCCTTAGCGGCTTGCTGTGGCGCGCGCCCACCAGTTTTCCTCCGTGCTGTTGTTTAGCTTAGACAGCTAGTCGCCGTGTGTGTTTGCTCAGTTCTTCCTGCCCCCGTTTCTTCAGGTTTATATCAAATCTTCGGAACGCAGTAGAAGTTGAAAACATATTGAACGCGTCGCTACAAAGGAATGTGAAATCTATCCCATTAATTAAATGTCACTGACCGGTTGCTTGAACGGGACCACGATGTTGTATCATGAAGGTGTTACTTTCTGAGTATCTTGTAAATCATCTACTTACTAATGTATGTTTATCCACAGAACGAGTTCTCCAAAAGCCTCCACTAGTGGCTCCCTCCCTGCATAGTGAGAAATGTGTTGTCTGATTGAGGACTTCTGTGATTTTTACCCAGGTGATCATCACATGGATTTAACCAGGAGAAATGAATGAAGACACAGTAAAACGACACAAAGGCCCCTCCGACCCTCTGGGATGATGTGCAGAAGCACACTGATGTGATCGAAGGGGAATGCAGACTTGCCAGGTATAGTTTGCGTGCAAGCGTGATGCCCAGGAGGGGGTTGACGCTGCAGGGCCGGGTCCGCTGGTTCTTTCTGGGCCTCTTCGTGCTGCTGGTGCTGCTGCTATTTGCCTACCTGCTGGAGTGCACCCCTCCAGCAGACGTCGGCCTGGCCCTGCCCGGCCTAGCGGGCGATCCCTATGGGAAGGAGTACTACCAGGGCCTGCTGCAGGAACAGGAGGAGCGCCACCTAAACCGGGCCGCCAGTCTCAAGCGCCAGATTACCCAGCTCAAGCAGGAGCTGCAGGAAATGGGTGAGAAGCTAAAGCTCCTGCAGGACAAGAAGGAGCTTCCTGGGGTGCAGGGCCTGGCTGAGACAAAGGACCAAGAGCCGGGAGATCTGCTGGAGTACCTGCATTCTCAGATTGACAAGGCCGAGGTGAACACGGGGGCACGGCTCCCCAGCGAGTACGCCCTGGTGCCCTTTGAGAGTTTCACTTCGTCCAAGGTGTACCAGCTGGAGATGGGGCTGACGCGGCACCCAGAGGAGAAACCTGTCCGCAAAGACCGCAGGGACGAGCTGGTGGAGGTCGTTGAGGCCGCGCTGGACATTATCAACAACCCTGATGAGGAGGACGGTGTAGAGGAGGACATGCCGATGCAGAGACAAACCTACACAGAGGGTCTCTTTACAGAAGGTAAGGGCTACACGACGTGGCTGTGGACCAATGGGGGGTGGGGGGGTCTGCAACTGATGTTGATCATTGTTTTTCATATTTCCCAGGACTGTACAGGACAGAGCGGGACAAAGGCACTCTTTACGAGCTCTTCTTTTCCAAAGAGGATTCCAGCAGCTTCCGTCATGTCACGCTCTTCAGGCCCTTTGGACCCTTAATGAAAGTCAGGAGCACATCTGTAGAAACATCAGGAATGGTTATTAACATCATCGTGCCACTGGCAGGCAGAGTGGAAACGTTCTCACAGTTCCTACACAACTTCAGGTGAGACCACAAACTGGCTGGCTGACATTTACCCGGCGTGTCCTCTCCAAATGCGTCTTCCGTGGACACCTTTCCCCGAATTCAACCATTGCTTTGCAATAGGATACAACGTTGCTGTTCTTTAAGTTCATCTGAAAAATGTATGATCTATGTTTTCAGAGAGGTTTGCGTACAGCAGGACAGACGAGTGCATCTCACAGTGGTTTATTTTGGGCTGGGAGGCCTGCAGGAGGTGAAGTTGTCTTTGGAGAAAATGTCGAGGTTTGTCCTTCCGAAAGAGCTTTTAACAAAAGTTCATGGTAGTAATGCGTTCTGGGCATTGAAAGCTACCGTTGTTTTTCAGGGAGGAGAACTTCTCCAATTACACGCTGATCCCAGTGGACGAGGAGTTCTCACGAGGTCGCGGTCTGGATATTGGAGCCCACGCCTGGAACAAAGGCGACGTCTTAATGTTTTTTTGTGACGTCGACATCCATTTTACTCTTGGCTTCTTAAACACTTGTCGTCTCCAAGCTGCTCCAAGTAGGTTTTCGACACCTCGTGTATATTCTCGTTTTAGAAGAATTTCATTAAATTGTACTTGACTTGTTTGTTTGTAGATAAGAAAGTGTTCTATCCGGTGGTGTTCAGTCTGTATAATCCGTCCATTGTCTATGGGAATTTGGAGCTGGCTCCACCGACTGAACTCCAACTGGTACGTTATTATTTGTCTCTTAATAGTATATGTACAAATATCATTACATTTCAATCCAAACGTCAAAGGGCTTCTTTTAACAAACCCATTATCTACGACTCTGCAAATGTTGTTGACTTTGGAAGTTTAGGTTTCAATGTAAAAACGGCTCAAGTATTCGTATCAAATGCTAATTTAATTTCAGTTCAACTGAATATGTGAGTACAAATCTCTTTTTCAAACAGATTCACAAAAAAGATGCTGGATTCTGGAGGGATTTTGGCTTCGGAATGACGTGCCAGTATCGTTCAGATTTCCTAAATATTGGTAAGAACTGATGCCATTAATAATAAGAATGACTCCCAAACGACTGGTAACCTCACGTTTGTCCCTCCAGGTGGGTTTGATCTGGAGGTCAAAGGCTGGGGGGTGGAGGACGTCCACTTGTACAGGAAGTATCTCCGGGGCGAGCTCATCGTGATTCGGGCGCCAGTTTCCGGGCTTTTCCACCTGTGGCACGAGAAGCAGTGTGCCGACGAGCTGACGCCGGAGCAGTACCGCATGTGCATCCAGTCCAAAGCCATGAACGAGGCCTCCCACTCGCATCTGGGCATGCTCGTCTTCCGGGACGAGATCGAGGCTCATCTACGCAAGCAGGCGTTCAAGACCGAGGTGAAAACCGAGGACTGAAGCGCGCCGCTTCCTTTAGACTGAGGCATTTACACGGCGCGCAGCTGGAGACCAGTGAATGTACAACTAATGTGAAACGCAACAACATGGTACAACAGCATTACTAAACACTAATGCACCGTCAGTCCGCTAATATTTAACTTGCTGGATGAGAACTAACAGGTAACGCGTCCCGGGGATTTAGGTGGACATTATTCTTGGGGAATCATACGTCTCATTCAGCCGTCCGTCCAACGGAGCAGCTGATGCAAGCAGTCTGCTCCCCGGCATCTGCTGCGGCCCGACGACCTTTCTAATGTCGAATGGGACCTCAATCAGCAGATTTCTGCTGTTTCTGGGGACTACCACCCCCCCCAAAAAAATAAGTCAAACCAGATCAAATGCAACAAGCTGTTGATGTGTAGAGGAGCTTTTTAACAGAGAGACAAAGCAGCTGCAAAAGGGTAAAAACTCAAACTACATTTATTTATTTACTATTGAGAAAAGGAAAAATAAATTGCACTTTGTTCAAATGGAGGATAAACAATGTCATTTGACCCACAACCGGTCTGTTAATATTATTTATAGTTTATTGGACAAAAAGGGAAGTCATTTTGTGTTCAATGTGAGTCACTATTCTTTGTGATGAGTTCTACAGAGAAGCATGATTTAATAGCCAGGAGCAAAGATTAGCTTATAGCATGCAGCGCTATGATATCAGGTCTGTGTGGGACAGTATTATTGTCTAAATAACATTAACAGCACTAGTCATTTCTGCCCGGTGAGTGTGACTCACTACGTTAGGATTTCCAATACTGGACTGTATTTGAATGTTAAAGCTACACGTGTAAATACTTTTCTAATTTTGTTTCATACATGCGAGTTGTGCAAGACTTCATGCTTGACATGAAATGTTTTTAAAATGTATTCCATCTCATGAGTGGATGTTGCGGTGTTAGAGGTGTGACGTTACTGAGGACAGCTGTTAAAACCACATTAACAGGAAGAAGTGCTTCATTTTTTTCTTTCAAAGCAGCCTTTTCTTGCATCTCATCCTGTTTTCAATTAATGTTTTGCTAATGTTACAGCTTTTTGTAGAAACATTGTCCTCATCTCAGCAGCACACAAGTGAAAATGAGCAAGGATGGAAATGATTTATTTTGTCCATTAAATAAAACAGGGCTTCATTAACTGCTGATTGTGTTTTTGCATTTGCTTTGATGCATATTGAGTAAACTTGATCAGTTCTATAATTTATACTATAAAATAATATCAAACATGCCTTTCTTTACAAGGCTCATTTGTATGTTTCTTAATTTAAGACAAATGGCATAATACGATTGTATTATTCATCTGCATACAATAAACGACACTAATAGAAAATAAAAACCAGGTAAACTGACATGAAATAAACCAAAAGGGAAAGTCTCAGGCTTATTTTCGTCTGTGGTCCTCGGTCGTGTCAGTGTGCTAGCTGCTCTGGATGGATGCCCATTGTCTTGTAGATCTCTTTAAGAAGGAGTAGAGCCGTGTCTTCAGATTGCCTACCAAACAACAGCAGAGTTAATACAAAGGATTTACGTCCTGCAAACGGGTCACTCGTAGCGCTCGAGCAGCACAGGTGTCACTAATGACATTAACGCCGGCTCAGTTCCACTCAGGCGTCTGATTAAGTCACGCGTGTGCCAGCGTGCACGACAGGGCGGCTAAATGGGATGCAGCCATCATTTGTTGGGTCTATTGATGTGGTGGAAAACAACATCCTCTGCATAGAGAATCACACTAGAACAGAGGAATGTAACGAAAAATCACTACAGCCAAACGGAACTTAAAGGTGGTTATTAAATTCGGCAGAACAGCGCCAAGAAACTAATATGATCACATTCCTGGTATTTGTATGAAAACGTATTCATTCAGAACCTCACAATATTATTTTTTCCATTGGCCGACTAATCAGCCGTTGTTGTAATTGTCGTTGGGAGACGGACTGAATTTGAAACCTGGTTAACACGTGTGTGTGTGTGTGTGTGTGTGTGTGCGCGCTGTGGCAATGGCGTCTGCGTACCAGTAGCAGAGGTGACTCTGGAGGGCAAACAGGTACTCGTTGAAACTCTCTATCGGCTTCTCCTGGAGCACGTAGTCGATGCGATTCCCTCCATTCAGCATCCCGACCTTTATCTGAGGCTCCTCCTCTTTCGGAGGCTCGGGGATATCTGGGATCTTGTGTTCTGTGACAAACCAGATTGGCATTCAAAATATCTCACCATACGGAAAGGACTCGACTGAAGGGCCACCACACTCACCCTCCTGCGCTTGCTTCTCCTCTTCTTCGATCTGATTGGCTACCATGGCCAGCTCGGCCTGCAGCTGGGCGGAGGAGGTGTGAGCGCGAGCGAAGTCATTGAGCGTCTGCCAGGCGCTCCTCAGGGAGCTGATGAAACCGTGCTTCAGGTCGGAGCCCATCCTGGTGAGGCTCTCCTTCAGCTCTGAAACACAGACTCATTACTAGACACACCGGCAGGGAGAAGCTGATGGTGTGTGATCGACTTACGGCATCGCAGCATATCTACCCAAACCATATACTATTTAAAGTATTATTAGCGATCCATTAGTCATCACAATGAAACGCATCCAAACACGCTCAGAATAGAGTCTTTGTATTCTGCGAGCACACAAACAAGGGCACTCCACCCATGAGAGACAGAGAGGCCCGAGCGGAGGACGGCGCAGGAACAATAAACCAGAGCTCAGCGACGCCATGCAGCATTAACTGTAAATGGACCACAGCGGTCTGGTTATGGAAGAGCAAGAAAATGATGACAATCAGTGGGGGTCGTACCGAGATGGAGCCTCTTCCTCCCTTTGTGGTGTGGGATCAGAACAGGCTTAAAGTCCACGTCTGGGATTATCATGGGCTCGATCCTGTATGCCACTGGGTCCAACTGAAGGAAAATGGGTCATTGATTAAGCCATCAGACTGCAGCTTTACTGCTTTCATCAATTAGAAATACATTCAGCCGCTTAGTTTGTGTTTTCATTCAGTCACTAATGAGTCAGGTTTAAGGGGAAATAACACTTTTCATAACTTTAATATAACACTCGAAAGTGAAAAAGTGTCATTTTAAGAAAGATAGCTTCTGCTTTTGCACGCTACAATTGCTATTTAAATCAAGGGAAACATTCTAAAACTTAAGTTGGCAAATAACATTCTAGCATCAGCAGTAAAACTGCTCGTCCCTCCCTCACTGAGAGCAAAACACTCGACTAGATCACAACTCTTTGCTGTCCTTGCTCCGGGTTAGGGAACGAGCTCTCCGAAGACACCAGGACCGCAGAGAGCCTTCACATCTACCGCTGCAAACTAAAGACACACCGCTTCAGACTAACTCGACTAAAGACTAACAAATTGTAGCACTTAAATTGTACTTATAACGCCACTTATCTATAGCAAATTGGATTATTTGAGGATGTTCTTGTTTCCTGCTCTTCTGAGTTTGCATATGGTTGAATGCACTTATTGTAAGTCGCTTTGGATAAAAGCGTCAGCTAAATGACACGTAATGTAAAAATGTAATGTGTGTGCTGCATACCGGGTGGTAAATGTTGAAGAATCCTTTGCACGTGGGCAGCTGGTACGTCTCCTCGATCTTTTCCAGGCCTCGGACAGTCAGAAACATGCCGATCGGTGAACCCAAGGCAAAGAAATGAATGGGCTCAAAGTCCAGGGAGTGGTAAACCACTGACACCTGCAGAGCAAATGGTGTCATTAAATATGAAACCAGAATCCGCTGGAACGTGATCCCTGATCACCTTTGCGGTCACATTTACCTGCCCAGTGCCCACTTCAAAGTAGTTGTAATCGACGTGTACGGAGTTGCCCGCCGGAAGCGTCTTCAGCGACAGATCGGGAGCAGCTCCAGCTGCTGGTGGGGGCGCCGCGGCCTGACTGACCTCCGCCGCCTTCTCCAGGGCTGCTTGACGTGCCGCCTGCAAACCGAGACAGACGCCAGGAGTGCGTTAATCCTCCCCAGCGGTCCTCGAGCCTCGCGGCAGCTCACGAGACTTCCCGTACCTGCTTCGTCACCCTCTCTTTGACGAACTTGGCGACCTTTTTCCTGGGGCCGAGTGGGATGCCCATCTCTTTCAGGTCCTCAATCGTACACATGAGCTGAAAGTGACAAAGTGAAAGTCAGCAATGTCTTGCATAGAAGAACTTCAAAAGCAAAGAAATACCCTTCTAGATATTCTAGTACTTAATTACCACATTTAAAATGCCCCCATATGATCTTTATTCTGACCACATCCTTATTTTCAATATTTTTTCCCTTGGATTACCAGTTTTGACTTTATGACAATTTAATGGGGCTTTTATTCTTACAAAAGATTCAATGTCGATCTTCTCCTCCTCAAAGGTGTTCTTGTACTCAGACAAGCCCAGGTGCTCCAGCATGGCGGAAATATCCTCAAACTCCTCCCAGTCTTCTTTGGGCTTCTCTTCCACAGCTGGAGGGGCGACACCAGCGGGGGCTTCCGCCTGATGGGAGAGGCAGAAATTACCACCGGGCACAAAAACACTACGAAAAACGCTTGGTTCTGTCCGTGCATCCACCTGTTGGGCGTCTCCGTTAGCCGCGGGGACGATTGGCACGGCCGGTGCAGAAGAACCACTCTTCTGATTCGACAAAAGGTCAAAGAGAATCAAGGAGCCTGCAGGCGGGGAGGAGGATCAGTACAATGCAGGTGAAACACAGAAGAACAAACAAAGCAAAGTGTGAGGAAGCTGAGCATCGCCTGGTGTTTACCTAAGCTGTGTCCGGCCACTGACGTGCTTCCTCGGTAGTCCGGGTTCCTCGTCATGAACAGGGCATAAAGTCTGTTAATCTCCTGGGCGACTGTGTCCATGATGGTCTGGCAGTAAGTGGGACTGTTGTAGAAGAGCACATCTAACAACGTCTCATTTGTAAAGTGACGTAAACGTCCAGTGCTGGGCAACGTGATCTTCTTTATCCTCCTGCAAAGAGAAAGAAGGCGGATTAAGAAAAATAAACATACAGAAGGAGTCTGGTGACGTTTTTCTCATTGTTGTTAAATCTCAACGAAAAGATCCAAAGCTTTTGTCACTTCCTGTTCGCTAGTGCACTTTATTTTTTTATTTTTAACTTTAACTTTATTCTTTTATTTTAAACTAACCCATAGAATTATATTTTATTTTATTACTCGTGCACTGTTCTCTTGTTGTCTATTGTTATACTGTCTACTGTTACGCACCAACCGCCAAGTCAAATTCCTTGTATGTATGACATATTTTGGCAATAAATGTTTCCTGATGCCTAAAAATACTCCGATCTTACTATAATCGTAGAATACTCCGGTCTTAAAACACATCATGAGCCTCATTGTTCCTTCATTACCACAAACCTGCAACATGCAGCGGCTGAGTCACAAGAGCACCAAATAAGTATTAATCCGCAGCTGAAAATAGTCAATGGAAAAAAGTTAATGGATTATTTCCCCTTGTTTAAGTAAGAAAAGTACTACAACAGCAAGCTATTTCTAGGAAGTTGCTGAGCCTTGCAATTGAAAGAAATGCACTTATGGCCGAGTGCTAAAGACGCGGTAGGGAGTGTGAGCACACTGTGGCGCAGACAATTGCACTGTTGGGTCATTTGCTTTCAATGAGAAAAACACAAGAGTAGCACCAGTTTCCCAGTTTTTTGCAGTTTCACGGGCGGAAAACAGAAAATAGCTCCTGAGTGGGTGTTAACCAGCCTCTCCTCACCTGTCCACCCCCGTGGCATCTCCATGTAGTGCCGTGTGCCACTGGACGGGGAGGAACTCCACCCTGCTGATGGCGTGCTCATCCAGCGCTTTGTCAAAGTGACTGTGCAGCAGCTTCAGCGACACGCTGCGGAAGTCGTCCACTGAAAGCAAAGGAGGTTTGTACAGTCGGAGTCAGGGAAACTGTCACCGTGAAGGCTGAGCCGAGTCGGCCCGGCGGCGTGGGGCTTCGCTTACGCACCACACTCGATCATGCTCCGAAACCTCAGGTCGCACACAGGACCGATGCCGTGAACCATGAACACCAGATGATCCACCTTCGCGAGCTCACCTAAAAGAGATGAACGGGATGGAAGTTTTATCTGCGCACACATGAACATTCAACAATTCAAGTCTGTAGTGCTCTCATTTATAGTCAACCTTCAATGCTTCAACAGCTAGATATTAAAAAGCATCTCAGTTGATTCAGACTTAACTGTCCCTCATGGAATAGATTGATGGCTGGTACTTCTTCCAAAGTCTTGTGAGATAACTCACCTCCGCTTATGATACTCTGACAATCAGTTTTTCTATGATTACTTCCAGAAAAGCTTCCTTGCTTGATTAACAAGCATTTACTTTATTACAATGTAGGAGTATAAAATGTTACAGTAAAAAAAGTTTTATCTTGTTTTCAAAATAATTGCCTCCACTTCAAATGAAATGAACTTGGGCACAGAGGAACTCGACTACCATCTGGTACTTCGTCATGGTCATCATCAATGCCTCTCTTCACCACCCTGGGCCTGGTCTGCCCATCCTGAGTGGTGCTCCACTCGTCTGGCATGGAGGAGGGCTGAAACTGCACAATCACCTGCGCGGGCCAACAGACGTCATTAGGTCAAACCGATAGGTTGAATTATTAACTCTGATCCGACAAGAGTTTACCTTTGGATTGTGCATCACAATGGTCTCTCCTGATGGGAACTCCAGCCTACGGTGCCACTGGTTGGTCGACACAGCTTTCTTATATTCCGCCTGAAGTTGAAGACATACTGCTTAGGTATATTTACTGATTCATAACACAGAAATGTCACATTAGAGTGGATGAGAAGGAGATTTGTTTTTACTGGAATTGGCAAGATGTTTTCCCATCGACACAATAACGGTTAATAGACTCAAATATTCTGCGGTAATGTAATAGTGAGACAAACCTCCAGCTTGTCACTGAACTCCTCAGAATAAGGAATAAAGCGACTATCCGTATCCCCTTTGTAGAACCAACTGCAGCGCCGGACCTCTGTGGGCTCCTCTTGCCAGTACACCGCAGTCCGCAGGCGGTCATAGAGCTGCACGTCGTACCGACCTCCGTCGGTTCGTATGATCACATTTTCTGGGTCTGGTTGAACTGGAAGAACAGAAATCCCACAAACGGGTTAGGGCGTCTCCGTTGCATTGCTCTACACAGACGTCTGGAGAAAAAACATTGAAAGAAACTGCACACCTGAGTTGTACGTCTCCTCTAGCTGAAGCGAGTCAATGATACTGAACGGAAGCCAGACGCTCTTTGATTCCACTTGCTTGCAGTAGAACCAGTGAGGCTGAACAGCCTCGTAGACATTGTAATTGTACGGCATCATGGGACCAGCAGGGACTATCGCTCCACTAGTGGCGGCTGCAGGCGGAGGACCTTGAAACTGTGTGGGAGGAGGCTGAAGACAGAAGAGAAAACACCCTGATCATGAATTCTCCTTCACTAACGATGACGGCACATGAAGCTTACAGATGCTTCTTTCAATAACTGTGTTAAATCAAGTTACCGCCAAAGACGCCTGAAAGGCAAGGACAAAAAAGCTTACACGTACTTTTGTGAACGTGGGCCCCGACAGCGGGAACGTCTGTGGCGGAGAGCTGAGGGCGTACGGGTTCTGCTGAGGTGTGTGCATCAGAGGCAGGACCTCTGGAGCCGGCATGTACGGACTGGCTCTGCTGCTTATCGGCGTGTGTCGGTACGGGTTGTGACTCTGTGGCTGCATCTGCGGAGGCGGCGGGGTCATCGTGTGGGGGGGAGGAGTGTGACGCCCCACGGGACTCTGGTAAACTGCAGCGCCAAACGCGGGGGGCGCCGGATTCATTTGCGAGCCCGGCGGGGGTTGCGGAGCCATGGCGACACCGCTGGGAAAGGACGCGGGGCCCATTGGTGTCGGGGCCGCAGACGGCGCCGTAGAGGGGGCCGGCGGCGGGCATGGCGACTGGCCGATGGCGGCGAACGGGTCACTGCTGGTCACGGGGCTGGAGAAGTAGTTGAACGTAGAGGGGGGCGGCCCGTTCGCAGAGGTCTGACCGAGGAAGCTGTCTTCTTCTCCGACATCAGTGGAATCAACTAATGGATCAGAGCAGTCATTTGAACAGCGATCAACACAGCGCAGGAAGTGGACATTCGTTTAAAAAGTCTAATCCATGATATGGAAAATAGAGAATGTCAATAAACATCTTCAACAAAACTCAAAAGAAATTCTATTTACAGTGATATGAATGATCAACGAACCATTTCAGCTTTAGATAATAGATCACTCATCTTTACCATGAACACCTTCGATTGAGGATGTTGTGGAAACATTTGACATACAACCCAGAATACAGCAAGAATCGGTGTTTATAAGACAGACTAACGTTGGTTTAATGAGTTTGACCCTGACAGGATGTGGCCAGTTTGAAGGCAGAACATGTTTTGATAACTCAAACCTGCTCATGTAGCATGAGGGTTCAGTCTGAACGGAACACATCGCGGCCACCGAGGCTCGGTCCTCTGTGAAACGACAACCGGCTCAGACGCGCCGTTTCTCCGCGTTTCTCTCACTTTTACACGTAATGGCAGCCTGCAGCCGCACAGGACCCGGGTTAGCTAGCTAGCTTAGCCTGCTAACGACAGCGCCAACGTTAAAGGCATTTCTTCAGTCGGCATTTAATCTCACCTCCTGACAACACCGCCGGACCAGTGGCCCGACTCACCGGCATGAAAGGCAGGTTGAAGTTAAACTCCGGAGCCGCGCTGAACAGTAAATTTGCACTGTTGTTGGGAGCATTGTTATTCTTTCTATCTGCCATTTTGCCCCAGAATTTACACGTAGCCACTAACGTTGCTGCCGCGGCTCGGCGGCGGTCGCTCACTTCTCCTAACAGTTGCTGCGCTCACAGATTTCGTTGACCTATAAAGCATCGACAGCGTCCTGAAGTAATACAAGATGGCTGAACACATGGTCTATAGATCTACTCAATCCACGTCGGTCGTTCGAACGTTTTCATTAGTTGTAGGAAAAATAAAGCCTTTATCTCACTACTGCCGCCTATGGGTCAAATTGTTTACATACAGCGAACAGGTGCCCTTTTAAAATCATTTTAATCGGATAAAATAACCAATTAAGAATTAAGAATATTATATTAATGGAGCGTACATAATACACGAGTGGTCTCCTTGCTACTAATCGCATCTGTCACCGCGCGTTTCAGTATTCGGTCGGTGTGACAGCTCCGCGCTCCGGCGAGGCCCCGTGAGGCAAAACAAACGAATTACGCTTCTCCACTGGTGACGCAAATTTCCCGCCCTCACTTCTGCCTTCCTGTATGTGAAACTATCCAAATAAGTGTTTTCACTCATAGCTTCTTTTAACGTTATTACACTTAAAACCCTCCAGAAGTTAGTCCGTGCCCAACGATGCCTTCCTCACATGACTGGATCAACAACCCTCTCGGCGTGGTCGAGGGGATGTTTGGTAAGAGACGCACCGGAACGTCACTCGTTGACACCGAGCTTGTGAACTTAGCCGGTTAGCTGTGTGGCTAACTGCCATGCTCCTCACAAGTAGCCCCGAGGAAGTAATGTATTAGTATTATTATGATGCGGGTTGAGACCTGCAACGCTGGTGTGTCGCAGCTTGTTCCGGCGCCGTTATTCACAGAGTGACGAGATGAAGTGCTGCGTGTTTCCAACACATTAAACAGGTCCGTGATGCATTCACGGGTCTTTAAAGTGTCTTAAAGTCGACTAAAACCGCCGTAACTTCCCTCTATGCACTCAATGGTTTTGAATTGAAAGTTGAAATACTTTTGAGTTATTTCATTGTCAAGATATGATTGATTGTTATGTTGTATAGTTTTTTTCAAAATGCATCTTTGTAGGCAGGTCGTCCTTCCTAAAGTACTTAGTCCTAGCTATTTTGATTTGTTTTATTGTTTGTTTACCCCGTGTTCACATTGTTAGCTTTTAATTACAGTAATCCGGCCAAATTAAAAAGATGAGGCACATTTTCTTTTACTACTGTAAATAAACAATAAAACCATTTTGCTCTTGTTGATTATACCAGCTGCTTCCCAGAACAATCCAAACTCCGGTTGGGAGGCGAAAGCGGTTGAATTCTTTAAAGATCATCTGAACGAGAAGGACGCTCACACCTGGGTAACGCAGCTCTCAGTGGTTTATTCCAAAGAGATGCAGAAGATGCCTGCACACTTACACGCCCGTTTCGACGCCTGTAAATGACTAAACTACCTTTCCTTTTGGCGCAGGTCCCGTCTTTAAACGACGTCCCTCTTCACTACCTGAAGCCAAACAGCCTGGTAAAGTTCCGTTGCCTAATCCAAGACATGTTTGATCCGGAGTTCTACATGGGAGTGTACGAGGCTGTTAATCCATCTACACGCGATAAAGTAAGCGCTTCGTTGACCTCCCCCGTGCAGCTATACATCCTTATCATGTGTCCTGGGCAATGTTTTTTTTAATTTTTTTTTTAGACGTGATCACAGTATCATCTGATTTGAATGTCTGACTGTTCCCAGGTGTTGCGCTGTGGGAAGTACAAAGATGTGACGGAATGTGGGGTAGGTACTACTCGAGAGAGCCGCACATCCCTCTATTCTGATTCGGCTGAGCTAACAGTGCTACGTGTGTGTCTGCAGGTGGATTTTAACTCCAAAAACACAGTGACCGCAGAAAGACAGACTTTCTACTGTGTGCCGATCCCCGGAGAAAGTCCCTGGGTGAAGGAGATATCCTAATCTTGTCCAGATTATGTATGTAAACGTTCCTCAAACTGGCGTTTGTCATGTGTTCTTCGCCCGACTAGTGTCGGAATGTATTTTCTTAGTGGTGCGCCCAAGTTTCCCTTAATTCTATCACACTGCTATGCCGGCCTCAGCCAAGCGAGAGACGTTCCCTCCACCTCGTATGCGCCGGCTAGACAGAAACGTAGCTACGAGGAAGACGACGACATGGACACACAACCCCAGAAGCAGAGGGAGCCGCATGCCGGTACGAGCTGCTGTTTAAGGGAACCGGGTGCAGAATGTGTTTTAATAGACACAAGTCTTACTTTTGAGTAACATCCTCTCGGCAAATGGAGGTTGTGTTTGACTGCTTTTCGAATAAGTAGTCACCTTTCTTTTTTGTGTTCCATTATGTGGACTCCTTTCTTTGACTACTTGTATAACACAAGTGAAAGCAACGTTCCTTTCGACTAGCCTCAAGACACTCTGGGAAATGTAGGAAACTTCTAATCTGCAGCTAGAGAGAGCTGGCACACCAATATGTAAATTATTACTCACGCGTCATTACTTATTTGAAGTGTTAGATTATATAGATCACAATAAAAGTGTAGGTTGGATTGCTCCTCTTCTCTCTGCAGGTCCTCAAACGGCATCGGAGCACCACGGCAATGGTGACTGCAAGCGGCAGGAGACGGAAGCTCCTTCCAGCCAAGTGGCATCTGCCTCCCGTGTCGACCTCAACTTCCCCCTGCCAGGAGAGAAAGGCCCCTCCTGCCTCCTTAAGGTATGTTTTTACCTTAACACAGGGCTTTGGTCCCCTTTTCCCCTCTCAGCTGGGTTTCATTATCCCGTCAGAGAGGCATCGCTCCTCTCTAACGGGGGATTTCTGAGACCTCACTGCTGTTCCTGGCTGACCTGTGCGTGCCGTTGGCAGGTGTACGAGGACTGGGACGGCTTCAAACTGAACGACGCCGTGGAGGTCTTTGGCATCCTCTCCGTCAGCCCTGCTCTCAGCGCCCTGGCTGACGAGAAGTAAGGCACCACCCTTTTTAGTCCCATTTCCTTTCGGAGTCGAGGCGCTTGTTGCTTATTGTTGGTTGTGTCCGCGCAGAGACGCCTCCTCGTCCCTCCTGGACCCCGCCGACAGCATGGAGACGGCCGAGGAGCAGAGAGTGCACAGCCCGCCTGCCTCGCTGGTCCCTCGCCTGCACATGCTCTACGCCAAGCCGCTGCCACACAACAACCCCCTGCTGCCAGCCGCCGCCTGCGAGCAGAACAGTGCCTGTGAGGACAAATACTTGTCTTCTCTTTCCCCCTGTGTTCAAATGACTGAAAACGCCGGTTATCATTAATATTTCCACCTCATATTTTCAATACCAGGCTATTGGACTACACCTGCGCTGACACGAAGCTGAACTGTCACACTGTCGAAAGAGATCTCTGGAAATATTTGCTAAGCTTGCAGCAAATTACCCAAGGGGGCACCACCCCCCTTTTGTGTCGCTGCAATTTTACACTTATGTAAATGAGCCCAGCTGCTGTTCATCTGATTTGCATACTGACAGTGGGCTGGTGTGACACATGTTGCCCTGCACTTTGGCAAATGCGAGTGTGTGTGTGTGTGTGTGTGTGTGTGTGTGTCTGTGTGTTCATCCCGCAAGAGAGAGGACTGCATGCGTCAGCATCTGTCTACAGCTCAGCCAACAGATCAATATTTCAGTTTGTCATAAAAACAACGTGGGTGGTTTTTGGTAAAACATTAAAACACTGTTGACTAGATTATTGTTGTAAGGTAAAGAGAATAGAACAGGCCTAAATACTCTGTATTATCAGTTGGCCTCTGCAAAACCTTGACATTCGTCTAGTGACACACAATGTTGAGTCACACACAACGGGAACTGGTGATGATGATGCTGCTGCATGCTTCGTCAGCTCTTCACAAAGACGTTAAATCAACACTCACAGCTCCTGACGGGGACGTTCTCTTTGCACGCGACATGAGCTCAGGTCGGTTACACTGTGCAGCCTCGCCGCTAGATGTCGGCAGATCCTTCCCACGGGGCCTTTGAGGAGCGCGTGCCTGAAGCAGCCATGAGGACTTGTGTTGTGTTTACCTCCTGTATCCTTCCTCCTTAGATTTATCTTCGACCCGGAGCGAGATGGCCACCGTCAGGACGGAGCTGCTCGCTTACTTCACCCACATCCTTCTGGGAGACGCTCTGGCCGCTGAGTACCTCATTCTGCACCTCATTTCTAACGTGTGAGTTTAGTTAGTTCTGTAATGTTTGTGCGGCTCAAACGAGCCTATTTAAAAATATTATATATAATACAGTGTGTTCAATTTCCTCGCAGGTACCATAGACATGATGTTCTCCCACTGGGCAAGTTCACCTTGAACCTGAGCGGCTGTCCCACGGAGGCCTCGTACACGGAGCGCTTCTACCAGATCATCCAGCAGCTCGTGCCGTCCGTGAGTCAACTGTCACCGCCAGATTATCCATCCATTTATTTATTGTTTGTTTTTGGAATAACCACAAAAGTCACCGCCCCACATCCCCCCTTCCTGCAGTCGTACTATCTGGGCATGACCCTCCAGAACATGAACCAGATGCGATTAGTGCCGAAAAAGGACTATGTTGCCAACCGTCTGGTGAGCGGGGCCCTGCAGCTGGCCAGAAACACCTCCCTCTTCCTGGATGAATCCCGGCTGGAGCAGGGACAGCTGGACACGACAGGTGAGGCCCTGAGGAGGGGGAGGGGTGGGGGTGCTAATGCTGTGGATTCCATTGAGCCGGCGCTAAACGGGTTGTGTGTTCTGTGTGTGTGTCTGTTGCCCAGGTGTGCGTAACGTCACGGCGCTGGGGAACGTGATCTCGTGGCAGAAGGTCGATTATGACTTTAACTACCACCAGATGGAATTCCCCTGCAACATTAACGTGCTGATCGCATCGGAGGGCCGCTCGCTGCTGCCGGTGAGGACAAACCTCCCCCCCCCCCCCCCCCCCCCCATGGGCGGGGAGGGCTTAGCCTTCTTCCAGCCTCTCCGGAGACGAGCCACATCTGACGCCGGCGTCACGCCGTCACCTCGGCTGCCATTGGCCGGCTGTAGCGACCCCCCCTCCAGCCGGCGGCTTTAGCTCGGGTCTCACTTTGTTGTGAGCGGCCCGAGGAATGTGCCGTGTGCTATTCCTGTGCGGCGGCCTAATGGGTTGTCATGGTGGCAGCTGTGTGCCAAAGGAACAATCCTGGGAGAGGCGTCAGGCTCGGCCCTCCGTTAGTCCCGCGGTGAAGGGCAGCGCGCCGCGCGCCGCTCCCTGGGTTGATTAGAAGTCAGGAGCGCACGCCCGTGTTTACGTTGAAGGGCGACTTGGCCGGCGGTCAGCTGGCCGCGTGCTTCGGGCTTTGCTCCTGTCTGACCACTTTGAGGTTTTGGGTCGGTCCACTTTTGCATAGCAACACAAAAAGTGAAGCTGCATTCAGCTCTTCTAATGTGCTACGGTATTCCTCGGCAAAGTGCCCATGTATCGTTTGTCCTCTACTCCACAGTCCGACTGCCGGATACACCTACAGTCTCAGGTGGCCCCGTCCGACGTGGAGGAGTATCTCCGCAGCATCCACACGCAGTCGCAGGCCTCGCAGCTGAACAAGTTCAGGGTGTACCTGAGCGTGGCTCGGCTGCTGGACTACAGCATCTCTGACGAAGTGACAAAGGTGAGATGACTGGCAGCTGGGTACCAGGCCTATGTGTCTTTCTAATCATCTGTGCATTGGAGTGGCCTTTAACAGCTCGTTCCTGGTGTCCTCAGTCGGTAGAGGATGACTTTGTGGAGAGGAGGAAGGACGACCCGCAGAGCATTTCTGCCGAGGACCTGCACAGGATGCTCGTTGTGGCGAGGTGGGCGACTTAAGTTCACATGAGCCTCATTCATTTTTGTTAGCTAGTAAGAATAGCAGCCTGTGAAGCCGTCTTTAAACGTGTTCGAGCCATTATGACACAATGGAAGTGCCATCTGACGACGATCGTGGGTCCACGCAACCAAAATAAAATAAGTTGTTCAATACTTTGCCTGGGAAACTGAAACGTTACCACGATGTTTGTAGAATCAATGTGTGTGTGTGTCCTCAGGTTGCTGTCTCTGAGCCTGGGACAGACCTCTCTGTCCAGAGACGGCTGGCTCAGAGCCAAACACATCGAGGCGCTGCGGAGGAGTCGGATGGAGCAGCACAAGTGTGTCAACGGCAACGAGCAGTGATCAAACTCTCCTTTTGATACCTAAGTGTTTGTAATAAAGATGTTTTTCATGTAGTTCACTCGGTTTAACTTTAAAGGATGTTCAAGTCTTTTTTTTTTTTTTTTTTAAAAGGTCAAATTAGGTACAAAGTAATGTCTCAGCCCGCTGTGAGGTTCATGGCAGTGATGCTGCAGAGTGAGACTTATGGAAATAATGAGATGAGGTTTGCAGAATTGGTTCCAATTGAGTTTGTATAAATATATAGTGAGTTGCTAGAAAGAGCAAACTTTGATATGCTGGCATGGAGAATTGCTGTTTGACAATAAACCTCATGCAACAAATGTTTACCCATTTACATACACTTTATTTCAACAAAGCTTCTGGCACAAAGTGTACAGTAAACGTCAAGTAAAAACACACCCAAAGAGGATAAGAATAAATAGGATACTTTAATATATATAATACAATCTCAGTACACAGTGGAAAACAATGACAGTCAGTTGGTAAAGAGGAAAGACGACCACGAACATTCAAACGTAATGGTGCTATGGTAGAAAAATGTGCTTAAACAGTGCAAATCAAATGCTTTTAAGACCTCAAGTCACTTGGTAGTTGGTCATGCTCTGGGGTCCTGATAGAAGGGGGGGGGGCACAACCGGACAAGAGGGGGTGGTCGCAAAAGCACTTGGTGTAAAAACGAAGGAAATGGAGGAAAATCCCACCCAGCAAAAATCAGAATGCAACGTAACTGCCAGCTTCTGCATATAAAAAGAAAAAGAAATTGGGAATGTTGAGCGTACGGTTCCTCTCAGCAGGTCGGGACGTCCCTGCTCTGCTGGACAACTGCTCCAGTGTTTGCGCTCCTGCTCCAAGTTTAAAAAAACCCTCCGTATTAAAACTTTGCATTACAGCTATTAACTTAAAGCTTTGGCAGCCCCACACACTATCAGCAGGTTCAATAACTATGATCTAGCACCCTAAAGCAGCCATGGATAAAATCTCACTTAAACCAATTATAGTCCGATAAAAGACACAAATATCCCAACTATGCAGAAAGTATGCAAATGTAACGCAAAAATATGAAATGTGTGACTGTTTATCTTGGGATATTTCAGCTGAAAGCAAACCAGAGAATTATTTATCATAAATAGACACGGATATACAAAGCAGCGTGACCCTGGTTCATTATACTTTCCTCTGTAGGACATTTTCCCAGAATGTTTAACGGATGACTAATGAGTCAAAAAAACATTCAACATAACTACTTTTACGGCTTCACAGCACATAAATATGAGTATGCTGCTCATTCCCATGTATGTGCCAGGAGATGAAATATCCCAGGATAAAGCTCTGACTTACAGTAACTGAACGTGAGCTTTTATGAAGTACACCAAATGTAACGTGTATATGATGGACTTACAAAAAAAAGGTAGATTTAGCCATAAATACCTGATATACATAATCCCACTTCTATTCCCCGTTAAGGCAAATATGCTTTCAGATGGGGGAGTGCATAAAGCGTCAGCGTGTCTAATAATGGATGGGTACGTGGCATATATACCTACTATATGCTACTCGCCAAACATGCAACGCCGATGCGCCGCACCGGCCGACGACTTAATAACCATTAGAAGAATAATTATTTCAAAAACAACTCCAACCAGTGGTTTTCTGGTTATTCAGGGTACTGGGCTTTCTTTTCCAAAATATAACGCTCATATCTCTCTGGACATATTGACCCTACCATCAATTGAATAAAAGCTTGTGGGAAGGCTCCACACGGGCAACAGATAAACATACGACACTCACTGTACAGATCAACAACCAGGGAACTCTTACTACAGTCTTGTGGTGTCATTACTTCTTTAACGGCGTATCGTCTTAAGTTACACTGGACAACATTGATATCACGTGGGATAACTACTGACTCTATGTCACCCGGCTAGTTTCTGACAGCTATACAAAGGGTAATAGTTTACACAGAGTTGTCCTTTGGGAATCCCAAAGGGTGTTTGGTCGGATTCTACTACAACGGTTACAAATCGAGGGCTGTCACGAGGCCCGTAAGTGACCAAGAGGATGACGTACAGTACACGATAAAGTCAGGTTGGTCTGTCAGCGTGCAGCTGACGTTTAACTGCCTGTTCCCGCTCAGTCACATGCGAGGATAGTGACATGTTTACATGCACAAAAAAATACAGTTTACGATGTTGTAAAACCTAAAAATGTTCTTTTGTCTTGTTAGGTGACTCTTTGTAATGAAAAGGACTTTGATGTACCGGTACATAAAGTTATTTCTATCAAATAGTCAAGCGTCTGAATTGGACATTGGTTGAGTTTGCGTGGCAGAAAGGGATATGACCTAAACCTCCCTGCACGAGAGAGTGACTGAATAATTATGTGCACATAAACATGGTCAACATTGAAGAATATATTTCCAAGTTCAAGTATCACCATTAACCAGGGCAAGTTGAACTAAAGGGCGGCTTTACGAGCGCATTTCTTGGCCGAGTACGGGCGCCACGTGCGGGCTTTTGCTACTGCAGTGTGACCACAAAGTCCTGCTACGGGGAAAGCACTAGATCTGAATGATCCTGGTCTGGCACTGTGTAAACATTGCCTTCAGCTCGTTCTCCTGCGCTTCGTTGACAGCGTCCGGCTCGGGGCTCTTCTGCACCTTCGCCACGGCAAAGTTGATGCCCTGGGTGAGTCCCGCCTGCGTGAGGCTGGCCACCTGGACCATGGAGCTCTTGATCTTGGCAAAGGGCGACACCACCCGGCTGCCGTTGCTGTCGGCGGGTGAAGGGCCGAGGCTGCCCTCCACCTGTGAGCACAGACTCCTCTGAGAGCCCCCCGAGCCGGGCTTCTGGACGGAGAGGAGGTTAGAGCTGGGCGGGGCGGAGTCAACGTCGAGCTGCGACGGCCTGGGGAGCTGAGGCTCCTCGGGTTCGTGCCGCGGCTCGGGGCGCCGCGCCTGGCGGTCGGAGTCCGCTGGGCTCTTGTTCGGCACATGCGCCCCCGGGTTGGGCGGGGGGGCGGCGGCCGGCGGCTGCTCTCCGAATACCTCGACAGGTTTGGTCTGTGCGTCCTGGACAAACTGGTGGCAGTAGGCGTCGATGGGGGTACCAAAGTCGATCAGAATGGCTTCCTCGGCCACAGAGGCGGAGCCTGGGGAGTTTTCGTCGCTGCCTTGAGAGAGGCCCTCCTGCTTCCCGTCACAGCCGGTGACTCTGATGACCGAGGGGATGTTGAGCTCCACGCTGCCGATAGACTGGGAGCGGCTGCCCAGTCGTGGGTTTGATGCTACGATGCCGCAGCTGGGCAGCACATAGTCCACGTTTTCCAAAGAACCAGAACACGGGTGCTCTGGGTCAGAATTGTAGGAATCAGAGTCATCTGAGAGACGGTCCCCGATACCTTTGAGGGCTGCTGTGCCAGGGTTGTTGTCGGACGTCTCCAGGCTACTGTCAGACTTCCACAGGTTGACGTGCATAGTTGGCTTCAGGAAATTGACCTTTACGTCAGGCTTAGAGAAGTTGCCCAGCCTCCCGAGGGGCTTGAAGGGGCCCATGTTTACGTTTGTCTTGGTCTGTTTCACTTTCTGATTGAGAGAGGAGAACTTGTTGAGGAGGAAACTTTTGCCCTGCGCTAGACCAGAGCTGCCCTGGACCGGGTCAGCGGGCTTGTTCTGGATGCCCATTATGTCCTCATGAGGTTTACTCTGCCGCCTGGGACACAAACAACATTTAGTACCCAAATCACAGACCTCTGAAACGTGGGGCAATGATGGCTGCTAATGTGTATCCTCATCACATCTAAATATGTGAAAAGGAGACAGAGACTGAAGCCGATCTCCTCAGTGAAGACAGATTAGTACTCACCTATCCAGCCTCTTTTCAATCACAAGCAGGTCCAGCCCCGTAGCCTGTTTAGTTATGCGAAGCATCTCGGCTATGCATTGCAATGTGTCTGAAACGTGTCACAATGTAATTCAGTAGCTGTAGTTTACCTTACAAACACTTTAAGAATAGAAATATATAACTTCCTACCTTTTCCATCATCATCGGGATTCCGTGTTGCCGCTCGCAGCGTGTGGAAGTATCCGCTCATCTCTTCACTCCTGTAATGCAAACGCATACAGCAGAACTTCGGCTTCCCAAACAGAGTGGGCTCCGGACCTGCAAAAGAAACCACCACTTCACTTCAGAGAGAGAGCCTTCCCTGCATGACTCATAAAACGGCCGCAGATATTGGTAAAAGGTTACAGAGAAACTGTTTTGAGAAGTGGGAAGTGTCGGGTGACTCAGTGAGCCTGTGAACCCGCACTTCTCCTTCGAGTCAAACTTCTTACCAATTTCGATCTTTTCCAAACCCTCTAAGTTGAGACGCTGGTATTGGTCAACTTTATCAGCTTCTTCGTCGTAGCTACAAGAAAATGAATGCAAGCATAAGTGAAACTACAACAACAAGGCCTAACAGAACAATGTTGGTGCAACAAGTCAGACTTACTAAGCAATGTAGTAGGCTTTGTCAGACAGAAGAAGCAGCACATCCACATCTTTGTTGTTGGCATCGACGAGGCTGGCGGGACAGGAGAACGCGTTGTCATGCAAAGAGAACTTCAGAATCTACTGAAAACGCATATCAGGTCGCAACTAACCTCATGTCACAATTGATGAGGGCCCAACCTCCATGAAACGTCTCATCGTCGGGCAGCAAAAGCTGCATGTATGTCTGCAGCAGGAGGCCGACCTGCTCCTGCGCGCCCCTCAGGCTCTCCTTCTCTTTCTCTTCGTGCTCCTTCTCCTTACTGAAGATGGAGTACAGGTCCTCCGTCACTGGCAGGCCCATCATTAGGTCTGCGGGGAGAGGCGGAGGATCCGTAAGAGTCGATCAACAGGGAGCAATGCTTACATATACAGCTCTACAATGTGTGTGTGTGTGTCCATACCAATGACAGATTGTCTGTAAGCGTCCCTAAAGCGGTTCAGATAGTAGCGGTTGGCTGAGTTTACGCCATCCTTCATCACACCAGCCAGTTTCCTCTCCCCTGTCCGGGTGAAATCTCCCTGAAACAGATCAAACAGTGTTTGCTAAATATATCTTGTGACTTATGACTCGGCCTTGTGAACCCTTGGATTTGACGTTACCTTGAGCGCTGCTGTGCCTGCGTACTGCCTGCTGATGGTGTCTCCATTGTTGGCCCACATGATCTGATAAATCCTGTAGCATTTGGGAGGCAGAGGCTGTTCTGGAGGCATCACGCCCAGTTTCTTCAGCTGAAGGAAGACGAGAGACGTGTATGACGTTTTAACTGGGAGTACACGCAATGATGCTGCCTCTCTGTAGCTTTACTCTGCATCAATAGGAAAGTTCTGTCTTTATTTCTTTGTATATCTATTTAGATCCCCATTTTTTTGCACATTGAATTTAATCCAAGATGGATTTATTGGAGTTTCTATGGAAGTAGGAACACTTTTGTGTGGAAATACAATGGTTGTGTTTATGTGCTTTATTTATAGAGATTAGTTCTGCTGTACGAGCATCAAAAGGTCCGCCATCCGTGTGTGTGTGTGTAATGTGATGCGATGAGCAAATATATGCACACTTCAAGGCTGCACAAACATTCCGTAAACTGCCCGTTGGTAATCAACAGTGACAGGGATTCATGTTGCTGAGTGAATCCGTTGGACCTTTTATGAAGTAATCCAAGTATTGAAAAGTCATATCAAATATGTCACCGGTGATGGAGATATTCTATATTATTAACACAGACATTATTTATTAAATATGACTTCTTTTAATAACACACGCCTTTGCCTCAGTCCAGACACCAAACAGATCTCACCTGTTGTTCCATCACGGCCCGAGCAATAGCAGCCTGGACCACGTTGGTCCTGTCCAGACAGTCCATGCAGTTGACTCTAAAGATGCCCTCCTGCTTGCAGATGACTCCGGCCTGATCCACCCTGACAGAGAAGATGCATAGTAACAGTAATCGTTAACCCAATATGAAACTGGATTTCTAACAAGCACTTGTGGTTAATCAGATTTAAAGACAATAAATAGGCATTTCTCTGAAAGTCCCAAAACACTGATATGACACTTACCAGGCCCACTTCATTTCAGTGATGATATCGGAAATGGCATCGGTCAGTACTTGCACGTTCTCAAACTTCATACCTCGGCTGAGAAACAGGATATAAGAAGCATAAAGAGGAAGTGTGCAATGTGGTATAGAACAAGACTCAAATTTAAAAAAGGTTCTCCTACCAGTGCTCATGAAAGTCAAATGAAACGTATGTGAGGTTTGGGTTGTTGTAAAGCAGGACTTGCTTCAAATACGTGTCGCCAATTATCTTCTCACGTCCACTTTGATCCACCAGGTTAAGGATAACCTGAAGAAGACAGGAAAAAGGGCCGTCATTAAGCCTTGTTTATGACATCTTCATATATTTGTGTGTGACGAGTACACAATGTCCTCTGTTGGAACTTGGTTCTGGCTCGATTCTGATCCGGTCTTGCGCCCTCGCGTACGGCTAAATTGGCACTTTCAGCGAACTCATTGTGGGGATCAATTCTAGTTGGGATGCTCTGATAGGAAGCACAATGGTAGTTTGCAAGTACACTATTTTTCAACCACAGGCAACAGAATAACCACATTTGTGATTAATAGATGCAGCAAAGAATCCTAAAACAACAGACACAAAGTCCATAAGCATGCAGACAGATACCGGAGCATAAGCTCCGGCACAGCAAACCCACCTGTGTCTTGTAGAGTTTAAGCTGTTCCTCAAAGTGAGCGGAAAAGTAAGACATGGTCTCCTTCTCTCCTGAAATAGACACATATGGATACAAATGATTTCCATGTAATTAAACCTGGGTAAAGACACCAAGAGATCCAGGTTACAAATGATTATAACTTGCACTACACACATGTGCGATTTCCAAAAGACCCTTTTTAATTCCCCTGAAGTTACAGCAAATCTTCTCATATCCAAAACTACAATTCCTCCAAATCAAAACAAGTGGAGCAAGAACCAATGACTGACAAGATAATTGTATTTCTAGAGAAACCAAAAGAACACTGAATGAAATTACTTTTTTTTTTCAAGGTTAAAAAAAAAAAAAGGGAACTGGTGCACTTTATTAAAACAAGAACCTCTATTGGACCATGTGAAAGACGGTGTAGTTCCACTGACCTTTCTCTAAGCGGGGCCGGGGATTGTAGCGGTACCCGGCCTGGCTCCAGAACACGGGCACGGAGCCACGAGTCTGTACGAAGGACAGCGTGTGGCTGTGCACGTGGATCAGCTGCTCCGTCTCCACGTAGTTAGCCACATGGCCATCGGTATCCACACCGCGGCGTTTGTACCGCATCCCTTTGGACAACGAGGAGACATCGACTCTATTCATGTTATTCAGATCACAGATCATGCGCCAGCGAAAGACAAGAAAAACAACGTCATTGTTTGCCGGATTACTCAAAGCCTTTTGTGAACGAAACCCAATGAGGTGGGAACAACAGGTATCAATTACACAAGAGGAGCCACGTGTCTGGCTCAATCGGAGCTGTGGTGCACCTTCCTCGACGCCGAGCCCGACAGTAGCCGTAGCTTTACCTGCGCGGTGGCGGCTACGTCTGGAGATGAGGGCCACAGTAAAGCGGGGATGGATGTCATCAACGCAGGTGACCTCCTGTGGCGGCGTCTCCGGGCTGCTCCTCTCCTCATCGGGAGTCTCGTTGTAGTTCACCACCAGTTCCTCCACCTGGACAAAGCCCTGGATGATCGGTATCACCCATAAGTCCACCTCCGGCACCTGGAGCATTCAGAAGAAAAGTCAAACCAACATCAGGATCCATCCATCCATCCATCCATTGTCAAACCGCTTATCCTGCACACAGGGTCGCGGGGGGGCTGGAGTCCATCCCAGCCAACTTCGGGCGATAGACAGGGTACATCCTGGATTGGTCGCCAGCCAATCGCAGGGCAACACAGAGACATACAACCATTCACACTCACATTCACACATCTACGGGCAATTTAGAGTCCCAAATTAACCTGATCCCCAGAGCATGTCTTTGGACTGTGGGAGGAAGCCGGAGAACCCGGAGAGAACCCACGCAGACACGGGGAGAACATGCAGACTCCACACAGAAAGGCCACTGGGCGGAATCGAACCCAGGACCTTCTTGCTGTGAGGCAACAGTGCTAACCACCATGCCACCCCCAACATCAGGATGAGAAATCTAAATCATCATCCACAAAGTAGATCATCCTTAGTAACTCTGAGCCGTTAGCCGTAGAGCCGAAGAATTTGTACCTGAAGGTCAATGACGTCTTGGATCATATGTTTATTCCAGAAGAAACGGTCGTCCACCTTTAACAAAGAACAACAACAACAACTGTAGTTTCAGATGAAAGAGTCTTTGTCTTACACTGAGAATGTGTAAGACAAATGGGGCCGAGCAAAGAGTCGTGAGATGTTTCCCAGCTCACCCGTTTCCATAGCGGTAGGCTGGACTTCTCAGAGTCTCCCTGACGCTGCACACTGTTGGTCAGGTCATAGGTCATGCTGTAGTAGAAGGAATCCGAGTCCATGAATACCTTGTACAGCTCGTCCAGCAGCCGCCTCTCCAGACGTTCCTTCTCTTTATTTTCCTTGACCTGGAAGGCAGGGGAATACTGGATTGGGTGCGTGGATAGAAAAGAGCGAGAAGTTGAAAAAGCAAATCATATGAGGACTTCACAGCCCCAAAAGCGCACAAGTAAAGAATAGAAGCATCTCTCCTGGAGGATGATTGGATGCATTTGAATATAATCACAACAAAAACATACCTTTTTCTTGATGGGGACAGCCACATTGGATTTGATCTGGCTGAAGGTCTTCATCAAGAACTTGGACTCATCTGGGGACTGGACCAGTTTCTCTGGTTTATCGATTCCGAAGTGATGCTTCTTGCAAAGCTGAGAATTTGCATTATGACTGAATTGGTATCAAATTGTATGAACAAAATGTGTAACACTACCACCTACAGACAGCCCAATAAAAGTCTAAAAATACATTTGACTACATTCCGACCCTAAAGCTGTAAACAATCTAACATTTACATTGACCTAAAGGATTTCTAGGGACAACGGGGTGGACTGTTCATACTGCAGCACAATGTACAAACGGATGGGGACTAAAAGCCTAACCAGCAAACGATCAGCCTCCCCCATATTTACTCACTTGAAAATATACTGTCTCACCATCCATGAAGCTCCCCTGAAAAACTAAAAGCTTAGTAATGTTCGAATGCCTTTTGCCATCAATTACAGTGAAATTGTATGTTGTTTTCATTGTAAATCTATGAGTTAAAAATAAAAGCTTTTTTTAAAATTTAAAATCTGTGCATCAACAACTCATTTGGCATCGCGGCCAGTACATCAGAGATGAGTCATACGTTGATGCACACCGGGTATTTTTGGATGCATTTAAATATTAGAATGAGACATTCTAAGTTGCTGTTGTATTGATTGTCAGGGGGTGGAATGCGTGCCGGACTACACAAACAACACTCCTCATGGCTCATTCAAGAAGTTCTGTACACACCTCCAGCTCGAGCTCCTGGGGCTCTTCGTCGGACAGAGGGATGACGGCTATCTTGGTGATCTTGTAGACTTTGTGGCCGCCTGGTAAATTGCCCACCAGAGCTTTCTGTCGGATTAATACGAGGCCCAGAGGAAGGTCTGCCAAGGGGAGGAACGAGAAGAAGAAGAAGGAGGGGGAGTTGCGTCATGGCTGTACATTTTTCACATTCTGAGAGGTGTAAAGAAAGCAGCAGCATTGACTGCACATATTCTCTACAGGCAACATCATGTTTATAAATGTGAATCAACAAAAAAATATAATTTTTCAAGGTAGATGGTTTGCTTACAAAAGGTCTAAACTACGAGGCACCATCAAAATCATATTTATTATTGATGGAATCATCACATCAGCTTACTCAAACGCTTGAACACATTTTCTCACACCTTTCCTTGTGAGTAAGAAACTATCATTTTTTTAGTCAAGCATTTACTGCACACAGAAAGGAAATACTGGTGAGCATGTGCGTGCTCTGTGTGAAGGCAATATACAGCTGAGGGGCAAATGTTTAAAAGGTTTATCATTCTCTACTTACCCGTGTGAAGCTGGATCTTTCCAATGACACCTTCTACCAGACCCAAGCACACTGGATTCCAGGCCAACAGCAGGTCTGTTGCTGGAACGGAAATATGAAGGCGAAACCTCAGAATAGTGGCGCAGCGAAATAGCTCAGCCAGACACAAGTGAGATCAGATAAACAGCCACGGTGACAAATGACATGAAGCACAGCCCGCAGCCTATTGAGGTCTACGGTTACGCCACGACACGTGGGGAAATGTGCAGCACATTAAGCCAGATAACACACAAAGTTCCTCACAGCAGTTGTGTTGGTCAGTTTCATGTTCACAAAAAAAAAAGCTTTTTTTCGATACAGAGTTAAACACTCTTCACCTCAAAAGCTCTGTGTGCTGACATGTTCAAGCGTCAGTCCACATTTGAAGCATTGCACGCACCCAGTGACTCACAGAAACACTGGAATGCCAAATCACTGATGAAGGATTAAAGCGCACAGAAGGGGAAAATGGAAAAGTGTGACGGGCGTGGCTGAGGCTCGTAGTAAATCTCCCGCAAGCCACCTGAGACTATGACACTTCCTGCTCAACCAGTCGCAACATTTCGTGGAGATCTGAAACATTTGGGGAGGGCCAACAGGAAAAGTGCTGCAGAAAGAAGAAATTCTAAGATGACACAAATAATAATAACAACACCCCTTTGCCACTCAGAAAGTGCAATATCATTGAGGCACTTGGCTGTTTGCGAGCGAGCGAGTGGAAACCCAGTGGGGAGTGGAAACCCTTTTCCAATTGAATAATGAAACAGTGGTGCAACTGAGAACCTGTTCAGGATGGCTGCACCTCCGTAAGACTTCAGCTGACACAGCCGGGACTTCTCGTGACTGTAATGAAACTTCTCCTTTGGCTCAGCACTTCTTTCCCGTCCGTGGAGATCCCACAGACCTGCTGCCTTTCATTCAGGACTGAACCAGCAGCAGATGTGCTTCTCAGGTGTAAAGCCACCAGCTGTTTTACACAATTCAACCCCTATGCAATACATATTAGTGTACCTAGAAGACCTCAGAATGGTGTTATAGATTCATTCCACTGTATTAGAATAGTACAGCTAAATGTAGCAGTTCATAAGACAGATAAAACATCTGTTAGTTTCCGCCTCCTTACAATGACACTATGTACAGTATGTGTACTTCATTGTGCAAAGGATATCGGAGGAGTTACGGTGCGTGACATAAGACATAAGTTCGGGGTGTTGGCACTGCCCGGAATAAAAGCTGGGAAGACGATGTCAAGACTAAATGGCGCATCCAACAATTTCTATGTCAAGATGAAAACAATCCCAGCGGTTTTGTCTGACGCAGCTGGATCGCTCGCGCTAACGGTTATCTCCGCGGGGTGCGTTGTAACGTTACACGGGGACATGAAACACGGCGCTTTTATTTCACTCTAAAAAAGGGAAAGGTTACGCGCGATGGCTCCGGTACAGACAGCTGTGCTCGCGCTACGTACCCGGTCTGACGGTCACGGTCCCGTCTTTTCGGCTGCACCACAGAGCACGGTCCCCCCGCTGGAGAATGTAGTCGTCTTTGGCTTGGAACAGCTCCATTTTGTCCCCTCGCCCGAGACAGGAGTAGCTAACTAGCCGGCTCGGCGGGCAGGGCGCAGGGATCTCTACAAACTTCTACGTCTTCGCTGTAGCGAGCCAGAGAGCGCCCGGCTAGCCACTGTTAGCTCGGTCCCCCCGCGCGGGCTGGAGAGCAGCTAGCAGCTAGCGGCTAGCTACCTGCCGAGCTAGCAGCAGCAGCAGCTAGATGCGTGTCGGATTTGTTGATTCCGTTTCCACGCATCCTGGTAATCCGATTCCCTTTTCCACTGGAGAAGTATCGCGTCACGCAGTCACGCTGGACAGAGTAACGGCGTCCTGGGAAGCTGCCGCGAGGAATTTAAGACGCAACAGACAGTTTCCTGCTCTAAACAAAGACACGTGACCTGCACATCGCACTATTTACATCATCCTGTGAATGATTAGTGTGATCACACGTTAGACTAACTGTTCGTGACACAATAATTATATGTTGGACATGTATGTGTGTGTTGTTATATACTCACGATTCTGATCAAAGTGAAAATGAAGTGGCTTTTATTGTATTGTTATTGTTTATTTAAACATCTCATACACCCAGTTACATGCTGCTTGTTGAGTGACAGCAGGGCGTGTGGCAGTTGGGTCTGAGAAATGAGAGGATAACATTTAAAACAAACACCAAACAAAAGCAATTGCGTTTCTAGTCTGGTGTTAAAGTTTGATGTAATTTGGATGGTACCAGAGCACCCTAGGCCAAAGATCAATGATCGATTTTGTAATCGTATCGTCTGATCTGAGGCCGCATGTTCTGGACACTCGGGTAAAGAGAGGGGCAGAGCTGTCAGCTGATCACCATCTGGTTGTGAGCTGGGTCAGAGGATGGGGGAAGACTCGGGACAGACCCGGTAAACCCAAGCGTGTAGTGAGGGTGAACTGGGAACGTCTGGAGAAGGCCCCGGTCCAAAAGATTTTCAACTCACACCTCCGGCGGAGCTTCTCTCACATTCCTGTGGAGGTAGGGGACATTGAACCAGAGTGGTGTATGTTCAAAACCTCCATAGCTGAAGCGAGTTGTGGCCTTAAGGTCTTAGGCGCATCAAGGGGCGGTAACCCTCGAACCCCGTGGTGGACACCGGTGGTCAGGGAAGCCGTCCGACTGAAGAAGGAGGCCTTCCGGGTTATGATATCCGGTGGGACTCCGGAAGCAGTTGCAGTGTACCGACAGGCTCGAAGGGCAGCAGCCTCTGCCGTGATGGAGGCAAAGCAGTGAGTATGGGAGGAGTTCGGGGTAACTATGGAGAAGGACTTTCGGTCGGCACCAAAGTGCTTCTGGAAGGCCATCCGGCACCTCAGGAGGGGGACACCAAGCTGTGTACAGTAAGGATGGGATCCTGTTGACCGCGACTGAGGAGGTTATCGGGCGGTGGACAATGCGGTTTTCTTCCTGGTCGTGGAACAACAGACCAGCTCTTCACTCTTTCCAAGATTATAGAGGTGGCTTGGGAGTATGCTTATCCAGTCTACATGTGTTTTGTGGACTTGGAGAAGGCGCATGACCGGGTGCCCCGAGAGAAAGAGAGGTGCCTTGTCACCAATCTTGTTTTTAGTTTTCATGGACAGGATATCGAGGCGTAGTCGGGGGGAGGAGGGTCTACAGTTCGGGGGCTGCGGATCTCATCGCTGCTTTCTGCAGATGATGTGGTCCTGATGGCATCTTCCGTCTGTGACCTCCAACTCTCACTGGAGCGTTTCGCAGTCGAGTGTGAAGCGGTCGGGATGAGGATTAGAACCTCTAGATCTGAGGCCATGGTTCTCAGCAGGAAACCGATGGATTGCCTACTCCAGGTAGGGAATGTGTCCTTACCCCAAGTGAAGGAGTTCAAGTACCTCGGGGTCGTGTTCACGAGTGAGGGGAAGATGGAGTGTGAGTTTGGCCGGAGAATCGGAGCAGCGGGGGCGGTATTGCACTCGCTTTACCGCACCGTTGTGACGAAAAGAGAGCTGAGCCGGAAGGCAAAGCTCTCGACCTACCGGTCAATCTTCGTTCCTACCCTCACCTATGGTCATGAAGGATGGGTTATGACCGAAAGAACTAGGTCACGGGTACAAGCGGCCGAAATGGGTTTCCTCAGGAGAGTGGCTGGCGTTTCCCTTAGGGATAGGGTGAGAAGCTCAGCCATTCGCGAGGAGCTCGGAGTAGAGCCGCTGCTCCTTTGCGTCGAAAGGAGCCAGTTGAGGTGGTTTGGGCATCTGGTGAGGATGCCCCCTGGGCGCCTCCCTAGGGAGGTGTTCCAGGCACGGCCAGCTGGGAAGAGGCCCCGGGGAAGACCCAGCACTAGGCGGAGAGATAATATCTCTGCACTGGCCTGAGAAGCCTTGGGATCCCCCAGTCAGAGCTGGTAGATGTGTCCCGGGAAAGGGAAGTTTGGGGTCCCCTGCTGGAGCTGTTGCCCCCGCGACCTTACCCCGGATAAGCGGTTGAAAATGGATGGATGCATGGTAATTTGGATGTCATTAACGAGCGTTAAGTATCCCCCCTCCACAGTTTCCAGTCACGATTCAGTCAATTCTCCAGCCGAGCTGGAACTCAAATATGAGTCAAAAACCATGTCAAATACATTTTTATTTTCAAACATACCAAGGTGACTTTCAACAATGCATCAGTCTGCTACTCGTAAACTGTGATTAACACTTCACCACAAATTCACCATCATTTGTAAAGGTGTGTTATGCAGTGACCACACCTCACAGATGGCTTATGATCACATCAGAGCGACAAATTACTACACAAACAATTAGCGTAACCTTCAAAATAACATTTAATATGAAAGATTGACGTTTTCTTGCACTTCATCTCTTAAAGAATTGTCCAACTTCTGTTGGCATTTTTAAGGCCATCTTTTGTGTTAGCGTCATTGCAGATTGTGGCTGTGGTAGTTATACATTCTGACAACACCGATTGTCAAGTGCCAACAAGGGCCGATTGTCGGACGTGTCGAGTAAGATACACATCTCAACTCCGGTTGTCGTTACACATTCATAAATATGCCAAAATACTATGTGATATAAATACTGATAATAGCTTTTGGAATTACAAGTAAACCAATGCACATACAAACACATCAATCAAACCTTATGTAAGGTGTACATTTTAAATGAAGTGCTGATAATGTTTCAGCGTATTACATTTCAATGATGGCAAAGTGCAAAGTCAGTAATGCACCAGAAAGCAGCATCTAACAAACAGCTCCAACATGTAGAGGGAAAAGGCTTTTCTGTTGACTGAGTTGTGCACTGACTTCTGCTTTAAAGGCCCAATGTTTGCAATGTGCACTGACTGGTTTGTCGACTGGATTAAGGAAAGCTCCCAAAAAGATTTGATCAGGACAAAAGCCAACCACACATAACATTTCTTAAGAAAACTACTGCTGCTTTTCATTAATAAAAGGCCTCTTATTCAAACTTCAATTTGACTGGAAATTGTTGACAACACTGTGATCAGGACAGCTGTCTTATTACGAAGACTTCGGCACAACATAGAAGGCAACAACATTGGCTTGAAAAACATGATTGCACTGAGCTCCCATATGTGCCCCAATATGTTTTGAATGGCAGTAAATACCAACACTGTTAATCAATGCATGCAACTCCCACAAATGCTGTAGATGGAGGGGTGGGGCTTGATCACTATCAAATATAAAGCAGGTTGCCCTAATCCCCTCCTGATTATGCTGTGTGAAATCATGATATCTCCTTTGCCAGCTCGACATTTTCCTTGGTGATCATTCTGGGCTCTCCTTTTGGTGTCGGGCTGTCTCCCTCCATCGACATCTTGCTTGCAGGCCTGCCCGGCCGCTCCTCCAGTTGCTCCAGTTCTTCCAGTATGGTCTGGACGCGGCGGACTCCGTCCCGTCTTGCCTGCCGCACGTCTATGCGACCCTCTGGGTCAACCGAGTCCAGCGCTAAAAGCTCCTTGGTCAGCAGCTCCTCCAGCAACATGTATCTCTTATCATTCTTTTTTCCATCAAAGCCTCTCACCTCCTGCTCCAGTTTGGCGACCCTTCCGACTATCTGCTGTACCTTAGCCAGGCCCGGGTGCACTGGGCTCTGGGCAGCCGGTTCACTCTCAGCCTTAACCGGTGGGACCTCTGGGGGAACCGCTGTCATGTCCTGGGACTCTTCTTTTGGAGGTATTTGAACTGTGATATCTGCAGTATGCTGTTGTTGTTGTGGTGGTGGTTTCTCAAACTGAGACTGCATTAACTGTTCGGGATGCTGAGGCTGTGGAGACGTTTGAGGTGGTGCGTGTTGAAACTGTTGAGGCTGCTGAAACTGTTGAGGCTGTTGAAACTGTTGAGGCTGTTGGAGCTGTTGAGGCTGCTGAAACTGTTGAGGCTGTTGGAGCTGTTGAGGCTGTTGAAACTGTTGAGGCTGTTGGAGCTGTTGAGGCTGCTGATACTGCTGAAACTGTTGAGGCTGTTGAAACTGTTGAGGCTGTTGAGGCTTTTGGACGTCAGCAAACGTGGGCAGCGACTGTGGGTGCTGCACGCTCTCTGGTTTCTGCTGAGGGCCTTTTTGCTCCTGCTCCATTTTCTGGGGTGGCTCTCTGGTGAGGACATGCTGCTGTGCCTTAGGAGGTACAAAGAAGTTGTCACAATCTGGGTCAACACGCGCTGACAAGAAAATCTAACGTTTTTGAGCCCAAGGAAAAATCAAGGGTGAAAACGCACACAATGATTATTTACCTGTGGTCTCTCTCCCAGCCCGACCTGCGTTACAATAGGTGACTGGCTTCTAATATGAGGTTGGAGGTGAATAGAAGTAGCATCGCGATGCTGGGGAATCGGAGAGGCTCTCTCCCGGGCAGGCGGCATCGCCCCAGAGTAGCCGGGCCATTCGTCAGACTGAAGGCGGTAGAAGGGCTGCTGGTGCTCTGAGTAGGGGACGCGCTGGGAGTAGACGGAAGGATTCAACTGAGGCTGCGTCTGTGTTTGGCCTCCTCCACCCTCATGGATCACCGGTATGGGGATGTAACCCGCTTGAAGACCAGTGCTGCTAGGCCGCGGGGGTTGGTGATGCGGGGCGGTGTAGACCTTGAAAAAAAACATTGCAAATTGAAACAGTGACAGAAATGCGACAATTTCGCTTACGGATTTCAAAGTCTCGCCGCAAGCATCCGGATATCAAACCTCTGCAGTTTGTGAGACAGGCGAGCCGGCCTTTCCAGGCTCAGCGGAGCAGCTGTTTGTGGCGCCGTGTAAAGGGGATCTGGGCCGGCAGTGGAGCCCTGGTGTCGGGGAAGGTGTCCGCCCGTCCAACCGGAGGCTCTGTGCGGCGTTGGGCTGGATGTAGGAATAACACGGATGCTGTTGCTGCCTCAGTTCCGCGCCCTCATGGAAGACAGGGATGGGAACGTAACCGGGCCGCAGAATGGGGTGCTTCATCTCCCTCACGAAGGCTTTGTGTGACTCCTGAGGGCTCGGTTCTGGTGGTATATTGGGTCCATTTGATGAAACTTCTCTGACCTGAAACACGACCAAAGGTGTATCATTTAAAATGCTATTATTGCTATTACATGATCCAGCTAAGGTAAACCACTTCATATGATTTTTTTCTCAAATCGTAACATGTTTGTGGCTATTTTTTTAAATAGTTAAGAGATTGCCAGAGAGCATGGCCATTTAGCGTTAACACAAAAAAACTTTATATAATTATCAATTGTAACCAAATGTTGTCAACGATTTTGAGCAATTAAAAGTTATAAAAACAAAACACACCAAAAATAGGCAACGCTGTTTTCAACCATGCGCTTCTTACTCAGAGTTGAGTGAAAGAAGTGACTTCACTTTCATCTCGTGGATTGTATCAGGACTTTTCTGGTATCCTCGATCTTTGAAAAAGTCTTTGCTTCAATAAATGTAACATTCCTATCTGAATAAATGCAGAGAAACACATTGTCTGCAAAAACTTATTACAGATCAGTACGCACAACCAATTGTTTTTCAAAACATGGGGGCGTTAACAGGAAAGCTCTCAGACATGAGATAACTGTGGGGAGGACGCCAAACAGGTCGCCTCTGCTGAGTATTTGATGAATGAAATGAACCTCTGATTAACGTGGACTTGCGTTCATGTCCATTGTCCAGACAATTGCTGAGTTTGTTTGTGAAATTTAACTCCATGGTCAAACGCACATTATTCACCCGGCTCACTTATTCCGCTCACAATAGTCTGGCTCACACTCTAAAATAAAACAGCTAATAGCTAAAAGTCATGAAGGCACACAGAATGTCTCTCATTTGACCACACGTGTGCTTCTCCAGTATCGTGAGTATGAATAATCCCAGAAATAAAATAGTATGCATACCAAACACAAATTCACAATGAAAGTCACAAGAAATATAATTGCTGGAAATAAAAAAAAGCATATCTCCTTAAAAAGAACAATGGCCCTATGAGACACCAGGAGAGAGGTGATCTGATTTCTAATGAGATCTAATGTACTAAGTGACAAGACACCTCCAGATGACAGCTGTGCAGCAACAAGTCACCTGGTATTTCAGCTCTCTGTCAACGACAGATCTGAAAAGTCCTCCACAAACCAAATAAACTGGATTTCCGTGTAATCCGTGTATATCCTCGCTCCCCCACAAAAGTTATTAAGTAGCCGTGAGCGACCCTTTGCCCTCCGCCATTTCTGTACGGGACTCCTGCGCACTGCCAGGGCCGTTGCACCCATTTTATCCCCCGACAGCTGTGTCTTTCTAGCAGATTCTTCGGGACACTAACTTTGGACAGCACGGTGTGCCTCTCTGAGACGAGAGATCAGCAGCTGGCGGCCTGTCGGGTGAACTTCAGTCCACGGGGCTAATGTTCTCCCCCCTGCAGAACGCGCGTGTCTCCCTCCCCAACATGCGCTAAACCCCGTCCCGCTGCCGAGGGGAACCGAACCGGCCCTCGTTCCTTGTAAGGGAAAAAGTTTAACGCGAGGCGTCGCGGCAGAGACGGTCCGGGAGGTCCGTCGGCTCGCCGTAGGAAGCCTGCGCATAGCGCGCGGTGACTCATCGGGTAATAATAGTGTTGGATCACAACGGGGTCGATCACCCGTTATAAAGGGCGCATGAGCCGCGCGTGAGGCCTGCAGTCAACAAGACCACCACACCGCAGCACGCGCACGGGACGCGGACGCGCGCCGCAGCCCACGCAGCTCGAGGTTTAGAAGAAGAAAACAAAACAGCTGTCGCACAGCTGCGGTACAGCTGCGGTACAGCTGTGGTACAGCTGTGGTACAGCTGTGCGTGACAGCTGTTAGCGGTGGACGGCGAGGAGCCAACTTTATCCCGTTCCGCTTTTTTGGGGGGGGGGGAGGGGTGTTACCTTTTTGGCGTCGTGACGCGGGTCATTCCAGGTGGTCGCGCGGTTGTTGTGGTCCACGAAGAAGGGCCACCCGGTCTGAGGGTCAATTTTTACTTCCCAGCCGACGGGGAGAGGCTCGTTCTCGTTGTTGTTCGCCGACGGTGTCGGAGACTGCGTCTTCACGCCGTTCATGTTGCCGGCCGTCGAGTACTGGAACATGTTCCACAGGCGACGGACGCTTTAAAGATTCCCTCAAGTGACGTGGAAAAGTGGGCTGGAAGTTTCTGGAAATAGCCGGGTTAATGCTGGGGGCGGACAGCGCTGGATGCCGAGGCATGGCTTCCCAAAGCTGTTATGTCAATTTGTGCTTCCCAGTCGGGGGGGTCGTTCATGTTGTTGGCCGTCGAGTACTGCCACATGTTATAAGAGGACAAGAAGGCACACTTTTTAATAATAATACAACCGTATAATAAAAATAATAACAATAACCCTTATGGAGGACAAAAAATGACTTACGTAGCCTATACATGAATAAATGTATAAGTAAATATATGCTTAAATAAAAGAATACATGAATGCATTAATATAAGTTAAAAAAAATACATTTCTATATTCCTACGTTCATTTATTTCAACATTTCTGTATTTCTTCATTGATTAATGTCTGTATTTCTGTGTCCGTATGTAAATGAGCTTAGGCGGTCCGAACCTCATTCTTGAGCAGGATTGGTCAAGTGGAGGAGCGAGACAGAAGCAATCGATCGCAAGAGCCCCTTGCGCGCCTTTTCCCACCTCCTTGCGTGCCTGCGTGTGTCGACCAATTTTTCTAGATTCAAAAGCTACGCAAGCCTCCTGCAGCCCGCAAGGCTGCGATCGGTCTGCTAACTGCATCCTTTATGGAGTCTCACATTTCCGGTTTTATAGCGCAATACTGCCATTATTAGAACAAATAATTTTTACGAGAAAATGAATCAGATTGAAAAGCTTTTGTCGAAGAAATCGGTAAATATGACCACTTATACAAGCCGTCATTGGTGGACTATAAGGTCGCGTGGATGGCCTCCACTCATGGAGGGAGATCTCCACAAACGTTGGTTTGCCGGTCGAGGGGAACAAAGTTGCGGAGGAAAATACGGGACAAATGTGTCCGTGATGAAAAGCAACAATGGCGATGCACGGGGCAATAAAGTTTCTGATAAATAAATAAACAAACCAACAACTTCCACACACAAAGACGTGACTCTCTACGTCGTCTTCGACAAAAAACGTTACTCCACCTATTGTTCTGGTGGTGAATTGCTTTGCAACACGCGCAAGACTTTTAGAACCGTGGATTGAAACGAGTGTGTCGACACAACGGTTGGTAAAGATGCAGAACAAGCGCCAGCCTTAAGCCTAGTTTATGGTTGTGTGTTTTCAGAGACGCAAGGGCACGCAGGAGCCCCTTGCGTGCCTCTTGCCTGCCCCTTGCGTGTTTTTTTTTACCCCTTCTTGCGTGCGTCGACCAAATTTTCTAGACCAGCGTCAAAAGCTACGCAAGTCTCTCGCAGCCCGCAAAGCTGTGATTGGTCTGCTAACTACATGGGTGAGTGGGGGAGCACGGTTGTCCTCCAATCAGAGGGTTGTCGGTTCGATCCCAGGCCTGCTAACCCGCATGCCGATGTGTCCTTGGGCAAGACACTTAACCCAACGTTGCTCCTGTAGCTGCGACTACAGTGTGTGGATGTTAGTTATTGATGGGCAGATGACACTGTGTATGGTTCTCCTGTCATCAGTGTATGAATGGGCGTGAATGGGTGAATGATGTCATGTAGTGTTAAGCGCTTTGAGTGGTCAGAAGACTATAAAGCCTATACAAGTACAGTCCATTTACCATTTACATCCTTTCAGGGGTCTTGCAAATTATCTGATAAATTGAAGAATTTATTCCATGGCAACCATGTAAAAAGTTAAAAGTTACCATCAGTAAATATTAAGTACATTTGCAAAACGATATACAGACACTTAAAAGATAATACATGACACATTATACATCATTACCTTATTCAATACTGCAGCATCCTCCGAGCAGCTTCGCCATGTCCCAAGCAGGGTGCCCCCAAAGGAGAATAAGATATACGATGGAGGTCCACGGGTCACGCCTCTCCAGTAGGATCGAACACTGTTTGGTCAACTTCCACATCCATGTCGCATTGAGCTGATCCAAATCCTCCGTCTGTTTGCTAACTATCGCAATTGATTTGAAATGTACAAACAAAACCATGTAACCAAATGCTAACAACAACTTTTGCTAAGGAGCTAACTTCAAGACATAAGTAATAGACCAGGAGCACTCCTGTGACCAATCCTGCTGTAGAAATGTAAGCAAACCGAAATGTAGAAATACATATATGATACAGACCCATAAATAAATAAATGAAGAAATGTAGGCAAACAGAAATTTTGTAATAAATATATGATATGTATTTGTTTATGGCCTGTTTGATGAGCAACTTTTTTTTATTTATGGATACATTCATTTACTTACTTCCATATTTATTTCAGAATTTATTTATTTATTCATACATTTATCTATTTATTCCTGCACTGATTTATACATTTATTTACACATTTATTTATTTATTCCTGTATTTATTTATACAATTATTTATTCATACTTAAGTCATTTTTGTACCCCATAAACCCCGGCCCTCCTCCCCAAAAAAAGACATAAAGTAATTCCCTGATCTGAATTTGATTTTTTAAAATTGTATTATTATTATCATTGATCCGCAGTGTTTTCCAATGATGACGGTTATTTGCTTTCTCTAATATTCCCTTGATCCCAGGAGCCCCTTTCGAGAAAGACCTTCTGTGTATTACAGACGTGGGTATCCCAAAGCTTTTTTCATACCAAATTGGGTTCCCCAAATAGATGTATTCATACTCCCACGTGATAACTCCCTTCCAGGGAAAGTCTGTGGTTGCAAGGATCAGGTACACATATAAACCCACGTAACTGTTGTGGAGTGCTGCAGTGTGGGCACATGCAGTGACACCTCTAGTGGCCTTCCTTAATCACAGGACTGGTCCAGTTGAGCTCCAGTGGACTACTAGTAAATGTCAAGAAATGTATCTCGGCTGAAGCTTGTGTTTAATCAGCTAATTGGGGTTTAGAGAGATATTTGGATATTTATTTGGTAACCCGTCCTGTCCTGGCTCATCTCTGATGAGTGGGGTGGTGGTTGTTGATACATTTATTTATTGAGTAAAGCCCTCAGCGTTGCTCCACTCCAATGGAACCACAAATTCAAAAAACGTTATCTTTATGGAGATTTCCTAATCCAACGAAACATTAGACACATGTCTTTTTTTGCCTTTAAATATAAATTACTTCGAAATAAAAACATCTGTCAAAAACTAATTAAGAGTGTGAATGTTATTTTTTTGGCGCCGCCCAGTGGTGGTTGAAAAACAGTGCCGTAAAGGTATTGCAACAATTTATTATTTAATTATTCCTTCATTTAATTCAGTCTATTGATTCAGCGGCATACTTTTTACGTGTACGTTGGAATAAGAAGTTTTTTGAATACTCGATGTATTGAATGTGTATCTCTAAATTAGTTAATACACATTTTGTTCAGTTAGAATTGCACTGCTATGACAGAAAACGTCTTAATCAATAAATGAGTAATTTAAATAGTGATCGGCTCACACCGATGCCTTCACGTGACTCCTGAGTTCAGATTATAGACTGGGAGGCTCAGATCCATAGATATGATATATACAATATCTATGCTCAGATCTAGAAAGGTCGCTGCGGTTCTAGACACTTCCGTAATCCGTCGAGTACTGGTAAATAAAACAAGCTCACCCTGCTATACCACTTCAAAATAGAAGTCTCTTTCGCAAATTACTTCCGCCTTATATGATACATTAAATACTATATGTGTTCGCACTTGACTTTTGTAGTTATTAACGTAATTAGTAAAAGCAATATATATGAAATTAATTATTTCTAATGTTGAAATGGTAAAAACGGATGCTATTCGTTAAAGTTTCCTCACTCTGACATCGGTTTGCGGAAACTCTTCTTTTTACACCAGACACCGAGAACGAAAAACAAGAAAACAGTGTTTTCGTTCTATGGTTTTTACGGTAAAAGGGACTATCAAAAGGTACACAGACCCACCGACCCTCCCTACCAAACTACCAACTACCCTAGCAACACCCTCCCAAGATTAACCCCACGTACGCACGCACGTACGCCCGCCCGCTTGCTCTCTGGACTCCCAGCGTGACGTATACCCTGCCGCCCGGTTAGCTAGCTTCTAAGCTAGTTAGCTAACATAGTGTTGTAATTAGTTAATTAAAAGGGTTCACCAGAAACGGTACACGTTAGCTATTGACTTCGGTCATGGACGACGAAAGCTACCCAAAGACTCTGTAAGTAATTTTAGGCGTCCAACTGCGGCATTAGGTATTCTTAGCTTAGCTGTCGTCGGGGACCGGTGGCTAACCTAGCTAACGTTACTCACTGTCCAATGTACACAAACAACCTGGGTGAATAACCCCGAGCAACACAATTTTATGGTTCACTAGCTTCTGTTTATTTAAAATAAGATTACATACACAACGCGTTTGAAGAGTTTACGGTGACAACTGTCTGTTAGCCGTAAGAAACGTGGGGTTAGCTTGAACGCGAGGCAAGCTAATGTTAGCGTCCGACTAACCACGGCAATGGCTCACATTAACTGCATATCCGTCAGTTTTTAAGAATGAATTAATAAATAATATCCCATTCAGCACCAACTCGTTGTCAGCTTGATTAAACTTCAACCGTTAACAGCTTTCCCTGAATTGAATTGCACTCCTCTTTTTTCCCGCAGGTACGTGGGAAACCTCTCCAGGGATGTAACAGAGATTTTGATTCTGCAACTCTTCACCCAGATTGGGCCTTGCAAAAGTTGTAAAATGATCACAGAGGTAGGCAGCCAAGATAGTAAATGTAATCATTTACGTGTTCTCCTTTTCAGGAGATATGTCTTCACATATATGGAGATGCCTTTATGAGATATGTATGAATACATCCACTGTTAATAACTATGAAACACATCTACCTACCTAATTAACTGTTATTGTTTTACTTTGTCCCATGCAGCACACAAGCAATGACCCCTACTGCTTTGTGGAGTTCTTTGAACACAGGGATGCTGCTGCAGCTCTCGCAGCCATGAACGGGAGGAAGATATTAGGAAAGGTAGATCAATAGGTTGGGTCAAAAATGTAAAAGCTTAGCAGCTTAACTGCTTGAAATCCTTTCTGATTGGTGTTCCCTGTGTAGGAAGAGTCGATTCCTCTTCAGTTCTATCAATACTTTAATAGTTATCTGTATCATTATTTTAGGAGGTCAAAGTGAACTGGGCCACCACTCCAAGTAGCCAGAAGAAAGATACTTCCAGTAAGTGTTCACCTACTGATTTTATAATCTGCTGAAATCAAAGTATACAGAGAATTGTAAATGGTTTCTTTCCTTGTTTTTGTTTTCAATCTGGTCTCTTTCTAGATCACTTCCATGTTTTCGTGGGAGATCTGAGCCCTGAGATCACCACTGAGGATGTCAAGGCCGCATTTGCACCCTTCGGGAAAATCTCGTAAGTTTTCACTTCAATGGAGTATTCTTGTTATGTGCAGTGCAACAAATTGAATGATAAAGTGTAAGCAAGCTGACTTATTTAAATGTTATGATGGTACTTTTTAATAATCCTATTAAGACGTCTGATTCAGGAAAAAAGTCCACAAGCCTTGTCTGATCTTGTGAATGAATTATTTATTCTATGGATAAAAACAACAGTGTGATATTGGATATTAGTAGTCGTTTCAGGCGGGCGGACGCTCGCTCTCTGTCCACTGGTGTTGGGGCGGACCTGCCGTGCTCAATTTTTTTAACTCCAGACTTTCTTGGAGGCGCCCCTTGATATAATGGTAGGGGAAACACTGAAGTATATCAGCAAACCAAGTTATCTTTTGTGAGATGCAAGGTTTTGGTTGTAATATACCAAAATAAATACAATACAAGGACCTTTTCACATGAAAGTTAATATCAGTATGCCCCATATCCTTCTACCAACATATGTATTGTATATGTAACATGCTTTTCAACTATTTTAAGTCTCATATGAATCATCTTTCAACATTTCACGAAAGCTGTTAAGAGCTTTGTTCCAGTTACCTAAATGTGAACCGTGTGTTTTCTGTATTTTTTTTTGGACTGAAGTGTTCATTTCTAGCCTACTGTTGTTGCTGCTTTTGCATATCTAGGGTGTGGTAAGTAAATATTATGTCAGATGTCAGAACTGTAAGCTGTACAGCTTTTAGTTGTGGGTCTCAGTGAAGTAATAGCACTTTGGTTATTTTACAGAAATGCTCATAGGATTGGACAGGAGCTTGAAGGCTAACAGCAAGGAACTGTGCACTCTGGAGACTCAGATGTAGTTTTTTTTCTCTATTTATTCCATTCTTTCCACATGTCTTTTTATGTAGATGCTATGTATTCACATGATCTAGCTTAGATGAACAATTCCCAGCACACAATGTATTCCTCTAAATCTATGTTTAAATTGTCTCATTTTGATTTGCACAGTGTTGTTTGTAGTGAAATGATCCTCTTCCAAAATTTCTGAAAATGTCAATTTCTCAAAATTTGCAGCTCCCCAAACTCCGTACTCCATAGTGGTGGTAAAGAATTGACACGGGAAAAAAAAGAAATCTGTTAACAGGCCATGTATGCCGTTTAATTCCTTTTTTCTCTTTTGATATTTTCTATATATTTCTATCTGTAGCGAGAGCACCAACAGCTGATCTTAAGAATGCATGGTAATCCCTCTAATCTGTTTCTTTTGTGAATTTAAATCGGTAGCATTCTGTTGAAAAAACTGAACAGGAAGTGGTGCTCTAGTGGCAACGATCACTTAATTCATCTGAAACTATTTAAAAACACTACTGTAGGCTGCATGTTTTTGTATTTTTTTTTTTCTCAAGTGTTTGAAGTTACTTTACAGTCAGTGCTCAGCACAAGGTCATGATAGCTAATGTACTTTATTGTAGGACAGAGTAGAGTAGTTCAGTTTGTTTTGCGTGGTTCCTTTTTAGTTTGAAACGTTCAAACTGAAAAGTGCCCTGAAGTTGTTTCAACGTTTCCCTCCAGGGACGCCCGTGTTGTGAAGGACTTGACGACAGGCAAATCAAAGGGGTATGGATTTGTGTCCTTCTACAACAAACTGGTAAGGCTCCAGTGCAAGAACACAGACTGAAGGTTATTTCTTTTTTCTGTTTATTATCCTACTGTAATACATTCACAGTGACTTATATATATTGAATCGTAGTTGACAACATCCTGAATCATCTAAACATCACAAAGGGATACTAATAATACAAACAGTAATGTATATTTTGAGAACCTTTTGTATTGTTGCAAGTAAACTTCTCCGATTCATCCAATTCTGAGGGTTAAATCTCTTTGCTTTGGATTTATAGGATGCAGAGAATTCCATCATCAACATGGGGGGGCAGTGGCTTGGAGGACGCCAAATCAGGACGAACTGGGCAACACGTAAACCACCAGCTCCAAAGAGTGTCCAGGACAGTAAGTGTTAAAGTGCAAACACACGCACGCACATGAAGGATTTAATTTACTTTCATTTTTGATGCCTGGTTCACACAACAGGAAAATCGCCAGCGAAAGTTGAAGTGTGAACTTGATTTTAAGTCCTGTTTTTATTTTAGACGGCTCAAAGCAGCTGAGGTTCGATGACGTACTGACTCAGTCCAGTCCACAGAACTCTACTGTGTACTGCGGCGGTATCCAGTCAGGATTATCAGGCAAGTCTCTTGCTTTCTAAAGGTGTAATAGGTTGGTAGTCTTATCGCTTTCCACACGCTCCTCAAACAGCCAAAAAAACTAACCACATAATTCTCTCTTCGGTTTGATTCTTTCAGAACACCTAATGCGCCAGACCTTCTCCCCTTTTGGCCAAATAATGGAAATCAGAGTTTTCCCTGAGAAAGGATACTCTTTCATCAGGTACTGCCTCACTGCATTTCAGCATTTGGCCACTAGAGGTCAACACAAGCGCCGCCCATGACTCTGTGTCAGTGGCCTTTAATTTGCCGCTCTTATTCAGCTCAAAACAGTTGGTGTAAATATTTGTTGCTGTGATTTTCAGCTTTGCCTGATTGAAATTCTCCTTCATGACTTTGACTGCTAAACTGCTGTTTTCCTTTTGAAGGTTTTCCTCTCATGACAGTGCTGCCCATGCCATTGTTTCTGTAAATGGCACAGCCATCGAAGGACACATAGTGAAGTGCTTCTGGGGCAAAGAATCTCCTGACGTAGCCAAGACTCCACCGCAGGTAGTAAAAGAGTCACTGATAATGTATTGGATGTAAATGGTATGGATTATTCTGGCTGGGTTTATAACTTTAATAAAAAGAACAGGAAATTAGGTGAGTGACCACAAGGGCACACTGCAAATGATTTATGCCATTTTAGGAGTCCTTTATTGACTGAGACAGAAACTGTACCTCAATTCCAAAGACATGTTTTTTTAGAGTGAAACAAGAAATGCATTTGTTTTTTAATTTGACCTTTTTCGTCTGATATTTGCTCCGAATGCACTTATTGTAAGTTGCTTTGGATAAAAGCATCAGCTAAATGACATGTAATGCAATGCAATTGAGAATAAGTGAATGCGACTTTAAGTGTCCGAAAATGTATTCACCACCTCTTTGTTTGTCACTAAGGTTGAGTACGGTCAGTGGGGGCAGTGGAATCAGCTCTATGGGAATCAGCAGCACCAACAACAACAACAGCAGCAGCAACAACAACAGCAGCAGCAGCAACAGCAACATCAGCAGCAGTATGGGCAGTATGTGGCGAATGGATGGCAAGTTCCCTCCTACAGCATGTACGGACAGACGTGGAACCAGCAAGGATTTGGAGTAGAGTGAGTTTCATTAAGTTGTCTGCACTCAATTTATTCCTAAACCTTTCTTATCACTGTATTGGAGCTAGAACACTTAATTTGGTTATGGAGTGGCTTCAAATGAATCTTGCCCTTTGGGGGTGGGGTGGGATTTATTTATTTATTAATGATGTATCAATCTTTACGTGCAGGGACCACAGTCTTACTAACTGGGTATTTGTGGCATCTTCGCAGGCAGTCCCAGTCCCCAGCCTGGGTGGAAGGCTTTGGATCTCAGTCGGGCCAGGCTGCAGCCTCCCCCGGTCAGGTTATGTCCAACCTGGCCAACTTTAGTATGGCTGGCTACCAAACACAGTGAGACAGCGCAAACCTAAGTGTAGTACCAAGAGAATCTTGTCAACCCTTTTAGACAACACGGCACTCTTTGATCTGGCCAGGTGCTGTGTTTGAAGAAGGGCCTGGGCCATATTTACAAAGCCTTTGTAGCTAGTAGTTGCTCCTAAACAACCAATTATGTTTTAAATATCAATTTCACTCTGAACTTTAAAAAAAATTAAATGCCATCATAATTCAAAGTTTGGTTATGGATAATTACTGTTGGGCCCTAACCAACTGTCCTGTTGTTACAAGACATGCCAAGCTTTTGAATGTTTGGCCCTATGAAACCTTACCCAGTGTCTATGAAACCTTACCCAGTGTCTAACAAAGGGATTTGTGGCAGTGGCATGCCTACTGGAAAGTCATCTTTACAGAGACCATTAGTTGCCTCTTATCACACAATGAGTGCGTTAGGCAACGGGCCAAGCCATCAAAGCGTTAGTGTAGTCTTTCACTGCCCAATTGTTACCTGCCAATATTTAGAATTTGACCAAAAATGTATCAAAAGCAAGACGTGTACTCAGAGATATAGCCACCACGGTATTTTTAATGAGTCATGATACGCTGGCATGTCACTGAAACATGATAAGGATTGAAATCATGGATACCTCATAACATAATAGTGAATTGTTTTACTCAAGCAATATCTACTTTTATTATGCCAATGCTTTTTTGTTCTTTGCAGACTTTTCAAAATGTTAATTTCCTTGTCATACACTCACTGAGTTTTTCTTTAATTTTATACAGCAGAATATTAAGCTCCTGTGATGATGGATTAATTCTGTTCATTTGTGTGAAATAGGTTGGTTGTTTGATGGCATCAAGTGAATAATGCTACAAACGGCACTGAGCCAAAAGTATGAACCAACCTGCTAAAAGTAGGTCTGTGCTTAGCTTCAGCTCGTATATAGAAATTACTTCCTGTTTTGATGTATTAATGATGAATGCTTTGTGAATAGAGGCCCTGAAACAATCAGTAGAAAGAAGAAACTATTTGTATAAACAACTGTCTTTAAAGGAGATTTAAGCAGGATGTGGTATCTATTGGGTACATTTTGTGTCAAAAGAAAGTTGTCACCTACACTAATAAGAGACGAAAAAATATTTTCTTTTCTGTTTTTGTATCTGATAGATGAGCATGGTATTTGCAGACTTTTGATTGATTTTAATGTACACCTTAATGTAGCCTCGATTTGACTAATTTATAATCCTCTATCTTAAAGTAAAGGCTACAGCACATATTGTAAAAAGCTTGACCCCTAATCTTTGTAAAGTTAACTGACTGTGCTGATTCTGGGGGCTGGTTTCCTGGAACGATTTTGAATCTATATTTCTTCCCTCCTCAATGACATGTTTTAATGTATAGTCATGGCTTTCTAACAGCTGGCCTGAACCAGCCCCTAAAGGTTTTTGCATTGCGTTTTACATCATTCAAAATTCCTCATACCCTTTGGCAAAGACAAATTGTCCATTGATCTAACCTTATGGATTTGGGGTGTTTTTCTTAGATTATACTTGATACTAAATGTCATTTATCTTTCAGGGCCGCATGCACCTCTTAGTGCATTCTGAAAGGTCCCAGTATTTGCAGAAAAATTCCATATATTCCCAGTAAAAGTATTCTTTAGAAAATTGTGGGACATCTCAAAGGCATACCGCCATCTGGATTTGATTTGTGTATGGGCCATTTCGTACAATTTACTACACTCCTTTAAGCTCACGCTCATCTTTGTGTGGTATCAGCCGACAAACACAATGCGTTTTAGTTCATTAAACCCAGGGGATGTTTTTGTGAATAAAATAGTGTAAAATATCCACTGTAAACACTAATCTTCATGACACATAATGTACATATTCCAGATGGAAAGTTCATAATTAAATATTGGTTTTATGATTGATGAATTAGCCTTAAATGACGCATCAATAAATTCAAACAGGCTTTGTTTCAAACATAAATTCTTTTCCATTGTGGATTTTTCCATTTTTGAGTTTGCGTGCCATTTTCTAGAAAGTAGCAGTAAGCAGGTTTTGTTTATGCTTCAACTGCACGCTTATGACATGTAATACATTTGTTGCTTATAATATTGAATGTAATGGCAATTTGCTTTTATGACAATAATAGGGGGGTTGAACAATATAAATGATGTTTAATAATAAAGAATGAAATGAATTTTCCATTAAAATGGGAAAACTCAGTAAATAAAGAAACGTTTGAACCTTGTCGTTCAGTATATTTATTAGACATGTAACACGACAGAGCTTCTGAAAGAAAAGCATAAATTCACTGAACTATTTTGTTATTTTACCACACGCCGTAAATAATATCTGTAACTTAATCGGGTACCATACCTGTTCCCATCATCCTGCATTTAACGGTAATATGTTTTTTGTTACGTCGTGATGTTCAGGCAGCTCAGCAGGTGAACAAAGGGGAATAATTATTCATCGATGTACTGCATATATAAATACAATGATTATATAAATACATCTCACTACACTGCAAACAAGTCGAGGGGCCTTTCGAGCCACCTTATAGAACTAGAACATTCAGAAACCTTAAATGACTAAAGAAAAGCAAGCATCTCTTAGATAATTGGTGACATACATACAATTGGATTATATTGTGCAACTATTATTTCTAACCTCTTGAAATGTATGTACATTACACAACACCAATTATATGTTGATTATTCAGGTCTACAACAAATATTACATATCTGAGCTTAAACCTGAACCTGATTCTTACATTAGCTCTAGTGCGGTCGCCTAGTAAGCAAAGAATGTCAAACATGTTTTTATTACAGTATTTACATCCATGATAGCGAGTAGCTGTAATTTGAGATCGGTTTTGTCAGTAAGTTATGGTTTATCTGAAGGACCCGGACCTTTAACACGTGCTTCTGTGTCTCAGAGGTTCATCACATTCGGTAATCGTATGCGGCGCCGGTGCGATCTGCTGTTCTCCAGGACAAAGTCTCAGCCTTCGTCCCTCTGTCCACACAAACCAGGACGCTCCCATCTGAGGCAGTATCATCCCTCTGGATAAGGGGTCAAAAGTTACACATTTTTGGGGAATTAAGAATAGCACTATTCTTGGGTTTTGTTTTATGAGTAACCTGCATTATCAAAACACATTTGTTACATAGCTTCGTTAAACCTTTCAATGTACTCTGTGAACTGCTAATTCAAAAGAAAAGTTAAGTGTTGCATCCATTAGGGTTTATGGACGTTGTGTATTTCCAGACTCACATCGTTGTCGGTCACAGTGAGTTTCTTTGCTGATCCCTTCCTTTCCTCTTGCAATCTCAGTTTCTCCATAATCAACTCAATGTTGGATTGGATGCCTACCACCGAGCTGTCGAGCTGGAGAACCTGTCTGGCCAGTCTGTCATGTTGAGAGAAACATTAGTCCATTGTAATGAAATCCATTTCTTAAATGTGTGTATTTAAGATATGAGGTATTTAAGATTTGAGGTCAAATGTGAAAACTATCCCCACCTTTGAAACTGTTCCTGATCCACAAACGTATGACTGGAGTGCTTCTGCTCATTGCACGTTACAGCAGGCTTCTCCATTAAATCTTTCCCATAATGGCTTCCGAGATGGTTGAGCTCAGCGCAAAGAGCGTCCTTACAAAGAAAAGGGAATTTAGTGTGTTAGTCTTGTATTGCTCGTCAAGCTTAACAAGAAACAAGCCAGAGTGTGAAGACGATCATGCATACCCTCTTTTCCTCCAGCTCGATTTTCATCCTCTCTTGTTCGCCTTTGTCTAGAATCTGGTTCCCATCATGGTCAAACCGGGAAAAGGCTGCAGAGATTTCATGATCAGCATGTCCCATCCTACAACATAATCGGAGCGGTGAGGGTTACTTACGTTATCAGTCATTTTGATTTATATAGCTGAATAACACAAATTTGCCTCGAGAAGCTTAAGTTTGATGAGCCGTGCGTACAACAGGGATAAGATCTTTCTTACTCTTTCAGAGTTTCTCTGAAGTCCTTGAATTCGATTTCTCCAGATCCAGATTGTAGCGCCTTCTGAACATCTGATATTTTCTCCCTTCTAAGTTTCAACTTCGTAAAAGTCTTCATGTAGCTCTGCATTAGAGAAGAAATCCATTTGATTTGTAATTCTTGAAAAACTTTATCCATAATTATATCTATTTTTGCATGAGACTGATTACCTGCTTGATGATGTCAGTAATCTGTAGCTCATCTTTTTGGCAAGAGAGCTCCTCCTTAACTTCAGAGTATGTGTCATTTATGATGGCCAGAAACATGTTCTGATGGACAGATAGATAAAGGCCAAATGAGAACGCCCATCTTTATCCTTTCGTAATCAAATGTCTTATGTTGGTGTATGATTATTACCAGTAAAACAAAGAAAACAAAGAACACATAGGTAACAAAGTAGATTGGCCCAAGTACTCTGTTAGCTCGGTCAATTGCATCATAATCAAAGTCTCCGAGAATAATCCTGAACTGTGTGAAGCTGCAGGACAAAAAACACACAAAAGGATTGATTTATTCATGGTATATGATCCTATTCAATATTTGGTGCCAAAACGTTTCTTTTTGGTCCCTTCTTACATGCACTTAACAAAGGTGCTGAAAGATTCAACCTCTGTCCCGAAAAGCAAATATCCAAGCTGAGCGTAGGCGAAGAACACTATGAAGAACATGATGGCGAAGCCCAGGATATCCTTGGCACATCGACCCAGTGTGGAGGATAGCTGAGTCATGGTCTTGTTAAAACTGATGTACTTGAAAACCTAAAGAAAACACAGTCTGCTGATGCTTAAGCCCCACCATTTCTTAACTTGATGTGTTTGGGTGAAAGATGTTTCTTTACCTTGATCCACGCAAAGAACAAGTTCACTGCATTCATGTTGTTGTACTGTGTTTGCCAGAAGGCCAGAAACTCAAAATCAGCGTAGATACCAGGTTGTTCCAGCAGTTTGCCAAGTATGTTATCCACTTTGACGGTTCGAAAAATATTGAAGATAATGGCAACGATGGCAAGCTGGAAAGGAGAATAGTTATATGTCTTTAATGACATCAGAGAAAAGGAACTGTTTGAATCAAATAAGAATTACATTTTCTCACCATTATGACAACAATATCCAGTATGTTCCAGATGCTATTGAAATAAGAGAGCTTGTGTATTCGCAGCTCTAGGATCTCTTCCACGACATAGTAGAGGATGAATATACAGAAAACCACCTCGCAGCCGAGGACAAAGTAATCCCAGTAGTTGATGTAGCGAATGAGTTTGACGGTTCTGATCTGGTAGGAAGGGATTGCTCCACCAGTTGCCGGAAATTCAACCACCAACCTGAAAGAGTGGATGAAACTTAGATCGACCAATGCGATAGTATCAATCAATGGGTAAAGTTGCTGTTGTCTGTAGTGCTTTTCACCTGATGACACAGAACATGTTGATGTTTGCGTTGTACGCTGAGAAGTCCAAGAAGGCTGCTCTGGTTCCTCGGTCGAGCCACAGGTTGTCCACCAGTTCCCCCAGTATGATGGCGCTCTCGTCTTTGGTGCGACTCAGGTCTTGGTAGTACCCCGCTCCGCTGTACGTGGTCAGCAGGCCCCAGTGAGACGAACCTTTGACTTCTTTCTCTGTGTGGTAGGTCCAGCTGCAGAGGTACAAGAAAACTTAGCTGTAGTTCTCCAAACTAACTACATAACCAAAGCAATGCCGCAGGGTGACCGGTGAGCAGCTTACGCAGTGCCGTTAATCAGACCGAAGCTAAGGCCATCCTCCTTCTTGTCGTTGTAAACATCGAAGCATCCCGTGATCTCATCTTTGAAGTCCTTGTGAACGTTGCAGGAGTTGTTCATGATCTTGATCTGCCTCATTCTGGGCACTCCCAGCAGCATGTTCTCATAGTAGATGAAGGACTGTTCCCCTCTGTTCAGGGACTGGTTATTGTACCATTTAGTCCAGTAGAGGCCGTCCAGCAACGGGCCCTGAGCATACTGTTTGTGTAACGAGAGAGGATGCACGTCAATGTTCTCATTTCTTCTAGTGAATTGTCATTGTTGCAAACATGGAGGAAATAAATATGGAGGGAAACTCACAGTCCAGAAGTCGGCCATGGTGCCAATGGACTGAAAGCTAACCCCACTTTCGCCACCCGTGTTCACAAACAGGTCTGTCATGGCTTTAGTGTAGTAATAGGTGCTGGAGCTGGTCATGCCGTATGTCACTGAAAGACAACATTGTCACATTGTTAATTGCCAATCATTGGTTCCTATCTGGCCTTGCTCAGGCTCGGCTGTAAATGTTGCTCTATTCAGCGGCCTGAGATAAGACGAGTCAGAAGCAGACACGCAAGGCCTCTTTGAAGACTTCTTTGTCCATCTCTGTGCGTGTCAATGCAGTCGGATGGATCTAGATCAGACGCCGCCATTTGTTTGAACAGAGAGCACGCTGGCCTGACGCAAATAGCCTCTTCAAACAATGTAAATGTGACCCAGACAAAGCTACAATGGACGAGGCTAAATGCTCTTATCGCTAAAAAGCAAGGGAGCAGTACTCAAGTTCCTTTCACTCCTAATGCTCAGGTGGACAATGGCCCTCTGGCAGAGGGATGGGGGAGGCCTTTGTGCTTAGAGTTAAAGTAGGGAGAAGCTTTTGATGGTGAATCAACAGTCTAAAAAGCCCTATTCACCAAGACCCTGCAAAAAGCTGAGCACATGAAGAGGTGATCATCATTGCTAATGTGGTCAAATAATACAGGCGCACCTAACTAAATATATGGAGATCAATTCAATGAAAACATTCTGTGATGAAAAATTTAAATTCTCTTTAACCTCTGTCACATTATGGACTAATAATGTGTCAAAGATATATGTTTTAGACAGTATTTGGAAGTAATTGCAGGTCAATTCAACAAGTATTATTAAGTGTGTAACAAATCAGGGAACGTGGGTGAAGTTTAAATCAGGTTTCCCAACTTTTGTTAAAATATCTCAAATCTAGGCAGATAATTGTATTTAATACAGCACTTAATAATTATATTTAGTCCTTCCCGTGCTACTTTGCATCCAGGGTACTGATCATTTAAGAGTGTCAGAAATAGACCTTTATATTTGATATTCCATACAGGACAGTGGGATACTTACAGAGGCAAATATCCACCAGGAACACCAGGTAGACCACCAACTCACGTAGAGTGGTTCGGACAAACAATTCTCTGTTGTTTGAGGTGTTTTCGGTCATAGTTGTTCCCCAGAAGCCTACAGACAAATTACAGTCATTACGATGTTACATTTTGAGTCGAGTGTTTTGAAAGACCAACCAGACAGTGTATCGACTTTGATCTTGGGTTGAAATGAATAAGCGGATGTCTCATTAAAGACTTACATCGATGTCGTCCACAGATGTTTTATATAGGTCTATATATAAAATATACAAAGTAATACATATTCAGTGGACTAGCCGTAGGGATGTTTAACAGTAATTGCATTTTTTCTAGTCCACTGACCACTCACACTTAAAAACCAATTCATCCATTCATACACCGATGGCAGAGGCTGCCATGCAGGATGCCAACCTGCTCATCAGGACCGGTTACGAGTGTCTTGCTCAATCAATTGAAGGAAGCACGAGTTGAATCGGGAAAATTCCTAGACAGCCGCTCTCCCTCTACCTGATACACGACGCACCGTTGGAACCTGCTGAATGGGTTCCCCGGCCTACCTTTGATGAAAGAGCAGCAGCCCCGTTTTTTCTTCATCGGGCTTGGGTCAGCGGATGGTGGCTCCTCCGGGAACGGATCGGCCGTGTCCAGTTTGTACATGCTGTCCACGGCGCCCTGGAAGAGGGGCTGGGAGCTGTAGATGGTGCTGATCCCTTGGGGCGAAGGCACAGGGGACCCTGAGTAGCCGTGGTTCACCCAAGCTCCGTTGCCCATGCTGTCCGACTCCACCTGCGGGGCCAGGTGGCTGTCGGCCCGGTTGTCCAGGCGCTTCATGCTGTCACACAGCTGGCGTGTTGATCAGAGAGGACAGCGAGGCAGAGCGGGGCAGGAGGTTTTTAAGCACCTGCTGCAGAGATGTTTATAAAGAGTGGATGACATAAGCTGGATTGAGGGAGGGGCTTCTCCTTTCTGGGACCTTTTGTAGTCTTGAGATTGGGACCTAGTTAGAGGACATCAGCGTCATAAAATGGCGGGATGACACAGCATTGACATACTTGTGGCCTGTGCTGCTTAGTTACACCACCTCCGATATAAATAATAACTATTAAATAACCAGAAAACAACAATAACAATCCTGCTTCAATCAGCTATATAAGTATAGTAAATATACTTTGCCAAATTTCAGAAACTTCCCCCCGTAGCTCAGGATGATACCGCCAATTATTATTTTGTTGGAAATGTCTTCATTAACGTCCAGCCAGTGACTGCAAGACTGAACAACTCAGCAGCTAAAAGACGACTCAATCAGTTTTGCCCTCTCAATTACCTCCATGCTGAGTACATTGTTGTCACAATTGATTAACATCTCATCCAATAACAAGCTCCTATTGAGGAAATCAATTAATTGAGCGTAGATTAAATTTCTTTCGCCAACTGCTGCACCAAATGAATGAGGAGCGTAATTACAGTGTCACGGATGGTCTCCTCCTAATTACTATCACGCACTTTTGACTCGGCCACATATTCATTATTAACACACCAACTGCCAGAAAGCAGTTATTAGGTATGCAAACATTCGTTGTGGCATATGAATCATTGTGACCATCTGCATCAAGCGTTTGGCACCTCGTCTATTGGACGAGTGTCCTCGACCAACCCGACAAGCCCCTGAAACTCTCACCGCACGAGTATTTACAGGAAGTCATCTTGGCTGATATCAACAATTAGTTGAGCTGATAAAATAATGAATACTCTGATATCTATGTGTGTGTGAGTGTGTGTGTATTTATGTTAAGCAGCTACAGTCGTTAAACCAAACAAACTTGAATGTGAGATTATTTAAAAACAACGCAATTCCAGGTATGATAACCGAATCACCGTCAGGCTCGTACGATGCGTATAGTGTCTTCCCAGTAGGACAATGCATTTAAGCCTTTCTGTAAATGTCTTAATGCAGATAGAGTTTGGGTCCCGCTATGGGCGTTCATGCTTCAGCGGCTGTGAACAGAGCGATTACACACAGCCATTAACACACAATAGAGTTTAATTTCTGCTCCCCCTCTGAAGCTGGGGTAGGATCTGGCACACAGGCTTTCTTAATTTTCTGTGGCTTGTGCCACCATTCAAACTTCTTCAAATCTGCAACAATCGCTTTTCAATGGCCGATGATTGCCATTTAAATCTGTAGCCGTGTGCTCCAGCAACGGGGATCACATGGCGTCCTGGCGTGTCTCCACCTCTATGAGACATCGAATGATTCTTTGAATCTCTAAGAACAAGTTGTTTTTACAGAGGACATTGAATAAAAGAATGGTGATTGGGCCTGTTCCCTCCCCCCAACATGAGTCTATTTTAAATGTTTATATTTGGGTTCCCCTCTGACGTAAAGCAGTCTTATCTCAGAGTGCAGGAGCTCAGGACAAAAGGAGGATTCATTCATGCAGCAGACATGAGCTGTCATTTCTCCTCCTGAGCACTGTACCCACAAAACAAAGGATGTGCTTTAAATGAGTTGTTCTCCTTGACAACCCTTATTTTATTAGTTTGTAGTTTTATTACCACACAAAGGCGACGAAGCAAGATGCTGAGGGTAAAATTCCAAAGCTTTCTGATCAAACCTTTCTATTGTAATGAAAATTTACTAATTAGTAGATGTATTATCGGCATCTTCGATATATGTCAGGATTATATTTTGCAATTTAATTTTAATAGCCTTTAAAGTCAAATTATTTAAACAAAGACAGTTAAAAACTACTTAATCTCTTTATAGTACGTATAATGTATTTACAGTCAGTACCATTTTAAAAATCACATACTTTACCTCTCCGTTTTTATAGGAAATAGAACAAGAACAAGAGAAGTGCTTTTTCTTACAAAATAGTTTATTGTTTTGATCAAAAGCTATAATTCAACAAAAAAGATGTCAGCATGTGAAAAATTATCATCTCTACAAATGTACTTTTACTTCGAGAAAAATAGTAACATTTTACATTTTAATGATGTAAACTACCACAACTGAGATTTTCTCAGAATCCATTTAGCATTGCACATTTTAAGGCCACATCAAAAAAGTATTTTAGATATACACCAAATCACATACAATTGCCTGTATCTCCAGGTCAATATTGCGGTTATTATAAAGTCAATAGATTTTCTGTCATTGCTATACTGTGAACAAATAAAAATGCTCAACATTTCCTTGCAAAAACTGAAAAATAATAAAGAAAATAACGCAATACAAATGTATTTACTTTCTCCTGGATTGGAGGAGAAATATTCACATTGTCACTCACATCCAACAACATGACTGATTGTCCACCACGTGGCAGCAGCTTATGTGTGGACCTGGTGGCCGTCGAACTGGTACGAGAAGGACGAGTGGATGAAGTCCTGGTCGGTGGCAGAGTCGTACCTCATGAGGCACGGGTAGTTCTCTGGCTGCACGCAGTCAAACTGCAGGTCCAGCCACTGCCTGTGAGGAGCGTTGTTTCTCCTGGCTTCTGTCAGGATCCGGTTGAGGGCCATGATGTAGCTGAGGGCCATTTGCAGGGTTTCGTACTTGGACAGTTTTTTGTCCTGGCCCCACTGGGGGACCACTTTACGTAAGCTATCGAAGGCTGTGTTCAGACCCTGCATCCTCTTCCTCTCTCGGGCGTTGGCCGCCGACCGCCGCCTCGTGACCGTCTCATACTTCTCCGGGCTCTGGGAGTCTGCTTCCGAAGACTCGGACCCGGAGTCGGCGCAGCTGGGTCGCCGGGATTTCATGATGTTCGGTTGAAGAATGGAAGCGCGGAGTACGTCCTCTGGTCAGAAAAGTCCGGTCGGAGCTTCGGCCTCAGGGTTCCTCGGGGGTCTCACGTCCGAGATGTACGTCCTTCACGTCAGATAGAAGTAACTCCAGAGAGGGGACAGTCTGAAGAGTCCAAGGTGTCTGTGATCCCGGAGACAGTGAGGGAGCAGCTTTTATAAGATGGAGCAGATGAACAGGTGGCAGCAGGTGGAGTCCCTGGACCCCACCCCCACCCCCCATCCTCAATATTGCATGTAGAGAAACACACCAATGCACACTCACCCACACCCACTCTCAAGACACTCACACACACACACACACACACTGTATATGCACACACTCAGTGCACGCACACACAAACAAAACCTTAATGAAATTCCAATTATCTCGGGCTGGGCTATCTGGCCGTGGCTTCACTCCATGCCATGTGTCACAAACACTAAAAGTCTACCATCTGGAAGCACAACTCACCACAGCTCAGAGTGCAGACAAACTTTAAAGGGATTGTGGATATTTCCCAAGTCTATAGAAACCTAGTGAATAACATTTAAGGTCTCAACTCAATTTACATACAAATGAAACAAAATGTTGACATTTTGTATTACAATATTGATATTGTCTGGCGGCAAACAGTAAATTAAACTACTCAAATGTTTCTAAAATGGCAATAAAAGTACCAGTGTCCACATTACTGTTATATACATGAAACTGAATTTTACGTATATGCAAACGAGTATCTCACGTCATTGTACAGTTGTTTTCTATATCTTAATTATTCAAGTTCAAGTTAGTAAGATCTTTGCATGGGGATCTTAATTAGTCACTAATCCATTGTTACATTTAGTTCCCAATTGTCTTTATTTATAAAACTACAACTACATCTTTGGAAGCATCTCAGCCAGAAGTCCATCAGAGGTTTTTATAAGACACCAAGAGATGCGCTTTCACTTCTCATGGGCGTCTGGTCTGCTTGTGATAATAACCATAATCTGAGATTAGCCTGCGGCAACACAAGTGGAAGTGTGGCCCATAACCTGAGGGATTTTAACAGCACACCAGGGATTATGGCTCCCAAACAATATGGGCCAAGATGGTGCACAGATTATTCTGCCATCTGAGATTTGGAACATGTAAAAAAAAAGGTTGAACGGTTTTCTTGTTTAAAAAATAGGTTCACTTTGTGTTTGTCACAGTATGTGGGATGCATTAATGTTCCCTTTGTACTCGGGACCACAAGTGAAATAAATAATTGATCTGTGTGGTGGTCCGGGAAAATTAGATGGACAGAATAGTTGTCTGTCTGTCCTTCCCATCTGCCAACATTAAACTGTGTAATTCAGGAGGCTCTATCTGAATATCTCCCTCAGTTACACACACACACACACACACACACACACACACACACACACACACACACACACACACACACTCACACACACACACACACTCACTGTTGACTAGCACAGAAAAAACTACTTTAATCACATTCAGCTTTTACTCCACTTTGAAGTCTCATAACCATCTCAGAGTTTTTAATCACATAATTGTGTTCTGAGAAAAAATGCATAGGTGCAGATTGTAGAAGATTTCTTTACATATAAAATAATGTGCGAGTTGCTTCATAATACCTTCCAAAAAAAGAAATCCCCATAGGGATTTATCAACACTGGTAATTTATGACAAGTTTGCACTGTAAATAGAAGGAATTTTGCATGACTACTTTTAATACCAAATTAATACCAAATACCAAACATTTTGTAATAATTACAATTTGAATAGAATTTATCTTTCGATGTTTAAACCCTACTATTGGTACTTTTACCTAAGTAAAGAGTTTTCTGGTGCCATCCTTTGTGCGATCCTGTTGCTGTGCTGACTAACTCAAAGCTGGGATGTAGAGGCAGGTTATGAATGATTAATCCCCGCCAGAGGCCTAGAATAATGCCCTTCTCTCGTATTGGGTCATGGACACAAGCTGATGCTGTCTGGTCATTTTGGGATGGACTGGTTAGCTGTGCAATTAGGCATAAAATCCCATCTCCCAGTTGGTTCATTGATTACAGATTGATGTAGTTTGCCAGCTGCTGCTTGTCCTTCCTGAGGGCCTCGTCTCAGACGTGGCCCAGCCCTTCCGTGTCTTCCACCCTTTTTTTTTTTTACACCCACTCACATGATTGGCTTGTCGGAGGACTGTGCCGTGCTGTCAAAAACCATATGTCACAACTGAGTGACACGTCTGCGCTGACAGAAGCACGGACCCCAGTAACTCCAGCTCTCCTTATGGAGAAATGGAGATTACGGCACAAAGCGTATGTTTCAGTACAGGAGAAAGTGTAGGAAAGGATTTCCTCTGCATGTGTGTGGTTTGACTTGATAAACCTCATCGTTAGCCCAGGATTAGTTTAAAAGAGCAGTCTTATTAAGCGCATGGTTCATTTTAATAAAGAGAGAGGAACTCATGACAAATGTGTGACTACTTTCGTTTCAAAAGTAGGAACCTTTTTTGCTGGTTCAAAAGATGACTTTTTAGTTATTATTGTGTTGACACTGCAGTAATCCAGAGAGCACAATAATATAATCTAAATCAGAATTTGAAACATAATGCAAAGATTCAGTAAAAGTGAGATATGACTAATTAAATAAATAAAACAATATTGTCTTTTCTAAACCCACAGATATTTAGTTCTTAGCAAGACATCAACACAGCAGTAAATAAGGAGGCCTGGCAGCTGGTCAAATGAGGCTCAGAGTATAATTAGGTCACATAAGGTGAATGTAATTTTATGCCTATTTGAACTCTCTTCCCCTATAATTGGACGGATTAGCGATGCCTAATTGGCTTCAAAGCTTTCCTATTTGTCTTCCATTTGTTACCAGTTATAGTTAATATATCTAGGACTGGATGGTCGTAACAAGCTCTCAGTAATGACAGCAAAAATTGAGATTGTAAAACAAATTACTGTCAAAGCAAACTATCCATTAACCAAAGGGTGTAAATTACCATGGACGCATGGGGGCTGTGGCCCCCAAAAATTTGAGGAGGTAGCACTCTACGTAATACATTATGAAAAGTTTTTGTTTTTGTTTTTTGTTTTACAGAACTGTATGCGCCGGCTCCCAGTCCTCTTCCAGCCAAGTAAACATATCACTCATTTGAATAAATATAACTTTATTCTGAGCGAGACAAAACTATTTTACAAAGTGCAACTTTACATCAGTTTAGTATGTACTTTTCTTCAATATATATTTGGAAAACAACTTCGATCAAAGTTCAATTATAACGTCCGTTTTTGACTTGTTGATGTCCGACAGCAAAACAAAAGGCTATTAGTCTCATCGGACTCATTTCTCTGTTAATCCATCTCAAACTGTGGATACAATCCAGATAAATCATTGAACCAAACAACTACAAAGCAAAACATATTTGACAAAATCTTTTGTCTTTCAACTTGTAACCATGAATGAGTGAGTGACCTAACTGCATATTATTATTACGACTGCAGACAGTGTTCATACGATACTGCATCATCATCAACCATTGGCAGGCGTGCACATGAAAAAACATGGTGCAAAAATATGAACCAGTGATTAAGGAAAGAAATGATTCAGGTAAATGTAGCCATGGAGCACATATTTCTATTTATATACTCTAAACTGTGATTATTAATAAATACATTTATATTATGGACATTTTACTTTAAAATATGACTACCAATTCAGGTAAATATTTTTTGCATAAAAACAAGCAGCGCTTGTTCCACTTTGAGAACAGGACTAACAATAAGGAACAGCTGTTATAACCAACATTCGGCACCCCCCTCTCTCCCACACACACACACACACACTGTCATAACTAAAAATGATATAGAAAACAAACGTCATTCAAGCCAGTCTGAAAAAACACTTATCAACCCTACTGAAGTCTCATGACCTAAGACCTATGGTCTGCTTTTCCGTATGTGAAACCAATTCATATGGCTTGAGTGAATAGGAATGGTGACAAACCCACTACCAGCGCCGATAGCCTTAACACAATAACTCATTGCCATTCTACTCCGAGTGTATCACTTCAAAAGCATCACACAAATCCCATAGCATCTGCTTGTATGAGCCCTCCAGGGTTTTGACCTCAGCGCGTCCAATATGCTGCAGACTCACAGCTCCTCACTCTCCATTATGGCCTCTGCAGGGGAGCTGGAGAACAGGATGGGGCTGTTCTCCGACGTGGCGAAAGACGACTTGATGTCGAGCCCCTGGCCCGTCAGAGCCGCGTAGCGGCCGGCCGCACGCGGAGCCTTTTTCATGGGTGCGGGGATGCTCTGGTGCCACTGTGCTACAGGCGCAGCAGATAGCTGGTATTACTACCAAAATGAGGCACATTTCTTAATAAGGCTGATAGTCACGGAGCTGTACAGAATATTCACCATAGATATCAAGCCTGCAGGTGCATGATACAATTCCTGCCTCGTTTTTTGCAGACACTGTGTACCAGCCAGCGTCGTCTTTGGTTGTCGGCTGGATGAGGAGGCACACATACCCGGTTGGATCCTGGGTCATGCTGAAATAAACACATCATTGAGAATGCATTCCACTTCCATTAGAGCTTTTTCTAACTATCAAGCTGAAACACATTACCGCTACTAAAACATGTACCTCGAGAGGCTCCTACTGACCTGATTCTGGCCTTGGTTTTAGGGATGGTGTCATTGTCTTTCTTCCAGAAGATGACTGGAGGGGGCATGCCCACCACCCGGCACTCCAGCCTGACTGGAGTCCCACTAGGAATACCCACGTTCTGCAGCTTCTCCACAAACTGGGGAGGGTGCTTCATCTCCTTCTCTGAAGTGGACATGACTTAGATTACGTGAACAGGGCATGGGGCACGACCCTATTCCACTGACTTGTGTGAGAGCAATTGATTCATTTTCATTCAGTCCTTACCCACAACTTTGAGCTCGAGACTAAAGGAGCTCTGCCCTGCTTTGTTGCTGGCGATGCAGGTGTATGTGCCGGCGTCATTCTGCGTCAAGGGGTCAATGACCAGAGAATGGACGCCATTCTCCCGCACCAACATCTTGTGGTAAAGGTCGGGATAGATTGGCCCCCCGTTGACCAACCACATGAGCTCTGGGTTGGGGAGGCCGCTCACCTGTAGGACAAAAAACAGGAAAAGTGAACTGAGGCACAAATTCTATACCAAAAAATATATATATATTTTTAGCGCACGGCAGAACCTGCTGCCTACCTTACAGTCTAGTCTACATAGTCTTCCTTCATGGGCCAGCATGTCCCCCGGTGCCTGGAGAAAGTGAGGGCGAAAAAATTGCTCCTGGGTTCTCTCACCTTCGACTTCCTGTATGCGGGTTCGCACCCTAAAAACAAAAGCACAGCATGTTGTCAGGAACAAAGACGTAATTGGACGTTAACCCACGTGGATCTTTAATGTGGAGTATGTTAGCATGTTAGTTTAGATACACATGGTTACCATTGCCATGGAGAACAGTCAATAACTGGCTGGTTCCTCATGCTGCAGAAGGCTTTTTCTTACCTCTGCATTATACTGCACACTTAGTCCTGCTCACCTCTGAGAGTGAATAGGTGTCAGTCGGTTTCGGGGAGGTCCCGTTTGGACCATCAAATGACCCGAGCAGCTAATTCTTCCCTGATGGTCAATAAATATAAAATATCAGATTTTGCAGCTTGCAGCAGTGCAGTATGAATGAGAGGTGTGAGGCATCACCTGTGGGTTCGCTGCCATGATGGTGTAGTTGCCGTCGTCCTCGTTGGTCGTGGACTCTATATGTAGAGCGCAGGTCCCATCCCCCTCTCTTATCTTCTTGTAATGGGTTTTCTTCCTCAAGATCTGCTTGCCATCCTTAAACCAGTAAACCTGATGAGAGGCATATGTGGAGGGTAAATATGAGGGATTAGTGAGAAGACCATGCAGCAATTTGTGCCTCACTGTTGTTGACTTCTCACCTTCGGAAAAGGGATTCCCACAACTTTACAGGACAGTGTGACAGGCACGCCTTCCGTTGTTCTGAAATTCTTCAGTTTCTTGTCAAATATAGGTGCAATGCATCTTCCTGTAGGGACGTCATCGTGCTGCACCTCATCATCAGACTCCTCCACCGGCGTCCGCTCCAATCGGAATTCAATCTCGCTCATTAGTCTCTGCTCAAAATTGGACACTTTGTACTCCTGGAAAAGTAAATCCGCCACATAAAAGTCATCGAAAGAGTAAATGTTTGTGTCATATCCGTCTTGGACATGAAGGCTTAATACACTACAATAAAACTGTCTGGGAGAGGTATGCAATAATCAGAAACATGACATAACTTTGGTCAATTAACATGTGGCACCTTGTAAAAGTATTTAACACAAATGTATAAACAAAGTATTTTAGTCACTTTAAGCAAAATTATGAAGATTATCATGCAGGGAAATGACATCTGTCAAGCGGCACCGTTCCTGGTTGGTAGAATAAAATAGAACTGAAGGTGAAACAGAGTAAAGAGGAAGATGAAACAAAAACGAGCACAAGATGTTGGGATGAGTGTGAAATGAAAGGGTAATATGCAGGTTTATGAGTTGAGGTTACAAAAAGTGATCATGGGGATATGTCAAATTAGTTGGCGAATTGTGGCATAGTGCAGAAAAGTAGAGCCGTTTCTTAGCTTAACGAAGGCAGGCAGCGTCGAGGAAGCTCCTATAAAAGCAAAGCCTTGCAAGCTACCAATTACTTTGCAGTAGAAATTTAACTAATCTCGAACGAAAGCAACATGTAAAAGTAGTTTAAACAAAAATTACGTGTGCATGTTAAATTACAACAAAACATGACCCTCAAACCGATGTTCTCAGGGCACACAAATATGATTATGCAATGTGCCCGTCTTAAACGCTAGAATTAAAAAACGGGCTTGCAGTCTTCCTCATCAGTTGTGTAACATTGGAAGCTAAAAACTCTTCATCTTTCTTAAAATAATGAACATCTTCATTGCCCCTGCAGGCAGGCATTACACAAAGGTGAAAGGTCAAGTGTTGTGGTGGCTGCTGACAACCCAAAAAAATGGTGGAAGGATAAATTAAGGTTTTAGTTACACTAGAGGTTATTCAAAATTAAAGAATGCTGCGTTCATTTTTTCCAGAAATTATAACTCAGTTATCTCCATCATAATGCAGAGACTCAGCAGTGCTTTGTGTGTAGGGGGGGGGGTTGAGTTGAAAGCAGATGTCTCTGCATTACTTATCTCTAGAACACAGTGAAACATCCAAACATCTATAATGATGAATAGCATTAAAGGCAAGAAGAAAATATGTATTTTATATTTTAGGTGAACTGTCCCTTAAACTACTATGCACACTGAATGCAGATTATAGATTAGTACAGAAGCTGGAATGCTTGATTAGAGATATTAACCATGGTATTTAGACAATGGCGATTCTTAATCAAAGTCTTTAACATTTAAAAAACCCATACAGCCTCGAGCAAACCAATGCTTGGGACGGGAAGATCCTTGTACCTTATCATAGTTATTGACATTAGCAGGAATGTTTGGTCCAAGGGGTCTGCTCCCTGTTTTCCACTCATTACTCGGCTTCTATGAGAGGATAGGGATGGATGAAGACACACATATTCCACATACAAACATTTAGGCCTACGGATGGAATAACACACAAGCTAATTGTTGATAGCGTGTGTATGTTGTTACGCTACATGGATACACAACAATGAATGACGGGGGAAGGAAGGATGGCTAATGCTCTGTTGAATGGAAGAGAGTTCTTTGTTGCCTCTGAGCCAATTTAAAAGATTGTATGTCCCTTTCTCCTAAAACGCTCTCTTAAAATGCCTGTCTTTTTACAGCAGTCTTTTTAAATATAAATCTCAAAATCATAAGTACAAACCTGGAGGAAAGGGAGAATACCTTGCAGTCATTGGTTAATATACAAAAACGACATGTATATTTATGTATACAACTTCGTTCTGAAAAGCTTTAAATAGGTGCTTAGTTAAAATCACATACCTACACGTCAACAAGCAGAATCATTTAGTAACATCTATTAGCAAGGATGTGATGAAGGATGAAAAATTCCATAAGAATACATTTGGTTTCTGTAGTATTTTGCATTATAATTATCCACTTCTGGATCGCTGCCACTGAAGCAGACAAAAAGGGAAAATATCCAGTTCTAGCACCTGTTGATGTGTGAAATGTGGAGCGTCGTCTTTAAATCCAAGCTTATTCTCTAGATCATTGAGAAGACTTTCTTTGCTTTCGTGAATGTTTTCATTCGACGAGAGGCGCAACTTTGGGACGCTCTTTTTTAACCTGAGAAGACACAAAGGAAAAAGCGTATTATTGCATGTGACAGTTCACTGATCTCGTTGCCATTGTAGACCCTCAGAGGGCTTACCCTAAAGGAGCTCCCTTGGGCAGGCCCATCGAGTTGGTGGGCTGACTCGGGGTCAGGGACGGCAGGACGGAGCTCAGGAACGCCACGGGGTTCTGAATGGGGCTGGGGGTGGAGCTGCTGGATGTGGGAGAGGAGGCCTGTGGAGGCGACTGGGCCCTCAGGCTGTTCAGGAATGCTGCAGACACCGGTGTGGGTGAGGAAACCAGGGAGGGAGGGCTGGTGGGAGACTTGAGCACCCTAGTGGGGAAGATCCTGGGTGGCGGGCAGAATGGTAGGAGAGTAGGGGAGCTGGCCGCGGAGGAGTTGAGCTCAGCAGCCAGCTCTTGGAGGAGAGGAACCGGGGATTCAGTCGGGGAAGGACTCATGACCGGTGAGAATGCCTGAGCAGCTATGAACTCTTTTGGCCGGGCGTAGTTGAAGGTGTGGGAGGTGGCGGTGAGGTTCATCAGGGAGGCGTGGGTGCTTCTCAGTAGCGGAGCGGGAGATGTGATCTGCTGTAAGGTTGAGCTCGGACCTGTAAGGGCTGCGCTAAGCTTCGGTGCAGAAGGAGGGTAAAATTGGGGTGTAGGTGCAGTTCTGGCAAGTGTTGAAGGGGAGAGGTTTAGGTGGGAGGCATGGATGGTGTTCATCTGGGGTACAGCAGCCATACTGAAAGGGGGAGCTGTTTTCAGCTGTGGGGCAGGTGGAGGAGAGGTCAGCACGGACAAGGTCTTTAGCTGAGGGAGTGAAGGAGTGGAGCTGAAAGCAGAAGTATTAAGAAGGGGTGAAAAGGTGGTGTTGAGTCCTGGAGCAGAGCTCACAAAGGGACCGGGGGGAGCCGCTGTCAACGGAGGTGCGGAGTTGGGCTTCTGTGGTGACGTAGTGCTAAGGGAAGGCTGAATGGGTGGCTGATGGGGTTCGCCGTGCATTTGGGGTGACCACAGCGAACCTTCATTGGAGACCTCGGGCTGGATCTGTAATTGGGGGTGGGCCTGCGGCTGGGTGTGGGTTTGGGTCGGAGGTTTGGTGTCCTGCTGCTGCTCCATGAGGACCTGGTTGTGCAGGAGCTGGAGCTGGGCCGGGTCCCTGTTGATTGAAGACAAAATCAAATTAAAAGAACTAAGGAAAACATGACACTATACATGGTGAAAATGAGAGCGGCTCAGTGCTCCGCTCTCATAAATTAAGACCATGCTGCAAATCCCAGCAGGAATGAGCCACGGTCAGCGTGATAAAAACTCTGCCCTTTTATGGGCCACCAACAAGTACTGACTAACAAAACACATCCGGGCTTTTTCAGCTTTCATTCTAAATAAGAGGCTCTCTTTGTTTTTCTGTCAAATCACTACAAGGGTTTAAAAAAACAATACAGGAAAAAATCTCATTCTTATCTTTGTGTTTTGAGGCTAGGATGAACTAACACAGCAGTAAACAGTCATCAAAGCATGGAAGATTGTAGTATTAATATACAGTTTTGATAAACATAAATGAATAGAGGTTCACTTACAGATAGAAAATGCCATCCTTTGTTTTAGAAAGCTGGAAGGTCCACATTTCAAGTCTGCGTGCGTTCAATTATGAAGCACAACCGACTGCTGTTGCTGGTTGAGCAAGAGGAGGAGGAACCTCCCACTGACATGGGACTTGTACTTATACTTTTGTTTTTGTTTTTTTTACTCACAGTTTGGGTTTAGCCAGCACTGGTGGTGGTTCTCTGTTCCCAGACATGGCGGCGTCCTCATCAAACTGACTGGACGCATCACTTTCACCCGCCTCGTCCTCAGGCAGTTTGAAGTGCACACGCAGGCCGACCCTGGAGTCTTTGTGGTTGGTCTGGGCGCCTGTCTTTAGGCAGGAGTTCGGCGGAGGATCAGGGAGGGCCACCACAATGACGCTCCCATTCTGATGGTTTGAGGTGCCCTTCACCTTAGGGCTGGTGTCAGGCGATATCGCCAATGGTTGGGACACTTCCTGCTCCGCTGAGGTCTCAGCCGCAAATCGACAAGTGGGGGGTTTTGGGTACGAGAGCACCTGTCCATGCCCGTGTGGTTCTTGACGTGGTGCACCGGGTCCAGGAGGGTTCTGGTTGAGGCAGGTAGGATCTAGGCTTGGGGTGCTACTGCTGCGTGAGACGAGGCAGGAGCCGCTCCTCAGGCTGGAGGGTTCCAGACTTTGTAGACTGGTGCGTAAGGGGTCTGCACGCAACATGCTTGAGCCGTGGGGGTCAAGATGGAGGGTGCTGGTGCTCAGGGGGTCCAGACGTAAGGTGCTTGAGACGAGCGGGTCCAGGTGAATAGTGCTGCAGTGGGGCTTGATGCTGTTGTTCACAGTCACTTCTGGGTGAGGGTCCACGGTGGGAGCTGAAGAAGGTTCTTGCATTTGATGGGGCTTCACCATTAACCCACTGAAAGGCCTCACATGGTTGCTGTTGCTTCCATTGCCTGATGAGGATCAGAAAGATAAATATCAGAATTTCCCATGCTGTTTCATTGGAATACACATCAGCAGAAAAGGAAACAAGAGGGTTACCTTTGACCGTTAGAGTCGCAGTGCTAGACACGGTTCCAAACTTGTTGGTTGCGGTGCAGTTAAACACCCCTGAATCTTCAGGAAAGACCTCGGCAATGACCAGAGTGCATATTCCCTCTTAAAGTTAAAAATAAAACAAAAGGCAGAGATACTCACATAATCGGGTATGGTATCACTGCATCATATGAACTTCTAAACTAAAGTCTTGATAGACTGAGGAAAGAGAAGCGACTTGTGGTTCAGATGCCCTTCAGCAAGCTAAAGCAGCTAAAGCAGGTGGAAGTGATCTGCTATGTTGGTTTGCACAGGATGAGGATGATACCTTATATGGTGCGGGGAAAAGCAGCCCTGGCTTATGTACAGAAGAACAGCGTGAGCCTTCAAGCAGGACTCTAAACACTTGAGCAGATTAATATGTACACACTGCAGCATCACGCCGGCAGCTGCTGTGGTGCAACAGTTCATTTTGATATGTACCTGATTCAGCCGGAGATCTGGGCTCTGAAATGCAAAAAAAACAATCAAAGTTATAGTGAAACTGTGATAAACATTACATTTTTAACAATATGTGGCACTTCTCCAACTTAATATGCCTACCATCACCCATCACATTCAACAATCAGTTGATGCAAGATGATTCTCCCAGGAATACATTTAGAATATTTATGCTGCTGAATTCCATTCCTTAACACTATATTATAGGGTGATGTGATTAAGTTTTCAAATCTAAATTGATCATTTTTTCAATTCTCCTATTCTTTATAAAACAAGTTAGGTCAAATGTGGCCACGGAATACAATTCCCAGACCCAATAATACGGCAATAATGGAGCATTTGAGAAGCTTACTTTTCTGCAGAATCCGGAAGTCAGGAGAGTCATCTATGATTTTCCCCTCTTTGTACCAGTCCACGCGAGGAGACGGGACCCCTTTCACACGGCACTCTAGCACCACCAGCTGGCCTTCTGACGCAAGGAGGTCCTGCAAGCTCTGGTGGGACAAGACCGTGTGTGTGTGTGTAACGTCAAACAAACGCAAAGCTGTGGTATAAATTGTGTGGAGAAAGACTTTACCTTTGTGAATACAGGGGCAGCCATAACGGGGAGGCCGTTCAACCCCAGTGGAGAGTTATAGTTGGAGGTTTGAGTCTAAAAACAAAAAACACACAGCGAACGTATTGGAATATTCCCAAACAAAACAGTTAAGGGGAGAATTGTTTCAGCTTGTCTACCTCTGGTTGGGGGGTCTGTGTTGGAGCAGATAGGAAAGTGAGTGCAGACGAGACCACTGCGCTCAGAGGCAGCTGAGTTGCAGCTGCCGATGACGAGGTCTGCAGAGGTGGAGGTGTGGCTGCGACAGATGTTGACGCATCCCGAGCTGCTGAAGGCTCACCAGGGGGCAAAGTCGGAACCGCCTGCACGGCTGATACTGTTCCCTCTTCCGGAGCAGGGTGAGCTGGGGATTTAGAGGGTCCCGTGACTGGAAGTGCGGTGGCCGACGTCCACAGTGTTCGGAGAGGTTCTGGGATTATTTGGGTGGTTGTTGGAGAGGAGATCTGCTCCGCCGGCTCCTCGGTCGCTGCTGCAGGTTGGGAGGGAGGAGAGTCTTTCCCCTCTGCAGAGAGAGTTTGGCCTGATGATGGGGGAGAAGATCTTTTCTGTGGCCTTTGAAAATGACGCAGGGAGTAAAGGAACAGTCTAATTTAGTAGGGTTCCACATCAGGTATTGTTTTCATCAGAGGGTCTCAATGACAATGTGGTATAAACTCACTGGGCTACATGCTCAAAGTGCTGCTCGCCCTCCGAGTCCGAAGAGGAAACACCTGTCGGTTTCAACAAACACGCGCACATAACTCGGTCACTAACAGTGTTTGACTGAACCGTAAACGTGTGAGTGACAAAGCACAACAAGGAATCACCTTCGACATAGATCTCTGCTGACGTTGAGTCAGTGCCGTAGAAATTAGATGCGAAGCAGGAGTAGCGTCCGGTGTCTTCCTCAAAGGCCTCCGCAATGATCAGAGAGTGCAGCTCTCCATCAGTGACGGTCTGAATGTCAGGGCTGTTCTCCAGCTCCTTGCCCTCGCAAAACCACCTGTAATTAAGCATATGCACCAGACTGCTCAGTGCAACAACTCTTCCACTGGCTGGATTTCATAAAACTACCTTTTGGATGATTTTCTGTCATTTTTAAAAGTACGTTGGATGTGCAAATATGTTGGAGGACATCTCCGATAGGGTAAATTGCATCCAACGGTGAGCCTTAAAAGGTACCCTACGGAGCTTTCATGAGGGTGTCCGTCTTTTGTTTGTATCATGCACACGTGGGTGGCTGTGCAGAAGAAGACTGCTATCATTAAACAGGACATTGATTAAGTAATGTTTGCGAACAGGAGACAGAAATGACACACATACTTTTCATACAAGTCATGCTTCAAGGCTCCTCAGAGGTCTTCTGCTCTGGTCAAAAACAGTGCTGGTATCAGCTTTGATTTTTGTGCAGACAAATATTTTGTGTTGAATTAAAAGTGTAAGCATGTAATTGTCAAATCTATTGACGTAGGAAAGAGGGATGAATGCAACAAAGGTCTCTGGCTGGACACAAACCAGATTATTATCAATGTCTAGCCAACAACTAAGGTTTGTAAACTATTGTCTGTCTTATGGTGTCAAATGATGAATAAATCCAAAATAAAATATTTTTGACAAGAAGATGTTACAAAGTAGCATCCCGTTGGAGCTACAGTAGGCAACAGGCTATTTACTCACAACAAAATAGTAGACTTTAGAATTTCACCGTCCCGACCAGCAATTTAATACAACGCTGTACGTCAAATCTATTTTGAGCAGATGATGCCTGGCTGCTTTCATCCCGCCAATAAACATCCAGGAATGAGATGATGTGTGACCTGCTGGCAAAATGTCATCATACAATGATAAATCATATCCAGGGCTTTCACCAGGCTTGTGTATTACACAATCAAACTAGACACGCTGGGGCAGGTGGGGGGGGGGGGGGGGGGTCTGGAGTCCATCCCAGCCAACTTTGGGCTAAAGACGGGGTCCACCCTGGATTGGTCGCCAACCAATCGCAGGGCTGACACAGATACGAACAAGCATTGACACTCACATCCACACACCTACGGGCGATTTAGAGTCACCAATCCACCTAATCCCCAGGACACAGAAAGGAGAACATGCAAACTCCACACAGAAAGGCCGCTGGGTGGAACCATGAACCCAGGAGCTTCTTGCTGTGCGACTGTGCAAACCACCACACCGCCGCCCGTTTCTACTGAGTAAGGGTCTAAATTAGATATAACAAGTATATGAAATGGCAAAGACTCAGCTCACTGCACCTGTCGGGACTATTTTCCCTCTGGATTTGAACCGGACCTGGACCACGAAGGAGATTCCCGGTTGGAGCCTGGGAGCGGTGACGGGCCGACCCAATCACATACGCACAGCGCTAAACATAGACTCAGCATACACACAAAGCTATACCCTGACACACCAGACACACAACACCACTGCAAAGCGATGGGAAATATGAACCTGACCGCTCTATTTTGACTCATTTAAGTCATAGTCACTCACCCTGGTGGGGGCAGGAGGAAGAAGCACACACGTCACACTCGAGTCAATGAACAGAGCTCTGAACAGAACACGGCAAATAAGAGCCAAGCTTCAACTCAACGCTAAGGACGGAACATTTTAAAAGTAGAAATGACAAACACAACTCAAATCTTCAGTCTAGTGCTTAGAACAACAAACAGCAAAAAACTTGTAGTTAAGCAATAAAAGAATAATCTTACCAAACTTGTTATGTTTCGGTCAAGTGCTCAGAGCGTTCCATTATCTGAGGCGACTACAGCTCGCACCGCCAGTTCAGTCTAAAAATGGCAGAGAGCTGCATTCTCCCGGACACCTATATTTTGGTGGCTCGAAAATGTTCAGTACAACCAACAAGTCAGTCAAGCCTTTATTTTGAAAGCTTCACTTGATTGATCCAGTCTGGGTTTCTATGCATCCCGTCTCCTTAGTCCTCAAAATGTGCATTTATTTACTACTTAGAATCCAAAGCTTTTCTTCCTCAAGAGAGCCAAATGTGAATCCCTCTTGTCCTAGACTTTACCCTGACCACCACACACACACACACACACACACACACACACACACACACACACAATTTCAAATCAGCTGTTGGCTATCGTCACACTCAACTTCTGTCAGGATCTGCCACAGTAAAAGGAACAGCATTCATCTCAAAACATGAATATCTGTACTACTAATGTACTATACACAAGAGTATTATTACTTTTGATTGATGCTTTATTGTATTATTTTTCAATAATGTACTTGTTGAATTTATGTCTAGTTAGTTTTGTGTTGGGAAGTTAAATCTATATATATACCTGATGTAGTTTTGTATGCAATGTGTTGACTGAAGTAACTAAAACCATAAATGTAGTGCTGTAAAAAGTGCATATTTGCTAAAAAAAGGAAGAACTTTGGCAGCAGTACAATCCCCCAGATGTATACCAAGGACTCAAGTACTTGAATCACTGAATAAAATGAATATCATGACGCCCTCAACTCTTGTGACATCTTCTCCACACAGACAGGTAATTAAAAAGGATTCAGGCCCTCGACTACACTGTGAAACCTCCACTCACACTTTTCAGTGAGACTCCTTTTGAAAAAGCGGTGAAGCAGAAAGTCTTACGTTATCTTCTGCAAACACTGACAATAACAGCTATTGTTGGCCTTACCGGACTTCCGGCACGGGGAGTCCTCTAACAATGCAGTCCAGTTGGACCTTGCTCCCCTCGGGGACCTCCCTGCTCTTCAGTTTCTGGATGAAGAAAGGAGGCTCACACGCCGGCTCCGCCGGGTACGGCCCTCCCGTCGCGCCACAGTTTTCAGCCCCCTCCTGCTGGGAAACATGGCCGTACTGCGGCTCCCCGGTAACCCTCCTGTCCTGAAGGTCCACGTGGGCCATCCCGGAGTCCACCTGGGCCTCTGCCTGGTGGTTAGCGGCGGGGGGTCCGGGGGTGTCCTGCTCCACCTCCACGGGCACGACTGAGCGCTCCCTGTTGTCTGGCCCGAGCGGGTGAGCCGTCCCATCGCTCTGGCTCTTGTTCTGGTTCCTACTCCTGTGGGATTTGCTCGCTCTCGGTCGTACCCGCTTGGAGCTGTTGGCCTTGAAGAGCGAAGAGAGCTCCTCAATAAAGTCTGCTGCCTTGTTGAGGAACTCCTTCTTGGACTGGGTCTCCGGACCATACGGGGCGTTCCTCCCCGCCCGGTTAAAGTCGTTGAATCCCTCGCTCGTGTCCCTCGTGTCCCTGCTCATTGTTTCCTGCTGCGTGGATGCTTTGTGCGTCTTTCTGTCTGATGCGAATGTTGTGTGTGTTGCCGGCGGTTCTTTAAGTTCGGAGGCCGGCTTGGTGAAGGGCACAGTGGAGGGGGCAGGGAAGGGGTTGGCTACAGCTGGCGGTTCTGAGGAGGAGGCTGGGGAGATGTGGGAGGGGGTTGATGGGGCGACAGAGGCCTTGACCTCTGCCCTCTCCTCCCGGGGCTCATGTCCGATGGCCTGGCGGGCGAGGTTCACGCTCTTATCCAGCTCCTCTTGGCTGAGGAAGGCTGAGAGGTCGTGGAACTGTGGATCGTTGTGGCCCGTCGAGTCCTCGTTCTTGCCTTTGAGTGAGGCGTAGATCTGAGGGCGCGAGGAAGAAGCGTCCGAGCGGCTCATCTCGCTGTGGCGCTGCTGGGCTCGGGCCTCCGCCAGGTAGCTCTCTCTTAAGAGCTGCGACAGCGACGTGGGGTGGTCCATGTTGTTCTCCTGCATGCTTTGGAAATTGTGAAAATACATTCAATTATATTCACTAAAAATGACTTATTTTCTCACACATAACGTCGGTTTTGTGATGGACTAAAAAAATGTGTTAATTAAATGTTCAGTTTAATTACATTTTATCTTCAACATTTAAAGCATTTAGCATTTAGATTATTTATCAGCGCATAAAGCAAAGCAGCCAAATGTCACTCTGGAGTTTGTGATGGTCCTTTTACATAATAAGCAGTGATTTTAAGTATGTGCACGTTACAGTTAAATGAAATGTGCAGTCTTTTAATGTCCTGAGATGTCTAATGCCTTTACTGACTGAAATCACCAGCTTAAGATACATTATAAGAGCATATGTATAAACATATTGATTTCTCCCATAGAATAGCTTGCATTAAAATTACACCTGTGAAATAGTTGGATTCACTTCAAAGCGGGAGACAAGTTCTATAAATAGTTTTTTATTTCAGCTTATTTCAGCCTCCCCTCGACAGAGTATCGGGTTCATGCAGTGAACGCAGAGCTGAAGGGGTACAGACGGGTTTCCACCTCAGGCCAACGCTTATGTGACGTTTAGTCTTTACACAACTGTTTGAGACCAGACATGAACAAGTAATTGAAAATAACAACGTGATGGGGTACACACACGCCACCGACACTCAAATCAGTTCAACTGGGAGAGGCAGTGATGTCCTTCCAACAGACCTGGAGCTGCAGCTGTTGTGTATATTATCCCTTTGCAAACGGGCTCCAAGCCCACCGAGTCATATCTAATAATAGCGAGGGGTCAGTTTACATGAAGAAAATCAACACACAAGAAAGCAGCTACCCCTGCATCCTCTGTGGCGTTCTCATGCGGATTTTAATCACTGATCAAATGACCCAAATTGAACTCTAATGATTATAAATGGGACACCGCTGAGTGAGAGAACACTTGCTACCAGCCCATGCAGATCAACGGGGCGCCCCGGCGGAACACAGCAGCCCCCCGGAAGGCAACATATTGCAATAAGCTCAATGTCATAAATGTTCCGAGTCTAACCCTGGCACAAGAGGCCGCTTGCCAGAGGACAGTCAGCAGCGCACTGAACTGTCAAACTAGGGGGACGTGTTTTACCTTGTGATGGACTGGTAAATCCTCAGAGTGCACCTGTGCTCGCTGGGGGGCAAGGGGGGGGGGGATTCCGGTCTTCTGGTGGCGGCCACCTGTGGGAAAAGTCGGCCACTCGCAGCTGCTCAGCCTCCACCACGGAGTTCACCTTGGAGTGTACGCGAGAGTGTGGCGGCGAGCAGCAGTAACCAGTCACCAGCACAAGCTGCAACATTTGTCAGTGCAGTGGTCTCAGGTTATTTTGGGGAGGCCCGGGCCATGTGCCCGGGTGGTGTCCCGGCTCATTGGCCGGGGGGGGGACATGCTGTAAAGGGAATCCTCCTCCTGTGGTCCGTCACAGCCCCCATCCCACAGAATTAGAAGCCCCACGTTGAGCCGGTCAGAGACCAACGCACCAGAGTAAAAGAAACCGTTTTAAAGCACTAATGTTGCGTAAAAAAAAAGTTTATTCACAGTTCTTTAGTTGTTTCAATATGGGTATTTGTTGCAGCATGTTTAGATAGAAAGTGAACAAATAACATAGTACTACCAGAACAACAACGTTTGACATCGGCAACAATTCAGACTTGCTTCTAATTTTTATCGTAATGTATTCTTACTCAGGAGAACAAGATTTGTTAAAACCCCAGGTTTAAAATATTAAACACCGAAAAACAAAAAAACACCTCCGCATACCGATGATTAAGGAAATTATTTTATTGAAAAGACAATGAAAACCCAGACGGAAACCAAAGTAAGCCTTGTGTAGCATCTATTTACACTTAAAACAGTGTAAGACCGTGTATCAAATATTTCTGTTCCAGTGAATCATTTAACAAAAGTTAGTTCACACTGACCACTGTGAAAAGACCAAAAGCAATCTACATCAGGAACAGGCTGCAAGGCGTTAGCAGCATGTAGCGCCCCAGCACGCCAGACGTGGCCCAAACAATATTTGCATATCATCAGTTCTGTAAACTCCATGAATCCAAGCATCAACTTTGATATATTTACAGTTTAGGGACGACTTAGGCAAGTTGTCAAACACACCTGAAGAAAGATTTAGAAATTGTCAAACGCCGCTCTGCGGAGTTTAACGTCCTATGAGGCAATCCCTGCCAATCACACATGCAAGGCTCAAACAGACACGGGAAATCAAAAGTTAGAATCTCATTCAAGTCAAACAAACAAACCAATGCCAGCTCAAACCTCGCTAGTTAAAAAAAAAAAAAAATGAATCAAATTGCTCAGGCGGTGTGCGACATTAAGAATGTCCGCAGGAATCAAATGCATTAGATATTGAAACAAAAAACTGAAAATCCTTTTTGGCGTAACAGGAAAATACAATCCGGTTCACCAACACAATAAAGGCAACACGTAGATGAGACTTTGAGTTGAGTTCCGTCTCTTCACACTCATTTGTGTTGAGCCAAGCCAGTGGGTGCAGACACAGAGGGTGAAACTGAGGGGGTTTGTAGGTTAATCACTTGTACATTGTTATTAGCAGCAATAGAAAGTCTTGAAAAGCCCAGTATATCAAAAAAGACACTTCCATGTTAAAGGTTTGGAATGAAATACCTATCAGCTTATCCATGGACATACGATCAGAAGGCACCACGAAGGCACTCTTCAAATGAGGAGAACGTGGAGACACTATCTCAGCACGCACAAATACTGCAGCTGGATGCATCAGAATCTCAGAGGAAGGCATCACCACGGAAGTCTGTGTGCTTCCCTTTTCAGTGCCATAATCGACCTTCTGCTGTACAACTCAACATTGTGTTCTCTTTTTTTTTTGTTCACAGTGTTTTGCAACAACATGCGGGTCAGGAGATGTAAGCGACGCATCGTCGACATGGTGGCTGGTCCAGTGAGCCTCCAGAGCCCTTGTGATAAAAAAATGTAGGAGGCACAGTGAGCGATCTGTGGACGGCCGCTCCGCTCTCAGGGGTCGTCGCTCGCTCTTTTACGAGACTGGTCCCCTCTGGAAGACAAAAGCAGCATCACGTCAACTCGATTGGAAGGGAAGCGGGTGATGAGAACCGGAGTTTGTATTCAACTGAGACCGACGCCTCGGAGAACACACCGCGGAAATCCGTTCATGGAGAGCTCCAGCTGTAACTTCTGGTCGTGAGCAGCGTAGTCAGGCAGCAGGGACTCCACAGTGGGAGGGTTTATTTGGGGAATAAAGCCAGAGAAGAGAGCCGGGGCCCGCTGGGCCCAGTCTGAAAGAGGGAAACCAAATGAAGCAGTGGGACGTGTGCAGCTTATTCTGAAGGACAGTTTTCTTTACTCTAGAAAGACCACATTGGCTTGATGACATTAAACACGGGCAGTGTGGCCCTCAGTGACGATGGGCGTAGCTCACCCGGTCGCAGGCTGTGGAGGCCTTTGACCACACTGGCCATTGTGGATGGCTGCACTTGGAACGGCATGGAATGCGCCTTGAGGAGGAGAGCTGAACGCGAAAAAGGAGGAAGGAATGAATTAAGTCTTCAGTAAATCCTGTACTATTCAGCATCAGAGACAACAGCCCCACGGGCCGAGACCAACATCTGCCCTGATGTAAATAACGTTAACAAAAGGATTCGTTTAAATGCTGAGGAGCAGTTTACTGTCATGAAAGCCTTCAGATGAAACAAATCACTCACGCATAAGTGTGTCCACGTGTATTTCTGCTACATGATTGGCAAACAGCTTCATCAGATCCTCTCTCAGGTCTCTGTTCAGCTTGGACTCAATGTAGAACTTGTTCTAAAAACACATTGAATGTGGGGAAAGACTTAAGAGGAGCAACGCCGTACAATACAATACATTGTGACTTAAAAGTTGGAGGGCAATGCCGTCTTTTAAAAACAGAAAAACGATGCCTACCAAGTACATGAATACAGGAACTATACATTGAAGAGAGGCAGTGTATTGCGTCAGCACAACATTAAAGTTCTCAATGAAGTCCTCGGGTGGGCTGACCTGGAAAACACCAACAAACGCTTCGTTAATATCTTCTATCCAGTTTCTCTGTAATAAGGAACCTTGCATCTGGATGTTCTTACTTGTAGACGAGTAGAAACCTGCTGCAGATGATTTGTTATCTTCGTGGTCAAATCGTTGTAGAGCAGCTCAGAATGCTGCTGACAAACACACTTGTAGACGTAACTGGGAAACAAATGAGGAGAAACCGATTCAGTTCGAGTTGAGCTGATCGGAGCAGTGAGGGTCGGCGGAGGCCACGGAAAGGCGGCCCGGTCTCACCTGTATATCTGCGAGTAGGAAACGGAGATGTGGTCCGTGGGATTCTGAATCAACAGACGGTCGATCGCCTTCTCCAGGTTCGGCCAGTGGTTCTTGCGGTAGTCCTCCACGGCCATTGCATTGAGAACTGGGTGAAAGGAGGAGAGCTGGTCAAGTTTTGCAAAGTATCTATTAGATCAGCGCAAAGGGTTCCGGTTAAAGGCTCCGGCGGGCCCGACCGCCCGGTGCCCGGTGGCCGCGGGCCCCGCGCGTCGCTACTTACGGAACTTGGAGGTGGAATCGAGGCTGAATTTCCCCTGCGCGGCGGCGGCGGGCGGAACCGTGGAGTCAGTCTCGCTGACTTCGCTGCTCTCACTACCCGAATCCGAGTCCATGAACTTTGACCCGGTGCTGCCGGGCAACCGTTTCCGTCGTCGGGTGGCGGGTTCACCACCGGGCACCGGCGGACCGGTCACATCGGAGAGCTGGCTCCTCGGATACGTGCGGGCTTTAGTAGTACTACTACTACTACTAGTAGTACTGCTGCTGCTACCGCCTCGGCTGCTGCTCGCACAGTAGTTGTGGTTATGGTCGTCTTTTCTCTCCAGACTATCATCTTCCATGGCCTCCATCCTCACAACCGGTCGCGTGCGCTGGAACTTGGCACCACTACATTAACGTTTAAGATGACAGCCGGGGATTAAGAGGGGAAACTGTCAGGCGTCTTTGGCGGTGCCCATCTCGGTTTAGCTGTGGACTGATTTTTCACGACACGTCGTAAGAGCGAACAGCTGAAGGGGGAAGCGGCCGGGAAATGTAGTTCCACAGACTTCCAGCCACACGGAGTCCTCAGGCCGCGCGCGTGGTGGCGTCAGTCGACTGCACCGCGCGCGGTGGCTCCGTGAGAGTAATACACGTGACTAGCCAGATATTACCGGGGGAAATATATGCCATTAACACACTGCGCATGCGCGACATTTAACAAAAGTCCGTGTTTACAACTGTGAATATTGCTGTCGTGGACACTTTCCGTGAAATATAACGTTAGAACGTTGAACATGAATCCTCTTGGCCTTTGACTACGCGCGCTGCTGGAGAGCCATAGAGTGAAAGGGTGAACTGGTCGCTAGGTGGCGCACTTCTCACCCTGCGCCTTCCCTTTGATGATGTTCATTTAAACAATTGCTTTAAGTCAGTTGTGCACAAAATAACAGAAAGAGTTGTTTTTTTTTCATTCTCTTTTTTTACTGAGAACCCAAGAATAGATAACCACTGTAACAATGTAAAAACATGAAAAATCCCATTTCCTTATATCGTAAACAAAACATCACCATGTATATGGTATGTTATTTAAGTTGGTGCAGATATCCCAAACATTGGTTCAAATACGTCCATCTACCAACACGTAATCTTCACAGGCAGTAGGCCCCTCTGGGTAATGGATGGTTTAACTTTATAACCTATGAAAAGTTCAATAAAACCTTTATGTGAAGGGGAAAATAGTGCTATTTTTCAATGTGAACGCATTGAATAAATTCTTGTGGTTGATAATACAACTTACAGATACACAGATATGAACTAGACTCTTTAGTAGGTCTCGCATCAGAGTATAAAAATAAGAGGTGTGACCATAAAAAGTAGCTGCCACATGTGAGAAGGAACACCGTTCCTGTCGTTGTATATTTCTTAAATATACACAGCTTATGACAATGTAGGAACATGTTAAAGCGTTCTTTGGTCTAAAATAAAGAAGTACTGTTCTTCATTCTAGCACTTACCCTTAAGGTGCCGTGCTGAACTTTTATATTGCAACTTAAATAATGTGTTCAAGTAAACGCTCTGAAGATCATGTATGTGTCTGAAACTCATAGTATCCCCTATTTAACAGGCAGAAGGCTCACATATTTACACATTTTTCAACTGGAAGAAGAAGAAGCAAGTGTAATACACGTAATTAGACCACAGCTGAAGACATTTGACATTTTAAAGGCTTTGCCGGTAATGACAAGTTAGAAATCAAAGCTACGTCTAGTGTTGCTAGATCAGCATGCTGCTGTGATGTCTCGGAAGCATTTCTCAAACAGTGAAAGAAGTTGAGATGAGCAAAAAAATAAATCTTAAAAAGACTTTCTATTAAGCAAGTAGTATACAGTATGACGTTTCAGACACAATGCTTTTGACCAAACTGGGCACAGAAGAAAAACTTGCCGTTGTCACCAAAGTTGTCAAGCAATTTCCACTTTATGAAAAATAATAGATGAGTCAAAAATATACGAAACCTATACAGTACCAGTCAAAAGGTTTGGACACAAACTTCAAGTGTGTCCAAACCTTTGAATGCTACTGTATAGATATACAGACACTCACATATGTATGTGTGTAAATATATATATATTTACACACACAGACATATAAAAAGATTAGTGCTTTGTCGACCGGATACTTTACATTTAAAGGTGTGTGGTGCTTTGTGTCTTTTCAGGCGTACTGTCCTTCTGCACGCTTGACGCGCCCTCGTTGGCTAAAGCGTGCGGTAATGTTTCTCTGAGGCACGTCTCTCCATCGGCTGCCAGCGAGTCGCCGTCTTCCGGCTCGCTTTCTTCCTCCACCCCCTCTGCGCTGCAGTCGGACTCCTCGCTGTCACTGGCACAGGAGCTCGACGTCTCGTCCTCAGAGTCGGAGTAGACCTCCGCCCCGTGGAAGATATAGTGATACGGCGCTTGAAACAGGTACTGGCCTGCTGTGGGACACAACACAAACTAATTACGGAGCCGGAAAACAACATTTGGAGAAGATTAAACAGAATTTACAATTATTTAGATTGACATGTATTTTCCAGCTGCATGAAGGGAAAAAAAGGGGGGGGGGGGAAGCTCCAATTAATGGGGTGAATGGTTGGAGACCGTTTTGGCCACTACTGTCTCACTTCAAACACATCAAAATATACTTTACTATATATAAATCAATTTACTATAGTAAAGATTGCCGTTTGCTCTAACACATTCTAAAGCTTACTCTCAAGGCGTTTGCTGATTGGACTTCTGTTTATTCGACTCATCCAGCATCGTCTACGAAATTCGAGGTTGGAGCTTTGGCTCTTTGCTTCAGCGACCTCCTCTTTCGGCACGTCTCCGGTTGGTAACTGTGACGGTTCAGCCGTCTCTTCACTGGGACACTGAGCATGTGGACACGGCTCCGGAGGTGGCACGTCGCTACCAGCAGCGTCCGAGACATTCAGACTCTCCGCCTCCTCTGAAGGCGTCGTTACGGAGTCTGTGCTGTGCTGCCTCGCCTCCTCCTGAGCCGAATCGGCGGCAGCGGGCGAGGCCTCGCTGGGGGGCTGTTCCGGTAGCCGAGGGGGTTTCTCAGTGGTCTCAGTGAGTCTTACAGTATTGTAGCAGAGCTGCTCAAAGTCTCCGCCCAGCCGGTGACAGAGCTCGTTGACTATGACATCGCAGTCGCCAAGGAGCTCCACGTCAAAGTTGAGGTGCGGCAGCTGCTCCCTATTGATCAGGACCTGAGGCACTTCATGGGGAATGGAGTCTGAACAGGAGGAAGACGGAAGCGGTTATGTATCGCGGGTTTGGGTTGAATGCAAGCACAATAGAAAACTATTGGTTATATGGAGTGAATCTAACAGAAACAATCCATCTGACCAACATACTTGGGATGAGAGCAACTGGTCGGACTTTGAGTGAAGAGCCGATGACAATCAAGAGGTCCACCTCATCTTTATCCTGTTTCATGGCTCTGTGGAACATTTCTGGAAGATTCTCTCCGAAGAAGACAATGTCAGGTTTCATGATGGCCATGGGAATATCTGGACAGCGTGGACAGTGAGGGACAACCTACAGAAGGTTGAAGATTTCAAGTTATTAGCATTAGAACTTTGTCATAGGCAAGCATCAACTTAACCTTTCAATAGTAATACGATACCTTTAGATATGAGACGACACCCAGTACCGATCCAATACCGGTGTTTAATTAATGAGCTATACATGTCTCAATGTGTGGAAGGCTAAAACAACACAAACAATCTGATGGGCAGTTCCACCCCGACATGTGCACGCATATATATCCACGTACGCGCTCGCACCACCCGAAACGACAACCGTCAGACACGCCCCCGCAGGGTTGTACACCAACGGGGAAACACAGATATAAATATAGATTCAGAATGTGTTGTAGTTATGGGAGTAATAAAGCACTAAGCACACTGCTGATGTGAATCCCAAAGCGGTTTTTGAGATACCTAATGAGCACCAATTTTCTATCCCTGCCCATTAAAAGTTGAGTAAAATACTAAAGACCCTTATGACTGCTCATAACATGAGTCATTTCTACCTTCCAACAAATAATACCACACAACGCAGCAAATAATGATAGTTGTATCTTACATTAGCCGGTACCGATCCTGCTTCGGCTGTAGTTCTGACAAAGTGTACAGGATCTCTGACACTGCAAATGTACTCAGAGCAGCAAGTCTACTACTAGTGGAAGATGCTTTGCTCATGTTCGGACTATGAAATAATGGAGTTTCATAGGTTTGGCTTAATACTAAGTCTGTCCAATAGTGTCCAGCAGTGCATGTGAATATCTTATCGTGGAACGTTTGCATTGAATAAATACCTGGTTAAAGATGTCTTCTCTTATGGCTTCACAGCCCATTCTATGTTTACAGACAAGACAGGAAGCAGTTGCAAACGACCCTGAAATACAAATAAATAACAACGTAAAACACCCATGGACAAAATGATATTGGAAAAAAAAGAAAGATCCATCGCTCAGCTGTATCACTCACCATGACACTGAATTATCCGCTTAACTCCAGACACCTGTTCTAATGTGTCAATGTTTTGTGTGTAATTGCGTAGCAGCTTGCCCTGCTTATCCAGCAAAGATATGAATTTGTGACAGGGTGAAGGCTGGAACTGGCCCGGGTAGATCTCCTGTAACAAAGAGGACGCATTCAACCACGGCACGCTATGAGCGGGAGGATCATCCCTGGACATGCATAATCTGCACCCTTCATCTGGAAAAATGTAAACTTCTTTCTAATCTTTGTCATCATCTCAAATGTTTGAAAAGTTCAACCTCGTGACTCCAGATGAATGAAGCCTCCATGTGTGTTTGCAGAGAATGTTTCTTACAATATTACCCAAATACCTTTTCCGAGCACAACAGTCATGGGTTCTAGAGTAGGCCTTCTGTATGCATCACCTCAGGGGCAAACAATTTATCATATGGATACTGTGTGAAATGCAAAAATGGAAAAGATATGATGCGCATTTTAGTGTATATTTCTTCTTGTTCGTCTTCACCTGTGACCAAAACCATGCAACATAGGCGGGCAAATCCAAAGCTATACGTGAGCATGTTTAGTTTTTCATACCTCATTTCAACAAAGTATAGAATCCTGTTACATCATACATCTGGGGCTTGGAGGGCAATTAAATCAGTCATTTTTATCCAATTTTTTGTGACGTGGATCAGTAAACGAACCTTAGCAAACTTGAAAAAGGGTCTTGGGTCCCGTCTGAAATATTCAATGTCAAACATAGCTTGAGGGTCTGGAAGATCTGGAAAATCTACAGCAAGCCGTGCATAAATTCCATCTCTGGAGCGGAAATCGGGTATTCCACATGAAACGGACACCTAAAAAAAAAAAATTAGAAATTCACAAACAAGATCACAAGTCTGTATCAAACATACAGACTTAATATCATTGGTTTTATGCATTTACTCAAACACATAGTAATTCAAACAGTAGCACTGTTAAATACACACCCCAGCACCAGTCAGCACAAGGATCCTTTTACTTTCATGCAGTAGCCTGACCACATCTTCTAAGGTGTTGATATCTTTCCGCTTCTTTCTTTTTGGAGGTTCTGAGATGTTGATGATAATCTGCCACAATGTCATGTCGTCTAAATCGGGCGGGAGTACAGTCTCGGGCAGCAGATCCCTCAGAATGGTCCTTGGGTCCGTGTCTCTGATCTGCGGCTGGATGTAACCGTAGGAGCCTGGCGGAGAACACAGTGACAACAGGTCTGCTAGACGGCTGAGGCCACTGCAATGGAGTCAGAAGATGCTGAGGACTGTCCTCGTCATACTGGAGACGTCAGATCGAATCTGTTACCTATTTGCGGTTGAGGAGTCCAGTCGCTGGAGCTCGCATGCGAGGAGCGGTCGTCGTCCTCGTTGATGTGGTCCGGCGTGCCAGCGGGTCCGCTGGAGGACAACTCGTCCTGTCCGAGGACATCTGAGCGCAGAGAGGTTTGGTTAAAGGAATGTATAAAGCTAGCGGGTACGTGCGCAATGCTCGTTCACAGGCGATACAACGTAACATCGTTACGGGACAGAGATGCCTAAAACACGCTAAAGTGTCTCCCAAAGTTTAGTGCCGTGAAGGGACTTCAAACGTTCTCACTGTCATTTTCAGCGTGGACAAACTAGGAAAAAAGTTTCAGCCTTGAGAAGTAGCTAAAGTTAACCGGCACGTCTCCTAAGTTGGACACACGTATTCAACTGTGTTTTAACTGACGTTAAGTTAGTTGGCAATTAACGTTTCAAACTTCAAACCGTTTTAACTGTTACTTGCTAAAAAAAACAAGCTTTTCCCACTACGGTTCGCGTAAAAACTTGTAGCTTAGTTAGACGTCCGTCTCTTGACATACCAGCGCTGTCCTCGCGTTTCGCGACTGGAATGAGCGGCTCGAAGTCCAGCAGTCCCAGTCCATTGTTGTCTCCGCCTGGCGCTGCCGGGGCCTGCTCCACCGCCATCGCCGGCTTTGCTTCCTTCTCCGCTGTTTGCGTACAATTAATCGCCGCTTCCCGGCTCTCTTTGGCCACGGAAAAACACGGCGGGCGGTCTTCGTGAGCGACTTTGAATCCGTTGTTCGTTATCGGACAGATTTTCGACCTTTTTGCAGCAGGTTCTTCCATATCGGATCCGCCTGAAAAGGCCATTCCGAGACTAGTCTCGCCGTCCGCCATCTTCAACCCGCAGAGCCGCCGAGCAGATCCTTCCTCTCGGACAGCTGTCTCATTGCTCAGCGCACGTGACTTATTCTCCACCAGTAGACACGGGCGGAACGTCCCCCTTTACGTCAATGACGTAAAACCATAACAAAATATCGCTGCCTTCAGGCTCTGTCCGAATAATTGCTATCGAATCAAAGTACTCACGAGACGGGAATAAAACGCAAACGTCAGACATAGCGGGAGCAGCATATATGAGCTATGTCGATAAATGTGTTTGTGCGGCATTAGCATATTGCATCTTTGATAATAAACTAAATGCCTCCTGTAGACTTTTCTATTTAATTTGGCCACATACTTGACACCGCATGATATGGAGCCCAGTCATTACAGATATGATTAGGTTATTGGTAGTAAGTATTTTGTCTCCTAATTTTGAGGACTACTTTTGCATTAATTCTATGTCCAATGAACCGTCAACACTTCGAGCTGTCGTTTCGACACCTGAATGCATCACACGTCATACAGCGAAAACGGATCGTTGAATTTTCGCCGCAACTCAGAACAGATCCTCGACCATTTTTATTTGTCAGTTGGACATTAAATACTGAACGCTAACTGGTAAAACAATTAAAATTAATTGAAGCCGATCCAAACGCCTTGAAGCCAACATATGTTAACCAGGACTGCAAACATTCAAGCTGCTCCGTGACAACAGACCATTAACGTTATAAGTGTTATGGAGACTATTCTCAACTGCAGACCAGAGGACTGGGATGATTACTACTTGTTATTAGGATGTGATGAATTGTCGACGGTAAGTTATTGCTTGTGTGTTTGAGGATCAGCCTATTTGTATATGTGCATCAACAAACCAAGACATCAAGATACTGACTGAAGAATTCAGAAGTTAAAGATAACGTAGAATGCTGGATGCAGGTAAAATATCAGCTGCCTCTAAACTTAAATCTGATTGAATTGCGCATGTAGATGTTCGTCTGATCCTGCAGCTCCAGCAGTACAATATGTCAGAGGAACTAGTGCGTCATAGAGATTCTTTGTCGGGTGGGTCTCAGTGTTTTTCCTTATTAACGTTAATTCATTTAGTCAACATGGGAACATGAAGGAAACATACGATTCACCGAGTGTTATAGAGGTTATGTTGATAATGTCCATAGACAGTTTCCTAGCAGCAGTAAGTGTTTGAGTTACGAGTACAAGGATCGGCATAGATCAATACGTTTTACAAGGAACCCCCCCTTAAAAATACAATATTCATTTCACGTTGTTTTATCAGTGGGTTGCCCTTGATAACCAAATAAGTGACTTATTACCGAATTACAAATATTTATATTAGCAAAAGCTAATTTTTTGTGTAATTTCCTTGCAGCATGAACAGATTCTGACTGAATACAAGATCCGAGCCTTGGCTTGTCATCCAGACAAACACCTGAACCATCCAAGAGCAGGTAGATCAGTCAATCCTTGCTTTTACACCGCAGAGTCTCAGATACACATAATCATTTTTAATGATTACTTATTCCACAAACACGTAATGCCTCTTTCGGATGTCTTGACTTCAAAGCAAATTATGTTAATGTGGAGCTGCAACTGCATAGAAACCAGGATCCTTTCTCTAATATGGTAGGCATAATAAACCACCTTAGACCCTGATATTTTCTTTCTTTCTGGCAGTGGCAGATTTCCAAAAGCTGCAGGAAGCCAAAGAGGTTTTATGCAATGAAACCAAAAGAAAAAACTATGACCTTTGGAGAAGAAGTGGAGTAACTGTGTCTTTTCATGACTGGCAACCCTTGAATGACACTGTTAAAACTGTATGTAATGTTTTAACTTGAAAATACAAACACAGTCAACAAAAACACACACACAAGCATGTGTGTGCATATATGTGTATGTGTGTGTCCTCATTTAATTCAATGAGAAAGTGTGTCCAAAGTTTTGACTGTTTCAGTGTATACAGTGTGTGTGCGTGCGTGCGTCTGCGTGCGTATACAAGTAGTGTAAAGTGTTTAATTTAGAAAAGCGTGGTGATTTATATGGCCATTTGTTTTCAGTCAATGCACTGGGCTTTGAAAAATAAGAAGGAACCAATGTTGGAGGCTTCCAATGCTGGGAGTGTCCCTTTGCAAGCGGAGGACCTTCATTCTGACCAAGAAGCTCAGAGGATCTCCTCATGTGATGCTATTCCTTCTACAAGTAAGTGAATTTTTGAATATTCTCAAAGGAAGGAAAAGTATCAATTTGCTACTAAAGTGCAAACATTTACGAGTGTGGAAGAGACAATACGCATATTAAATTCCTGGTTTTCACTTTTTTGCGGCAGATATTAAACATGCTGGTACCTCTTCCATTCACAGCTACGGTATTTTTACCCTGAAGTTATGGCCTAAAATAAGCCTGGAAAACATTTTTGGATAGAGGGAGAACGTATGCTGCTTAAGTTTCCCTCTGCTGTGAGATTTAGGCCATTGAATTTAATAAATAAATGAAAATGGGGCGCTACGTTCAAACCAACCTTTTTTACAAAGTATGTGTGCGTTTTCGGAAGAAGTTTAAACCGACCCTGTGGTTTTGATTTTATATCAGAGTTTTCAGCTCCAGGGGGCCAGAAGTGTATCTGCTCCTTTTTCAAATTAAACTGGGTTGGCCTTGGCAACTAAATAAAGACCCACGGCGATGCAAGTGTATGTAGCAGGAAGCCCGAAGCAGAACCCGAATGCAAAAAGGACAATTTTAAAATGCTGCATTTCCATAGTAACTCTTTACCAGACAGCATACTATCTCTGCCTTCCTTCTATAACCACCCCCCTTGACATAAGATGATCAACACCAAAACGATAATTTGCATGCATCAAAATGTGCAAAGTTGGAAAATACCTTTCATAACCTCAGTGACAAGCAGGATCATGTTTTTCACCAGTATATTGCCATTGTTAATTTATTCTTAATGCAATAAAACTATTATCATCTATTATTATCATCAACTATTATTCATTCCATTCAGTAATGTATGTATTCTTCTTACAGTATTAAACCCAACTAAATGTCTTTTGTCCTCATTAGGTGATTACTGCCATCAACGTTTCCGTTGGGCTGCTGACTCCCCATCTAGTCTGCTGCAGAAGTTTAGAAATTACGAAATATAAACACATGTGTTTAATAAGTGAAATACTTTTGTAACTTTCTTGTGTCTTAGTCAGTTGGGGCCCTAATTGTTGTGTATGATCTGTAAATCATTCAACTGTTGGTTTTCGTGAGCTAAACAATAAATGTGTCTGTTGTATCAGATTCTTTGTCAAGCAAAAATGTAAATGATGTGAATAATGTATTTTGTCAATCGTTTTGCTAATTTGATCAATATGTTCACTAACACACACAATGCAGATAACTCATCTGGGATTATACTGGAGCCCCTTAAGTCTGTCATGTGTATTTCTGTGATGCTGTTAAGTCCATTGGGAACATAAAACTGAAGCATCCGAATTCCATTGATTTGTATTATTATGCAAGACTATGTTTTGTGAGATGTCGATCAAAATGCCAATCCAAACTATCTAATGGTACTAAATGTTGACGATTACATGGGAACCTTAAAAAGATTGTTAAATCGTTACTTTTATCATTGTCATCCATATCTTGAAATATTAACTGGCGTGGAAGGTCCATTCGACGGGGGGGACACAATCATTCCAAACAGATGTGAATGCGTCCATGTACACGTCAATGCATAAAAAGTGAGATAGTGTTACGACAACTTTAGGCCCATTACGAGGCCTCTTGGGTGAATAAACGTGTTTGTTGAGCTCGTGATTGTGTTGCATGCACCAGATCTGCCAAAGGTGCGCTGAAGCTCCAGTCTTGGCAGTCGGATGACGTGGCTGAAGGTTGCGGACGATACGCAGGCGGGAGTTTTTTTATCCACCGTTTGATCCATCGCTTTCCCCCGTGACTGGAGGATGCGGGTCATGTGACTCAAGTCAGCCCATCAAATTTGCGTGCGATGTGCGGTGGTGAAGCGCTTACGCCAAATGCGAACGAGAGCATCCCTAAAATTGCCTCTGTCATACAACCAGGAAGAAGGTGGGATAGCCCTACAAAGCTAACATCCCCAATCTCGCTGTATTCCTACTCCGAAAAAGAATGGGGTCTTCCAGGTGGAAGGTAGCAGCTGCGGCTTTTCTCGCTATAGTGGGCTCTTTATTATCTGTCGACGCAGATGAACACGAACACACGGTAAGACGCCGTTTGGAGAGAGGCCGATTGAAAAGGGGGAGCCTCGAAAGTAATGGACGTTTGTGTGTGTGTGTGTGTGTGTGTGTGTGTGTGTGTGTGTGTAGCATGCTTATTTTATTTTATTATTTTATTTTAAAATCATTAAACAATCTCAGGTATCCCCTGGAGTGCCTTCACGTACCTCCAGGGGTACACGTCCCTCAGTTTGAGAACCACTGCTCCAATGCACGTGTTTGGTGACAATGTGACCCCCTTGTAGTATCGCCTCACCTGAGACATCACAGTCACTTGAGAACTCTGCAATTTTCACCCAACTTGTCACAATTGAAAATGGATTTCTCTGTTACTTCCCCCAGAGCCTGTCTGACGGTGACATGAGCAAGTTCAGTCTCATCCATCAACCGTGAGTAAAACCTTCACTCCACTGTCATCACACACCTCAACCAAACACCTCCCCGTCTTCTTGGCTCACCTCCCTCCCCTCGTTGTTCTGTCACCTGCATTTTACTTGTTGTCAAGGGAGTAAAACATAGCAGGCTCTTCATATCCCATTGGATACTTCAATTATTTCAGTTATTTTAATTGTTTTAATGTACTGGAGTTAAGGGATATAGTATAATATATAAAAACCTACACACGTGTGTCTATTGAACCGAAAAATAGTTGTGTAAAATAAAAAAAGAATATTTGAAGGAGTTTTAATTAAATAACATTTAAATTTGACCCAAACATTGTGAATGAAAAGTTATAATTGTGGGAATAAGATAGTGTTGTTTTTCAAAAATAAAATCCCCTTGTATTTCCCAGTTTACTGTGTACAGTAATCCCTCGTTTATCGCGGGGGTTACGTTCCGAAAATGACCCGCGATAAGTGAAATCCGCGAAATAGAAACCTTTTTTTTTTTTTACAATTAGCAACTATTACATGTATACAAATACAGTGACTCGCGTGTAGGCCGTTTCACTGCTCTTCAGACTGGGCCGCTGCATCCTGACTGCGCTCTGCAGTGTTCTCTTCTTCTGAAGCCCGCGGTGCAGGTGTGTTTGTTCGGGAGAAGAACATAGTGATAGGCAGCTGTTGTCGCTCTTTTTTCTTCTTTGCAAAAAGATCATTGTACACCGACATGCCACCATCGATTACGTTGGAGAACTGTAATTAACGGCTCGGGAGTGAGTTTTTAGCGAATCAGAATGCAGAGCACAATGCACCAAAAAAAAAAAAAATGCAATATGAAAATCCGCGAAATAGCGAATTGGAAACGAATTGGAAACGTCCAATCAGATGTCGGGTGAAAACAAATTTCTTTCCCGCCGTGGCCAAGTACAGGGAGCTGACACAGAAGGTGGAGACCGTCAGAAGACAGGAAGCCGAAATAAGCCATCTGGAGGAGAGTCTACACCTGCAGAATGAGAAGGTGGAAGAGTACAACGCAGTACAAAAGATGGAAGACCACATGAAGGACATAATTGCCAACAATGAGGCAGAGAAACTAAAACTCCTGAAGACCAGCAACAACCAGACCAAAGCGATCGGTGGTCCTGAGAGCCCACCCAAATGTTCAATCGGATGTCTGGTAAAAAAAGATTTATGTTGCTCCGTGGCCGAGGTCAGCGAGCTGACACAGAAGGTGGAGGATCTGGAGCTGACCGTCAGAAGACAGGAGGCCGAAATAAGCCATCTGGAGGAGAGTCTACACCTGCAGAATGAGAAGGTGGAAGAGTGCAACGCAGTACAAAAGATGGAAGACCACATGAAGGACATAATTGCCAACAATGAGGCAGAGAAACTAAAACTCCTGAATACCAGCAACGACCAGAGCGAAGAGATCGGTGGTCCTGAGACCGATTTCTGTCGCGCCGTGGCCAAGATCGGCGAGCTGACACAGAAGGTGGAGGATCTGGAGGAGACCGTCAGAGGACAGGAGGCCGAAAAAAGCCATCTTGAGGAGAGTCTACACTTGCAGAATGAGAAGGTGGAAAAGTACAACGCCCTGGAGAAGAGAGCATTGGACTTGGAGAACACTGTAGCATCCTTGAAGTTAGCCCACGGGTCCCTTGGTGAGAAGTTTAGGGCGGAGATTTCCAAGAACAAACCGTTGGACGAGGCCTTAACAAAAGTGAGGAAGGAGAACGTGATCCTCGAGGACATCTGCTTGTACCTCAAAAAGAAGAGCCTTGGGGTCTTCGGAAGACAGATGGAGGACAGAGACACTGAGCTTGAGAAGCTCCGAAGGAAACTGCAAGAGGAGAAGACGAGAGAAACGCGACCAGGTTTCTTCAGGCAGCTATTAAGGAGGAGCCCTGACCGCCCTCCTTCAGTCTACAATCCACGGGTCCAGCCCTCTACGCCCCCCATCTCTCGCCAAATCTCAAAGAGAAGATTAAAGAGACAGTTAGACAAGTAAAACACCCATAATCTATCGTGGATCTAACCAGTGCCTGATACATACACAACAGTGTCCTCCGATCTGCCCCCCAGTCTACACCTGTCACAGCCCTCATCAGATTCAGCACCTTCCTGCACTTTTCTATAAACTCCACATGTTTCCTGAATGTAAGCCTCTCATCAAACCATACCCCCAAATATTTAAACTCTAACACCCTTCCCAATTCCTGTCCATACATATGTAACCGAACCTCTCCCACCCTCCTCCTCGAGTACACCATGAAACACGATTTAGTCACCTCAGTCTCCGTCTCCTTTACCCAACATTTTCCTGAACATTTTCCATTTGCTGCTGCCACTAGCATACTTGTCAGTTCCTGAGCACATTCATTCACTGATCCCTCCATCGTCAACTTCCGTCCTTCCCGCTCACGCAAGTACTTGAACTTGATCCAATCAGCCTTCTCAAAACACCACCTCTTGCCATGACCTCTGCTCTGCATACACACACCAGCCTCAAACCTACCAACAATAGGGTAATAATCACTCCCTACGGTGGAGTCTCATCACTCGCAACTCACACCTCCCTGCCATAGACGCAGACACCCACATTGGATCTAAACAGGATTCAGTCCCTTTCCCTATATTTACCCTAGTACCACCCCCCCAGTAACACATACCATCCCACAACCCTCCATACATTCCTCCACCACTGCCCCATTACCATCCGTGTGTCCACCTCCCCATATCTCATTATGTGCATTAAAGTCCCCACACCAAATCACCTTTCCACCCCCACCACACCTACCCATTACATCTAGCTGCTCTGCACTTTGAGGATTACAAGGGTTATAAAAATGTAACACCACTATGCCGCCTTCATTCCTGCACACCTCTATCCCGACACACTCTGCATCGTTTACCTCCACTACTACTGTATGCCAGTCCGTCCTCAACAAACGTAGCACATCCCCCCACCTACACCCTCTACACCTACACCCTCTATCCCATAGGTCACTAACTGGCGGACCGCGGTCCGGGTCCGGACCCAGAGGCCGTCCCATCCGGACCCGGACCGCCAGCCAAAACAGAAGGTTGTGATTTAAAACCTGACGGCGTTTTTATTTTTTTACCTGGCGGCGCGGCGTGGCTTTTGCAGTTTTTTACGGTAGTGGTTTAGCGGATGAGGAAACGCACAGACCAATTGCATGCGAGCCAACTCAGCCAATCAAATCTATGCATTCTCGGCGGTAAACATTACGTCTCAAGACAGCGCTGCGCCCGCGCTGAGAGATGAGAAAGTTAGAGAAAGAAAAAGAAAGATAGCGACACATTTAGAAAACAAAGGGAGAGAAACGGACGACCGTGCCGGAGAAAGTTGAGGACAAGTCGAGTGAGACAGAGAAAGGGAGAGAAACAAAGAACAAATGTCGCTCTCCAAAAAAAGAAAAGTTGACAGCGAAAATAGCGCATTTGATCAGTTATGGACAGACTCATTTCTGTTCATACTTCCCACAGGGAGCACAAAACCAGTGTGTCTTATATGTTCAGAAACCGTGGCACTTATTAAAAGTGGCAATGTGAAACGCCATTATGAGACAAAACATAAAGGTTTTAAATAAACATACCCACTCAAATCCGAAGTGAGATCACAGAAAACAAGTGGCCTCACAGCCCAATATGAAGAGTCAACCAGGATCCTGAGCCACACGTTCACTGCCCAACAACGTGCTCATGAGGGTTCCCTCAGAGTTGCTTGGATTTTGGGGCAACACAAAAAGTCATTTACTGATGGAGGGCTTGTCAAAGAATGCATGAGTGTCGTCGCTGAAACATTACTTGTCGGAAAACCAAAACAAGAGCTTTGTGATAAGATAAAGCAATTACCCATGTCAGCATCATCTGCCACAAAATAGGTGAAATATTAACTCAGGATGTGCTAACCCAGCTAAATGAAGCCATACATAAGGCACCATGTGTAGGCTTAGCTGTGGATGAGTCCACTGACATCTGTGACAATGCTCAGCTGTTAGTGTAGGTCAGGTTTTTCAACACAGACCAGAAAGCATTCTGTGAAGATCTGTTAGGTGTTACTCCCCTTCAAACCAGTACAAGAGGAGAAGATATCTACCTGGCCATTAAGGAGATTAGAGCCAACACAAGTGGTTTCAATAGCCACAGATGGAGCCCCTGCTATGATAGGGAGAGAGAAAGGAGCTGTAGCAAGACTGAAAGAGGACAATCCAGAGCTCATAGCTTACATTGCATCATTCACCAATCTGTCCTCTGTGCCTCCCTGTCAGATGAGCATGCTGAAGTGATGAATACAATGATGAAAATGATCAATTTTCTCAGGGCATCCTCTTCCACCCAGCATCGCATGCTGAGGGAATTCCTCAGAGAAGTTGATGCCAATGCTGATGATCTTTTGCTGCACAATAATGTGAGATGGCTCAGCAAAGGGAAGGTCTTAGCGCGCTTTTGGTCCATCAGGAGGGAAGTAGCATCTTTTTTGGCAGAGCTAAAACATCAGAAGGCAACGCAGTTTTCTCTCTTTTTAGGAAATGAGAAACAGATGGATAATGTGGCCTTTTTTCCCAGCAGTGCAGGAACAGGTACAGGGACAGAGAGACGTGTCTTCTTTTGTTGACTTCATTGATAAGCTGATCGTAAACTTCAGCAACCGTTTTGACAGCTTCAGCTTTGGACAGCAGCTCACCATGTTCATTCAGAACCCATTTATCATCACGGATGTCAGGGGGTTCTCAGAGGACTTTAAATGGTTAAATCCTGGGCCTCTCCAGATGCAACTGGTTGATCTCCAAGCAGATGCGTCCCTGAGAGAGCAGTTTCTAAGAACTGACCCTTCCACTTTCTGGCTCGTTCGAGGCTCACCAATGAGCACCTCCACATGTGCATGCGGATGGCCCTGACTCCATTAAAGCCCAGGTTTAAAGTCCTGGCAGGACAAGCTAGAGCTCAATTATCCCACTGACCAACAAAGTGGGGGAGTGGGATGCAAGACTAATGCTCTAAAACTTAAATTGTTAAGATGTGTTAAGATTTATTATCTGTAAAATCGTTTGAGACTAAAACAGAAACGGGGACATTTAAGCTTTTCCTCCCTTTAATTTTTCTGAAGTTAAGCACTTTTTGATTATTATTATTTATTATTACATGCACCATTTTCATTTTGTATTTATTTAAAAAATGCAGCCCTACTTTTATTTAGTTCATGAGAGAGCATTATACATATCTGCAGTCACACATAAGTCCAGTTCTATGTTACATGATAATATATATTGTTAAAAAAAGTGTTTTATATCGTACCGAATTCCTTTGATTTGAAAGGTATTGATTTTATGCAGATGTTTATACAACTACCAGGCTACTTAAATATATATCCCACTAAATAGTTAGACATTATGATCTTCTGGACCTTTGCTTCAAGAAAATTTCTCTAACTGGACCTCTTAACATTTTAGTTGAATACCCCTGCTCTACTGGGTATATGCCCATCAAACTCCACCATCACAGTTGGGCTCTCCTCTCCGTTCCCTTTGTGTTTATTTGTCATTCGTTTTGCCTCCACTACCCGTCCTCCCTTTACTTCTTTCTTGAATTCCTCCATTGTTATATCCCCCGGTACCCCCGTAATCACCCCCTGCTCTTAGCCCTTCCACCCGGTACGTGACACTTCACCTTCGCTCCATTCAGCGACGTCAACGCCATTAACTTGCCTCTTGCCTTGCTGCGCACAATTAACAGCAAAAATCAACACTCTCCCATTCCCAACACACCTCGCATCTCTAGGGGGTCTTGCGTCTGCGTCGCTCTGAAAACGCAGAAGCATAAGCGAGGCTTAAAACCAGGCTTCACACTGGTCTGATGAGTGCTCTCAGCATTCTGTTTCAAACCGATTAAGCTCAGACCCAAAGCAGAGGAGCCTCTGGTGCCACGTTCAGGCTGAACCTTCATTTCATTCAAGAACAGCATTTAATTATTTCATCCATCCGATTGTTGTGTTTTATGATCATCACAACGATAAACCTTTATTCGCATGTGTGAAGAAAGCAGGATTTCTGTTTTGCAGACCCAACTTGAAGCTTAATTACCTCATGAAATATGTATTATTCTGGAAGTGGAAATGTTCTACAGCGATTCCCAAAGTGTGGGCCGCGAGAGGTCATTTACAATAAATGCAAATACAAAATTTTCAATTTTGAAAAGTTTGAAATTAATATAAAGATTACGTGTTATTCTTTTATCTGACCAGCTCTTGTCCGCCTGTCGTTATTCAACAAAAGGCGCCGCCAAACAAAACAATGTCAAATGGGGCGCCCTCTTGTAGTATTAAAGTAATTATATATATATATATATATATATTTGAGCCCTGGAGAAAATGGTACACAAAACATACATTGTCGGTTAATACATTTTTAATCGGTTAAATTCTTAAGGTCATTTAATCATCCCTAGTTTATGTTTTGATCAGAGTTGTGATTAAAGGTTTGGGTGGGCCGCAGAAGATTTTCAGATTTCAAATTGGGCCGCGGCATTCTTGAGTTTGGGAACCGCTGTTCTACAGAGTAATCCACATGAATCGGTGTGCCTGCTTGTTGAAAGATCCAAAGCTGGTTTAGGGCCATTTAAACCAGGATGCATTTCATGACACCTGCGACCAATTCAACGCTCCAAAAGGTTCACATGAACATGAGATTGAACCAAAGAAATCTCCCAAAACAAAAGGGTTCTATGAGAAGTGTTTTATTGAATTCTTCATCTAAACAGTGAGGTGGAGAAATGTTCTGAGTGGACGGCTGCTTGCACTTCTGTTTACATCCACTCTCAGGACCACGAGGATTTCCAAAGGATACAACAGGAGTGCTGCCCTATAAACAAGAGATACACGTGTTTCCTCTTTCTATTTGGTGAGGAGATACAACATGTATTTCCCTTTGTCAGCTCTGCAATATCTCATATCCAAATTCAGTTACACTGACTGTTGGTGTTCACAATAAATCCTCTATTCTAACATTATCAGCCGCGACCTCTGGTCGCGGTCCTTCTCACCTGGTCGGGAGTGAGCGATTGTCTTCTGTCGTCATGGTCACCCTGGATGTAGTGCAGGAAGTTGAGTCTCTGAAACAGAAGAACAGGAAGTAGTTCAACTTAGCTGCTCTCCATCTTGTCCTGGGAGTGGAATGTGGGCGTTTCTTTTTAGTGTTCAACGTGTAGCCCTGGATGTCCTGCAGGAACCCGGAGTCCGGCTCTTCCTCCTTTGCTGCTCCCTGTGTGGACGTCAGACTGAGAAAGGCCAGCAAATATACCTAAATATTGATGTTATCATTCACTATTGACACTTTTCTGTCTGGGGCACAAACACCTTGAGTTATTGAATTAGTGACAGTTTAAGGATACTGAGGTGCATAAAGAGCTGGTTTACACAATAACACACATTACTTTATATACATATTACAGAAGTCAGATACTCTTACTCATCTTTTAGTCCACAGCGAGAGGTAGCGGCCTGTTAAAAATAACAGTGAGTAACACATATTACATTTTGATCATTGAATCGGTGATGTAACGCGGAGAACCAAGTTACTCAGGTTTTATCTTATTCTTACAGGTCACAAGCTCGTACTCTAATTATATTCCTATATTTCTACAGATAAACTTGGTGATGATATATAGTCGTTATGCTCACACTCACCTTTTGGTCCTCGGTGAACAGCAGCAGCTCAGTTGGAGTGTGGTTAAAGTATTGGTTAGTAAAAACAATATTTGCATAATAGAGTCAACATACAAAGTGCATAAACAGATTCACAATAGAATAAAAGAACCTACTTCTAACGTTGCCTGTAGGTACCAGATTATTCTAAGTTACTTACCTTTTTCGTCCACATTGAACAGCAGCATCTCAGGTGGCAAAGTGAGAGAGGTAACAACACATAATGGTAAGTGGCACGGGCAAATTATCTTTGCATAATATTACTTTGTATTCATGTTATAGGTCACTGTCTGAACAAAACAGACGCTGGTACTTACTTTTTCACACGGCCAAATGGGATAAAAACATGATTAGTATGGGAAGTAATTGTAAATATTTGAATATTATGAATTTCCATAACGGCATACACTATATTTGGCCATATGAAGGCATTTCTAACCTTGAGAGTTCTACTTACTCTGTTGTTTGTCAGTTTTCACTGATACCTTCACTCTTAACCTGTAAAGGAATGTGGACACTGTGGGGGAGGGGGAGGCATAAAACGAGACATAAAAGCATTTTTGTCTTCTTCAGCCCTGCCAGACGCAAAGGCTACATGCTCGGGGTGTCAACGCCTCTGCCAGACGCAAAGGCTACCTGAGGCAGCGCCGGCCAAGCCAGTCGCAAAGGCCGGCCGTCAGGATGAAAGAAAAGTTGATCGATCCACCGCGCAAAGAAGAAGAAAAGCCCCAGAGCAAGACGCTACATGGGGGACACAAGCCCTGCCAGACGCAAAGGATACCAGTACCTGCAGAAGGGGTCAACAGCCCCGCCAGACGCAAAGGCCTCAGGATGAAATAAAGGTTGACCGATGTCTTGTGCAAATATGACTACATAATACAGAAAAGCCCCAATGCAAGACGCTACATGGGGGACACTAGCCCTGCCAGACGCAAAGGGTACCATGGCAACCACTGTTCCTGCTGCAAGTGGACTCAGTGGTTGCTCCGAAGCTTCCCGGAGGATTGTCAATCAGAGTCGCTGTCTTCAGACTAACGCGCCCTCTTCGCAGCAGACTCCTCCCCGTCGCTCTCGTCCCTGCGCCGTTTTGCCGAGGAGTCAAGGCCAGAAGTTGAGGAAGATTCAAGAACATCTGCATCCAGGAGCTCCTCAAAAGAGTCTTCTGGGAGCACTGGCCCAATGTCTTCAATGTCCAGTAAAGGGACCTGTAACGCAAACTCACCCACGACATCGATGTCAGAGTCCTCCTCCTCATCGGGGAGCCCTAACCTGTATCTTTGAAGCATACGGTTAATTTCATCGTTCATATCATCATCACCATCATGAGGGACAGCGTTAAGGTCAGCATGAGGGTCAGCGTGAGGGTCAGCGTGAGGGTCAGCATTAAGGTCAGCAAAGGCAGCAAAAGCATAAGCATAGGGAGCAGCAGCATAGGGAGCAGCATAGGGAGCGGCAGCATAGGGAGCAGCAGCATAGGGGTGAGAGTAGGGAACGGGGTAAGGAGCAACGTAGCGAGCAGGGTAGGGAGCAGCAAAGGGAGCAGCAGCATAGGGAGCAGCATAGGGAGCAGGGTAGGGAGCAGCAGCATAGCGTGCAGCAGCATAGGGGTGAGAGTAGGGAGCAGGGTAGGGAGCAGCAGCATAGCGTGCAGCAGCATAGGCGTGAGAGTAGGGAGCAGGGTAAGGAGCAAGGTAGTGAGCAGGGTAGGGAGCAGCAAAGGGAGCAGCAGCATAGGGAGCAGGGTATGGAACAGGGTAGGGAGCAGCAGCATAGCGTGCAGCAGCATAGGGGTGAGAGTAGGGAGCAGGGTAGGGAGCAGCAGCATAGCGTGCAGCAGCATAGGGGTGAGAGTAGGGAGCAGGGTAAGGAGCAAGGTAGTGAGCAGGGTAGGGAGCAGCAAAGGGAGCAGGGTAGGGAGCAGCAGCATAGCGTGCAGCAGCATAGGGATGAGAGTAGGGAGCAGGGTAAGGAGCAAGGTGGTGAGCAGGGTAGAGAGCAGCAGCATAGGGGTGAGAGTAGGGAGCAGGGTAAGGAGCAAGGTAGTGAGCAGGGTAGGGAGCAGCAAAGGGAGCAGCAAAGGGAGGGGGGAAGGGAGGAGGAAAGGGAGCAGCGGCAGAGGAAGCAGCATAGGAAGCAGGGTAGGGAGCAGCAGCATAGGGGTGAGAGTAGGGAGCAGGGTAGGGAGCAGCAAAGGGAGCAGCAAAGGGAGGAGGAGGAGGAACCTGTGGCTCACCGTCCCCTCTGGGGGGCTCGGCCTCCTTCAGCTCGTCCTCGTAATCCGGAAGAACCACGTCGTCGAGGGCCCTCTGGACGACAGGGCGGTCAGCGAACAGGGGCCAGAGGGGTTCACCTGGGTAGAACAAATTCATAAAAAAAGTTACATTCACAACCAACACAAAGCTACCGTCTTAAATACCCAATACTGTGCAGTTCTGTTACGGCTATTTAAAACATTAAGAAGCTCCATGTGTGCTCTGTGTAATAATCACGTCACATCTACACGTTTCGCTTTGCAAGTTGTTGTAGCATATTTGACTGCTAAAAATGTTAAACACGGTTAGCACCATTCTGAAACATTAATGAGGGGGTGTTGGAGCACGACTCTTAAGGAAAAAAAGTTTTAGTCTGTTTTAAAAAGGAACTAACGTTACATCAGTAATAATCAGAAGCACATATTAAAATGTTACTTCCATGTGAGACCACAGTCTGCACTTATTAAGGAAAAGGTCAGTGTGCACCTGCACAAACTATTCTCCTTCATAGTTTATAAGCTACGTTCATCATAATTCTGAGTGGAAACAGGTGGATTTGACTGATTCAGTGAGAGGTGACACTACCTCCAATATTCCCTTTAGTTTCTGATAGAATAAATAAAATGTTTTATGTGCAGAGACCCGCGTATGTAACTGCCTTTAATTCAGCGCCATTAACAACACGGGTCTCCAAAATATCCACACGGAAACATGTTGTAAACTAAGCTAACGTTCGGTCCATTAGCTGTAGGGAGCTAACGTTAACGTTTACTTTATCTTTATTTCGGGCTCTTAGCCTCTTGAATGAATACCTGAGTCGGGTATTAAATGGATTTTCGTCTAAACCTGAACGCTCTGAAGTTCGCTTCTGGAAGTTCCGTTGTTGTGATTATACAAAAAAAGTTGTTTATCTCCCAACGTTCGGTGAAAGTGCCGTCGGCGCCATTTTGTTTCCCCAATTTCCGAGACAAATTTGGACGAAATTATCCATTTAAGCAAAATTAAAAATACCATTTGAATCCCTATACATGTGTTAACACATTACACACGGTCCCTGCCATAAAAAACACACTTTTGACGTTTAATTACCATTTTACACGGAAGAAACTCCAGATGTGCCCCAAATCAGTTTCTCCATAATTTGCTAGCTTAAATTCAGAACATTCCATTTCTTAATATTCAACATTTAACGTTATTACGTGCAATTTTTGTACTGAGGTGAGCCACTCATCTCTTAAGAACATAAATAATCCCATTTGGGATGAAAATATGTCTTACTTGCAAAGGCAAGGATCCACCGTCTGACTCTGCTCAGCAGGGGCTCCACCGCAGGGGGTCCACTGGAAGACATCGTCTCCTCCACGTAACACTCGTTAGTACTTTTGGTCGGTTCTCCAACAATTTATTCTCCACAGGTTATTTTCCACGGGATTGGGCCTCAGACCGTTCAACTCTTTAGGTAACACAGCTACACTCGTCAAGTTCAACAGCAGAAGTGAATTCAGAATGGCCAGCAGCGTTCAGGTGACCTCAGTGAAACGTCACCGTCCTGTTGCCATGGCGTTTACTCACCGCTGTGCGTGAGGCGGTTTTAATGTAGTACATTGTGTACATGTACAATGTTTGGACTTGTTCATTTGTACAACAAGTGTTTCCATAAATGTGTGTGTGATAATCTGTGTTGACACACTGCATACAAGAATGCAGGTTCAGCCAAGCATGAAACATGTTTTCAGTTCAATTCTTGTTGTTGTAGATGTCCAATAATGAGTAGAAAGATAGAAGACATGAGGATACACTTGAATCCCTGCGTGCTTCCATCGACATCATGTAGATATTGCACAATTAATAAAGTCCTGAACTTCTTTCACTTCATTGCTGCAAAACTGTTTTCCTCCATTGAGTTAATATGTCTTTCCTGATACTAAATTAACGTGTGGTGATTTTATTTGCCTTAAGGTGATACCGGGGAATTTCATTTTTAAATTTTGATTAATATGCAGTTGTATATATGCAATTGTATAAATATATACATATGATCTTTTATACGCTGATAGCGACTCGATCACCATCTGCATATTGTAATTTATTTATGAAAACGAGTGATTAATGACGACCCGTGTGTGTTATCCCGAAAACCTCCACACGACGGCAGTGTTGTAACGTCATTAGCTTTTTATTCACTGATGCATTTTGGCCAACACGTGTTGGAGTCTGAGCTGCAGTACCACGTACTAAGTATGACGGCCTTTGTTGTTGCTCCAAACGGGCCACAATCCCCCATCTCATCTCATCCGTGTGGCATCATGATAGCAAGTCAACGATTTTCATCCAGGGGAGGCCATGAAAGTGAGGTGGGGTCGACGTGGCGCAGGGGTAGAGAGGGTGTTGCCGGTTCGAGCCCCGGTTGCTCCATGTCCCATGTTCAAGTGTCCCTGAGCAAGACACCAAACCCCTAATTGCTCCCTGGGAAAAAATGTAAAAAGCCATGGGTTAAAAATGCAATGTAAGTCGCTTTGGATAAAAGCGTCAGCTAAATGTAATGTAATAATGTAACACTGATGTAAAGCAGCGTCTCCCCCCTGCACACAATGTATTTACAAGATTAAACAGATATTGTGATACATCATGAACCAGTGACAGTTGCTGAATGCTGCAATTTCGTACCGCAGTGACATTGATATCACAACTGTACAATCGGAAAGCTGAGAAGTTGAAAGGTTACAGATAAAATGGGACTATATGTGATAATGGTAAATATTTAAACTGTTTAAAGGTTACATCTAGACATTCACCACCATAAACTACTGGTCCGTTTTAAATCGTGGCTATTTTTTTCTTTTCTTTCTTTACTTTTACTACAAATGTTTGTAGACAAGAAGAAAAGACAACTCTTTAAAGTTCTTTAATTTGAATAAATACAGCACATCTGACAGCAAATTTTCCTCTTAATATGTCACTAAAGCTGTGTAATGTAAGTCGCTTTGGATAAAAGCGTCTGCTAAATGACCTGTAATGTAATGTAATGTAATGTAAAGCTGTAGAGTAAAAGAAGCAAGAGTATAGTGCTAGAAAATGTAAATATTCAAGTGAAAGTAGAATTTAAAGTACGATACTGGAGTACATACACAAGTTATTTTAAACCAATGAAAAAAATAAGTGTTTTTTCTCATTTGTTTACAAGCAAAGCCAACATACAGTACAGCAGAACATGTGAAAGTAACATCAATCCAGCTTTTCTCTGTTTGGAGGAAAATGCATTTGCAGCTAATCAGTGCAGACTACATGAATGCAGCTCGAGGGTCAGAAATACTGAGTCATGTAAAATGCACAACAACCATGTACAATATGTCCACCTGTTGTTTCTGGTTTCTTGATTGAATGATGAATTTCCGTGTTTCTTGTCTGTACGTAATGATCGTCTCATCGGCGCGATGAGACGACTACCATCTTTGTCATTCTTCCTGGGACGGATTCAGCCAGGGGAAGTCCGGCACGTTTGAGAATTCATTTGAATTAACAAACAAAATAAACACGGGAACAAGTCCAAATACAGAGCTTCATCAGCGAGGCTTCAATCTTTTTTCACAGCACAGTCAAGCTTTCCTCAAAGTTCACTTTTTGACACCTTCTGCGTTCACATGCCAATCCCAGGGGTCTTTAATCCAAAACATGGTGAGCGGCTGTGTGTTTCGTCCATTCACATCAATGCATGGGTTTAACATGGGGTACAGAGGCAGGGTGCACTGCACACAACAAGAGTGGAGCAGGGTCATGGCATCTGCGTCGTAGAAGGCCAGCTCTCCCTTCTGGAGGTTCGCCATAATGCCCAGCTTTCGGACTTTCTTCCCCACTGACAGCTGCTTCTCCTCTGTGCCATGGCATGCCAGGTACTGTCCATCTCCGTGGTAAATGCACCACGATGTGTTGTTCACACCCAGGCTGGAGCAGCTCTCACTTGGTGGCTCTCCTTTGCCAACTGGCCCAGTGGTCAGACCCACTAGCCAGTAAGGTTTCTCCTGTACAATGACCTCCCAGTAGGGACTGCCAGCAGTGAAACTGTCCTCAGCGAGGACGCTGTACTGGAAGTCGTTTAGCTGAGGTCTCAGAGCTTCACCGACAGGCTGCTTTCTCCAGTACACTTGTTTCCTGTCCGGCGATATTTGCAGGTTTGGATGGGCTGACTTGGAGTCCAGAGCAGGTGAACTTAGATCTGCAAATACGAATCGACATTCAGAACACAACTAGAGATAGGGAAGAGATTCCTCAAGAATCATAGGATACTAACATGACCACGTGCGTGGGAAGTGTTGAGAAAGAGCCCCCGAGAGGTCATCCACCAGCCTCTCGGCCGTTCTCAGCTTCTCCAGGTCACACAGGTCTTTGTCTACCTCCTGGATTGGTGCTAAATCCAAAGGGTCGCTACGATACAAACTTCAATGTTAAAAAAAAATCACACCAAAAATTAGCAGTTAGGATAGAAAAAGCAGAGCACTCACCAAAGGTTCTGTGCGGTGATTTGCTGTTAGAATATGAAATGAATAAACAGGTACGTTCAATATTTTAGATGCATTTGTACTTTCACATGACCACAATGACACACCGTCATCAGAATAATAGCTAACCTACCTGTAGGAATCGCAGCTCAATTTCTTCTTTGAGGAGTGATTTTCTGGAGGCTCTGAGGCTGTCGATCTCTTTGATCTGAGCCTCCATGTTGCCCCTCTGGGCCTCCAGCCACTCTGTCATGTGCGTCTCCTCTGCGTCTATGATCTGCATCATCAGACGCTCATCACCATCCAGTACAACGCGAATGCGGCTGTACTTGTCTGAGATTCTCTCCCTGAAATTGGCAGCAGACGTCTATAGGAAATAAAATATGTTATACATACAATGGTACATATAAGAGGGGAATCTGCAAATACAACAATTGAATGGTTGAAGGAGGTACCACTGTTTGTGTATACAATGACTCCAAGTCCCTTATGGCGTGTTCTGCTTCATTTCTCCTCTTCAGCATCTGGTTCATGGTGGTCTCTAACATGCTCTAAATACAAAAAAGCAAAAGGTTTATGAAACAAGAAAATCCTGACACAGGGATGAAGCAATACAATTTGCAAGAAAATAGAAATGTCAATGATTAAATAGTGCTCATGTTCACCCTAAAGTCTGCACAGGCCTCACGCAGTTGCAATGCATTGTGGTTCTTGTGCATGCCAACCAGGACACACAGACAACACACAGGGACCCTCTCCTCCATACAGAAGAGCTTGAGCTCTTCACGGTGCTCCTTGCACTTGAGAGACAGCAGGTCTCCCGTCACCTCCACAACAGTGTGCTCCCTCAGAGCAGACCTCTGCTGGTGCAGCAGGGCGTGAGCACGGCACAGCGAGGCGTCACAGGTCAGGCAGGTCCTTATGGCCACCGAAGGTGTGTCTATGCAGTGGTCACAGTGGATAGTTGAGGCTGATTCTGTGGCTCTGCTCGTGGTTGGTGTCCACAGCTCTGTTGTCTCTGCCACGTCCTTTACTTTGATCTGAAGGCTGGTGTTCACTTCCAGTTTGAGATCAGCGGGTAAGAATATTTGACACTCTGGACAGAAGAACGGACCGTCTTCCGACCCATCGGTTTCCCAGACGGCCTGGATGCAGGTGAGACAGAAGTGGTGTCCGCAAGGCAGGGTCACAGGATCCGTGAAAAAATCCTGGCAAACGGGACACTTCAAAGTTTTCTTGACCGTCCCCATGGCTCTGCATGCACCTGAAACGGCAGCTCAGTGTGCACTGTAGTGCTGGCCTTTCTGCTCATGAATGTTTCACAGGCCTCTGTCAACATGCACACGCCACTCATGTGCCTCCGTGTCGTGTTACCAAAAGATGAGATGATATTTTCCACAAGTTGATTTAAGCAACTGAATGGCACATTTCCAAAAAACAAATTAAGTGAATTAAATTATGTTTTGTTAAATAGAGCACTATTTAAAAGGAATCACATTACACCTATTCATTTCAGTATTACAAAAAAATATTGACTTCTCAGTAATAATAATCTGAACTTCAGGTTTTTGATTTTTCAGGAGCTTCCAACATCATTTCAAGGTCATCATGGTATGAGTCAAGATAAGTAAACCTTGACTTGATTATTGAGGGACAGTTAATTAAAACAGTCGCAGTATATAGGTGTTTAGATCGACACTTTTTTTCTCACCTTTTTTTAAATTAATCGATAACATCGGCTCCTTTATAAGCAAAACATCACTTCTTCTTATTTTTATTAGAGCACAATTGTGTTTAAGGCAATAAGAAAATCAAAAGCTTCATTAACCGGTAGAGCATCTCATGTAAAACAATCATTTCTGCACGTATTCCACTGTATGCTTTAAATTAGAGTGGTCCTTGTCTGTCAACATCTATGACGCGTTTTCTTTCTCCCTCCCACGGCGACGCAAGTCTCCGCCCCCCATCAAAAGCGCTTCTGCCTACGTAAACAGCGCATCCGTCTCCCTACGTGAACGTCGGATGAAGCATTAACACGTGCCGATTTCCTACGTACCTTTCCTTCGCGCATCGCACAGTTCCGGCGCAAACCCGACCAACGTGTGCAGTGGACGTGGTCGGTGGAGCCCGGTGACTACGTGTCTCTCCGCGCCGCGCTGCCAGTGTTTGGGCTCTGCTTTCCGGTCCTTCACGCTGCGAGGTGAGGACTCACTCTCTGCCACATTTAGTCCGTCCGCTCGGTCCCAAATAGCCGCCGAGCTCCATTGTTTTAGCGAATGCGAGCTAACGTCAGCTAGCCCCGGGTCCCTTTTTGACAGACAATAGCGGCTACAGCGTGTTAGCTTTAAAGACTCCAATGGCTTCATATGTGTAAATATGTTAAAGCTCATATAAATGAGCAGGACCTACATCCTGGAACTATTTGAGCTGTGAGCAAATATGTCTTTAAGCCACTAACCTCTAACTTATAACTCAGTGTGTCCAGTTTAAATAGCCTGATAATGACATCATGGCACATAATGTGAGATAAAATGCACTCATTTGTCTTGTGTTTGTGATCCTCTTTACAGTAGTGTGGAGATACCGTATCTGAACGTTTGGATGAGGTTGTTGCACTTTTTGACATGGGTTTGTGTGTTTACAGCAGCTGTCCTCAGCTATAAGAGCCATGCTTGCCAGACTGGCCTTGTGCTCCCGCTCGCCATCCAGAATCCGGCAGTCAAATGTCTGTCCGGTCTCCATCAGAGCGTTTGCCCAGTCTAAATGTAAGTAACCAGCCGTCTTCCTCCTCCTACCCGAAGGAGACAACATGAAATTCATGTCTTCGCCGTCTTTGCCGATGTGTGAATTAAGGTGTGTTTATTATTCTCTGCAGTCCCACGTCCCCATGGGAAGTCTTTGGCCCACCGCAGCGAGTTAAAGAAGGCCAAGCGCATTGTCGTGAAGCTGGGCAGTGCTGTGGTGACGCGGGATGAGTGTGGTCTGGCGCTGGGGCGACTGGCCTCAATAGTAGAGCAGGTAACGCCACGGTCATGTTGTTGGTACAGACCAGATGGGACACTGTGACCATAACCGTCCGTTCTGTCAGGTGGCCATGCTGCAGAATCAAGGGAGGGAGATGATGATCGTCACCAGTGGCGCCGTGGCCTTTGGGAAGCAGCGGCTGAGGCACGAGATCCTGCTGTCTCAGAGCGTCCGACAGGCCTTACATTCTGGGCAGAACCAGCTCAAAGAAATGGTGAGTTGTAACCCTGAACCCTGGGACTGGAAGTCCCCTTGTAGAGAAACGTTTAAGTATTTGATTATATTATTTAATTTTTGTTAAATTTTACTGTATTTCCTGTTTTTTAGTCCGTTCCGGTTTTAGAGGCAAGGGCATGCGCAGCTGCTGGACAGAGCGGCCTGATGGCGTTGTACGAGGCCATGTTCACCCAATACAGCACCTGCACGGCACAAGTAGGCACTCGACTGTCGAGTCAGAGAGTAAAATGCTGACAGAGTTGAACCCACGTAATTCTCTTAATATTTTTTTCCCACTTCTGCAGATTCTGGTCACCAACCTGGACTTTTATGATGAGCAGAAGCGTCGCAACCTGAACAGCACTCTCCATGAGCTGCTGCGAATGAACATCGTTCCCATCATCAACACCAACGACGCCGTCGTTCCGCCCCCTGTTCCCAACAGTGACCTGCAGGGAGGAAATGTAGGTATTGTGTGTAGGGCATGCTGGGAATTCTGAGCGTGGTCCAGAATTGTGATGATGGATTCCTTAATTGATGCATAAATGACCACAGTCGCTGACATTTAACTTTTTGGACACATTGTTGTCTGTCATTGTAAAGGCTGCTTTGAATGTTGACCACCTGTTGAAGCTGTGGTGGTTTGTTATATTTTTGCACAGACACGCTTGTGTTATCGCCTCTTGCAGAGGGGGGGAACATGTCTTGTTGATTTAGTAAACTAATGGGACCCAGAGGCTTTTGTTGCTTGGGAGCAGCAGATTATTCTACAATCTACTGTGAGATCCAGGTTTTTTTTTTTTTTTGCTAAATGACATTTCCATTTTTATTTCAGGTAATAAGTGTCAAAGATAATGACAGCCTGGCTGCACGGTTAGCTGTTGAAATGAAGGCGGACCTCCTAATTGCCCTGTCGGATGTAGAAGGTATTATTGTTGACTTTTCTTATCCACCATGTTTACAATGATGTGAAGCAAGGCAATAACAATTAATTTTATTGTAATAAAAATAACTTGAGCCACAGACTCCCAAGACAGACAGCCATGTTAATTTGACTCGTGGTGAGGAATACTACCCAACCTGTGAAAACACAATGTCTGTGGCTCTGAAGTGACTTTAACAGAGTTCTTGCCACGTAAACTTGTTAACAGAAAGCAGGTGCTACAAATTTGAGGTGGGGAATCAAAGAAATGGAAAGCCGGGATAATGAAGGATGCTACTGAGTCACTGGACATCATAGAGAATATATGGAGCAGTGATTTCCTTTTCAGCTTTTCCTATAGACATAATGTCAGTATTTGTCAACATCAGCTGCTGTTTTTGGTGTCCTCCAATTTAGTGCAATACTGGTGTATTTTAAAAAGCTTATCAGGAATCAAAATCCTCAGAGTTTATAATTTTAGCGATAATCTATTGTCACTGCATTGCTTTTAGGAATCAACATCTTCCGTAAGTGAATTATGTGTTCGTAGAAACTTTTTCTTTATCGTCTGGCCTCTTGATCAATCGATATCTGTGTTACTGCTTTGGTTCTGTGTAGTATAAAAAATTTCCAAACCTTTCTGCAGGCTTATACGACCGTCCCCCAGGAACAGATGATGCCAAGCTCATCGACATCTTCTATCCTGGAGACCAGCAGTCAATCACGTACGGCAGCAAGTCCAGAGTCGGCATTGGCGGCATGGAAGCAAAGGTCAGCGCAACCGCCAATGTGTCATCTGGGAGTGTAAACAGGACCGAGTAAGAAGTTGCATCGTACTCAGTCGGGGTGTCCTCTGAATCAGGTGAAAGCAGCCCTCTGGGCTCTGCAGGGTGGCACGTCTGTCGTCATCGCCAACGGCACGCATCCTAAAGTCACGGGCCACGTCATCACGGACATTGTGGAGGGGAAGAAAGTCGGCACCTTCTTCTCGGAGGTGAAACCTGCAGGTATTGGCCAAGTCCACGTGGAAAGAGTTTTTCTTTTCTTCACTTGTTTTGCATTTGATGCGTGTATCTTTTAACACCTACAGGTCCGACTGTGGAGCAGCAGACGGAGATGGCCCGGCATGCAGGCAGGGCTCTGGCCTCCTTGGACCCTGAACAGGTGAGGTTCTCGCTCCCTCAGTACGGTCCGATATTAAAATGTTTACGTATGTCAAGAGGATGGAATGGCACAGATTTACTGCTGATTTGCTATATCAGATTTGATAAGACAAGACACATAATTCATCTCTTGGATAATTCATCATTATACTGTGCGTGTGTGTTTTCCAGAGAGGGGAGATCATCTGCTCTCTTGCTGACCTGCTTACAGAGAAGAAAGATGAGATCCTTAGTGCCAACAAGAGAGACATGGAGTTAGCAACAACGTCAGGTACAAAGACCCAGGGAAGAAACGCGGATCACCCTGAGCCACTGGCTCATGCAATTATCTGACTCCCACATTCTGCCAGTGGGTCTCCATCTGTCTACTAAGGGACAGCGGCTTATGAAGGAGGCTTGCGTTATCTGGTTGTCGGTGTTTGGTAGAATGTTGCCCTGCTCTGGGTTGTCCGTAGGAGGCTTGTGAATGCAGGAAGGGAGGTAATTCTTTAACCGGGTCAGCAGAGTTCTCAGTCTCTGGTTGCCCTCCGTGGATCTTCAGACTCCTGCATTGTCCTTGTTCTTTACCCGTTGATAGGTCGTCTCTCCCAGCCTCTGATCGACCGCCTGAGTCTGTCCACATCTAAGCTGAACAGCCTGGCTATTGGCCTCCGCCAGCTTGCCGTGTCTTCCAGGGACAGCGTGGGTCGGGTGCTGAGGAGGACCAGGGTGGCCAACAACCTGGAGCTGGAACAGATCACTGTGCCAATCGGTGTCCTGCTGGTCATCTTTGAGTCGCGTCCTGATTGTCTCCCGCAGGTCAGTAAACCAGGGATCATGTCTACAGCTTTTATTGTGAAAGGTAAGAGTGGATGTGAATCTGGGCAGCGCTTCCTTATTGTCCATGCTGAAAGAAGCAATAACGTTTGCTTTCGTTCAGACTACAGAGTCTCTATACTCAATGTTTTGAGAATAGGGCCATTCTTCACCACGTGATTGGTTGATAATGTTATTCATGGTGCGATGGCTGAAACAAATTGATCATGTCTGCAAAATCTTTCAGCTTGAAAAACGTTTAAGCTTGTGAACACCTTTTTGTGTTAAACTTTTGAAATGTATAATGAGGTTCGCGTTGTTGTGTAAATACAGACCCTCTGGTCTAAAGACGACAACATCTCTGTCATTGAAAGACCTCTTTTGACATATCTGTGTTTCAGGTGTCGGCTCTGGCTATTGCCAGTGGAAATGCTTTGCTACTGAAGGGGGGTAAAGAAGCTTCCAACACCAATAGAATTCTACATCAACTCGCTCAAGAAGCGCTTTCCATTCACGGAGTGGCAGATGCCATTCAACTGGTAACACTGAAAACACTGCGTTACTGAAACCCAGTTTTCACATGATTTGGTGACATTGTAACATGTTCCCTGATGTGTAGGTGAGCACACGTGAAGAAGTGGAGGATCTGTGCCGACTGGACAAGTTGATCGACCTGATCATCCCAAGGGGCTCGTCCCAGCTCGTTAGGGAAATCCAGAGGGCGGCCAAGGGCATTCCTGTTCTGGGCCACAGCGAGGGCATCTGTCACGTCTACATAGACAATGACGCCAGCATAGACAAAGCTATAGACATCGGTATGTGCTTTCTGTGAAGGTGTTTTCATTTCTGAAATCATTTTATTCCTCGGGTTAGGAAAGTTGTCATTATTTTAAATGTTGCTCAAGAGTTGTTAACTTGCTGGTGTAACACAGAACTGCTGGATATACAGGTACTAACTTGTGTTTCATTGCAGTCAGAGACTCAAAGTGTGACTACCCCGCGGCCTGCAATGCCATGGAGACCCTCCTTATTCACAGGGACTTGTTGCGAACTCCCATATTCGACCAGATCATTGACATGCTGAGGACCGAGCACGTAAGAACCCTTCATCAAGACGTATATACGTGTCATGTGAACAAACTTTTTGGAGAAGGCGTTTGGTGCTACATTTAGGCCTATTAGATGTTTTAGTTATTCTGTTCATTCCAATCACTGTGCCATTGCCTTCTCTCAGGTGAAGATCCACGCAGGCCCCCGGTTTGCCTCTCATTTAACCTTCAGCCCGTCCGAGGTGAAGTCTCTGAGGACTGAGTATGGGGACCTGGAGTGCTGCATTGAGGTGGTGGACAGCATGCAGGACGCCGTGGACCACATCCACAAATACGGCAGCTCTCACACAGACGTCATTGTTACTGAGAGCGAAGAGAAGGCCGAGCAGTTCCTGCAGCAGGTGGACAGCGCCTGTGTGTTCTGGAATTCCAGCTCTCGCTTTGCTGACGGCTACCGTTTTGGCCTAGGTATGCACTGTAGTTTTGAATTCTTCATGAGTTTGCATCCTTTTTGTAAATGGATCTAACCTGTGTCACGGGAGGAGTCGGGACGCTACAACACGGAGAATGTAATTAGTCCCCCCGACGGGGGTTTCTTGATTATTTGTTTAAAATACCAAGCAAAGTGGTGTCCAACACATGCAGGAGAACGGTAGTGCTCCTCTTGTGGTCTGTCGTCGGGTGGGCCGTGGGGTCAACACGAACCCGGGTTTCCGCGCCGTGCGGGCTGAGCATCAGACGCTGGTCTCTGAAGACAAAATAAGAAGGGCTAGAACACGTCTCTCGCCCTCCTGGTTTGGTGTAAACCTGCCGCTTAAATGGGGTTGGGTTAAGTGGCACCAGCTGCCGGCGCTCAACCCGGGATTGGGGTTCGGCCGGTTTACATGGTGCCCGATTGCGGGCCTCAGGTGACTCACCACACCTACCACTGGTTTGAAAACTGAGCAGAAGAGCTAATTTTGTGTCGTTGTCTTGCAGGAGCTGAGGTCGGTATCAGTACAGCACGGATACATGCCAGAGGTCCCGTGGGGTTGGAGGGGCTTCTGACCACTAAATGGGTCCTTCGAGGAGAAGGACACACTGTGGCTGACTTCTCTGAGCAAGGGAGCATGAAATACCTTCATGAAAACATCCCCATCCCCCAGGGGGGCTTTAGTTAGGGGCCCAACCAAAGAGCCATCAACAGGAATCAATTTAACTACCCAGTTTTCAGGAGGGGGTTTTGGATTATTAGTAGCACTTCAACTTCTGTAAAGTGCTGCTGTTCTTCAACTGTATGAATCCACTATTTTGGTGCAGAAAACCTGCATGCAGAACAGATGCTACTTTTACTGGACAGCTTATAAGATAAATACCAAGCCCCAGAGAAGATGAGTGATTGTTACATAACAGAGTATTATGGTAAAAAAGAAAAAGAACATAATCTGTTTAAAATGTAAAGTAAACAGAGACTTATCTTTGCTCTTTAAGGGTTTGTTTTTTCTGTTTTTTTATAGGAGTACAAAAAAAAGATAATTGACTTGACTATGATATTGTAACTTATTTTTCTACATGGATACCCCTTGGCCTTTTTGGAATTTTCTGTTTGTGCAGGCTCTTGGTTCAATATATATTAGACTGTCTTTGCACAGATGATTTAATAAATGTGTTATTTGCAAACTGTAATCTGTTTTAAATTATTTCTAATGCAAACATTTTTTTTTTTTTGCATTTGCCATCTTTTACTTTGTGGCCTTGTTTTTCAGTGAAATATAAGTATGGGGTCAGATCAGTCTCAGTAATTGCATATGAGCACCGAATGACTCACAAATACAAACAGAAAATTCACAAATGTGCACCGAGCAGTTCTATTTGATTTACAAATATATTCCAACGCCCACATAAATCATATTATTTATATTTGTTTGTGGATGGCTTCACATTTGTGTGTGGGTTTTACGGAGTAGATCCACTAATGTGTGCATTTGACCCCATACGTAGTACCCTATACCCCATGTCTTACAGCTCAATGGAAATTGCACAACCATAGCAAGAGGAAAAAGGGAACTGCAATGTTTTTTGTGGAGTATAAGAGTTCTAGTACCTGAACGCGTTCTTTTATGCTCAAGTTGAATTTCTTTTAAGAATTTTTGCAACAACATTTTAAAATTAGTTGAGCTATAACCAACATTATTACTCCAGGACTTGTTCGCTTCCAGGATCCTGAAGCGGGCTAAAAAGATTGTTGCCGGCCCTTCTCACCCTGGACAAAAACTGTTCCATCTGGCAAGAGACTGAGGTCCATCAGGACCCAGACCTCCCGCCACACAAACAGTTTCTTCATATTTTGGTAATAAATGTTCCTGATTCCTAATTCCTGATACAAGCGCCCACAAATATTGCACATTATCTAGAAAATAAGTACGGTTGTTTGCTACGAATGCCAATCCAATCACTTCAACTTCGCCATTTATATCTTTTACAATTGTCAGATTGCGTGCACTTCCAAAGGTGTTTCTAACTATTATGGACAATGACATATGGATAAAAGCGTCTGCTAAATGACCTGTAATGTAATGTAATGTAATGACATAACAAAAAGCACTCACATGTGTCTCCTACTGTCCACCCCCTCTGGTGGTTGTGGGAACTACTGCAGTCGCATGTGATAATGTGAAGAAACCGACCTAAAATATACAACAGTATCTCGAAACATATTTTTTCATTGACGCGTGTCGTTCTGGATTATTCAGTACTTATAATCCAAATAACAAAACAAACATGTCTTGTTTGGCCCAACGTTACAACGCTGGTAATGAAATTCAGTCAAAGCTCCCACTTTTCCTCAACGCAGCACTGATGACGTATTTTCTAGGGGCGTGTTTTTTTTTGTTTTTATATCCACAGTACTTCAGTCTTGCCTGCTGCAGCCAAATTTAGCTGTCACTTCAGTCGATGTTAAAGATGGCAGGAAACAAGTCTTACACTATAGTTGAATATTTCGGCGGGGACAGCGGTTACCGGTGTGGTTACTGTAAAAATGATAAAGGCAACTTTTCTCACGGTAAGAGTCTCTCGTTGTTAGCTTAAAAATGAGGCTAACTGGTGCTAACGACCTAGCTCCGCTTACTTTCCAATTTAGAGAAAGGAGCAAACCTTTACCCTATTGTCAATTCATAAGAGTGAGTTGTGGTAAAATAGCTGTATTTAACGCTCAGCAAGACCGGTGCATTACATCAAGCTCAGGGCACACTTTCGCTACTTTGGCAGTTCAATGTTGGAATTAACTGTTAGCATCTTGCACCCAAACTCTTTTATTGCGAGGAAACAACACACTAGACTGTCATTAAGTACACTGGGGTGAGGTAATTGAATTTGGTATTGATGGTGTTTGTTGAAGCAGTACAGTTTGAGATTAATGTTCACTCCAGTCGAGCGCTGTGCTTCTTCTACCTTAGCAGAAGGCTTGCTAACTAACACGTTAGCATTGCGCTAGCTGACCAGCCAAGCAGACCGAGGCTGTCGCTCAGCCGGCTTCACCTGCTCTGTCACGCTGGAGGCATTCACGTGACTTCCCGTTCTTTCCGGTGCCCCCGGTTTACCGTGTGAGGGCAACGTGCTCTTATTGACCACCACGTCTGATCTCTGTCACCGTGATGGTCTCATTGGAGATGTTAGCATCGCTCCACGACCGATGACCTAATGGTCAATGTTGTTTTACGTTTAAAAGACCAACGTCTTTATCCAGCTGCAGGAGCTCCTTCCTCCCAGATCCAGCTGTGATCAGTGGCCTGGGCTCACTTCCGAATAAACACTGTCACTGTTTTTTTTTTAAATTCATAATGTAACCCCACAAAACAGACGGTGGATCGAGGATCTAATTCTGATGTTTCCTACTAATTCTCCCAATGTCTTATCGTCATTGTTGGGCCACCATATTTTACGGCACCATTTAAAATGCCTAATTGCAATTGAAGTGAAATACGTGTGTGCAAATATTTATTTGTGCATGTGTATGTTAGACTAAAACAGCCACAAAACGTTAAGTAAAAACACCATGTTTATCATGTGGCAATCAGTGATTACAGACATAATACATAATTTATCTGTGAGGTGCTGAAATAAGCCATACTATGCGCTGTGTTCATATAACTGCTGCAAAGGTGCACGTAACTGTGCATTTTAGAAGTTCTGAGTCCAGGCTATATAAGAAGTTGTGTAAGAAGATAGGAAAGGATTTTCTCTGTTGGGCTGAATTCAGAGGGAGTGAACAGGGGCGAGACAGGTTGACTATAATTAGGGTGGAGGCAGTTCCTAATGCAAGTCAATGAGCGGTTGGGCTCACGGCCGGCAGACGAGACTAATCTAAGATAAGAGTGGTAATCTGGATACGGTGCATGGCGAGGGAATGGCAGGATGTCGGGACGAGGAGAGATCGCACTTCCTGTGTGTTTCTCCACAGTGGTCATTGACGCTGTTGAGACTAAGTATAAGCAGAAGACTTACAATGCTAGAAAATCAGGTCCAGTTAAATATATTCATGATGCAAAGGTTGAAAAAGGTTGTCAATCTCCTTGTCGTGTTATATTCTCACCACGCTGCTGGGAGGACATGCCACATTAGATCAACACAAATATTGTCAACGACACAATCAGTTTTCCAAGCAGGTGCTCGGTGCGATAGTGCTCGCCTCTGCGTCATTGGTGCACTGATGTTATCAACGACGCCACCCCACAATAAACATCTGCGCCCCTCTGTGTCTGTGGCGCCTCAGGGGAGGCTGAACAGGGGAGCAGGTGTGAACAGTGGACAGGCCCGCCTGTGTCGTTGGGAAAGCAGCGGCTCTTGGAGCTCACGGGACATGATGCTCTGCAAGCTTGGTCAACGTGTGACCTTCTGCCGGACTAGTTATCACGCCTTTTCCTGGACAGGGTTTTGGTGCCTTTGTGTCATTTGTTTGGCCCTTCCCTGCGCTCCAGATTCACTCACTCTTAAACGTTTTTAAGATGGCGATGATCACTTGATGTCTACAGTTTTAAATATGCCAGATTTTCTTTTTCAGGAAGCATTCTCAATGCTTTCTAAAACGGAAAACTAAAATTGTTGGTTCTTACTTTCATTAATATGGCCGCTTTACTGCTTTGTCATGAGAATCTAACCCCATCTATTATGGAACCTTTCAAGAAGAGTTGTCATGCATTTGATGTTTGTGTTCCGTTTTAATGCCAGTGAGCGACTCACACGCTGTTCACGTCACTGGGCGATACTGAACACGATTTAACACGAGTCTTTAGTGTTGCTGCTGTGTCTCCAGTCCTTTCCCGTGTCATTGTTGTGTCTCTTGGGACATGGGACATTGCGCTCAGCCTCTGTGTGTGTGTGTGTGTGTGTGTGTGTGTGTGTGTGTGTGTGTGTGTGATCTGTTCTACACGGAGTTCCCTCGGTGGCTGTTGATGTAGGCTGAGAAGGGTCGTGTCTGTTTTTGTGTGCGTGTGCAAAGTGTATATGAGGGGGAGGAGAAGGGCAGGAGTTGAAAGCGGGGAGGCCAGGACTCGGCTGTGGGAAACGGGATCGCTGTGGACACGCCTTGGGGGACTGTGGGAATCTTTTAGGGGTCGCTATGAAGCAAAAACCTGAACCTCGCCCCCCCCACTATACTCTGTTGACAAACCACTCCTCACTTGCATACATGTCTCATATTTAAGGCTAACTGTCTCTTTTATCCATTCCAATAGATTTGAATAGGAAAAAAATGACCTCCTAACCAAAATGACCTTCCTAAAAACTCTAAACATTGCTGCAGCAAGGAATTGTGGGACGGAATGATCTCCTTTCCTTTGATAAAGGAAGGTCCAGTGGTTCCGAAGCATTAAAGCTTCTTTCCAAGTTTTCTTGGTGAAACGTATTCTCTCCGAATGACATGCGCTTGTCTCTCTCTACACATTTCAAGTGTCACCCCGTCGTGTTTATCCGCCAGACTTTTAAGACTCGTCCAATATAGTTAAACATGAAACCGAGGGTTTCAGATTTTAGAGAATTAAAACCGCTTTTATCACGGCGGCTATTATTTTTTACTGTGGCTGCGTGTTCGGGTTGCTGATGAAGCAGCGACCCCAACGGATGTATGAAATGTATCACGTGAGATCAATTAAATGTTTAATGTTCCTTTGGTTTCTTTCAGGGATGTGGTCTCACACCATGACTGTACAAGACTACCAGGACCTCATAGACCGAGGGTGGAGAAGGTGAGGACTCTGTGGAATCCTGCTCGCCTTTTGAGTTTGGGATATTTCAATATCTGTGTATTTAGTCAAGTCCGTCTGTTCTTTTTCTTTTTCAGAAGTGGGAAATACGTCTATAAGCCCAAAATGAACAAGACCTGCTGTCCACAGTACACCATCAGGTACTTGTTCCCATATGATTCAGTTAACTTTACAGCGGACAAGAATAACGTGGAACACATGAGGATGACCCATAATATTAGATATTTGTATAACAACAGAAATACATACACACACACATGTTTGTAATAATACTTTAATGCTCTCTTCAAGATGTCATGCACTGAAATTCCAGCCTTCCAAGTCGCACAAGAAAGTCCTGAAAAAGATTAGCAAATTCATTTCCAAAGGGGAATTACCGAAAGGACCGGCTGAGGGTGAGCGTATTTATTTTTGTCTTTCGTCTTAGAAGATTAGTGATTGTACTGGAACTCTGAAAAAGCAGGGATCGGTTTGGACCATTTCGCTAAGTAGTTCACATTTTGGGGGGTGTCTCATTTTGTGCCTTGCAGGGGAGCCGATGGACTCCGTGTGTGACCAAGCAGGTCAGCGCGAACCAAGCAACGCCTGCCCCTCCCAAGTGCAGCGTGCCGCCATAACCGACATTCAGAAGGAGCTGCCGGAGTGTCCCGCCGCCACGGAAGCTCGGAAGGAGGCGGGAGACGGCGCCCCGGCCGACTCTGTGACCCCAAGAAAAGATCCAGAGTCCGTTGCGGGTGAGCGAGCGACAGCCGGGGCTCCCAGAGCAGGTGAGAAATCCCACTCCCAATTAGCTGGTTACACTTGTCACTCAAATTTGATAATTAGTAGAAATATTTTTGTTTTTTGGTTCGGAGTGTTTTAGTAGCCGCTCATCAGTTATTGATGCACCATATGCAAGTGGAGTGGGGAATGTAGTTCACACACAAAGAACGCTGATGGGTGATCTGCTTTTACGTCCTGCTGCACTGCTCAAACAGCTGTTTGCTGCTGTTTTCTGTTACGTTTGTTTAGGACATCTGATATTCTTTTGAAAACTGCAGGTGGGACATCTTTTAAGTGGCCACGGTAGCTGACATTTGACCACAGCCATAAGCTGAACTGGCACAGCGGTGCTGGTCTGTTGCCAGAGTGTATCCCCTGGTCTCCTCACAACACACTCCTCTGTGTTTGGACCAGCGTGTCGGCTTCTCCTGCTTACTCTTCCAGCACAGGATATCCTCATAGCCAACACATAGTAATGAACTAACAATAATCCAAGTGAGGAGATAATAAACTCCTAAGACGCAGAAATAGTTTCAGGCCTCATCCCCCCCACCCACACACACACACACACCCTTTTCCCCTGTCAAACGTCTAATGAAAACGCTCTCATTAATCATTAGGCAGCTCAGTATTTGCACAGGTCGATCCAGCTGCGGATGTATGTACACACACCCACACAAAGGTGCCACAGTCCTCTCGCTGTCAGAAATAACAGGCCTGAAGAGGAAGCAGGTAGGATTTACTGTGTGGGATCAGGGTTTCCCCCCCGGTTACTGCGAGCAGAAAGCACCTGGACATGTGTCTCCTCTACTTTTATGACCCAAGCGTTGCACGGTTCCAGTTCCAGCTTGAGAAAACACGGCTCCCCGTTTCCATACGGCGTGCACGGAGCCATAGGTAAACGGATACAGAAGGACGTGTGGAATGCGGTGCTTTTGCAGAAGCTCTCCCTGGGTCTGCTTTTTGTGGATTCACAAGCAGTGAGACTTTAATACCTGCATCTGTAGTCTTGCAATGAGGTACTTTCTAGGAGAGTAGCAGTGAGGCTCAGGGAGCTGGTCAGTACTGAAATGTGAGCGGAAATCCTTTTTAAACAGACTTCTTTTGCTCATGATAATTGATGATCAAAATCTTTTCAATTTAAGATGACTTTAGCTACAAAGTGACTTCAGAGGTGATGGCAAGATGGAGCACGGACCCCTATTCTACGGACTTTGGTCCGCCATCTTTTATTTTTGAGCTTTGCGCTCTTTAGACGTGAGCATAGACGCGATCTGATTGGCTAGTGCCTGTGCTGTCGTATTTGCATGTATGACCCCTCTGCTTTTGGCAATTACAGCAGCAGAAACCTAAAAAGAGTATAGATGGGTAAAGGGTCAGTGTAGATACAGATACTTTACCTCACACTTAGTCGTGACAATGGAGCGGGATTACTTTCCACCTTCTTGAAGTAGGCAGAAGTTTCCCAGAGTCCACTTTCTCTCACATGACCCCGCTTGGCTCCATGTTGATATTGTAGTGGCTGCTCTCAGAGCAGCGGGGGTACGTGTCCTCCACCGGAACTGATCCGTCAGACCGCGGCTGCGTGCGCCGTCCTCAGGAGTACCGGCGGCTGTTTGTGCAGGAACCCGGGGAGAAAGCGTAGCAGCAGGAGGGAGGAGAGGCACGTGGACAGAGTGCGTGAAGGACACAGTGCAGACTTTGTTGTGTCTCTCCTGAGGGGAAGAACCTCCGACCCCCTCCATGACTCCCAGAGCTGTACGCGTTATATCAGAGGTTTGCTTCCAAATACAAACCTCTTTTAGTGCCTCAGGTCAGTTACCAATACAGCAGACAGTGACCTGAGGCTGGTAATTTCCTATAATAGATTTTATTCACAGCACTTTAATAATTAACATCTGAATTACTAAAGGCAATTACAATACAATACAATACCGAGGAGTGTGATCGAGCTGAAGCTGAATGCTGAAAGTAACACATGGCCAGTGGCCGGAGGGTTAAACTAAAGAAAAGTATTCGGTGAGATGCCATGAGATGTGAGTCTTACGGTTCCCGTCCTCTCTTCTGTGTGGTGTGGGGGGGCAGGGATGGGTGCTGATCCTGGCCGGCCGCCGTGTCGGAAGGCCAAAGACTTGAGAAAGGAGCGACGTCTACAGAAAGAGCAGAACAGACAGCAGTCTGAAGGGGACGCCTCCATTGTCTCTCCAACTCCACCCAATCCGGCACAGACCACGCAACCCAAGCCCCTGGAAGATTTCATCAATGAGTCATTGCCCGACAACTCCCCACATCGCCTCGAGGTGAGCTGAAATGTAGTGGGGGCTTTCCGTTCTGCTTGTAATGTGACTTGGAATAAACATTAGCCTGTTGGGGATGATTCCAGCGATCATTAGGAAATTGCGTCTTGTGTCGTGCTCTCTGTCGCCATAATGTTCGGATTCACTTAGCCTGAAAATATGGCGTCACAGTGCCCCCTTCCCCAGCTCCAGTGACTTCACCATGTGTTTGTGTATGCAGAGAGGGTGGCTGGCCCGAGCAGTGCGGAAAAACCACCTCTTCCCAGTTTTAAAATGCAACCCTAATGACAGGCCCACCACACCAACTGGGTCGCATTACCCCGCTGACGACATTGAGACCGCAGGTACCAGACGACCTGGAAATGAACTTTTGGCAGGAGGTGGGAGGGGGGCTGAACAAAGCAGAAAGTTCTCTGGTGAAGGCCTCGAGCTGAGGTTGGTGGAGTAGCGTCATTCTTGGTCTTCACCGAGATCTGAGCCAGATGCAGTGAGCAACCAGACGGTGTCTGTCTCTTGTCCTTGTGCCTCCTGAGTCCAGACCGGCCCGATTGGACTCATTTGTTTTCCTGCAATTATGGTTCCATTTGACTAAGTGGGCATGAACACAGGGTCATCCTGTGCAAATGAAGGTAATTATAAGTCTTGCTCGCTAAATAGTTGAGAGATGCCCCTATTTGACCCGTTGAGCTTTTTATTTATTACATGTGCCATTTTCACCCTATTTGTGGCCAAAGGACAATTTGAGTGGATCTGCTGCAGCGTCGGGCTCCTGTTCTGTTGGCTAAGTTGAAGGCTTTAAAAGCGAACAAATTTAAAATCCAATTTATTTTTCTTATTTGTGAACATGTACTACTCTCTCACAAAAGCAGTTCCACAATTAATACGTACTGACATCACCAATATGAGTGTCAGCTCTCTGGTTATTGGATTTGGGAGAGCGTTGATCATGTTTAGTAATGTTTTTGAACATTGGGTATGAAGTTGGGCGTAGTTCTTTTAATAACAGCTGTTGCTTCAGTCCCCACCACCAGGGGGCAGTGTGACTCCGTTATCTCCCACTAGTGTAGCTCGACCATTCCCCTCCGGACTCTTCTCCACGGTCTCACAGCGCTTCATTGGCTGCTCTGTTTTAATAATTTATGATGGTATTCTTCAATGTGCCCGTTCAGGGCAACATTATGATAAACCAGTTTAATTAAAGTTAAAAGGCAGTGGTGTTTTGTTGGTTTTTCGTTGAGCGTTCGTTAGGCGGTGTCAGACCGCTAGTGTTTCAGTTTCAGGTCTGTTATGAGAATTGCTCATATTTCATTTCCATGGATCTGCCACAGTGTTGTTTCACCGAAAATGATTTCAGCCTGTCAAAATATATCTCTAGATTTCGAGCTGGAGGACTGAACCACAGCATTGTCCTTTTATGTAAGAGGCCCAATGTCTCCGTTTGGCTAAAGATGTAGAGGCCGAGTGGACATGTGAGCGAAACCCACTCGGGTCCAACTCAAACAATCCCCAGGTTCTATCACTGCTCTGCCCGTCCAGGGGATTCTCATGGCGGCGCCTCCGTGGCCAACAAAAGCTTCTTTTATTTTGAGAGACATTACGGAGGTTTTACTGTTGAAAACATGATTTATAAATGGTCTTTGGGTGGATTGACCGGGTGAAACCCAAAACCTGGCTTTGCATTCCTATGATGCACTTCACATCCATACGGTAAGTCTGCAATAAGCCAATATCAGCTGATGTACTGACGTTATCTTGGATATACCTTATTATATTATTATATAAGTCGCCAAATGGAACATACTGGAAATGTTAAAGGGCAACAAATTTCTCCCTAGATTTGGTTTCAGAGGACATGGTGAAGCACTGGAAATGGGCTCAATACACATTATGAGGGGAGGCTGCAATGTAAACGTGACTTTTCTACAACGGCCAGTTCCAATATTGTTGTTTTGATTGACACCTGCTGTATCTGTGTGGAGACGGATCAAACACACCTTCTCTGTATCGTTCAGGCTTCAGCTCGCTGCGGTTGTTGGTGAAAACAAGGACGTTGACTAAAGACGAGTACCAAAACTTTCAAAAGGGAAATGTTCCCATTTTGTTTGTAAAATGGCTAAAAACAATCCCATGTGTGTCGCCCGGCCCGGAGAGGGTGTGTTTGTGTATGTCTCCCTCTCTCACTATGTCTCTTTGATTTGTGACGATCTCTTGCACTCATGTTATTATCAGTACTTCCTTTCCATCTTGGTGTTAACCTCTGTCTGCCCGTATTCTCCTTGAAGGTGAGGCTAGTGCGCTCCAATCCCCCTAGCCCGCAGTTCAAAGCCTCTTTCGACGCCTCCTACCAGGTGTACAAACTCTACCAGATGGCCATTCACAAGGACCCTCCCGACAAACCCTCCGAGAGCCAGGTCAGAGGGTGGGGGGCATAGGTCGCTCTGCTCAAGGGGGCACCCAGGGAGGGAGGGAGGGAGTTTGGGTACCTTGATGAGTATCTGATATGGGTTCTACTTTTATATCATGGGATAAAATGTATTATTGCCTCAACAATTTGTTTGTGCGAGTGCAGGATGTGATTTATGTTTCAAACCAATGCAACACAGGTAGTAGCCTTTGCTGGAAAGATGTATTTTAAAATTATTTTGAACCTTTGTGCATCCATTTTTAAACACGATTTTCTAGAAGGAAAATGCAAAAAAAAAAAATATATATAAAATGTGATTATTTTCCACTGTCACAGAGTTAAATATTTTACTAACATCTGTCTTTATCATTACTACCAAATATAATCCTTTTTAAATGGCACACATGATGCTAGTTATTCTTACTGTTACTATACTTATTTTTGTGATGTGCAAAGTTAAACCAGGGTTTACGCCCTTTGCTAAATGTATGCCATATGAATTTGACAGAGCATAAAACCATCTAGAAACTAAGAAGTCCAAACCGTTCCTAATGATGCATACGGGTTAAATCTGAATCAACAGTAGGTACTGAACTGTATCTTGTAACTTTTTGCAACAGTTGGAACTTTGAGGTAAAGTAAACAAAAGGCCGGTATGGATGAAACCTAAGTGAATGTGTTCATATTAAGTGTTTTTGTATAAGAGCGAGGGGAAATCGGGGGTAGGGGGGGGTTTCCATACGCCATGGTTGGGACCAGTGTTTCTTCAGGTGTCGAGTTGTCCCCCAGCCGGCAGTCAGTCAGTCAGTCATTCAGTCTTGAGCTGTTTCAGTTTTGGGGGTCGGGGGGGTCAGTTTGTCATGAACCGGTTGACATTGACGCACCATAGTTCACACAGTTCATCACAGTTGTGTCTGCACTGGAAGCGCCTTTGAGTTGGAGGATTGATGTCTTTGCCACTCCGTGGTCACGACGTTTAGCTGGTCTCTGTGCGTGCAGTCTGTTTATACCTCCTCACCTTCTTGAGAGGAGACGTAGAGCTGGAAGAGCTTCATGAAAACATGATTTGGGCTTTTCTGGTGCTCCGGACCTCACACACACACATGGATGCTGTGTGGAAACTCAAACTGTCTGCCAATCTGCGGTAAAAGCTGGGCGATGCGCTAGCCTCATCTTCAAGTCATTTCCTGATTTTAAAATGTCTCGTTCAGTCTCCGAGAATCCTGTTGTTTTTCTTTCATTCATGTGTCCATTTTGCGCAGCGGTCTGCTGAATTCACTGAATCAGACCAGCCTGCCTTCAGGACTAGTAGACTGACACTTGTATGACACTGTTTTAAAACCTCTGAGTCCTCAAAAGCACCTTTTTATGATTCTGCGTTTTCTAACAACTCGCCGTCCTTTTATCCATTGTCAACCCTTTATATACCTCCCCCTCCCCCACCCTCCTCCACCTTTATTGCTTCTTTCACTCCACACCCCTGTGCTTGAAGGTGAGGCTAGTGCCGGTCAACTTTGAGGACCCTCAGTTCACAGCGTCCTATCAGCAGTCGGTGGCGCTGTACGCCAGCTACCAGATGGCCATTCACGGCGACGAACCCAGCGAGTGTAGTGAGAGCGAGGTACTGCATGATTATTATTCCGCACCGTTGCTATTTTCAGATTAACGTTATTGTAATCTCACGTAGCGTGTGTTTGATCTAGGGGCACCTAGTGGTGAGGTTTAGGATTGCAACCAATTGAACGCCCCCCCCTCTGTTTAAAGCGTGTCAGTGAGCGTATGGTTGTCCTGCAGATAACGCAAAGACACATTTTGCCTGCTGGACGACTGCAACATGGCTTTGTGGGAAGAAATGAAAAGCAACATTCTCAGCCAATCAAAACAATTTTATTGTTTGGTGCAGGACTGCGTACACTGAACAGTCCCTGTCAATCATGCACACTGGACCTTTTAGTCTTTAGATTTTGGACTGTTTGGTGAAACAAGCAATCCTCAGATGATAACTTGGTGATCATTGTAATTATCGACAGGTTAATTGATCATGAAAGTGATCCCTGCTTGCGGCCCAATCTGGTAATGATCTCTTTGTTCATTTGTAGTCTTTGCGCCTGGATCAGCCTCAGTTTATCGCGCTGTCCATCACATTGAGAAGTGTTCATGCTACGGGAGAATGGCAGCATTCATCAGGTCTGATTTATACTTCAAAAACATTTTTCCGCACTCAATTCTTAGCTTGTGTAAGCAATGAATGTTAAACTCTATAAAAAGAGCGATCAAGTTCATGCAGTGAAAAATAGGTATTATGTATAATGAATGGCCATAACCAATTATAGATGCGTAAAGTCTGAAAATGATTGTATAATTCTCAGTAAATTGGACTGTAAAATACTTTTCTCCACTTTACATTTACATTTTTATTGCTGGACTTGCTCACTAACCTGAGAGGGGCTTTTGTCCCTCAGGGCTGGAAAAACAACCTCCTTCACCCTCCTGCCAGCAGGCCTCAGTAAATTACTTGAATTCTCCAGCTCGTAAAAGTAATGTAATTAATAAAAAATAAAAGCTGTCAGATTGGGCAGACTGTGGCAGATTCTTTCCTAGTGCCATAACACTAGCTCCATTAAAGCGTGTGTGTGTGTGTGTGTGTGTGTGTGTGTGTGTGCGCGCGCTTGGTTTCCAGCTTCAGTTTATAACTGTACTGGAATAGAACGGGTTCAACAACCACAGGAGTTACTTTAAAAAAAGAAAGGTGTAGGGCTTCATAAAGCAAAATTGTTGTTGTTATCGATGGACCTTCTAAGTTGTATCGTAGACGGAATGTAGTCTAGTGTCAAAGCACATGAAACGTGAAACTATGATTCGGTTAATTACTACCTCATTCTAATTCACCAAGGACGGCTTTATGCAGGAATGAAAATTCCATATGAAATATTGTCGTTAAACGGATTCCTGTGATGAAATGATGTATCGCGAGTTATTCCCTCCTTCCATCCTCCTGGGATCGGCCTTTTGTGGCGTCCCGCTTCTCAAAACGCGTTCTTCTCTGCCCACTGCAGTCGCCTGGTACGCGATCCTCCCTGCTCTTTATCGTATCCCCCTGTGAAGGCCACTCCTGAGCCCACGGGGGGAAAAGCAAACACGCCGGTTTTAGTTTCCTGCCGGTCGAGCTCCAGGTTAAATCGCCTGTTGTCTTCCCAGAAGCTTAGAGACCCCCCCCACCGCTCTCCACCCCCGGTAGTATCGGTTTAGGTATTTATTAATCCATTAAAGTATTTCCTAGGGACAGAGTGTGGAATGCTGTCAGCCTGGCTCAGAGCCATGCGATCGGAGAGATTGCGTGTGCGTGTGCACGGGGGCACAAGTTCAATTACCATGCCTAAATTGTACTGGCATTAGACAGTGCGACGTCCTACAGGGAACTGGCTTTTTTTTTCGTTTAAGGATGTATACATTTCCTGTCAAACAATGACTGTCCACAGTCAGGGTTTCTTGACAGAGTTGAAGCACAAACTATAAACGCAATTATTTAGAGACACACACACACACAGACACACACTCTTACTCACACTTAGTGGTCTTAACTGTTTTGCTGAGCCGTGACTCTGAGTTCCTGCACATGTGGCATTCATTTTGATGAAAACAAATCCTTTTAAATCTGTATTTACTCTTGATGGCCGGGACCTTAACCAAGACACAGAAAAAAAGGCATAGAAGTATATGGAAAAAGCTGCAAAATGGCAATAAAATGTGTCAGTAAAAATAGAAGAAATGAACAAGAGAAAAACATTTTGGCTTTTCTCAAAGCTGAATAACGAGATATTCAATGAATCTTTATAAGAAACATTCCTCTTATATCAGATTTCATAGTCCCCATTGCTGCCCTCTGAAACAAACAAATATCAAGTCAGCCAACATTTTCGAATGATTGTTTTTAACGCAATAGATTAAGGCACGTTGTCGCTAAAGTAAGCACAGACATTTGAGCACAATGACGAGATCTAAGTAGCAATTAGGTCTAAGCAGATGCACGTGTGTGTTGCCCTTCTAATCGTACACAGATGAGTCTTTACTATAGGAAAAGGAGAGTTCGTGAGGAAGTGATGGACTCTGTGTTGCAGAGGAGAACGTCCCAGACTGGCAGCGCCATGTGGTCTGCTGATTGTCTCGAGCTGCCCTCCTCCAGGAGAAAGTGGCCCCGCCCACCAGTGGAAAGTTGCTTCCCCTTAATACGGTTACCCATCAGCCCTCCTGATGAGCGCCTGCTAAAGCGGCGGGCTGTCAGAGCTTAACGTGTGTCTCACACAGTGACATAACACGGCATTTCACCAGAAAGGCCATCGGAGGTTCATATTTCCACACGTGCACAGCAGCCCGGCCTTTTCATGGCCTTTATAAATGATGTCATCAAATGACTGCAGCCGTTGTTCTGTTGGTAAACCATTTGTTTTTTGTGAGGCTTAGACAAAACTTTAATTTGTCCCCTGCAGCCATACTACTCATTGGGAGGCGTTGCTGTTGGTAATTTGTTAACTGGCAGAGTGCGGTGGTCCCAGTTAGGAGAGGAACATTGCCGACATGGTAAAGGGGGGAGACTGGAGATCATTATCAGCCCCACTGATGTGTAAAATGTGCCCCGAATGCTCCTATTTAAGTGTGTAAGCATAAGCAGTTCACCGTACGGCATCGAGTAGCAGCGCGTGAGGTTAAGAGGACTGTCCCTCCCCTCTGCTGCTCTGCGTGCTGCTACGGGGTCGAGTTGAGGGTGAGCCGGTGCGTTTTAAGTCCCGCGCACTGCAGGGTGCACGGTCCATGAGTCTTTTATCACGCCTGTTCCTCTCCGCAAAAAGGAGGATTCCCCACACAGGCCGTCTGCTTGTGTAATCCTGATTGAGTGAGTTTATAGTCGCGCTTTTTGCCGCCTTGAACGTCGCTAATGTTTTTGTTAGATCTACTCCATATTTATGACCGCGGTCCAACTCAAGAGGGCGACTTTGAAAGGTAGTGAGAACCGTTGGCTCTGGACCGGGGTGAAATCGAAATGACAGATGACGGTGCATCACTCTGTAACCCCTCGCTGCCAAAATGTCCCTCGTGGTGGAGAACACTGCCTTGGTGTTGACGCACACATCAGCGGACAAACGCACTCTCTGTTGGATAAGTTTAGTAGAAGTGTCGGTATTTCGAGTTGTGCTACATGCCAGCAGTGGCCCACCCAGGACGCTGCGTGCGTGTGTGCGTGCAGGAGTCGCTGTGAGAGTCTTATTGTCAATACCTTCGGTTCGATGGTTCGACTAGACAGAACCTGGCGTTTTCGGGTGTCACTGGTCTGCTTCCCCAAGGCGATGACTTGGCCTATAAACGGGCGATTGGAAGCAGGATTCATGAGGCCTCGCCACAGACTCACTTGGGGTTACTATAGAAAAGGGGCCGAGTTGAAATAGAAGCGGTCCGATTGTTTAATGATCACTTGTGTTACTCAGGCCTCATTTAATGCTGTCTGTTGTGCACTTTGGAAGCTACGTCTACTCTCGTGAGTATCGGTCGCTTTTTGGTGGAAGATGAGTTTAACTTATTAATAAATCTTTGAGGACCCCCCCAGTATTTACAGCAGTGGGATAATTGTTTGTGATATTTTGTATTATATCTTTTTTTGACAGCTGAAGCAAAGTAGAACCTTTCTGAAAGGCCGCGGTGGCGTCTGGCGTTTCCTCGTGAAAGAGGAACTTGTTACCGTGGCGAGCGAGCGCGAGACAGACGGGGCAGTGAAAAGCTGTCCGTCACTGCGCCGCCGTGGCCCCCGTGCTGCGTCCCGTTACAGATGGGCTTTTGGCCCCTGAACGTGGCAGCGTGCGCCGCTTTCCGTGTCCAGTCCCGCAGGGCGGCTCGTCTGTAAACACACTGCTCTCAACCCCCCGGCGCGTGAAAAGGAGGCGCGCCGGAGCGAGTGTAGGGAACGGCAGAAAGATTTAATGGCTCCACAGACGTAAAGGCCCCCAGTAATTGATCTCTCATGTGCCTTTCACCGGCTGTTATTCAAGGCTTCACGGTGTCCTCAGCCTCAGCTGATGGGCCAAATGTGTTCTTTTGTTTCTTGCCGCCCCTTCGGGAATGAGAGGCGGGACTTTATGTGACAGGCAGGGAGGCATAAACTGTATAGGATAGCAACGGAGAGGTGAATGCTTTTCATTTAAGCGTTGGTGACCCACAGAACTAACTGTTTTTCTCCCCCCCCCTCCTCCCCCCCCAACCCCCCTCTCCTTCCACAGTTCCGGCGGTTTCTCTGTGATTCACCACTAGAGGTATGTATTTCCTTTGGCCTGTGGACAGTTTAATGAAACCACCTTTTAAATGTCTCCATTCGTCTGTATTTGTGACCTGTAATAATTCAGCGGAGAGCCCCCCCCCTGCTGACATCACTGTCTCCGACATCACGATGGTGGTGGGGATGATTACAAAGAAACAAACACAAAAGTTCTTTACTAAACCGACTGAAAGGGACTAAGTGTGCACTAGCTCTCGTCATCCAGCGGTTTTTGGTTCATATTGGAGAGGTTTTATTTAGCCCTGTCTAAATGAAAGTGGGTGCTGGTGGGGGACCAGTGAAGTATCGTCCCCGGACTGTGTGGTCTTCAGAGAGGGACGTACCTCTGCGCCTAACTTTGTGGTGTGGTACGGATTAAAGCCCTGCAAGCTGAAAGTGCTTTTTTATCACCAGGCAAAGTTTCCCGGTGACCTCGGAGGGCTGAACGATGGAAGAGATGAAAATGTTGCTTGATCTTTAGCTGACTGCAGCTGTGGGATTTCTTGAAGCCTGAATATAGAGCCACGGGACCACTGCAGTAATTATTTAATAATTATATTTAGGGGTTCTGATCTAATGACGGCAACATTACACTGCTTATTCCAGCTTTGAAACAGTAAAGGCTGAAATATATTGACTGATTTGATTTTTAGAGGGTAAAGGTGAGCGGCGTATTGGAGGCTTCTCTTCTATGCTGACGTATTCTCACTGAGGTGAGAAATGCAGCAAGGCGCTTAGCTAACCTCCTCGAACATTGTGGACCTGTTGGGGCAGGACAATTACACCAGAAATTAGAGCCAGGATGGGCACTTGTAACCACCACTTTCATAGGATTGAGGTCCAGGGCACACACACACGCACACGCGCACACACACACACACCGACTAACACAGAGACACACAGTCACTCTGTGCTGCCCTATGGGCCCCAACAGGTCTTCACTAATGAACATCATTAGCGTTTATAGGAAACAAGCTTTTATCACCTTGTCAAGGCTGGCGGCCGGACACACACACACACACACACACACACACACACACACACACACACACACACACACGCTGCCTCACATATCTTCCTGCCACTGTCCCGTCCTCTCAGAATGGTTCACGGGGCCGTCCTTGTTCCTTCGGCCTCCTCTGGCGCAGGGTGTTTTTATTCCCTCCCCCCTCCCCGTCTACTCCTGTCTCTCTCCAAATGCTCTCCATTTCAGAGTGATTATGTGCTACCTCTGCGTGTCGGCCTACATCTGCATGCAATCAGAGTGCTATTAAAATACACACACACACACACACACACCACGTGGGCCTGCATACTGTGTGGTTCATCAGCTCGCATACAAGCCGGTATTTATACAAATGTATGCAAACGTTATCCGCACAAATCCAACTGCAGCTAATCAAATCGAGGTCGTCCCACTTCTGACTGACTGACTCTTACTCGTGTGTTGTGCTGTTTCACCGATTTGAAGTATTTAACGTCGGCTCACTTTTTTGTTTCTTTGAATGCATTTAGGCCCACACGTGGACACGTGAACACTGGTGCAGCCTGATAAACAGTGGCACGTCAGTACCTGCAGACATGGCGAGCAGCAGGTGTGTGTGCGTGTGTCACTGCACTGGACCCCGCTGAGGTCCAGGTGCCATGTGCTGAAACTCTGTTTTATGGGCTGTGCGGGGTTCGTGCACTCGTTCGGTTTCTATTTATTTTTGTTAACAGCCTCTTAATGTGTCTAACCAAGGGGCAAACACTCGTTAAAAGGGGTGTTGGCCAATTAGTCACTCTGTTTTTATTGTGGCCACAGCGCTCTGCCTTTCTCTTCTTTCTCTTTCCCTGAGAGATGAGAGAAGGACAATTTCCATTACGTACAGAAACCCGAGAACTCCTCAGCAGGGAATGCGCCAGCTGACATACCATAGTAGTGAGGACACAGACCCTACTGTGCATGCCTCAGCTGTACCCTTAGCCCAAAACCAAAAAGTCCACCAGCTGTATCTACTCTCAAACCGATCCGTTCAGTAAATGTAAATTTCCCCGTCCTTCGCGGCACGGGAGAAGTGCATATGTTTGCACACTGACGTGTGCGTGATATCGGTGCTTGCGATGTGCGCCGTGCTGCACCTGCACATGTGTGAGGGACGGAAGGCGAGAGTTTTTCTGATGTGTGCGTTCACCATCTGCTTGTGATTGGAGCCAGAATCATAACGGCATCGTTGCTGCAGCCGGTCCAATAAATCCATGTTGCCGATTTACACGGTTGAGGAGTCGATGTAAAGCATTAAAAGAAAAGTTCCACTGATTCGATTCCAACATAAAAGCAATGGATGGGATACAAGGAATATGGGTTCTGTCCACAACAATGATCCGTCTGATTTTTAGAGACAAACCACATATTACATGCTGACTAATGAATGCTGAATTCTGATTAGGATAAAAGTAGGGGGAAGTCTGCAAGCAGGACACTAGATGAAACCATGCTCATTCCAAATACATAAGTAGTTGGACTCGCACACAATATTTCTACATTTTGCCTCAGTGGTTTGAGCTGAAGCATTGAATATATGGTGGAAGTACCTGAAATGAATCTGAATGTGGAAAGAGCCACAAACAAGCAGCAGCTGAAGGAGCCTGCAGTAAAAGGCGGGCAGAGCATCTCAAGGGAGGAAACTCTATGGGTGCTTCAGGCAATCATTGACTGCATAGAGCTCCTCAGTAAGTATCAAAAAGAAGCTGTTCTTGCAGTTACTTCTGAGCCTCTGAAGATGTGGATACTTGTGTCGAAATGGCTCTAATTCCTAAACAATTAGTTTTTTTTTTTAATTCATCAAATTAAAGCTGAACGCGTCCTGCTTAAACCAAATACTGAGTGCTTCACTTCGAATCGTTTCAAGATGCGTAAAGATTTAGAAAACTGGCCAAATACTTCTGACTGTATATTGTGTAAATTCACTATTGTTGTTTAGAAGTGAAATAAACTAAAGCTATTTCCAAAATCCGTCGCATTGCCTTAGCAAAAGCCGAGCCGTATTCCATCCTGTTATTGGAAAACCGCTTGGATCAAACGCTTTGTGGAGTTGACTGAAACGCTACGCTCCATCCAAATCTGGTTTTCCATCGTGTGTTACTCATTAAAGACACGAATAAAAGTTGGAAGGAAAACTGGGCCCTGCAGAATCCAAGCAAGGCTACAAATCATTCCATTGATTTTCAACCACATACAATACTGTTTGTGAAGAATGATCATCGACAGGCATGGAGGACATTTTCCTTTCACACACATGAGACAATTAAAACTGCAGCACTGTTAATGTCTAATGTTTGGATCGATATATCGTCATGTTGAATTAGACAGTCACACAAATGTTTTCTCACTGTACGCTCAATCCTTTTATATCACTTCTTACAGTACAGATTTCCTTTAATTCTCTGCCATGTGGGACCGTTATTAAGGGGGGGGGGAAACCACTGTGTGCGTGCGTGTGCGCGTGCGCGCTCCAGGCAGCACGCCGCTCGCAGGGCCCTGTATTCTGGCCATGTGTGAGCGATTAGCGTCTGCAGGGGAAACTCTGGGTGGTTTGAAGGGTTCCAGCGACTGTTTAGATTGTTGTCCCGGTGGCAAGGACGCAGCCATTAGGCCGTCATCCGAGGTGACGCACAGGTCAGCCAGACGAGATGGGCCTTGAACGTGGCACGAACTCACAAACAAACCTGCCGGCTCGGACGCACACGGCTTCTCTTGAGCCCGAGCAGTTGCGCTGGGGCTGGTGTAAGGAAGAGAAAACACACACACACACACACACACATCACCTCTCGATGTTTTCCCTTCTACTTCCATCTTCTTCTTACCCGCCTCTGACAAAGCCCCCAGTGTTTCTGGGGGAACTGGTGCCAAGGAGTAACAGGCTGCCTGCTTCCACGGACAGACAGCTCCCCAAAACACACTCACATACACACACACACACACACACACACACAGCCAGGTAGAGGGCTTTATTCCAGATGTGGTGCCTGTCACCCGTCCACACCCCCAGCTGCCCCCCTCATATTCTTGATTCTTCCCTCCTTTTTGCCTAAACCCACATCATCATAATAATTCCCCCCCCCCCACTCTGACAACTCCCACAAACACTCAGAAGTACATGGACTGTGCTGTGTATATAGTGTCAGGCAGGTAATCAGACCGGAGTGTTCAAGGGCCCTGAGCTAGTGGGATATAATTTTTTACCCTACTGATGAGAATCTTGCATGCTAGTGAGGAGTGAGGTTTATCCCGGGGGGAGGGGGGGGGGGGTTGTCTTTGTTTGGTCAGGTCTAATTTGATCGGAGTGTGGGCCCGGTGGCACGGTGGATTAGCGAGCCAGCTTTCTCCGTGTTGTGATAACTAGCTGCGTCTGCAGTGCTTAACTGAGTCCAGATGAATGTCGGTGAAGGAGAAGGCTCCCGTTACCAGTGCCCCCCCCCCGCTCTCCCCCCCCCCCAGCTTACTATGACTTTTAACCCTAACCCCAAGCCTCTAGTCTTAAGCCCCCATGATAAAAGCAGTATAGAGACTTGATTGAGAAACCCAGCGTGTGGATGAGAAGCGCACCGTGTGTCAAATACTAAGCAGTGTTATTGATGGGGGAGGGGGGGGGCTTCATGCCACATGGAGAGAGCCGACACACATATATAGGCGAGAAAGCTTAGCAACACTCCTCCACCGCCTGGTGTAATGGATTTTGCTCATGCGGGGTCTTTTTATTAAACAGTCCTCTCCTGGAGTGTTTCTGGAGCCGGCGTCAATCGCCCCCACCCCCCATCCCGCAACTCCACCCGGCGCTCTCTGCACATTTGGGAGCCATTAGCTGGCTGAATGTGAGGCTACTGTACTCACCCCCCCCTCACACACACATTATGTGTGAGGCCCAGCGGGGAAAAGCCTCATACATACACCATCATACAGGTAGAAAAACATGAAATACCACAATGTCGCTCTGCTGTGATTTATATATTTTGCATAGGAACTCTAAGGCACACAAGCCCCCCCCTTTTTACTCTGGTTCTCCCTGTGCTTCTCCCCAGGCAGAACACTCTCCCGATGGGCCCGAGGCGGGCTACGGCTCCTTCCACCAGCAGTACTTGCTGGACGGGCGCATCGTGGCGGTGGGGGTGATCGATATCCTGCCTACGTGTGTGTCCTCAGTCTACCTTTACTACCACCCGGACTTTGCCTCGCTGTCGCTGGGCTCCTACTCTGCTCTCAGGTCGGTCGCCAGGACTTCGCCCGTCATCCACGTCATCACCTTTTTCCTCTTCCTCTTTTGATAGTGGCCATTGACATATTAGATGGTGGCGATGATGTGTCACGGATTCTCCTCGTGCTTGTTGATAATATCCTTGCTGTTTTTGCTTGGTGGCTCAGAATGCTGCAGTTCTGGCTCACCGTTCCTGCCAAAAGTACACCAGTGGTGCTCAAAGAGAACTATGAAGTAGAGGGGAATCAAGCTTTAGGAGTATCCAGATTATTTACAGTAACTGTACCGTGTCTTTACAAATAGCGCCTTGTTGGTGACCATTCTCTCGATTCTTCTTTTTATATTTGACCTGCTTTGTCCCTGCCTCTTGATCTTTTCCCCTCCTCCAAGATTTTTTGTCTCCCGCTTAGTACCTGTACTTTCTTTACACTTGATTGGCCGAGGCAGCGCTCCGTTTGTGGTTCTGCTGACGACAGCTGTCTCTGCCGACATGTAACAGGAGAACACCTACGCTACAGGCGCACATATCTGAGGTTCCATGTAAAATGTAACCCAATAATGTGGGAATGGCTTTTAAAAATATATCTGCACAGATGTGGAGTAAATTCTGGGATCTCGACTTCAAAGTACCAGATGTTTGTGTGGGAGTTGCGAGCGGCCATCGGCGTTCATGCGCGTGCGACGCACATTAGGCCGGCCGGCCGGTTCGAGATGTGCTCTGCTCGGACAGAAGGAACACCCTGGTCATCAACTTGTTGTTTCAAGAGTCTGACTCCTGGAACAACACGTGTGTGTGTGTGTGTGTGTGTGTGTGTGTGTGTGTGTGTGTGTGTGTGTGTGTGTGTGTGTGTGTGTGTGTGTGTGTGTGTGTGTGTGTGTGTGTGTGTGTGTGTGTGTGTGTGTGTGTGTGTGTGGGGGGGGGGGGGGGGGGGGGTCACCAGAGCTTGGGCCTTTGATCGGGTCTGGACTGTCCCTGGGCTGCCTGGCCGATTCTGTCCAAAACGTTCTGTTCAGAGTGCATGCGCCCGCCCCCCCCCACACACAGCGTGAGCAAACATTTAGAATGTTATCTCCACAGTAAGCCCAACTGGATTGGAACGTGGGCCGTTCATTTTAGGAGTGCACCATTTTAAGAGGAGTGCACATTAGAACTTTGTCCTTAATTGATCATCTGAGAGAGCCGACGTTGAGTTTGGATGATGTTACAGTTGTGGGGGGAAATGTTTGTTTAAAAAGTACAAAAACAAGGCCAGCACTGTGTGTTTTGTGGGCTTCAGTACATCGGTATGTGTGTAGATGTGCCATTCAGCAGTAGAAACAGGAGAGGGCGGTGTTGAGGACCGTCTTGCAGGAGCTTAGCTCCCTCTGCCACGGGCCCAGAGGAAGAAGGAAGAGGAGGAGAGGTAAAGAGACACATAATGAGGGGCCTGAGGCGCTGTGTGTCGGAAACGCAGCTGGTGTCCAAGCTCCATCACTTTCTCATGGAGATGTCCTGATGTGTCGCCACTGATCTCATCCAAGTTCTTACTCATTTTTGATATTGCAGGAAAGTGGCAAAGTGCACATATAGTCTGCAGTCTGCCTAATTTAGAATAAGTAAGACTGTTATCTGAAAGAAATCTGTGCAACATTCCAGTGATGATATTTTTAAAGGAATATTTTATGTAGTGACAAATAATTGTGCGTAGTGTTTGAGGAAAGTAGTGCTTTTTAAGTTTAATGTCAGTGTCAAACCACAGCAACGGTTTACAAGTGTATTACACCTGCAGAACGGTGCAATTTGTTGAGATACAAAGAGGCTCTGCACACACACGGCCAGCTTGAAGCCATGTCATTGACTTGCAATGCTGGCTGCTGCAGGTTGGATGCTGTTTAGTTCACATGCCTTTATAACTGGCTCACAACTTTGAAGTTGAATGTTTTTCGGGGATCCCATTTGGGCTTTTAGTAAAGCAGCTGTGCCGCAGCTTCATCCAGTTGTTTTTAATGCATAGTTTATACACACACACACACACACCATGTGTCATTGTCATTTTAGGTTGGTTTCCCCGTCTCCATGTGGGCTTCCAGTCAGGTCCGGCCACACTGGTTCCTGTAGTTTTCGGTGGTGAAATGTTTTGCATGCATGCGAGTGGGCAGTAAGCACTATTGTTTTGTGTGTGTGTGTGCGCGCACATCAGTACGAGGGGAGCCGTGCAGAAGCAGAGGGCTTGATAATTGGCTTGTGCTGGAGTGTCAGATGGCTGAAGAGGGGATAATGGCGGTCTCAAGCTGCTGCCATGGAGGGTGGAGGTGGGGGTGTTAAGGCCTCAAGTGAAGGGGGGTGCTGGGCTTTTTATTTTTTTTGTGAATGGGCTCTCTTGACCCACCTCCCTTCTCCCCCAATTCAGGCCTGCCGGGTGCTTTTGTGGGAAGGGGCTGGGAACCCAGGAACCTGGCAGCAAGCGGGTGACCTTCTAGCACCTCGCTGTAGCTGCCTCTCCTCTCCCTCCCTTTCTCTTCCTTGACCCTCCTCTTTTATATTCTCCCCCTGCTCCCTCTCTCTCCCCGTCTCTCCCCGTCTCTCCCCCTCCCCGCCTGCTTTGTCCCGTGTCTTATTTTTCAGTGCATCTATTTAATTTTAAGGCCTCTTTCTCTCTATTCGGTTTTGTAAGAAGACGTCTCCCCCTTCCCTTTTAGTGGGTGAAACACAGAGGGTGGAAGGAAGAGTGAAACAAAAAGAGCGAAGAAAGCCGGGCTGGAATTTGGTTATGGAATACTGAAGGAAACTGCACAGGGAAAGGAGAAAATGGGCTTTCAGAGAAAGGATGCAATTAAGGGAGAAACTATTGGGGGAAAAATAAAGCGGGCAAGACATTTACTGTATTTGAAGAAGCCATATAAATCTTCCAAGTTCTAAATCTTTATTTTACACGCTCTCTCCTTTTTCACCAGCACCTTTTCTGCTGGAGGGCTCAATGGCGACAAAGAGAAGGCAGTTGTTTTTGTATAATGAAATGAGACTAAGAAAAGCTGCCTTTTTTTTTGAGTGCGAGTGTTCACTTCCTTCAGCTCAGGCACTGTCACAGCTGCTAGCACCATTGTGATTTCTCAGTGCCCTCATGCATATGCTAACCTGCAAATACTTTTTAAAGTTGTACACTTAAGAGGCATTGCAATATAAATTGGTATATTCTAATTGACTCTGCTTTGTCTAGTATATTGCTCTGCAAACTGCTGATTACCCTTTGTGCGTGTGTGTTTCCTGCTGCAGGGAGATCGCTTTCACCAGGCAGCTGCAGAAACAGTCTCCCAAGCTGTCCTTCTACTACCTGGGCTTTTACATCCACTCCTGTCCCAAGATGCGGTATAAGGTACGCATTCTCTCTGTGTGTGACACATACAACCTGTTACTCAGGACTTTCCCCTTTTTATCTAATCTTCCATCTTTGTGTGCTTTTCTCCACACCGCTTTGGTGTTTTTAGACCAATATGTATTTAGGGACTTTTGGGATTTAGTGTTTTTTAAATTTTTTTAAAAGTTTCTTATCTTCTGTATTATCCAATATGCACAAGCGCTAAATCATTACATAGTACGGCCAAAGCAACATTGGATACAGTCAATAAAAGTCCCGCATCTTCATGGGGGCCCGGTCCTGATGTGACGATGAAGTGAAATTATTTGATGCATAAATAATAAAACTTTATTTCGCCAATGAGTTGTAGAATAGAATATTCATGAACCTTTAACTGTTGGCCCTTAGCAGGTCACGCTCTGCGTCCTCATGTCTAAACACCAAATCCGTCCAGATACCAGAGGTGCTGTTCCTGTGACGTGAAAGTCCTCTCTTCCATGATCAGCTCCGCGGATCATTTCATTTGCCCACAGCATGCGTCACATGTCTTGCACGTGAGGCCCCCAGATATGTTTCTGACCCTCTGATTGGTTAGATCAATAAAACTAAACATTTACATTTTTAATTGCAGCTTTTTTGATTTTGATCACAAAGGCCTTTTTTATTTGATTAATCTTTTATTATTTCAGTCTATTGATTTTGAACTTGCACTCGATGGTCCTAGTGGAATTTGAACTTTACACACCAGTCAAAACTGGTACGGTACCATGCAAACGTGGGATCTGATGATCATTTCTTCCCCTATAAAAGGATGGCAACACTGTTCTTTCCTCTTGTATGTTAGTTGTAACCACTTCTAAATGAAGTACAATGATGTATCGTTTTTCTTTTGGAGTGTAAATGTTTCACACGGCGCCTCGCTTCCACGGCGTCCCTCGGTTGGTGAGAGATAGTCAAAGTAACTGTCCTCTAGTGGACCGTTATTTTGCGTGGAGGACGGACAATAAAGCTGTAAAGTTCTGCTGTTTTATAGGAACATCGGAATGACAAGTATCTCCCATGTCAATCCCTCTCCCACGCTACTTACCTGCATCTCTTCCTGTCTTTCCACCTCCTCCCTAGACTGTGAGGAAGTTCTTTTTTCCCCTGATTAATTTAGCATAATGTAGGTTTCCGGCCCATCACTTTTCCCTCTTTTACTTTTGTTATTATAGCTGCCAAAGTCCCAACAGGGGCCGATCCAAGTGCTCCTCTCTCTCCTTTCCACACCTGTTCTAGTTGCTCATTTTTCAGTTCTCTGCTTCTTCAAGCTCAATGAAACTTATTAAGAACTTTCAGTATATGGTAGATTAGATGTGCAGCCGGGGGCTTAACCTTAAAAATAAACCTTTAACAATGTGTTTAACACTTTATATCAGGGATCCATTGTTCTGCTGTATCCATCGCGATGATGTGCAAATGCTTTTCAATCAAATATATTCTACAGAATTGCATTTGCAAACAGCAGATTCACGTGCGGGAAACTTCACGACAGGAGGGATAAAAACATAGAAATTTAAGAGCGCGAGGAAGAGCCAGGAAGAGCGGCTGCTGAAGACATTAAAGGTTGAGAGGAAGGTTACAGTGTGTTGCTCACGTGTGTGTCTTCATGCATAGTTGTAAGTGTGATTGATTTACTTTTACACAAAATTGCCTAATGTGCATGCACGCAGGAGCCAACATGCTCGGATTCACACCAAACCTCACTGAAAGATCTACAGCTTCAGAAGTATGGTGGAAGAAAGCAGCTCTACTAAGTGCAGTCCTTTGGCCCAGATCGACCATTCATCCCGTCCTCCTCTCATCCATCTACTAATTCCTCCATTTTACTGTCATTTCATTCAGATGTTCCCAGAGATTGTTCTTGTTCATGGGAGACTGTTGTCTTGTTGGGGATTATGGCAAAGTGCCACATCTTTTTGTTGTTGTTGTCCATTTACAACTTGTTTTGGGGTCTGCAGAGTGCTTTGGGTGTGTGTGTGTCTGTGTGTGTGTATGGAGTGCATCATGTGAGTGTGTTTTGCTCTGTCGCCGTGTTTTGTGTGTTGAATCTCGATCACGCTGTTTTAGCTGAGAACGCTGTAACCACAGCACCTCCCTCCCCCCCCCCCCCCCCACCCCCACGTTGGTATTTACTCCCCCAAACCCCACCATACAGTGTTTGCTATTGCAGTGTCTCGTTCACAACCTCCCCACTACTCCCTATTTTACCCTTGTGGAGGAACACAGAACAAGGGTGAGAAGGTTGCCCGGTTCCCACCTTTTGGGGCTCTCCCCCTCCCACAGAGACCCGAGCCGCATTCCCCTCACACCCTCACCACATGCAAAGTGTCTCGCCCCATTGTCCCATTTGCATATGAGCCCAAGTACTTCATTAATGCGGCGACATACTGTGGAATTGTTCAAGCCGCTCCGATGGAGAGCAAGACTCCTCTGTTATCGTGTCGGAGGTTTTTCTGATTACTGGATCCCAGTCCTGCTGTTTCCTCTTTGGAGACCAAAACACCAGCACTTGAACCCTGCTGGACACCACTCCGACCTCCTTAAAGCCCACTCCCTCTCTCGCCCTGCCCATCCCTTCACACTAATGCGGATTCATGTCAAATGCATTGCTGCCATTTTAGCCTTCAGCGCACGTCGCACCCACATTCTGATTAATGTACTTGAGTAATGTATTGAAGGTCTGCTTGTCATACCACTCATTAAGGGGCTGAACTCTGACTGCATAGTTTTGCATTTTTATGTTTTAATGCGATCAGTTAGCTAATAGAAAAGTTGAGTTGACTGTTTCTGACTGCGAGGTAATGGTTTGGTTGTGTGACGGCTATCAGGTTTTATTTATGACCCTCTGTCATGTCACTCAAATGTACTTGCGTGGAGTATCCAACCTTTTCTAAATTGATGTTTGATTATTGTAATGTAGCCCACAGTCCTTACGAGATGGTGACCGATTTGGATATTTTAATTTTCTTCATTTCCGCATTAACAGCAAAGCTTAACATCCCAATGGGAGTTGATCAGTTTAGTCACTGGTCTGCGTTAGTGAGGTAGACGTGAACTGCACTTAAAACGACTTTCTCAGTAGTAATAGAGGTGTATTGTTTATGTAAGTGACACAGGCAGCATAATGGAAGGCATTGAGACTTTATAATAGTAGTAGGAAGGTTATTTTGTCACTGTTGTCCTGTTCTTTGTACCTACCTTGTGTTGGGGATTTGGGGGCCACTGTCCAAGACCGGACTCGCTTGCATCTGTGTTCCTTTTTCAGGGTTTTTTTGGGGGGGTGGGGGGGGGGGGGGGGGGTTCTTTCTGCCAAGTCACATCCCGCGTGCCCTGGGGAACCGCTCCATGAGCGATGGCTTTAAAGGGTCTTCGCAGTGCCAAAGGCTGGCCATGGTCCTGTAGTGCCGCCTTAAAGGGTCCTAGAAGACTTGGAGTCCGGCCAGGAGCAGGGGGCCGCCTAGCCAGTGTCAGACCCTCACCTTTGTTCTCGGAGCTGGGACGGAGCTTCCCACAGAGCCTTGCTGGTTTGGCTGCCGGGCTCCGGGTTAGACGTGACATCCTGCCCCTGGCTCCTGTCCCTGCTCCTTTGGCCCTCTGATGTTGAGCTGTAGCGAGCAGAAGGTAAAGCAGTTGGAGGCTAAATGAGACCAAAGGTCTTGGCTCTCCTGCCACCCGTTTTTTGTTTTCACTTTGTCCTCATGGGCAGCTAAAAGTCATCTGCAGTAACTGAGACTGTTGTTGCTTACGGTGCTCGCTGCAGATAACAAGCTGGAGCGGCCAGCAGTACACTTGTACGGACTGTGGTCCAATAGGAAGGATCACTGGAAGTCTACTGCGGCACGGTGCGTGCACATTTCTCCAGGCTTTCATGGCAAGAGAAACCTGTCACTGCATGCTCATTACAACTCTGGAACCATCTAGATATTTTGCAGTAAACCCGTCCGGATGCAACTATATTTAACTGTGATTCATTTTCTTGGTCAGCCTGACCCCTCACTTGCTTTTTCTCACCATGTTTGACTCCCTTGTCCTCCCAATAACTCCACCATCCAGCTTCATCAGCTTGCAGAACATATCCAGAGTGTCATTAGCTTTCATTTGATACATATCCACTTTTCATTTTGGACTGAGCGGGGTTTTAATGCTGTAGTGATTTTCCGTTTCTTTGCAGAGCTGTGTGCATATGTGAGATCTTGTCGGTTATCTTTTGAAAGTACTGAATAAGCAGACTTTCATGATGATACCCGGCGCGATCACCCACTTCCCTTTACCAATGTGCAGTAGCTGGTTTTAACAGATCAAGCACTTGCATACGTGCACGCACACACACACACACACGGAATAGCCAGGTAGTTACATGAAGTGGCTCCTGCTCTTGATGATATTGTTCACAGTGAAAGAATGTCTCGTTCTCCATCCCAGGAAACCATTGCATTTTCCACATAGGGCAAGAAAGAAGGATTGACCGAAATAAGTGAAAGGAGGAAGACGGACATATGAAGAGAGAGAGGAAAAAAAGGAGTCACAAAATGTGTGCCAAATGAGAAAAGGAGGCAGGATGAAAAGGATCGCTTGTTTCCCGGCGGCACTTCACTGCCTCTCAGAGGGTCCTTTCTGCGGCAGCTGCACCTCCGTTCCCTTTCAAAGAAACTCCTCCTCGCTCACAAACAACAAACACTGTCGGAGAGGCGGTCAGTTCTCTAGCAACAGCCCGCAGTTTAGCACACGGCTTTAGGATTCGGTGGAGCTGAAATGAATCCGTCCAGGTGTCAGTCACTGTGTGGAAGAGTATGTTAGCTTCAGGCATGTTTTTCCTAATCAGTGTGTGGCTGCAGGTTTTTTCCCGTCACCTGCTGCATGAGTTTAACTCTCATTCGACATGACAAATGGCCTCCCAGCTCAGGCACGTAAACCTTTTCACGAGACGCACGTGAGCTTCAAGTTAACAACAAAAAGGACTGATTTAATATCAGATTAATCGAAACCTGAATAGCGGGTCCAAGAGGGAAACAAGGCTCGTCTTTGTGAATTGTCGCAGCGTGTAATGATGTAATGAATCTGTCTTCTCCAGGTGAGCCGCTGCAGGTCGCGACTCGCTCAGAGGCGTCGAGCCACCGCTCGCAGGACCCCGCATGCTCGTCACTGACACGCATTCATGCTGTGTGTGGACGTGTGGGACCCCACATTTCTGCCCGTCGCTTGCGGTGCATCTGGGCAGATTCGGACTGACAGCGAGTGAGTTGGAGGCAAGCGGGGGGGGGCGTTCCCCACGCAGCCCCCATCTCTGCGTACGCACGTCCTCTTCAGTACGCGCTGACGTTTTGGTCTCTCGTCTCTCTGGGATTGAAAAAGGTTTACGGTGGACGGCCGTGTGGAGCGGTGGGTTTACGCTTCACAGGCCCTGCAGGTCCAGGCACAGTCCAGCCCCCCCCCCCCACCCCCATTTCTCTTTCTGTCTATTTTTTGGGGGTGTCAGTTTGTCTTTCAGCGACTGTTTAAGAACGCAGCCACCATGCTGGTCCGGATCATAGATTGACGGAGTGATTTCATTCAAAGATGAAACATGCATATTTGTTTACGCGCGACTGTTTGCTTGGAGGTGGTATGAAGCTGCTGTTGCTGAGTGCTCCATGTTGAACCTAATGGGCTCGTTTGTTCACTGTAATATACATATCTTTTTTCTTTGCTTTTCGTCTCTGCTCTGCTTTCAAATATTTCTTTAGTTCTGCCAGCAACAACAGCCCTCGAGTTAGAAAACCTGCTCCCATCAAAATAAGATCAAAAGTCAGCCAGGCCCATTTTCACTGTCTGTTATAAGCTTAACACCCCCCCCCCCCCCCCACCCCTCCTTCTTTGGAGAAACCTTTTGACAGAAACATTTCTGTTTGATTTAGCTCAACAGGAGACCACCAACAGTGCACCTCTCAGCAGAAACATTTGTTGAATGTTTTGATATGTTCGTTGCTCTTTTATACCTCATCATCGTGTGTGCTGCCACGGTTGTGTTTTTAACAAATGATTCACAGGCTGCCGTGTCGGGGCAGCCACTGCTTGGCTTCCCCTCGGAGGAGTGCTGACAGCAGGGGGGGGGGGTCATGAGCTCATTAGGTCAGGTCAGACTATTCAGTCTCACTGAGTGCAGAAGGACGGAGTTGGGTGGGAGGGGGTGCGGGTGGCAGGAGGAGAGGGGAAGGTGTGAAGGTCACAAGGGCGAAAATGAGAGTTTGGAGATGGTGTCATGTGGAGGAGCTCCAGAGCCCGTTGGCTGCCAGCGATGAGGTGTTTGCTTTGCCATTAACTTCCCCACTATTTATTTTCCAACCTGCAGCAGCTGCCTTGTCTGAAACGCCTGCTTTCTTTTTGGCAAAGGGAATGCAGACAGATGAGCAGTGCTGGACCGATCGAGTGAGACACTCTCGTGTGTGGCAGAGGGGCCTTGCAGTCAGAAGTTTAGGGGGGGGGGGGGGGGGGGGTTAAGCTGTGGTCTGCGTCAGACGGCCGTAACAGCTCGCCTGCTCGTAAAGACCTGAGGAGATAAAGAGAGGAAAGTGGCCAGCCTGCGAGCTGATGCCCGTAAAAGCGCTGCGTTGGTTTCTCGGGGCTCCGTAGAAATGTGATCCTGTAAAAATATTTTCTCCTCATTAACCTGTCATCCGTGAAGCCATGACGCATAGCCGGGCCTGGGAGTGCTGGGGCAGACTGGGGTGGATTGAGGGGATTGCGCGGGTAGTCTAGGGGCCCGAGGCGGGGAGACCTACCAAAGCCCACAAGCTTTATTTAAAGGTGGTCCCGTGTTAATGTGTTGAGCGGGGGGGGGGGCGAAAAGTGTTTAAACAGCAGCAGTTAGCGTAAATCCCTCCCAAAACGTAGATGCACTCACATACACAACTGCGTGTGCATGTAGTCACGGACTGTGTGTGTGTGTGTGTGTGTGTGTGTGTGTGTGTGGGGGGGGGAAGTGTGTCCCTCGCGGCCTGCTCTGCATCACGGCTTGTTTGGACATGTCTTTCAATGGCGCTGTCCCTCTCGTCCCGCCTGCTTCGTCATTTGGTGTTGTTTGTGTAGCTGCGTGTGTGTTTGTGTATGCGGCGCTGTTTACGTGTGTCCATCAGCAGCCGTGCCCCCTTGTCTAGGTAGAAAGTTTGCGTTCCAAGCGGCTCCATGTGATAGAAGGGGTGCATTGTGAGAGCTGTACGTTTGACAGTGTACTGATGTCGGGATCAGGGCCCCGGCTTGTTGTTTTGTTTAAACTTTGATTGGATGAGCGTGACCCCGGGTCAGAGTGCTGGTTGGGTCTGCTCGGCTCCGGGTCACACTAGGCCCCTTTGTATACCCAGAGAGTTCAGCCTTGCCCTGAGTGACAACCAGCTGCATAAAGTACCGCAAGGAGACCTCAGATGTTGTCTGTTCAGGTTAAATGTGCTCGTCTCTGCCTCCCATTCACTATTGTGTTGAACCTCCTATAAATCAGGCTGTTATTTTTGGATGTCTTTTGCGCAGAGCAAACAGGCCGCAGTCTGACATTGGTGAGCTCATCTGTTTTGCGACCAGCCTGACATCACTGTCTCGTCAGTTGACCAGCAGATTACTGCATCACTTCATGCCTTCGTTGAGACTGCATTAAGACATCCTGCACACACACACACACACACACACACACACACACACACACACACACACACACACACACGTGAAGGCACACCTCAGCCAGGGGAAGATATGGGCAGGAAATCAGCAGCAGATGTGGGTGTAAAGTATCAAAGATGGAGGCAGGGAGCCCCTCTTACTAGCACACCCAGTCCACCTCCTGTCTTCTGGTCTTTCTTCCAGCGAGCCTGAAAGGGTCACTTTGAAGCACGACGCTGCAGTGCAATGATCCGATCCTTAAAAAGGGCCTTTAATGCGAGGTGTGATAGTGTAGATCTCCCTCGTATTAACACATGGTATCGGCATTAATAATGAAATAAAATTGTCATAAGTCGCACAACGCAAAGGCACACACGACATAAGCTGAGGAATAATTGTTTGAACATTCATTTAGTGTTTTAAAGGGAAATCGAGAAGGAAGTAGCACTTCAGCTTCAGCAGCTTTCAAAAGCGTCCTTATTCGTTTTTTCACTTTCACCGCAAACTAGTTACATTCTGAACACAGAATAGCATCCGAAATGAAGAGCGCAAAGGACAATACGGACCAGGATTATTTACGATGCATGATTTATTTTAACCTCTCGCCCGAAGTTGGCTGGGATAGACTGCAGCCCCCCCGTGACCCTGTGTGCAGGGTAAGCGGTTTGAAGATGGAGGGATTTATTTTAACCATGCAAGAGTTTCTGATTGTTGGAATTGCAGCAGTCTACAATCAAGATGAGTTTGGTGAGCTTTTATTTAGTTTCTGTTCACTTTATGTAAAGGGCGTTTTATGACACATTAAGGCAATCAGGAGTAGTGGGAGGGTGTTTTATTTTTGTGTATTTTTCAGTGTAAAAAACGACTGAATGAGTGCTTCTGCAAAACTTGGCGCTGGCAGCACAATGCATCATGTTCCACAGAGACCACGGCACTCACTTCTCTTGATCAATACAGTACTCATTGGAAAATGGCTCTGATTGAACTACATACTTTGCTTTAAGCTGTTATTAATTCTGCTGGCCCTCATTGATTTCCTGTTTTCTCAAATGAATAGTTTATTGCTCGGTCAATGTAATGTCACAATGGGTCCCAACACCCAGGTAGAGGTTGTGAAATCCCCTTTTTATTTTCTGAAAAAAGATATTGAAATGTACAATAATTGAGGACGTCCAATCCTCACATTTGACAGATATTTTGAATTAAATGATTCATGGATCCTCAAACGAATTGCTGATTCATTTTTAGATGAATCCATAGTGTTTGGTTTTCAGCTCTTGTAACACAGAGTGGAAAGATGATGGCTGCAGAAATCCTCAAATCTGTCTGATTCGCTTTAGTAGCCAATCCAGCTCTCACTGAGGTCAGGGGTCATCCTCTTGTTTGCTCCTCACAAACTCACGTTGTGATTACCAGCAGCATAAAACCCATCACCTAAGTGTTCTGAGTGAGACGTTCAAACACAGCCGCAAAACATCCAAAGTTTGAATGATACATTTTTCAACTTCTCACTTAACATTTGGGACAACCTGGCTTTCGTCAAGTGAGACTCCATCAGCCACAATAGAGTCTCACTTGATGAAAGCCTCCTTAACGCGGCACATAACAAACTGCTGGTCGGGCGAGACGAAGCGTTAGAAGCAGAAGGCCAAATCGGTGTAGGTTTTCACCAGGATTCCATTTACGTGTCTGATTAATTGCTTTTCTTATAAATCATAGGTACGGTCATGGGGCAACGCAACCTACCTTGTGCAAGAGAAGAAGTGTGTAAGAGAAGAAGACAGAACAGGGGGGGTGGACAACGAAGAAGAGGAACAAGGGGACAGTTATGCGTTTGAGTGGTCGCGTTGGTAATTAAGTTCACTTGTGTGTGTTTGGCATGAAAAGAGTGAGTGATGCTGTGTCCCGCATGGAGCTCGGCGCGATAATGGATCTACACAGTATTGTGTAACTACATGTCAAGCCCAAGTTGAGATGTGCATTTATTTACTTTTGATGAATGAGGTTCACTCGGGGGGGCAGCTTGTTATTCAAATGTGGACGTGGAGTGATTTCCCTGCTCCGGGGGAGACGTGCACCGTAGAGGATGGCCTCCCTCTGACCGCTGACCTCAGCGCATTAATTAACAGTGCATTCCCTGACTTGTGACTGTCTCCATTTTGTTTGTGTGGCGCCAATGAATTGCAGCTCTTTTTTTTCTTCTTTTTTTTTTTCTAATCTGTCAGTTTTCTCCGTGGTCTCCGTCTCGCGTCCACTTGGCTCCGCCCCTTGTCAGGCCCTCTTTCCCAGCTTCCTTCCTCTTCATCCCGCATCTTCTCTCCGTCCTGGGGCCCCTCGGTCCGATCACTTCCATCAGTTCTCACCGGCCCCTTTTCACCGTGACGTTAAATACCACCTGCACCTCCCCTTTTCTCTCGTCGCACCCGTGATCCGTCCAATCTTCCTCTCATTTCTCACACCTCCGGCAGCAGCCAAGTCTGTCCCGCTGCAGTTTCGACATGTTTCCTTCTTTCTTCGCCTTTTTTCATCCCTGTCTCCTTTTTCGTTTCTCTAAACGAGCCTTTCAGGGGTCGTCAGTCATCGGCAAAACCTCCACATCCGTCTGAGCAGGCGAGCACAGAAGCGAGGGAAGGACTGAGGGATGGTGACGGATTGGTTCGTGATGGAGGTCTTGAGCACTTAGAGAGGGAGGAGCGGAGTGCACGAAGAGAGGACCAAAAACTAAAATATATCCTCCGTCTGGGAAACCCTCAACCTTTGATCGGTCGTGTAGCGAACTAACCTTTTAAAAAGCATGTGTATTGTCACACACACCAACCATCACTTCCTGTAGCCTTTTCGGGACACTCGCTGAGGTAACGGCCTCTCAGGAACATGGGTTTGTAAAAATAGGCCCTTTCACTCGCAGACATTAAACTCCTCGCATAAGTCGGCTCTCTCGAGGACGCAAGTTCCAGGAAAACATTACTCCGTCCTCTGCTTTAAGTCGTAGGTTACCGTCCGGTAGCGTGACGGATGCTGTGAGCAAGCTGACCCTGAGGAAGAGCCAGGAGAAGTTGCCGGGGGGGCTGTGAATTAAGGGGCCTTCAAGGCAACCTGGGGAGGGAAGCAAATGAGAGGGGACATGAGGAAAGTCGGCGGTAAGCTCAGTCTTTACTTTCAGTCCAATAAAGCGAAGAAGCTGAAAGGCAAACCAGGCTTTTCCTTCCTCTCGTCTCTCATTTTCTCTCTCCTCCGTCCAGACCGCCAATAGCTGTTTTTCTCTCGGGTTGAAGCTTCACAACAAAGAACCGGTAATATAATTGTCCGCTGTGAGCTGATGTGCGCTTTCGGGAACCCACTTTGTAAAAGAAACAAAGTGCAACACAAGAACACGACCGCATGGACTAGTGGTGTTCCCAAAGGTCTGTCCTCTCTTGTTGTCATTCTTCTCCTGTCGCTCTCACTCTTGCTACTCCGTCCGCACCTTCCTGTGTGGTGTGTATGTGTGTGTGTGTCTGTGTGCAGCTTGGAACGGGCCGTGTCCCACCGCAGTGTTGAAGGAGTCCACAGAGGTGTGGCGGAGTGTGCGAGTGTTGAGCCGACTGCACTGACGGTCGCAGGAGGGTTAGCATCAGCGCTACAGACTCTTAGCATTCCACCGCCACCCGTCTGTTAGCAGATGCACTTAAAGCACGTTGTTGTCTTTCGCCTCCCATCCGAATTGCCTTTTTACGGTCTCAACCTGTGCATCAGTTTCGGCCTGAGTGTGTGAGTTTAGGAATATGTTTGACTTGTCTATGGGCGGCTGAGGATGAGGAGGGAAATGTCCAGCGGGGTTCCTACTCATGGCGTCCTACTCCGCATGTAAGAGGCCAAACTAACAGATGGCTCTGGTTGAGGGAGCCCGAGTTGGCCTTTCCTCTCTTTTAGAGTTCCTCCTGACGTCTCCCTACTGCACATTTTTATCTGTTGCGTATAAATACTGTGCGTTCTTGAAATGTTGGAGTCGTTGCCCTCCAGTTTAATGCCGCTAAAACAAATGGACATTATCGTGTGTGTTGAGATGGAGCCCGCGCGTATACGGAGTTATCTCCGCTGCTTGTGTTTGTTTGGTGGCTTCTGATGGAACACAGGTCTCTGATAATGGAGCCTTTTACTTTTCAGTTCATTCAACCGCCCCTGTGTACCCTGCAGCTGTTTTTGTTCAGCTTGGTTTACTTTCCATCCAAAATGTTAGGTCAAATACAGACTTGTACCCATTTCACAAGCACACGTTACAATATGCTGGTGTGTTTACATTTCCTGTGCTCAGCGGACAGCATAAAACTCCTGACACAGAAACTCAAACAAAATAACTTAAACAGAGCAGAGCTTGATCTAGGTCTCCCCCCGGATCCTGACCCACAGGTCAGTTTACAACTTGTCACGACCTTTTAACCCTGGAGGGTTACTGGCGTAGTGTGTGTGGGGCTGTGCTCGACCGAGGAAGCTGTAAGTGGACTGAACCGCTCGCACGACTACTGGCGCTACCACTGCTAAATAATGTTGCCATCTGCCTGTTGTATTAAACAATATATATATTAAGGGATTCATGGCGACATCGAAAAATTAAGGAAATTCTGTCATTTTATAAAAAAATGTCGAAAGCCAGTTTGACATTCTTCCCGGGCAGAACATTTCCCAATGAGTGGATTTTCCAGCAGGAGGCCTAACACGCTTTTTCTCCCCCTCTCTGTCCCTTTTGTCTCCCCAGGGACAGTACCGGCCTTCAGACCTCCTGTGCCCAGAAACCTATGCCTGGGTCTCAATAGAGCAATGCATACCCCAGCTGGAGAACTCCCGCTACGCTCGGTTTAACCAGGACCCCGAAGCAGGTAGGACCACGTGGCACTCTAGCGCTTCCATGAACCACGCAGCTTGCTGACCTGCCACACTGCGCTCCATGAACCTGCTTCACTGTGGTGCTGCACTGTGTTGTCGTTCTAAAAAGGGACCATGGTGCCATTAGATGATTAGTGATATTTGCTGTAATGGAGACTGGCAGGCGGCCATCGGATGGACCAGGCCAGGCGGAGTGTTTAATGGAGCGGGTTTCAGAGGAGAGTTTTGGAAGGGATTTTTTTTTGTTCTTGCATACATGCGTATCTAGAGAGATTAGATGGAGTCATTTTCCATCCTCCTAGTTCTCTTTTAATCAACCTCTGTTTACTCTGCCGTATGGAATCAGCCTTTCTCTGCTCTCGATGGTTTTATAGGGAATATGCAGTGAAATTTCTGCAGCTCCCACAAAAACCAAACCAAGAACCAAGAGTTCCCAGAGTTTGCATCTTGTGGCCCTGCACACCTTGTGTAGACTGTCATGGTCCATTGCAGTTAAATAAGTGTCACTGTACACATACTGTTTGATAAGACATGGCTGCAGCTTGTTGGTGTTAGTGCACATGGTGCATGGATTTAAAGGCACGCACATACACAATATGGGTTATGCACGTTTTTGTAACCCGAGTGGTGCAGTAGCCTGCAGTCTTCCGTTAGCTCTCACATTAATCTGCATCGGTAAACGGGCACCGGACAGCAAAGAGACACTGATGGACAGTAATATGGGACGTCAAGTAGACTAGAATACTTAGATGACTGCGAAGAGATGGAAAACTGGAAGGGAAGAGAGTGGGGAAACGTGAATGATTTTCATAGAGCTTTGAAGTGAAAGGGAGGGAGGCTGGTGCTTGTCTGCTGGCACTAGAAGAGAGAGAAGTATAATACAATGAGAGACAGATTGACAGGGGGGAGGAGGAAAGAAGGATATGTGATTCTGGTGAAAGGCAGTAAGAGTTTACAGAAGTGAGGTCATACCTGGACTTCTGCCATGTAGAGACTTAAAAACCCCAGCTCAAATGATGAACTTCAAGGAGAAACGCTCTCCCTGGCATCGGGGGGGGGGGGGGGCAACTCATCTGATTGCTAAAAGAAGTCAGATTGTATGGAAGGCTATGAGAAAACGACCCTGCATCTAACTCGATTTATTCCCTCAGTAAACATTGTAAATATGAGGGGGGCATTTCAAACACCGTTGGTGGGACGGCCCTTTACCGGGTCGTCATAAACCGCGTAGGTCTCACATGTCAGTCACACCACTAATCCCAGAATGGGCACAAGCGACCGGTGACCAGGGGGCAGCTTCATATCCACCTGGAGCCACTGCCTCCACCCAAGGCTCAGTATCTCCACCTACAGCCTCGCAGGTCTCCGCGCAGACTGGCCAGCGAGTGTGTGTGTGTGTGTGTGTGTCCGTGTGTGTGTCTGTGTGTGTCCGTGTCTCTTGCGTGGACTGATGGTCCTGGAGGAGTTCTGACATTTTATTTTAGTTGAGGCTTTGCTGTCTTGATGGTTCGCTCTCCGGCCTTTTATTGTCTATACATGTTTGTATCTTTTCTTAACGTCACATGATCAATACCTTGAATCGCCTTGAGTCTGAATAAATATCCATAGATAAAATCGCACTCCTTAGTGTGTTGTGAAGATATTTTCCACTCTGGGCCTCTTTGCTCACAGTGCTTTCCTTACAAGGGTGTCTCGCTTCTCTTTCCTTCATTCAACGGAAAGTGTCCTTAATCCAAGTTATCCACATTTAGGCTACAGCTCCTGAAATGTCACCTTATCACCACAGTTAAGATGAATGGACTACTGTGAGATATTTTACATAGCTTGGTAGGGAGGAGGTTTGGATTGTAGGAATGTACGTATTTTTTCTCTCCTCCTTGAAGTCTAGTAGTAGTTTGTCCTGTCCAAAATAGCAATTACTCAGTACATCTCCAGTTGCGTTCACACACATGCTGATAATACAACCAGGAGTTCTACAGCGACAGGGTGCTCTATCCAAAAATAACATCTTCGTTCAAGACATTTCAGTTTTCATAGTCGGGCCGTAGTAAGGCCTCGCCTCGGCCGAGGAGAAAACCGGGGGGACCAGGTTACAGAGCTGCAGTCCTAATGAGGTGTGTAAAGACAGCTAATCCAAAGTTTACACTCGGCTCACGTTGATTACATGCCTGCTGCTGACACATCGACCAGCAAATGTACACACAGCGTCTCCACACAGACACACATTCTACACAGCATGTGTGCTGTCTCTCACACAGCCACAAGCTAGTGTTTGCTTGAGGGGGAGAGGAGTAAGGACACCCCCCCCACCACCCCCATCAAAGGAAAACCCACATTCTGCTGTAGCTCCGCTTTCATCCATGCAGAGAGACGTTAGCCGCCCTCTGCCTTCTCCCCTGAGCTCTCTGGCTGCTCCAGTTTACACTTTCATATCTTGTCGACTGTCAGAGGTACTTTGCTCTGCTCTTCAGAAGGCTTCCTGCTACTCAGCCTACTCGTGCTGGTGTGTGGGAGGGGGGGTGATATCACTTCTCTCTGCTTCTTGTTGTAATGCGGGAGGTAGTTTTTGTTTCTTTATTTTTGATTCTCCCAGATCTCCTGCACTTTACTTCACCCTCATTTTAAATAACAATAATGGTAATAATATCCTTTAAAATCCAGAGGAACTTACACAGAGCTGCAGGGATTCAGAGTCAGCTGGACGCGGGGGTGCTGACCCCGGAGCTTGAACCCAGGTCTTCTGGTCGCTCCGTCATTTAGGCCTTTTTCCTTTTCAGACGCAAGCGCCGTTTGGGACGGGCGACATTGGGTCACAGGAGCCGGTCGTAACCCGGCGGCCTGCCTTTGACGGTCGCCCGGTGTTAAGCAAGTGTTGTGACAGTTTGAGATGGATGGGAAGAGAGAGGGGGAGCGTGGCG